>NC_058524.1:607196262-607840492 GCF_904849725.1 Hordeum vulgare subsp. vulgare | reverse complement strand
TAAGGGCTTTATCCCTTATGAAGGGTAGTCCTTGGGTAGTACTTATAGGGCAGGCCTATGACCCTACCCTAGGACTATAACCCCATCAAAGGTAGAACTTGATGAGGTAATTACACCCCCTCTCGAACAGGATAGTAGCGCAGCGCGGGAAGTTGTTCCTGTGGCGCCTACACCAATTGAAGAGGAAGTTAATGATAATGATCATGAAGCTTCAGATCAAGTTACTACTGAACCGCGAAGGTCGACGAGGGCACGCTCCGCACCAGAGTGGTACGGCAACCCTGTGATGGAAATCATGTTGTTAGACAACGGTGAACCTTCGAACTATGAAGAAGCGATGGCGGGCTCGGATTCCAACAAATGGCTTGAAGCTATGAAATCCGAGATAGGATCCATGTATGAGAACACAGTATGGACTTTGGTGGACTTGCCCGATGACCAGCGAGCCATAGAAAATAAATGGATCTTCAAGAAGAAGGCTGATGCAAACGGTAATGTAACCGTTTATAAATCTCAACTTGTCGCAAAGGGTTTTCGACAAATTCAAGGAATTGACTACGAAGAGACTTTCTCTCCCGTAGCGAAGCTGAAATCAGTCTGAATCATGTTAGCAATTGCCGCCTTTTTATGATTATGAAATTTGGCAAATGGACGTCAAAACAGCGTTCCTTAACAGGAACCTTAAGGAAGAGTTCTATATGATGCAACCAGAAGGTTTTGTCGACCCTAAGGGTGCTAACAAAGTGTGCAAGCTCCAGCGCTCCATCTATGGGCTGGTGCAAGCATCTCGGAGTTGGAACATTCGTTTTAATGAGGTGATTAAAGCGTTTGGGTTCATACAGGTTTACGGAGAAGCCTGTCTGTACAAGAAAGTGAGTGGGAGCTCTGTAGCTTTCCTCATATCGTATGTGGATGACATATTATTGATGGGGAATAATATAGAGATGTTGGAGAGCATAAAGGCCTATTTGAATAAGATTTTTTCAATGAAGGACCTTGTAGAAGCTGCATACATATTAGGCATCAAGATCTATAGAGATAGATCGAGACACCTCATAGGTCTTTCGCAAAGTACATACCTTGACAAGAGATTGAAGAAGTTCAATATGGAAAACTCAAAGAAAGGGTTCTTGCCAGTTTTGCAAGGTATGAGATTGAGTAAGACTCAGTCGCCGACCACGGCAGCAGATAGAGAGAAGATGAATTATGTCCCCTACGCTTCAGCCATAGGCTCTCTAATGTATGCCCATCTAGGTACCAGACCTGATATAAAACTTGCCATAAGTTTGGTAGGGAGGTACCAAAGTGATTCCGGTATGGAACACTGGACAACGGTCAAGAATATCCTTAAGTACCTGAAAAGGACTAAGGAAATGTTTCTCGTTTATGGAGGTGACGAAGAGCTCGTTGTAAAGGGTTACGTCGACGCTAGCTTCGACACAGATCCGGATGACTCTAAGTCACAGACCGGATACGTATATGTTTTGAATGGTGGGGCAGTGAGCTGGTGCAGCAGCGAGAAAGAAGTCGTGGCGGCATCTACATGTGAAGCGAAGTACATAGCTGCTTCAGAAGCGGCTCATGAAGGAATTTGGATGAAGGAGCTCATCATCGACCTTGGAGTGGTTCCAAGTGCGTCGGGTCCAATGACACTCTTCTGTGATAACACTGGGGCCATTGCCATAGCCAAGGAGCCCAGGTTTCACCGAAAGACGAAGCACATCAAACGCCGCTACAACTCCATCCAGGACCATGTCCAGAGTGGAGTAATAGAGATTTGTAAAGTACACACGGATCTGAATGTTGCAGACCCGTTGACTAAACCTCTTCCACGAGAAAAACATGATCAACACCATAATGCTATGGGTGTTCGATACATCACAATGTAACTAGATTATTGACTCTAGTGCAAGTGGGAGACTGTTGGAAATATGCCCTAGAGGCAATAATAAAATGGTTATTATCATATTTCCTTGTTCATCATAATCGTCTATTATTCATGCTATAATTGTATTAACAGGAAAGAGTAATACATGTGTGAATAAATAGATCACAATGTGTCCCTCGCAAGCGTCTAGTTGGCTAGCTCGTTAGTCAATAGATGATCATGGTTTCCTGGTCATGGGCATTAGATGTCATTGATAAAGGGATCACATCATTGGGAGAATGATGTGATGGACAAGACCCAATCATAAGCATAGCACTAGATCGTATTGTTCGTACGCTAAAGCTTTTATAATGTCAATGTGTCTTTTCCTTCGACCGTGAGATTGTGCAACTCCCGGATACCGTAGGAGTGCTTTGGGTGTATCAAACTTCACAACATAACCGGGTGACTATAAAGGTGCACTACGGGTACCTCCGAAAGTATATGTTGGGTTGGCACGAATCGTGATCGGGATTTGTCACTCCGTGTGACGGAGAGGAATCTCTGGGCCCACTCGGTAGAACATCATCATGAGCTCAATGTGACTAAGGAGTTAGTCACACGATGATGTGCTACGGAACGAGTAAAGAGACTTACGGGTAACGAGATTGAACAAGGTATAGGTATACCGACGATCGAATCTCGCGCAAGTTCTATACCGACAAACAAAGGAAATTGTATACGGGATTGATTGAATCCTTGACATCGTGGTTCATCCAATGAGATCATCGTGGAGCAAGTGGGAGCCACCATGGGTATCCAGACCCCGCTGATGGTTATTGGCCGGAGAGGTGTCTCGGTCATGTCTACCTGTCTCCCGAACCCGTAGGGTCTACACACTTAAGGTTCGATGACGCTAGGGTTATTGGGAATTGTTATACGAGGTTACCAAAAGTTGTTCGGAGTCCCGGATGAGATCCCGCACGTCACGAGGAGCTCCGGAATGGTCCGGAGGTAAAGATTGATATATAGGATGGATGGGTTTGGACGCCGAAAATGTTTCGGGCACCACCGGCAAAGTGTCGGGACCATTGGAAGGGTTCCGGAGGACCACCGGGAGGGGCCACAAGCCCCGGAGGGCTACATGGGCCAAGTGCGGGAGGGAACCAGCCCCTAGGTGGGTTGGTGCGCCCCCACACCCAGTCCATGCGCACCAGAAAGGGAGGGAGGGGAAACCCTAGGCGCAGGGGAGGCCCAAGGCCCACCTAGGGCGCCCCCCCTTTCCCTGCCCTGGCCGCAGCCCCCCTCTCCCATCTGGGCTGCCGCACAACCTAGGATGGGAACCCTAGGGGTGGCACACCCCCCTCCCCTCCTCCTATAAATAGTGGGGGTTTTGGGGCTGTTGGACATGTTTCCCATCTCCCTCGACGCAGCCCTGCCCCTCTTCTTCCTCCTCTCTGCCGGTGCTTGACGAAACCTTGCCGGGAGACCTCATCTCTCCATCGACACCACGCCATCGTGCTGCTGGAGATCCTCCCCAACCTCTCCCTCCCCCTTGCTGGATCAAGGTGCGGGCGACGTCACCGGGCTGCACGTGCGTTGAACGCGGAGGTGTCGTGGTTCGGCACTAGATCGGAATCACACCGCGATCTGAATCGCCGCGAGTACGACTCTATCAACCGCGTTCTAGTAACGCTTCCGCTTAGCGATCTTCAAAGGTATGAAGATGCACTCACCCCTCTCTCGTTGCTAGTCTCTCCATAGGAAGATCTGAATATGCGTAGGAAAATTTTGAATTTATGCTACGTTACCCAACAGATGGAAGGTGATCACATTGGACCATTCAACTTGGGCAACCCCGGTAAGTTCACCATGCTGGAACTGGCCAAGGTTGTCCAGGACACCATCGACCATGATGGTGAGTTCAATAACACTATTATGATGATGGTGTGCTGAGCAGAGGATGTGAAACATTTAGACCACTGAGACCTTTTTGGGTCTTTGATGTATCTAAAATCGACCTTTTTAAAACTGATGCTAGGCATGCCATCACTCTATATATATTGTTGTAGATATGATTGAGGTGGTTCTGTTATTGTGGTACACAATGGAGTTTGTCATCTAAGCATATGATGTTACAAGGAGATGCTACTGAGATGTCAGCCATCGTTGAAGTATCTTAAACTGAGCTTTTTAAAACTGATGCTTGGTTTAGCTGGTGCTGGTAGCTTAGAGTGAGTATTGCTTATCTGCTTGTCAATTGAAATCCACAACACACTGAATTTAGTAGTGAGCACTAGTGGAAAACGGGCCTTTGGCCTGGACCCTTTAGTCCCGGCCTCCCTCTGGGCTGGGACTAAAAGGACCGGCCACGTCGCCCCAAATCGCAATGCCGCCCACGAGGCTTTGGTCCCGGCCTGTAAGGAGCTTTTAGTCTCGGTTTGTGTCTCAAACCGGGACTAAAGGGCTACGCGGTGTGCAGCCCGCATGTGCGCCACCTTTAGTCCCGTTTTGTGTCTCAAACCGGGACTAAAGTCCTCTACCTATATATAGCACAGCCCCCCTCTCCCCTCTTCCTTGCATTTTTCTTGGATGGAAGAGTGTGGGTGTGTGCTAGCTCTCCATTTTTTTATGCACTAGAGGTGTTTGTTGAAATGTGTGTTAGAGCGATGCCGCTCCAGTTCACCGAACACAACTACGATATGAGATGCCCAAGCCACGCTTAAACCTCTTCCTCTTTATTTCTACTTATTCTGAAAGGTTAGCAACTATATTTCCTCGTTTAGAACGTGCGGTACTAATTTTTAGGATCGTGATTGTATTTGATATACTGTCGTATAACGCAGATGAGCCATCCATGGATGTACGGTGATCGACGCACAGCCGCTTACAGAGAAGGCGTGCATTCTTTTCGAGATGCAGCCGATGCAAACAAGCATGGTGGTGGCTATATGTTTTGTCCATGTGTTGAATGTCAGAATGAGAAGGATTACACTTCCTCAAGAGTCATTCAGAGCCACCTGCTTCGGTCCGGTTTTATGTCGGGCTATAATGTTTGGACCAAGCACGGAGAAAGAGGGGTTATGATGGAAGACGATGATGAAGAAGAAGAGAACGATGATGACATCTACCGATCTGTGTTCCCTGAGTATGCTGATACCGCAATGGAAGACAATGAAGAAGAAGATCAGGATGAAGAACAGGAACCAGATGAGCCTGCTGATGATCTTGGTCGGGTCATTTCTGATGCACGGCGAGGTTGCGACACAGAAAAGGAGAGGTTGCAGTTCGAGCAGATGTTACAGGACCACAACAAATTGTTGTACCCAACTTGTGAAGATGGCCAGAAGAAGCTGGGTAACACACTGGAATTGCTGAAGTGGAAGGCAGAGACCGGTGTGACTGACTCGTCATTTGAAAAGTTGCTGGTACTGATGAAGAAGATGCTTCCAAGAAAGAACGAATTGCCCGCCAGCACGTACGAAGCAAAGAAGCTTGTCTGCCCTCTAGGATTAGACGTGCAGAAGATACATGCATGCCCTAATGACTGCATCCTCTATCGCGGTGAGAAGTACGAGAATATGGATAAATGCCCGGTATGCACTGCATTGCGGTATAAGATCAGAAAAGATGACCCTGGTGATATTGAGGGCGAGCCACCCAGGAAGAGGGTTCCTGCCAAGGTGATGTGGTATGCTCCTATAATACCACGGTTGAAACGTCTGTTCAGAAATAAAGATCATGCAAAGTTGTTGCGATGGCACATGGAAGATCGTATGAAAGATGATAAGTTGAGGCACACCGCTGATGGTCGGCAGTGGAAAAATCGAGAGAGAGTTCCCGACATTTGCAGCTGACGCAAGGAACTTATGGTTAGGTCTGAGTACAGATGGCATGAATCCTTTTGGGGAGCAGAGTTGCAGTCACAGCACCTGGCCCGTTACTCTATGTATCTACAACCTTCCTCCTTGGTTGTGCGTGAAGCGGAAGTTCATTATGATGCCAGTCCTTATCCAAGGTCCAAAGCAACCCGGCAACGATATTGATGTGTACCTAAGGCCATTAGTTGATGAACTTTTACAGCTATGGGCCGAACCAGGTGTACGTGTGTGGGACGAGCACAAACAAGAGGAATTTGACCTTCGAGCGTTGCTTTTCGTAACCATCAATGATTGGCCTGCTCTTAGTAACATTTCAGGACAGTCAAACAAGGGATACAATGCATGCACGCACTGTTTGGATCAGACAGAAAGTATATATCTGGACAAATGTAGGAAGAATGTGTACCCGTACAATCGTCATTTTCTTCCGCCCAAGCATCCCTTAAAGAAAAAAGGCAAGCATTTCAATGGCAAGACAGAACCCCGGGGGAAGCCTGTCATCCGTACTGGTGCTGAAGTATTTGATATGGTCAAAGATTTAAAAGTAATCTTTGGAAAGGGTCCTGGCAGCCAACCTGTTCCTAACGGCCCTGAAAAGCGCATACCCATGTGGAAGAAGAAATCTATACTTTGGCAGCTACCCTACTGGGAAGTCCATGAGGTCCGCTCGGCAATCGACGTGATGCACCTGACGAAGAATCTCTGCGTGAATATTCTAGGCTTCCTGGGCTTGTATGGGAAGTCAAAAGATACACCAGAAGCACGGGAGGATCAGGAACGTCATAAAGGAAGAGATGGCATGCATCCAGGGCAGTTTTAAGGGCATGTCAGCTATGCTCTTACTAAGAGAAGGAAATCTTCTTTGAAGTCCTTTTCAGTATCAAGGTCCCGACTGGCTTCTCGTCGAATATAAAGGGAATCGTAAATATGAAAGACAAAAAATTCCAAAACCTAAAGTCTCATGACTGACACTTGCTTATGACGCAATTGCTTCCGGTTGCATTGAGGGGAATTCTACCGGAAAATGTTCGCCTGGCAATTGTGAAGGTATGTGCATTCCTCAATGCAATTTCTCAGAAGGTAATCGATCGAGAAAGTCTATCAGGGTTACAGATTGATGTGGTCCAATGTCTGGTCAGCTTTGAGTTGTTGTTCCTGCCATCCTGCTTCAATATAATGACACACCTCCTAGTTCACCTAGTCGAAGAGATTAGAATTCTCGGTCCTGTGTTTCTACACAATATGTTCCCCTTCGAGAGGTTCATGGGAGTCTTAAAGAAATATGTTCGTAACCGTGCTAGGCCAGAAGGAAGCATCTCCAAGGGCTATGGAACAAAGGAGGTCATTGAGTTTTGTGTGGACTTTCTTCCTGACCTTAAGCCGATTGGTGTTCCTGAATCTCGGTATGAGGGTAGGCTCACAGGAAAAGGCACACTAGGAAGGAAAGCAAAAGTATGTATGGACGGGCATTCTTTCTCTCAAGCACACTACACAGTTCTACACAATTCCACCGTGGTGGCTCCATATATCGTGAGACACAAAAATATTCTATTCTCCGAAAACCTGGGGAAGGCTGACTTTTGGATTAAAGGGGAACACGAGAAGACTTTCGGCAGTTGGTTGCAGACACATCTCATGAAGGACGACACAGTTGGAGATCAGCTGTACTGTTTGGCCAGGCCACCATCTTCGACTATATGTACTTTCCAAGGGTATGAGATAAATGGGAATACATTTTACACGGTTGCCCAAGATAAAAAGAGCACCAACTAAAATAGTGGTGTCCGCTTTGATGCAACAGACGAGAATGGGCACTGTTTGGAAACATATTACGTGTACATAGAGGAGATATGGGAACTTGACTATGGACCTACTTTTAAGATCCCTTTGTTTCGGTGCAAATGGGTGAAGCTGACAGGAGGCGGGGTAGTTGTAGACCAAAAGTATGGCATGACCACAGTGGATCTCAACAATCTTGCGTACATGGACGAACCATTTGTCCTAGCCAATGATGTCGCTCAGGTTTTCTATGTGAAGGACATGTCTACAAAAACGAGAAAAATAAATCAGCAAAAGAAGATATCGTCCGATGAGCCAAAACGCCACATAGTTCTTTCAGGGAAAAGAAACATCGTGGGAGTAGATGACAAGACAGACATGTCAGTATGGAGTTCAAATAAGTTCAAAAAATGAAATCCGTTTGTAAGAGATGAGTTCTCGTTCGAAACCCTGATACTTCGAGAGAGATTGTCCGTTTTGTACACGAAGTACATCCAGTTTTTGTCGTAGCCCTCTCAACTTTTTAACACATGGATGAGAGAGAGAATAAGAAGAGGAGGAGAGGAGAAGAAGAGGAAAAATAGAAGAAGATGAGAAGTAGAAGAAGAGAAGTAGAACAAGAGAAGTTGAAGAAGAAGCGGAGAAGAAAATAAGAAAGAAGAAGAAGAAGAAGGAGAAGAAGAAGAAGAAGAAGACATTTCTACGTATATAGATGCTTAATTAGTGTTTCTTAGATTATTGCTTAATTTTGCTATTGTATATGCTTAAGTGTTAATAGTTTATTTTACTATATATACAATTAGTTTATTTTTAGCAAGAAAATTAATAGAACTAGTTTATTTTTTTAGTTCATTTTACGATGCCTATGCCGCATCCTCGTCGTCGACTCGGCGGAGGACACCTGCTTGATTAGAGGGGCCATGTCCGGGACTGGGCTCCGCCGGGCTGGTATTGGGAGGTCCTACCTTCCGGGGGGCGTAGGTTGGTGAGGAGCCAGCCCATTGTTGACCCGATCCTTGTTTAGTGGCAGTCGCGTGGGCCAGTGACGGTGCCGAGGCTTCCGGACACCGCGGAGGTGGTACGTCACCGTGTCAGCGAGGAGGATGAGCACGTCCGTCACTACATGGTTGCGTTGGAGGGCAGGTTCGAGAATACCTGGCTGGATCTTCAGGGATCTCACTGGAGCTATGATGTTGTGATGGTTCCTTCTCTTTGGGTGTCCACCGCCCGCGACGATACCCGTCGGGCGCTACGGTTCTAGCTGTATCAGTGATGCTATATGTATGATAGTATTCGAGGAGTATTAGTGATAATATTCGACGATGTACGGACAAAAGAGATGATGTAGTTTTGCTTATAATTGAATGCATGCTAATTTGAATACTACTTTATTTAACGATTTGGTTTTTCTTATTGAATGCTCAAATTGGAAAAGTACTCCTACTTTGAATACTATGCAGAAATCTAGGAGTCCCGGGTGGAGCCACGACCCGGGACTAAAGTTGTTTTGGAACGGAGTTCCTGATAGAATAATTCTTTTTTGGTACAAAGTTCAAGAAAGTCCTTTGACACTAGACAATGTGACTTATAGAAGGGTAGATGAGATCAGGAAAAATAGAATCATTTTCTACACATATAGAATGTCGCCATTTTGTTAAATCCTTAAAGGTTAAGAGAATCTGTTAGACATATTTTAGAGTTTAGGTTCTAGCCAAGACCCGTATCTAAAGGTCCTCCTATATAAAACGACACTTCGAAGTTTCCAACCCCTCTTATATAGTTTGTTAGTTTATTAGTTAGTTAATCAAATGTCCGTCTTTTGCAGAACTATGGATCCACATATCAGGAACTTCGAAGAGGAAGAACTTCTCGAAGATATAATCAAAGACGGCCCCGACGTTGAACCAGCTGAATCTCCGTCATCATATCTAAACCCCTCAGGATATGGAATAGAGGTCGACCGACAAGAAGATGAAGTCGATGGGGCAGGAGATAGGTCCAATGACGGAGAAGGTGATAGCTCCACTGATGGAGAAGCCGGTGGAGAAGCCGGTGGAGAAATAATAAAGTCCGACGAGGTATACATATGAAGTTCGACAATCACTTGTAATATGTGAAAAATATTGGAGATAGCTCTATATTGTATACATATACATTCATTTGACGAATGTTTCTCCCTCTTAGGCCTCCACATCGAGCAAAGCTACGAAACGAGGCCCGACTAGAAAGTTGGATGCACGGACGCATTACACCTTTGAGGTGATATTGCCTACGGGCGAACCCAAGCTTCCTAAGAATGCTGCTGACACATTCAAGAAGCAATGCGGAGTTCTCGTTAGGGATCACATCCCGATCAACGTTCAGGAGTGGAACAAGCGCAAAGGGGCAGCCGATAATGACTATGTCACCGAAAGGTACAAAGATAATCTTTGGAATGATCTCATGTCACATTTCAACCTGCCAAAATGTGAGAATGAAGACGCCGCAAAAAAACTGAGGGCCAAAGTTAAGCAGTGGACTCAAAAGAAGATGGCCGAACTGTTCCATAGCTGGAAGAAGAAGCTATGGAAAAACTATGTGAAGACAAACAAAGTGCCAGTATTCGATAGGTATCTAGCCAAGCAGGCGAATCACTGGAAGGCATTTCAAGAGTACAAGGAGTCAGAAGATGCCCAGGCATTATCAGAAAAGAACAAGAAAAGATGCCGACAAGAAGAAATATCACCACAAGCTGGGGCCAGGGGGCTATGAGACTGCCATCCCAAATTGGGATAAGAAAGAGCAAGATCTGCTAGCTAAAGGCATCATACCTGAACCACTCCGTGATGAGTGGCAACTGAGAGCAAGAAATTGGTTCCTTGCGCATGGTGGTTCGTACGACGAAGAAACAGGGGACCTCATTTGCAGTGACGGTCTTAGGATACCCAAGGAGAATTGGAAAAAGATAGTGAAAGAAATTAAGGAGGGAAAAAGACAGTTCACTGCAGATAGAGAGAAAGATTTGCTCACACTGGTCCTCGGCAATGACGAACATGGAGGACGAACGCGAGGCTTCGGTCCTTCTTACCCGTGGTGGCTTGGGTTTGCCAGAGACCAAGACACTTACAGAAGCCGAGCGAGAGCAAAGAAGCGACATCAGGATGAGGAGAATGACAAGTTCAACCAGTTGCTTGCCAGGATTAACGAGCAACAGAAACATGTTGATGAGCTTAGAGGAGTAGCGTGCCAGGAAGATCCTGCACTCGATATTACCGGCGCCCCATCTAAGCGGAAAAGCAGCGTGGCTGAATCTGAGGCCCCGCCCGACAATGCACGAAGAATGATAGAGGGCGGTCCCGGCTACCCCGTGGATGGAATCAAGGAGTCAACATCATGTGAACTCCATCAGAAATTCAAGAACATATCCATGAAGGTGGCCGTCAGACAAGCTTTACCTTCTGGCCCTGATGCACACTGGCATGGCCGTGAGATTCTAGCTGGCTTTGCTAAAGTCGGGGTGGATGAAATCATGGCGGGGTTTCATGATATGGAGCTCGACATAGCTGGACCCGAAGATGAGAGGACACTCGGAGAAGTACTCGGTGGAGTCATCCTATGGGACAAGAACTACATCAAGCTTCCAGGCTCGGCCCCAAGGACAACACCGCCTCCGAGTCGTCGCAGGTCACCTACACCTCCATCACCTCCAAGCCCTCCACATGACGACGGCCAGCACAACACGAGTCCATCTCGATCACCGTCGCAGGACATGGGTCGTCCATCTCCGCCGTCGCCCGCTCCGGATACTAAGCGGAAGCGTGCCAGCAAGAATGCTCCGTCGATGATTTCTAAGCGACGGAGCTCCCCAAAGCACAAACTGTCGCCTCTCCCAAAGGTACCTCATGCTAATCTTCCTATCAGACCTTATGATCGTACCGCCGAGGAAAACGCCAGGATAGCAAAGGAACATCATGATGCGCAGATAAAAAAGAAGGAACCCGAGCCCCGCCCGGAATACACCGAGAAGCAAATAGCATATGCAAAATACTTCACGAACCTTCGATCATTGTATGACTTACACCATAAGCCTGATGACTATACACGCACATTGCAGAAGGAAGTGAAAAAGAGCAGATCACGTGCAAGTGCAAGTGGGAGCAAATCAAGTTCAACTACAAGCAAAAAAAGATCAGACGTTCCTCAGCTTGGACAAGAGGCCAAACAGTCGATCCTACCCCTCAGGGTGTTACCCGAGAATGTCCCCCCTCTGGTGCAGGGGCAAGATTTGGAATTAGCAAAGAAGTGGGCGGATGAATGGGGTATCCCGGTTGAACACGTTTTGGCTTCCCAAGACGACAGGTTACCCAAGGCTGTGGTAGCCCCTAAGCCACAGTTTGTCATGGGAGCGCCTTTGGTCAGCAAAGATGATCTCCCAACAAATATGCGTTACTTGCATACATGGTACTTAAGTGAACCAAAGAATGGGAGAACGATGATCGTGGTGAGTGTCCCACGGGAGTACTACGGCCGCCTCGAAGAAATCCATATCGACTTTGATGAACTCTTCCAGATGTACAATGCTGATGCCCTCGACAAATTGCTTATGAGTTGCTATTGTCTGTAAGTTTTTCAATTCGTTGTCTACATATAACTTGTTTAGTTATTTCAATTCATTGTCTACATATAACTTGTACTCTATTATGCAGAATGAAGATTCTGGATTGTAAAAATAGGAACATCCTAAATATTGGGTTTATTGACCCAGATAAAATACATATAGCGACGCTAAGTGATAAACCCAAGGAGACGGAGGAAAACCTTCTAAGGTTTCTAACAGATCAAAATTTCTGTGACCACATACTGTTTCCATACAACTTTAGGTGAGTGTCTTTACTCTGTTGTGTCCATTCACATATAAGTGTAATTGATAAGTTAATGACACACACACACACATATATATATATACATGTGCAGCTTCCATTGGATTCTGTTGGACATTCAAATTGATAAGGGAAGAGTTGATGCCTTCGACCCATTATCGAGACCCTTGGAATAGTTCCAAAGCCTGCAGGACATGCTCCAAGGGTAATTTCAATCATTCTTGCGCTCTATCAGTCTATTTCGATGATTTTCTGATATATCAATTAATGAAAAACTTAGCAAATCATTTTCCTTGTCGGGCAGGGTTTGGAAGCGGTTCAAGTGCGTGACTCCCGGTATCGAGCCTGAGAAGTTGACCTTTAGAGCGGCTCAGGTAAGTAGTAGTATGATATACTTCTATTTTCAATACATTTATGATGCTAGATTATTATTTTGATTATATATATTCTATTCTCGTAAAGTGCGACCAGCGGCAATGGAGGACGCATCTATGCGGATACTATGTTTGCGAGACCATTCGCACGTTTACCTCTAAGCACAAGGATCACAGATACGACATAAGCAATGAACATTCACACCTTTAATTTTACCCGTCATTCTTTGTTATCATGATTGATATTCATATTCATCTCCTCTTCTTATATAGTACACGGCCATGAGGGAGAAGTCCCTACCAGAGCAACGCGCGATTGCTGTTGCAGAGGAGCTTGCGACCTTTCTAAGGACGGAAGCTATATATGACAAAGGACGATTTAGTGTAGCTAGGGGCCATTACTGATGTTGGTCCATGTAATCGAATAAACGGGCTCTAGTCCCGATAATTTAGATCTTCATATAATTGTATATATATGCTCGCTTGTAAGATAAGTTAATCTTATATATATATGCATAATTATTTCTATTTAGAATTATATGAAAACTAATTCCCGAACACCAGACGAGGCATCACGTTAATCTCCCGAACACCTAAACCCTAAAACCCTAACACCCTAAAATAAACAAAATCTGCAGAAACTCTTTAGTCCCGGTCCGTGTTAAGACCCGGGACTAAAGGGCCTACCCCTGAGGGCGCTCCGAGGCACCCACGTGGAACACCTTTGGTCCCGGCTTGGAATAGGGCCGGGACTAAAGGTTAGGCCTTTAGTCTCGCCCCTTTAGTCCCGATTGGTGAACCGGGACTAAATCCCCTTACGGGTCGGGGCTATAGGCCCTGTCCCCACTAGCGGAGTATTGCTTATCTATTTGTCTTCTTAAAAAGAATGGCGTGTTGATTGAGGCCAAACATTGATGGGAATGCCTTAGCTTTTTTCTTTTTCTGCTGGAAACCTTGTTTTTTGCTTCAGATTTCTTGACTGGTCAGCCTGGCATCTTACCTTATTAACTATAACAACATGTTTTACTCTTCCTTTAATTGAAGTATTCTGCAGTATGCAAATCAATTCTTTAAAAGTTGCATTATTGGCAACATGGAGACAAACCTTAAACTTACATCGGTTAAACTTGGTCACTTGGACGGCAGACTGAGCCACCAGCCCACCACATGTCCATATCTATACAAGTTTAATATGTTTTCTTTTACTGTCAGTGTGAACCGCATCATTGGTTGTTGGGTAGTGGACTCCGGTGGCATATCCTTCCATGTGATTTTTTAAAGGCAATGGATGCAAATCTAGTTGCATCAGTATACTCCAATACACTCAATTCAATTGTCAGCTTGCCAGACGAGACATAGTAGTTGAATCTAACCATATAGTAGTAGTAATAAAAAATACTATACGTTTTCGTGTGGCCAAACTGTTGTACATTATGCTTTCAGTAAGGAGCTCAAGTTCTTAACACAAACTTGCTAAGTTTTGAACACTAACTCTAATATTTTTTATATTTATTTCCGTTTCATTGATTCATGTGCAGTGTAATGTTCTTGTAGGATGGCAAGTTGTCGCATCTCGAGCATGTCTCGTAGGAAAGTGGAATGAATTCCATTGTACTGTTGGGATAGTAGCAAATGTGTCATTGTTCTATTGTGTAATTCTGTCCGTTCTTGCTATATTCATGTGTAAGAACATGTATTCATGAGATGAGTTATTCTGTTATGTAAACCTGGGAGATGTATTATGTGATGTTATATGATGGATGATTTTAATTCGACTTGGAGTTTTCTTGATATGAATATGAAATAGTGCTGGATTTAATATTGGACAAATAATTGGGTTGAAAAGGCCCAACAAATAGAAATGAAACCAAGTTTTGGAACCAAAAGTTGCTGAATTCAAAAATGAAAAAGGACAAAACTGAAACTGGACCAAATGTATTTGGGCACTAAAAGGCCAGGACCCAAATTATAATGATAAAAAAATTCAAATAAAAATACTAGAAGTGTGTGTAAATGGGCTAAGGCCCAATAAGAAAAAGCCCCAAAAAATAAAACCAGCCCATGTGATCAATTGAAATGGGTTGGGCTGATTTCAACTATGACGTTTTGATTTCATCGTAATTTTGCCACGTAGGACTGGGTTAGATTGCCAATAAAGATTTAGGATCGTCGTAAAGGTTACAACAATCCAAGAATTGTCGTAAAAGTTACGACGATTTTCATCAAAACTTCGCTGCTGTTCATTTGTGACGCTCCGTTTTCGACGCTTGGTTTTTCGTCGTGAGATCGTCATAAGTTAAAAACCGTGACGATGTAGCGACGAAAAAATAGCGTCGTGTATTAGCATATTCCTTGTAGTGATATGCATGGTTGGAGGAAAAGCCACCAAACCAATGGTCTAGAGCATTTTTTAGTGAATTTTCTAAATGTGACATTCTTTTGAACAATACTTGTGAAGTCTTCAACACGTATATTCTACAAGCCAGAGAGCTACCTGTGCTGTCTATGTATGAGAGAATAAGATCTCAGTTAATGCATATGCACATGTCAAAACAGAAAGAAGCTCTTCAAAAATGGACACGACATATTACTCCCAAAGTCAGGGACAAACTAAGGAAGAATATTGAGTTGTCAGCCAACTGCCACCCAGAAGAATCAGGCATGGGTGTGTTTGGTGTTTTTTCAAATGAGAAAACCTACATTGTTGAGCTGAACATGCATACATGTACTTACAGAAGGTGGCAGCTTACTGGAATCCCATGTAGCCATGCATGTGCTTGCTGCAGACATCAAAGAATTAGTCCAGAGACCATGGTTTCTTCTTGTTATTCACTGCAGACATATCTCTGTGCTTATGGAGTTCAGATATATCCATTAGAGACAAAGATGAGTGGGCCCTAGTTAATGCAACTCTGGTACCGCCACCACACTATGAGAAAAAGCTGGGAGGTGGAGGAAGAATAGAAGGAAGCAACCAGAAGTGAATGAAGATGGCACTAAACTAAGCAGGTATGGAGCAATTATGCACTGTGGGTACTGTAAACTAGCTGGGCATAACAGAAGTGGATGCTCACAATTGAAATGTACTATATTAAGAGAAACTGAAGAGTAGGTACAAGAGCAAGAAAATGTGGAAGAGGAGCATGCTGGCACTAATGATCAACCTGATAATAACACAGAGCAACCTACACCACAAACTAAAAGGGGCAGGAAGAGAAAGCCTACTGACAAGATGCTACAACAGATAGAAGAAATGATGGAGAAGGCAAATAAAAAGAAGTCCAAAATGGTTGTTGATGAATCTGGAGATGTTGACTTCCCAGTGATCCTAACAGTAAGTATCAGCACATCAATTTTGTAGATGTTGCAAATAATTATAGTGATACTCAGAACATTGTTTGTTTGTTTATTAGCACATCAAACATAAAACTATGAGGCCACAGATGGACCCAACACAAGTGAAAGAAAGCATGGTGCACATATTGTCACATGAGGTAAAATAATTACAACTAAATTGTTCCTATCTTTGAGAAGAGGACACTAATTGTTCCTATTAACTCCTCTCATAGGGACCTACAAAAGGAGTTCCTATTAGCAGGGCCCACATAATACCAGAAGAAAGTGCATTTGTAGTACAGAGCAGAACCAACATATCTGTGCCAACTGGTGGTGCACATCCAGCAACAGCATCAACAACTACAGGAGTGAGAGGAGCACATCTAGCAACAACATCAACAACTAAAGGGGTAAGAGGATCACATCCAGCAACAACATCAATAGCTGTCAGTGGCAGAGGCAGAGGTTGAAGAGGAGGTGGAGGAACAAGCGACAGATGTAGAAGGAGAACTACATCTACTACAAGGTTGCTGGAAAGAGAAAAGAAACCAACCAAGACAAGGGGTTTGCAGTGGCTACTATTTGGTGAAGGAACAAGCTCACAAACAGAATTCCAGTCCTCACAAGGAGCTCCAGGAGATGAAGAGTGAAATTAAAATGTGGAACTGTTGTTTATTGAGTACTCATCTTTATTGTGTACTAAGTTTGTATCTTTCAAATGTGGAACCAAGCTCACTGCTGGAACTATTATGAGTACTAAGTTGTTATCTGGTATTTGTTTGTTGCAGCAGAATATGATGTGGCACTATTCTCAACTGTGATCTCTATTTGTTGCAGCAGATCACGAACAAATGAACATAATATAACAATCACACAAACTGGAATATTAGTTTGGATGCAACACACATTTCTAAACATAATTTAACAAGGTCTGTCAGGAAACAAATAAGATAGCTATTACAGTGCTATTACAAACACACAACCCCACAACATATTGTAACTACTACAGATTTAACAACCAAACCACAACTAGGAACTGTCCATCTAAACTTCTGCTCTTAAGCTTTGCCATTTGGCCCAGGGCTAGTGCCATCTATCTTGCCTCGCCAAGTTGCAAATGTGTGCCTACGTGTTAGATCAACACCTTCGTCTGGGAGGAATTCATCAGCCAACCCTTCGGTTAGCAATGGCCCAAGGTCAATGACCTCCTTCACATGCATGATCACGGTTGTCGTGGTTTTGTCACGGCAGATGTCCTCGTGAAAGGACTTGATACTGGAGCCATCGCACCTTGGTGGCGACTCAAAGGGGTTAAGCGGGAGAGACACGGCGATTTACCCAGGTTCGGCCCCTCGAGAGGAGGTAATAGCCTACGTCCTGCTTTGGTGTGTATTGATATGGATCCGATTACAAGGAAGGCGTAACTCGCCTAAACCTAGCACTCGATGATCTCTAGCCTCCCTCTCCCCCTCTAGACTCGCCTTTATATATAGGTCGAAGCCTTAGGGTTTACAAGAGTCCTTTCCTCTTTACAAATTGTGACCACCGCAGTCTCTAAGTCGCCGTCTTGCATAACCGGAAACTTTCCATAAGTCATAACCGTCCTGCGACTTTGAACCGCCCAGGCTGAGGCCCAACTAGCCGTAAAGGATGAATCGCCTTACTAGTAACCCGGCCCATATACGGCGGGTCACTTAATAGGTAATACCCCCAACATTAGGCCCCGAATTGACTTGAATCTTCATGCCAATGCTTCCGTTTTAGTTGAAGGCGATTCACTCCTCTATGTTTCTCCATACGCCAGAATTTTTAACCCGCCAACCGGTACTGAAAGAAATCTTTGAGCCGCCAATGCATCTCCCGTCAGCACCTTCCTTAGCCCTCGATTTTCGGGAACTCCAACACAATCTCAACGGATCTTTTGGTGCATCATTATCCCAAAATTTTCGGATGTCATCATGGCGAATCTTTCCTTCCTCAACGGTTCCCGCTCACGGCGCCTTGATTCCCGCGCCCATCCTGATAAATAGGCGGAAGGGACAGGGCTGACACCGGCCACCTACCAGTCCCGTCAATCCCTCCACCATCATCACAGCGAGAAGAGATGCTCCGCATCCCGAAGGCTTCACCGCCGGCCGCGATCTCTGCCCCCATCCGAAGAACTCCAGTGCTGTTCGCAAGCCATCGCCGTTCGAGGAACTCCGGCACCGCTCGCAAACCGTCGCCGCTCGAGGAGCTCCGGCGCCGCCCGCAAGCCGTCGCCGCTCGAGGAGCTCCGGCGCCGCCCGCAAGCCGTCGCTGCCGCCAGGCTCTGTCGCCGCCGAGGGTCCCTGCAGTTCTCCAACAGCCTCCGTCACCGCCGGTCTTCTTCAACCAAGACCTTCAGGTCAGGCCACTATCTCCCCTCCTTTTAAGGGTAGATTTATTTCCTGTTCATGCTTCCGCCATTTCCATGCTTCCGAAAGTCTCCGCTCGGAACAATCTATTACCGTCGAACTAATTAGTCCGAACGCCATTAGGGCACCCAGTGTCTTGAATAGCCTTATCCATCTACGCCCTTGCGGATCTTCTAAATACACTAGGGTTTTTAAACACGAGGCAGCACCCTGATCACACATTGTTCATGCTTTAACCATGCCCGCAAATCCTTATACCTGTCCACCAGATCCATTCCTCTTTCACTGTTTGTAAAAAGCTGTTTGGAAACCTCGTCCTTCCCTTAGTGTTTCGGAAAGAATAAATTTTACCACCCACAGTAGCGTCGCCTCTGAGAATAACCCTGCTCCGATAGGTCGCCACATCAGCCCAACCCGGCCTCCCAGTCCGGCGGGTTAAGCAGGAGCTAGTCCCGACTCACATAGTAAATGTTCGAGACATGTAATACCAGTTTCTTGCCTATTTGTAGCATGGGTGCCGTTTTCAAGAGCGATTGGCTTCCTACCAAAGTCGATGATGCTGTTTTGGCGAATTACGTGAAAGCGGGCTGCTTGGATCCTCAAGACGTCATTGGATGGCGCACCGGGTTAGGAGAAGACCTCCCCAACCCCAAGGAAGGAGAGATAATAGTTTTTGTGGAACACTTAGAACGGGGTTTTAAGCCGCCCGGATCTAAATTCTTTAGGGACGCTCTGCACTTCATGAATGTCCGACTCCAGGATTTGGGACCCAATTCCATAAGCAACCTAAGTCAATTCCAAGTCCTTTGCGAAGCTTATTTGCGGATCGAGCCTTCCGTCCCTCTGTTTTGGTACTTTTTCCACTTGAATCGCCAGACGGAATTCCACAATGGCCCCAGTTTGGAACTTGGCGGGGTCAACGTCCAGCGTCGCAGGGACAATCCGTTTCCTTCGCTCACTATGCCTAGCCACCCCAAAGGCTGGGGTGAATCTTGGTTTTACTGCAAAGAAACATCCCCTGCCGGCGAGAACAAACTTCTGGGCTACAGGCCAACCCGCCTTCCGATCAACTTTAAGCTCCCTGACAAGCTCACCGAGGAAGAAGAGTCGGACTTCATCCCAATTCTGTCCGAACTGAGATCCTTGACAAACAACGGTCTCACCGGGGTTGACTTGATCCGCTGCTGGGTCGAATGGCGGATCCTTCCTCTGAGCCGCCGAGATGGCCTGATGTGCGAATTCGACGGTACTCTGGATCACCCCCAATGCTACTTCCACACAGCATTAACAGAAAAATACATCGTCGCCATCATCAGGAAGCTGACCGGCGAACCTGCAGCAAAATGCGGCCAAATCGGCCTTAAGCCCTTCTGCAAGATTAACCCGGCACCCAAGGTAACCAAAGATAACTCGCCCTCAACTTTTACTTCATGTGTTTTACTTCCATCATGACTTCATGCCTTATCCCTTTCCAGAAAGGCGACAAGTTCTGGTCTAGGAGACCTAAGAAACAAGCCATGAAGAGTGCTAAGCCGCCTTCCAAGAAAAACAAAAGCAAAGGTAAATCGGCTGCGGCCAAGCCATCTGAAGTCGACGAATCTCAAGCTGGCGACGCACTCTCAGAGGTACCAATCCGTCCTCATTTTCACCCGCCACTTATCACCTTTTAACTTGTATTTATCTCTCGCTCCTCTTATAATAGAATGAAGATAACGAAAGCCAGGAAGACTCTGTCGAGGTAATTTCCGTCTCCTCCGATTCATCTCCTTCTCCACCTAAGCCGGCCCGGCGAGTATGTGGGAAAGTACCTCTCTCACATCCAAATTCCCATTTGGACCCAAATTTCTTACTGAAGAAAACGCAGCACGCCTCGAGACGGAAAACACGAAGTCACTCTGGCGACCTGACACCCGGCTGGCCAACAACGAACAAAAGAAAACCAAGCGAGGTACCTCCTTCTTTTTTTTTATTTGAGCAACCATTGTTCGTGCTGCTTTGGATCACAGTCATAACCCGCATGTATTATCGATGTACAAATTCTGCAGGATTCTCCCCCTACTTCTGGCGACTCAGTGATGTCGACCCTTCCACCAATGATCCGCGTCCCGGGGTAAGTTTCTTGCCCTGATCCTTGAGAATAGCGCTTTTTCCAATGTTTTAACACACCTATCTCTTCTATTAGGGCGCAAGCCAAAAAGAGGAAGACCAGTGGATCAATCCCTGACGCCACTTCTGAGCTTCCAAGGAAAGCTACTCCGACTCAAGAAGATCCGAGTCAAAACGAACCGACCATTCAAGCAAACCCGCCTGAGTCACCCAAAGGATCAACAGATGTCCCTAGATCACCGGTCGTAATGGCGACAGCTGATGACCCAGATGCTATAGTCATTACCGGTTTTGGTTTTTCCAAGCCGGCAGAGACAATCCTCTCCAAACATATAGCATCCCCTTCTCCATCAATTCCTGAGCCTGGGCCTTCCAAGGCGAAACTTTCTGACTATGCAGGTCTGGAGTTTAAAGAACTCTGTTCTGGCTTCGCAAGCCGCCTGGAAGCGAGTTACGAGATGGAAAAGAATCTGCTAAAGATGTTAAATACCAAGCATGAGGTAAACTTTATACTCTATTATTCCCCGTAACCCCCAAGGGCCGGGTCATCAGTAAAATGATGAGCCGGGTCTTTTAAAAGGCTTCGCGACCAGTAACCCCCAAGGGCCGGGTCATCAGTAAAATGATGAGCCGGGTCTTTTAAAAGGCTTCGTGACCAGTAACCCCCAAGGGCCGGGTCATCAGTAAAATGATGAGCCGGGTCTTTTAAAAGGCTTCGCGACCAGTAACCCCCAAGGGCCGGGTCATCAGTAAAATGATGAGCCGGGTCTCGATTTCTGTATAATTTCCCTTGAGAAATTATACATTAGCCCCCAAGTGTCAGGGGTATTGCCTTGCAATAATTCTGAGACTTGTCTTCGTTTTAAATTTTGAACAGGAAAGCCTTGCCCAGACCGAACTGGCCCTGGGCGACTTAAGGAAAAACTTGGCAGACCAACAAGATGCCGAACTCAGTCGGAAGACAAATACAAGTTGGCTCTGGTCGAACTGGAAAAGCTCAAAGCCGAGTTAGAAAAGACTCAGGCTGACCACAGTGCGGCTTTGACGAGAGCCGAAAAAGCAGAAGCAAAGCTGGCAACTATGCAGCAGGAGTTATCCAGCTTAAAGCGCCATATCTCCCACATGACACAAGCCATCTTTGGTAAGCTTTACCTAACTCTCCAATCTTATCCTCTTCCTTGGGCAAAAACCCTTAATGTTAACTTACCGGTGATTCAAACCCAGGCTCGAGAGTCGCCAATCTGCAAGACGACTGCGTGTTGATGCTGAAGGCGATCTACACACTAACGGAACAACTGTACACAGGCAGCGTGCTGACCGTCAAAGCCGTGATAGGTGCAAAAGAGCCCATAACTTCCATCAAGAAGGTGCTTGGATACCTATCCACACTTCCTCCCCAGATCGGCGAGTTAACCCGGTCAGCCGCCCGGAAGGGTGTCCTGACGGCTCTGAGTCGCTGTTTGGCGTACGCTCCGGAAATCAATTTGGAAGAAGTAGCTGCCGGCTTCCCTCAGCTTAAAGATGACAGCTCGGAGTTCGTGGAAGAAGACTACCAGAAGGTTGTCAAAGATTCTCGGCTGGCCGCCACTCAACTCGCCGCCAGTCTTGACTTGACCAAATATCAGGCGGCTTACGATGATAAGAATAAGAAAATCAGCCCGCCAACCTTCGTGGTGACCAACCTTATCCCTCGGCGACCCAAGAATCCTTTCGACTGGGAAACAGACCTGGCATCAATCTTGACCGATGAAGACGACTTTGCCTCTTTGTCCAGATGCAATTGGGTCTTGGGCGATTTACAAATCGAAGTTGGTCAGAGCTCACGCCAGGACTTAGCGGAATAGATTTTCCTTGAATTTGGCCCAAGAGCCATGTAATAGCCAGTACTATCTTTTGATGACATCTTCTGCAAAAGAACCCTTATACCACTTTTGAGGCGGTTTAAAATATTTTGTTAATCCTTATCAGAATCGCCTGAAATGCTCAATCCGCCAAGGATGAAAACCTTGAGTACATTATCTGTGAAAATAAAAGAACTACAAATAGTTTCAACGAATAAGTAATGAGGATAAAAATCTCCAAGGTCAAATCATAGCACGAGTAATTTTGTCGGCTCATACGGTCGCGACAGGAGGAGGCGAGTCAAAAAGCTCGTGCACCCACCCTTAATGCATGTTTCGTCGGCTCATACGGTCGCGATAGGAGGAGGCGAGTCAGAAATCTCGTGCACCCACCATTAATGCATGTTTCGTCGGCTCATACGGTCGCGACAGGAGGAGGCGAGTCAAAAAAGCTCGTGCACCCACCCTTAATGCATGTTTCGTCGGCTCATACGGTCGCGACAGGAGGAGGCGAGTCAGAAAGCTCGTGCACCCACCCTTAATGCAGGTTTCGTCGGCTCATACGGTCGCGACAGGGGGAGGCGAGTCAGAAAGCTCGTGCACCCACCCTTAATGCAGGTTTCGTCGGCTCATACGGTCGCGACAGGGGGAGGCGAGTCAGAAAGCTCGTGCACCCACCCTTAATGCAGGTTTCGTCGGCTCATACGGTCGCGACAGGGGGAGGCGAGTCAGAAAGCTCGTGCACCCACCCTTAATGCAGGTTTCGTCGGCTCATACGATCGCGACAGGGGGAGGCGAGTCAGAAAGCTCGTGCACCCACCCTTAATGCATGTTCTGTCGGCTCATAAGGTCGCAACAGGATGTCATGAAATTGCTCTCTCTTTAAAGAAGAAGCCCCCAAGTCAGGGAAAAATTATATTATTCCATAATGAAACTGAAAAACTTACAAAGCATGGAGTTTTAAGAACTCAAGTGTAGTAGGGCCGCAAATGGGCAATATTCCAAGGGCGAGTTGACTCAGCCCCCGTAGTCGGTCGATCAGGCCGAAGATCTATCAAGTAGTAAGAACCATTGTGGAGGTTCTTGCTAACAACGAAAGGTCCCTCCCAAGGGGGCGAAAGCTTGTGCATGCCTTCCCGATCTTGTATCATCGAAGCACCAAATCGCCTTCCTGGAAAGTCCGACTCTTCACCCGGCGACTATGATAACGCCGCAGATCTTGCTGATAGATCGCCGAACGAGCCGCTGCTAAGTCACGTGCCTCTTCCAAGGCATCCAAAGAGTCCTGACGCGCCAGCTCGTTGTCTCGCTCCACATATGCGGCGACTCTAAGAGAATCATGCCTTATGTCGGTAGGGAGGACGGCTTCTGCTCCATAGACCAAGAAGAAAGGGGTGAACCCCGTGGACCGATTCGGGGTGGTCCGGATGCTCCATAGTACCGAAGGTAACTCCTCCACCCAACATCCTGGGGTTCTTTCTAGGGGACTTATGAGCCTCGGTTTGATCCCTCGCAAAACTTCCTGATTCGCCCGCTCGGCCTACCCGTTTGACTGCAGGTGAGCAACTGCAGAGATATCAAGCCGGATATGTTCACGGCGACAAAAATCCAGCATCGCTCCTTGGGACAAGTTAGTACCATTGTCCGTGATGATACTGTGTGGATATCCAAAACGGAAAATCAGCTTCTTCAGAAATTTTACCGCAGTCTCCGCATCGCAAGTCCCAACAGGCTCCGCCTCAATCCATTTAGTGAATTTATCAACCGCCACCAATAAGTGAGTCTTCTTGTTGGAGGACATCTTAAAGGGACCGACCATGTCCAGCCCCCAGACCGCGAAAGGCCAAGTAATGGGGATCATCCTCAATTCTTGAGCCGGCACATGAGCCTGTCTCCCATGTCGTTGGCACCCCTCACACCGCCGTACTATATCTTCTGCATCTGCGTGAGCCGTCAACCAGAAGAAACCGTGTCGAAAGGCCTTTGATACCAAAGAACGTGACCCGGCGTGATGTCCGCAGTCTCCAGAATGGATGTCATTTAGGATTATGCATCCTTCCTCACAGGAAATGCACCGCTGAAAGACCCGTGAAGCACTTCGTTTATATAGCTCGCCATTAATGATGACCATGGACTTGCTACGCCGAACAATCTGGCGAGCCAAAACTTCGTCAGTGGGTAACTCGCCACGAGCAAGATAAGCTAGATAAGGAAGAGCCCAATCCGGAGCGACATGGAGAGCCGCCACAAGCTGAGACTCGGGATCTGGTATCACCAATTCCTCCTCCGTGGGCACAGTTATGGACGGTTTATGCAGGACATCCAAGAAAACATTAGGGGGGACCGGTTTTCTCTGTGAGCCGAGTCGCGAGAGGGCATCAGCTGCTTCGTTGAGTCGCCGATCAACATGATCAACCTGGTACCCATGAAAATAGCCCGCCACGTCAGATACGGCTCGCCTGTAAGCCGCCATCATAGGATCTCGAGAGTCCCAGGTGCCCGAAACCTGTTGCGCCACCAAATCTGAGTCCCCAAAGCATCTGACTCGGGTTAAGTTCATCTCTTTTGCTAGTCGCAAACCGTGAAGCAGAGCTTCATACTCTGCTGCATTATTTGTACAAGGGAACATGAGCCGGAGGACGTAGCAGAACTTATCTCCTTGAGGGGATATCAACACCACACCCACCACCGAGCCCTCCAACTGCCTGGATCCATCAAAATAAATAGTCCAATAGGTAAGGTCAGGCCGATCTTCCGGAGCCTGGAGCTCCGTCCAATCATTGACGAAATCAACTAGTGCCTGGGACTTGATGGCCGTGCGGGGGGTATACTGTATGTGATGTGACCCAAGTTCTATTGCCCATTTGGCGATTCGCCCTGTTGCCTCTCGGTTTTGGATGATGTCGCCGAGGGGCGCCGAACTGACCACGGTGATCGGGTGCTCTTGGAAATAATGTTTAAGCTTTCGACTCGCCATAAACACCCATAGACCAGTTTCTGCCAATGTGGGTATCGCTGTTTGGAAAGAGTTAACACCTCACTGATAAAATACACCGGGCGTTGTACCGGGTACTCCTTTCCTTCCTCCTTTCTTTCGACGACCACAGCCACGCTGACCGCTTTGGAATTCGCGGCGATATACAGGAGCATAGGCTCCTTTTCAGTCGGGGCCGCCAGGACCGGCGGGTTAACCAATTGATGTTTCAAGGCCTGAAATGCCTCGTCAGCCTCCTCTGTCCACACGAATCGGTCGGACTTTCTCAACAATTGATAAAGAGGGATCGCCTTTTCTCCGAGGCGGCTCACTAAACGACTAAGAGCTGCAATACGACCCGCCAATCGCTGCACCTGGTTAACATTCGTCGGCTTGCCGAGGGAAGTAACCGCTTCAATTTTGTCCGGGTTAGCCTCGATGCCGCGCTCCGATACCAAGAAACCCAGTAATTTTCCCGCAGGTACGCCGAAAACGCACTTGGTAGGATTTAGCTTCATCTGATATACCCGTAAATTATCAAAGGTTTCCTTAAGGTCTTCCAGAAGTGTCTCCTCCCGGCGGGTCTTGATCACAATGTCGTCAACATAGGCATGGACGTTGCGGCCAATTTGGCTATGAAGGCAATTCTGGATGCAGCGTTGGTAAGTCGCTCCTGCGCTCTTGAGCCCGAACGGCATAGACACATAGCAAAAGGCCCCGAAGGGGGTTATGAAAGCAGTCTTCTCCTGATCTTCCACAGCCATTTTGATCTGATGATAACCTGAATAAGCGTCCAAAATGCACAATAGTTCGCATCCCGCCACCGAGTCAATGATTTGGTCGATGCGGGGAAGAGCGAAAGGATCCTTGGGACAAGCTCTGTTGAGGTCTGTATAGTCAATGCACATACGGAACGTGCCATTCTTCTTGAGTACTAACACCGGGTTAGCTAGCCATTTGGGGTGAAACACTTCCACGATGAACCCGGCGGCTAAAAGACGGGCGACTTCCTCTCCAATCGCCTTCCGTCGCTCCTCGTTAAACCTGTGAAGGTATTGTTGGACAGGTTTGCATTTTGGGTCAATATTAAGATGGTGCTCAGCGAATTCTCTCGGTACACCCGGCATGTCAGAGGGCTTCCATGCGAAGATGTCCCGATTCTCACGGATGAATTCGATGAGCGCGCTTTCCTATTTGGGGTCCAGACCCGTTCCAATGGTAAACTGCTTGGATGAATCGCCAGGGACAAAGTCGACTGTCTTCGTGTCATCCGTTGGTTTGAACTTGAGGGGCGACTCGGAATCTGTAGTCGGTTTCTTGAGTGGTGACATGTCTGCCGGGTCAACATTGGCTCGGTGGTTTTTAAGCTCTTCCGCCGCGCAGGCGACTTCCGCATAGGCCGCGTCTCCTTCCTCACACTCCTTTGCAATTTTTCTATCTCCGTCGACCGTGATGGGCCCTTTAGGACCAGGCATTTTGAGCTTGAGGTAGATGTAGCACGGGCGGGCCATGAAGCGAGCGTAAGCCGGTCGCCCGAACAGCGCATGGTACGGTCTTTTTAGTTTGACCACCTCGAAGACCAGAGACTCCGACCTGTAATTCTGCGCAGTTCCAAACGCTACCGAGAGCCTGACCCGGCCTATCGGATAAGCCGATTTTCCCGGGACGATGCCGTGGAAGACCGTGGTTGAAGGCATCAAGTCTTTCTCTAATAGATTCATCCTCCGGAAGGTGTCGAAGTATAGGATATTAATGCTGCTGCCGCCATCCATTAGTACTTTCGATAGAGTGTAACCCGCCACTTGGGGAGCCACGACCAATGCCAGGTCGCCCGGGTTATCTATTCTCGGCGGGTGATCCTCTCTACTCCATGTTATGGTCTGTTCGGACCAGTGGAGATATCTGGGAAATGCCGGCTCAATTACGCTGTACGCCCGGTGATTTACCTTTTTATCACGTCTACAAGCATTAGTGGTGAAAACATGATATTGCCCATTACTTAGCTGTTTAGGATTGTTGCGGAAGCCCCCATGGTCATCCTGGTCCTGCGGAGCTCCCTGTGGGGGCGGCTGCTGGAAAACTCCCGGCGGGTTGTACCGCCATTGGTGGTGCACCGGGTACTGGCCACCGCCTGGCTGCGGGCCCCCCTGTGCCTCTTGTTCGGGGAAACCGCCGAAGGAGTTGTGCCTTTGGTTGGGCGCGGCGAGTTGGTCCTGGCGACGGTTCGGATCTTCGCTTTGGCTCTTCTTGATCGCCTCGGCCCGAAACTCTCGCATCACGAAGCAGTTCTCCCAAGAGTGACCCGCCGGGCCGTCGGCCGTGGCGTGGTGCGGGCAAGGGCCTTTGACTAGCTCTTCGTAGTTACGCGGTCTTTTCCCACTGAAGCCTCGATTCTTCTTTTTGCCGTCATTGGCGTTGGTGTTGGCGACCAGATCCGAGGGCTCCTCATGTGGCCTACGCTTGCCGTTGGTCCCCTGGTTGTGACGGTTGCGGCCTTGGAGGCGGGCGTGGTTTTTGGTTGAATCGCCCTTCTTGGGCGAGTTACCCTTACCATCCTCGCCGTGATCCTTGGTGTCATCGGCCTCGGCGTACCTAGTGAGGGTATCCATCAGCTCGCCCATATCCTGAACTTTCCGTTTGAGTCGCCCCAGTTTCTGGACCAGCGGTTCGTAGTGGCAGTTGTGCTCGAGGATGAGCACAGCTTGCGCTGCCGTGATGCCATCCGATGAATGGATAATTTCCGCGACTCGCCGCGACCAATGGTGCGCCGACTCATCCGGGCGTTGCACGCAGTGTTGCAAGTCGATGATTGTCATCGGCCGTTTACACGTTCCCCGGAAGTTTTTGATGAAACGCTCCTTCAACTCGGCCCAGGACTGGATAGAATTGGGGGGTAAGTTCTTCAACCAAGTGCGTGCCGATCCCTCGAGCATCATGGTGAAATATCTGGCGCAAACCGCCTCGTTTACGTCGAGCATGCCCATGGCGATCTCATAGCCCTCGATCCAAGATGTTGGTTCGAGATCTGGTGTGTAATTAGGCACTTTTCTCGGTCCTTTGAAATCTTTGGGCATTCTTTCGTTTCGAAGGGCCAGGGACAAGCAGGGCACCCCAACTCGCCCTCCGGTCCCCGCGGGAGGAGTCTGAGCCTCTTGAATGTTGGGGGGACCTCCGCCCGGCGGGTCCCGCTCGGGCGGGTTGTCCTGCGGGAGGTGTCGCGGGGCACTGTTTACGGCTGGCCGATCCTCCGGCCAACCTCTGGTATAGCTCGCCTGGGGGGTGGAGTGCAATCGCTCGGGGCTGTGTGAGAACTGCGCGTTTTGGACCACCGCCGTTTTCAACATCTCGATGGCGTTCCTTGCTTCGATCTCAGCTGGGGTGTTGCCGTGGATCGGGAGAGACTCCAGATGGCGAGTTGCGGCAAGCACGTTATCCACCGGGTTAGAGAAGTGGCCTCGAGGGGTACGGAAACGAGGAATTTGACCCTCAGTCGGCTGGATCGGCGGGTTAGGAGGGCGACCCAGCCCTCCCGCTGGGGCGGCTCCCATCCCGGGTGTTTGGGGAGTGGCGAATAGGCGAGTCGGATTGAGATCATGGGGCAGGCGTCCCTGGTGTCTCCGCTGATGGACGGCGTCGGATGCGCGCTGCTGTCTTTCAAGCCGCCAATTGTCGGTGTTCAACCGCATCCTTTCGGCCGTAATCTGGGCTTATCGAGTTTCCATCCTGGCGGACTCCGTCTCAGCATCCTGATGGGCCTTTGCCACCGCCTCCCTCAGTTTTGCTAACTCCGCATTTATCTCTCCTTGGTTCTCTGGCGTGAGGGGGGTTGACATTAGTCTTGTGATTTCCGCCGCTAAATCCACCAGGACTGCTGACGCACTTTTGGACGTCCCGCCGGTTCCATCGCCACCGGCGGGATTCTGTGCGGGTTGAGTCGTCCAGGCCATGTAGATGGCGATCTGGCGGCGGGTTCGATCGAGGATTTCCGGGTCCATGGCCAATGACAAGCACCCGAGACCGTCCCCGTGAAGGGACTGGATGGAATCTGAATCGCCCATGGATGATTCATCGTCAGAGTTGAGGGGGGTAACCTCCTGAGCCGCCGCGTGTTCTGGTTCCTCCGACCCCTGCGTGAAACCCACAAAGACCGGGTGGGTCAGATTCCGGGTTACGATTGAACGGACGTACCTGGCCGGCTCGACGATGTCGGAGGAGATGTCCGGCTCAGGAACAGACGACCCGATCATGCCGATGAAGATGTTGATCTTGCCGAAGGGGACCCTGTAGCCTGATTCGAGAGAATTCGCTTCAGGTCCCCATCGCCGGTTGTCGATGTAGGCTATGCCGCGTCGGCTCCAAGTCATGAGCGCTGCCGCATAACTCCCAGACCCTGGTAGGGCTCCCTTTGAAAACTCAACTCCACCGTGCGCAAGCCCCACGGTGGGCGCCAACTGTCGTGGTTTTGTCACGACAGATGTCCTCGTGAAAGGACTTGATACTGGAGCCATCGCACCTTGGTGGCGACTCAAAGGGGTTAAGCGGGAGAGACACGGCGATTTACCCAGGTTCGGCCCCTCGAGAGGAGGTAATAGCCTACGTCCTGCTTTGGTGTGTATTGATATGGATTCGATTACAAGGAAGGCGTAACTCGCCTAAACCTAGCACTCGATGATCTCTAGCCTCCCTCTCCCCCTCTAGACTCGCCTTTATATATAGGTCGAAGCCTTAGGGTTTACAAGAGTCCTTTCCTCTTTACAAATTGTGACCACCGCGGTCTCTAAGTCGCCGTCTTGCATAACCCGGAAACTTTCCATAAGTCATAACCGTCCTGCGACTTTGAACCGCCCAGGCTGAGGCCCAACTAGCCGTAAAGGATGAATCGCCTTACTAGTAACCCGGCCCATATACGGCGGGTCACTTAATAGGTAATACCCCCAACAACGGTAAAATTAGTGCATCCACGATCAGTTGGAGAGAGCGGACGCGGTGGTGAATGAGCATTCTCGTCATCTGAGTCTGGCTTCCAAGGTTGCAGAGGAGGTGCGGGCACTGACATTGTAAGTAGCTTCGGCACTGCACTAGGATTGCGTAGCCACGCCGTACAATGCAGCAACCACTTGTCTATAGAAGGGAGCATGTCGATGAGCTCTCCGTCGACACCTGCAAGCACCAGGTTTACGGTGTCTTCATCCCACGCCTCTTCCGGTAGCCCCTCCAAACTAAGCTCGTCTTGTAAGGCAGCTTCGACGGATTGCCACGCGACCATTGATACGTCCATTTTGCATCATTCTTTCATGTTGATATCTATCTCTTTGTGGGTTGTTATTGCACTTCACGGTACAATACTTATACCTTTTCTCTCTTATTTTGCAAGGTTTACATGAAGAGGGAGAATGCCGGCAGCTGGAATTCTGGCCTGAAAAGGAGCAAGTTTGAGATACCTATTCTGTGCAACTCCAAAAGCCGTGAAAATCAACGAGGATTTATTTTGGAGTTTATAGAAAATATTGGGCCGAAGAAGTACCAGAGGGAAGCCAGCAGGAGGCCACAAGCCTGCTAGGCGCGACCTACCCCCTGGCCGCGCCTAGGGGGCTTGTGGGCTCCCTGCTGGCCCTCTGGCCCCCCTCTTTTGCTATAAGGAGGGTTTCGTTCCATAAAAAATCAAGAGGAGGCTTTCGGGAGGAATCGCCGCCGCCACGAGGCGGAACTTGAGCAGAACCAATCTAGAGCTCCGGCAGGGTCGTCCTGCCGGTGAAACTTCTCTCTCGGAGGGGGAAATCGTCGCCATCGTCATCACCAACACTCCTCTCATCGGAGGGGACTCTTCACCATCAACATCTTCATCAGCACCATCTCATCTCCAAACCCTAGTTCATCTCTTGTAACCAATCTCCGTCTTGCGACTCCGATTGGTACTTGTAACGTTGCTAGTAGTGTTAATTACTCTTTGTAGTTGATGCTAGTTGGATTACTTGGTGGAAGATTATATGTTCAGATCTTTGATGCTACTCATTACCTCTCAGGTCATGAATATGATTATGCTTTGTGAGTAGTTACTTTTGTTCCTGAGGACATGGGATAAGTCGTGCTATAAGTAGTCATGTGAATTTGGTATTCGTTTGATATTTTGATGTGTTGTATGTTGTCTCTCCTCTAGTGGTGTTATGTGAATGTCGACTACATAACACTTCACCATTATTTGGGCCTAGAGGAAGGCATTGGGAAGCAGTAAGTAGATGATGGGTTGCTAGAGTGACAGAAGCTTAAACCCTAGTTTATGCGTTGCTTCGTAAGGGGCTGATTTGGATCCACTAGTTTAATGCTATGGTTAGACTTCGTCTTCATTCTTCTTTCCTAGTTGCGGATGCTTGCGAGAGGGGTTAATCATAAGTGGGATGCTTGTCCAAGTAAGGGCAGTACCCAAGCGCCGGTCCACCCACATATCAAACTATGAAAGTAGCGAACGTGAATCATATGAACATGATGAAAACTTGCTTGACAGAAACTCCCATGTGTCCTCGGGAGCGCTTTACCTCCTATAAGACTTTGCTAGGCTTGTCCCTTACTACAAAAGGGATTGGGCCACTTTTCTGCATCGTTGTTACTTTTGTTACTTGCTACTTGCTGTGAATCATCTTGTCACACAACTACTTGTTACCGATAATTTCAGTGCTTGCAGAGATTACCTTGCTGAAAACCACTTGTTAGATCCTTCTGCTCCTCGTTGGGTTCGACACTCTTACTTATCGAAAGGACTACGATAGATCCGCTGTACTTGTGGGTCATCAAGACTCTTTTCTGGCGTCGTTGCCGGGGAGTGAAGCGCCTTTGTTAAGTGGAATTTGGTAAGGAAATATTTATATAGTGTGCTAAAATTTATTGTCACTTGTCACTATGGAAACTAATCCTTTGAGGAGCTTGTTCAGGGTATCTTCACCTCGAACAGAAGCACAAGGCGTTGCTCCTCAACCTGCTGCACCTACTGAAAATATTTGCTTTGAATTTCCTTCGGGTATGTGCTACTGCAACAAAAGACCTTCCAACGGCGCAAGAAACAAGCGTGCTGACGGGAGACTATTCTTGTCTTGATTCTCCTCAGCAACGGCACCAGGAATCCTTCTGCTACGGCTACGACTTTAGTGACTTCCTAGGAAAATATGCAAAGGATTCCCCTGTGGCCTTGGAGCCTTGCGTTGGTGTTCCCTCGAAGCGGAAAGGGTGATGTAGCGCAGCGGTGGTAAGTATTTCCCTTAGTTTTGAGAACCAAGGTATCGATCCAGTGAAGGAGTATCACAAGTACCTGCACAAACACAAAGAGCTTGCTCCCAACGCTATTAAGGGGTTGTCAATCCCTTATAGATTGTTTGCCAAGTGAGAACTGAAAGCAACAAATTAACAAAGCGAAAGTGGAAACGATAGGTGTGAATAGACCCGGGGGCCGTAGTGTTTACTAGTGGCTTCTCTCATGAAAGCAAGTAGACGGTGGGTGAACGAATTACTGTCGAGCAATTGATAGAACCGCGCAAAGTCGTGACGTCATCTATGGCAATGATTATATCTATAGGCATCACGTTCAAAACAAGTAGACCGATACTTTCTGCATCTACTACTATTACTCCACACGTCAACCGCTATCCAGCGTGCATTTAGTGTATTAAGTCCAAAAGAACAGAGTAACGCCTTAAGCAAGATGACATGATGTAGATGGACAATCTCATATCTACGACAAAGCCCATCTTGTAACACTTGATGGCAACTACATGATGTGTGTCTTGTTGCCCCTACTGTCACTAGGAAAGGTCACCACACGGTATGAACCCAAAACCAAGCACTTCTCCCATTGCAAGAATCATAGATCTAGTTGGCCAAACAAAACCCAAGACTCAGAGAGACTTACAAGGATATCAAATCATGCATATAAGAAATCAGGAAAGACTCAAATATATATCATAGATAATCTGATCACAAATCCACAATTCATAGGATCTCAACAAACACATCGCCAAAGAGGATTACATCGGATAGATCTCCATGAAGATCATGGAGAACTTTGTATTGAAGATCCAAGAGAGAAAAGAAGCCATCTAGCAACTAACTACAGACCCGTAGGTCTGAAGTGAACTACTCACGAGTCATTGGAGGGGCGATGATGTTGATGAAGAAGCCCTCCAACTCCAAATTCCCCTCCGGCAAGGCACCGGGAAGGGTCTCCAGATGAGATCTCGCGGAAACGGAAGCTTGCGGCGGCGGAAAAGTGTTTTCGTGGACGCCCTGATTTTTTCTGGATTTTTAGGGAATTTATAGGCCAGACATAGGGCAGGGGAGCGCCAGGGAGGCCACAAGCTTGGTTGTCGCGGCCTCGCCCTCTGGCCGCGACAACAGGGCTTGTGGGCTCCCTGTGGGCCCACTTGCTTGGCCCTCAAGCCTCCCGATCTTCTTCTGTTCTGGAAAAACTCATTTTGGGTATTTTATTCCGTTTGGACTCCGTTCCAAAATCAGATCTGAAAAGAGTCAAAAACACAGAAAAAACACGAACTGGCACTTGGCACTGAGTTAATAAGTTAGTCCCAAAAAATATAAAAGGTAAACAAAACATCCAAAGTTGACAAGATAACAGCGTGAAACCATCAAAAATTATAGATACGTTTGAGACGTATCAGTATGCTTGAGAAACTATTGGCTAATCCTTTTACAGGAGATGGAACATCACATCCAGACTTGCATCTAATCTATGTAGATGAAGTTTGTGGTTTATTTAAGCTTGCAGGTTTGCCCGAGGATGCGATCAAGAAGAAGGTCTTTCCCTTATCTTTGAGGGATAAAGCATTGACATGGTATAGGCTATGTGATGATACTGGATCATAGAACTACAACAGATTGAAATTGGAATTTCATCAAAAGTTTTATCCTATGCATCTAGTACCTCGTGATCGGAATTATATTTATAATTTTTGGCCTCGTGACAGAAAAAGCATCACTCAAGCTTGGGGGAGGCTTAAATCAATGTTATATTCATACCCCAACCATGAGCTCTCGAGATAAATTATCATTCAGAACTTCTATGCTCGGCTTTCTCATGATGATCGCACCATGCTTGACACTTCTGTACCAGTTCTTTTATGAAGAGAGATATCGACTTCAGATGGAATTTATTGGAAAGAATTAAACGCAACTCTTAAGATTGGGAGCTTGATGAAGGTAAGGAGTCATGTATGAATTTCAAGTTTGATATCGTTAAATCCTTTGTCGAAACAAATACTTTTTGTGATTTTAGCGCTAAATATGGACTTGACTCTGAGATAGTAGCTTCTTTGTGTGAATCGTTTGCTGCTCATATCGATCTCCCCAAAGAGAAGTGGTTTAAATATCATCCGCCCTTAGAAGTCAATGTAGTTAAACCCAATCCAGTTGAAGAGAAAGTCATTGCCTATAATGATCCTTTGTTCCTAGTGCTTACATTGAGAAACCACCTTTCCCTGTTAGGATAAAGGATCATTCAAAAGCTTCAACTGTGATACGTAGGGGCTACATAAGAACACCTACACCCCCTGAGCAAATTAGAGTTGAACCTAGCATTGCTGTTATCAAAGATCTCCTGTCCGACAATGTTGATGGCCATGATATTCACTTCTGTGAAGACGCTGCTAGAATTGCTAAAGCACGTGCTAGAGACAAACATAGGCATGTTGTTGGCACGCCTATTGTCTTTGTTAAGATAGGAGATCATTGTTATCATGGTTTATGTGATCTGGGTGCTAGTGTTAGTGCAATACCTCGATACTTATATGATGAAATCAAAGACGAGATTGCACCTCTCGAGATAGAACCCATTGATGTCACTATTCAGCTTGCCAATAGAGATACTATCTACCCTTTGGGAATTGTTAGAGATGTTGAAGTCTTGTGTGGTAAAATGAAGTATCCTGCTGATTTTCTCGTTCTTGCTACCACCCAAGATAGCTTTTATCCCATCATATTTGGCAGACCTTTCCTCAATACTGTCAATGCTCATATTGACTGTGAGAAGCAAACTATCACTGTTGGCTTTGAAGGTGTGTCACATGAGTTCAATTTATCCAAGTTTGGTAGACAACCTCATGAAAAAGAGTTGCCTAGTAAGGATGAAATTATTTCCCTAGCTTCTATTGTTGTGCCTCCTACTAATCCCTTAGAGCAATACTTGCTTGAGCATGAAAATGATATGCATATGGATGAAAGGGATGAGATAGATAGAGTTATCTTTGAACAATATCCTATCCTTAAGAATAATTTGCATATGGAACTGCTTGGAGATCCAACCCCACCAAAGGGTGATCATGTGTTCGAGCTTAAATAGTTGCTTGATACTCTTAAGTATGCTTATCTTGATGAAAAAGAGATATATCCGGTTATTATTAGTGCTAGCCTCTCAGAGCATGAAGAAAAGAAGTTACTAAAAACTCCGAGGAAGCACCGTGCTGCTAGTGGATATACTCTTGATGATCTTAAGGGCATTAGTCCCACTCTATGCCAGCACAAGATTAAAACCGATCCTGATTCCAAACCAGTCGTTGATCATCAACGGAGATTAAATCCTAAGGTGAAAGAGGTAGTAAGAAAAGAAATACTAAAGCTCCTGGAAGCAGGTATTATCTATCCTGTTTCTCATAGTGATTGGGTGAGTCTGGTGCATTGCGTCCCTAAGAAGGGAGGGATTACCGTTATCCCTAATGATAAGGATGAATTGATCACACAGAGGATTATTACTGGCTATAGGATGGTGATCGATTTTAGGAAATTAACGAAGGACACTAGGAAAGATCATTACCCTTTGCCTTTTATGGACCAAATGCTAGAAAGACTGTCTAAACACACACACTTCTGCTTTCTAGATGGTTATTCTGGTTTCTCCCAAATACCTGTTGCACAATCTGATCAGGAGAAAACCACTTTCACCTTCCCTTTCGGTACCTTTGCTTACAAATGTATGCCTTTTGGCTTATGTAATGCACCCGCCACCTTTCAAAGATGTATGATGTCTATATTCTTTGACTTTTGTGAAAAGATTGTTGAGGTTTTCATGGATGACTTCTCCGTTTACGGGTCTTCTTTTGATGATTTCCTCAGCAACCTTGATCGAGTCTTGCAGAGATGTAAATACACCAACCTTGTCTTGAATTGGGAGAAGTGCCACTTTATGGTTAATGAAGGCATTGTCTTAGGACATAAAATTTCTGACAAAGGTATTGAAGTCGATAAGGCTAAGGTTGATGCAATCGAGAAAATGCCATGCGCCATAGATATCAAAGGTATAAGAAGTTTCCTTGGTCATGCTGGTTTCTATAGAAGGTTCATTAAAGACTTATCTAAGATTTCTAGGCCTCTTACCAATCTCTTGCAAAAGGATATTCCTTTTGTTTTTGATGAGGATTGTGATGAAGCCTTCGAAATACTTAAGAAGGCCTTGATCACTACACCTATTGTTCAACCACCTGATTGGAACTTACCTTTTGAAATCATGTGTGATGCTAGTGATTATGCTGTTGGCACTGTTCTAGGACAAAGAGTTGATAAGAAGTTGAATGTTATTCACTATGCTAGTAAAACTCTAGACAGTGCCCAAAGAAACTATGCTACTACTGAAAAGGAATTTTTAGCAGTCGTGTTTGCATGTGAAAAGTTCAGATCTTACATAGTTGATTCCAAAGTCACCATTCACACTGATCACGATGCTATTAAGTACCTCATGGAAAAGAAAGACGCTAAACCTAGACTTATCAGACGGGTTCTCTTGCTACAAGAATTTGATTTGCATGTTGTCGATAGGAAGGGTGCTGAGAACCCAGTAGCAGATAACTTTTCTAGGTTGGAGAATGTTCTTGATGACCCACAACTATTGATGATAGCTTTCCTGATGAGCAAATGAATATCATCAATACTTCACATAGTGCACCGTGGTATGATGATTATGCAAATTATATCGTTGCCAAATATATACCACCTAGTTTCACATACCAGCAAAAGAAGAAATTCTTCTTTGATTTGAGACATTACTTCTGGGATGATCCTCACCTTTATAAGGAAGGAGTAGATGGTGTTATTAGACGTTGTGTACCTGAACATGAATAGGGAAAAATCCTACAGAAGTGTCACTCCGAGGCTTATGGAGGACACCATGCGGGAGATAGAACTGCACACAAGGTATTGCAATCAGGTTTCTATTGGCCCACTCTCTTCAAGGATGCTCGTAAGTTAGTCTTGTCTTGTGACAAATGTCAAAGAATAAGTAATATCGGTAAACGTCAGGAAATGCCTATGAATTATTCACTTGTCATTGAACCATTTGATGTTTGGGGCTTTGATTATATGGGACCTTTTCCAAAATCCAACGGGTATACTCATATCCTAGTTGGTGTTGATTATGTTACTAAGTGGGTAGAAGCTATCCCAACTAGTAGTGCTGATCACAACACCTCTATCAGGATGCTTAAAGAAGTTATTTTCCCTAGATTTGGAGTCCCTATATATCTAATGACTGATGGTGGTTCACATTTCATTCATGGTGCTTTCCGTAAAACGCTTGCTAAGTACGATGTCAATCATAGAATTGCATCTCCCTATCATCCTCAGTCCAGTGGTCAAATAGAGCTAAGCAATAGACAGATTAAACTAATTCTGCAAAAGACTGTCAATAGGTCTAGAAAGAATTGGTCTAAGAAGCTCGATGATGCACTATGGGCTTATAGAACTGCAAATAAGAATCCCATGGGCATGTCTCCGTACAAAATGGTTTACGGCAAAGCATGTCATTTACCTCTTGAGCTAGAGCATAAGGCTTATTGGGCAATCAAAGAGCTCAACTTTGATTTCAAACTTGCTGGTGAGAAGAGGTTATTTTATATTAGCTCGCTTGATGAATGGAGAGCTCAGGCATATGAAAATGCCAAGTTGTTAAAAGAAAAGGTTAAGAGGTGGCATGATAAAAGGATATAGAAACATGAGTTCAATGTAGGTGATTATGTCTTGCTATATAATTCTCTTTAAGATTTTTTTTGCACGCAAGCTTCTCTCTAAATTGGAAGGTCCTTACATTGTTGAGGAAGTATATCGTTCCGGTGCCATCAAGATCAACAATACGGAAGGTAATTTTCCGAGAGTGGTAAATGGGCAAAGAATCAAGCATTATATCTCAGGCACTCCCAGAAATGTTGAAAGCAATATTATCAATACCATAACTCCGGAGGAGTACATAAGGGATATTTATCAGCCTGTTTCAGACTTCGAAAACGAAGAGGTATGTGATTCGGTAAGTAAACCGACTCCAAAACTTTTCCAGTAGGAATTTTTCTCCGTTTTAGAATTTTTGAAAAAATAGAAAAATTTAAAGCAGTCCAGAAAGCGCACGAGGAGGCGACAAGCCTGCCATGCGCGGGCCACCCCCTGGCCGCGCGTGGGGAGCTTGTGACCACCTCGTGTGCCTCCCGGACTCCGTTTTCTTGCGGAGTACTCCTTCTGGTCGGAAAAAAATAATTATATTTTCTACCGAAGGTTTTGACCCTCGTATCACGCAAATCTCCTCTGTTTTTGTTTCGAGCGTGTTTCTGCTGCATATCTATATCGCTATGGTGTCCCCAAAAGCTCCGAAGGACAAGATCTTCGAGAAGGTCATCAATCCCTACCTCGCGGGAGTGCTGCAATACCCTCAATCTATCGAGATGCGTGAGGGGATGCTGCACATCCGTGATGTTGAGGGGCCCAAGAAGACCGGAAGCGTGGAGGAGAGACTCGAAGCAATGGAGCAACAAGTCTTCAAGTGCCAAGGGATGGTGGAGCGTGGACTCAACGCCAACCACATGATGATCACGGAGTTCACCAACAAGCACAAGATCAATGCCAATGACATCGGGAAACACCTCTCCAGGCTCTATGACAGAATTGATCACCTCCACGCCCAGATCTATGACCTGCAGAACCAAAACTGTGAGTATGAGTATAGATTTAAATCAATACGGTTGGCTGCAGATTTGAGGATTCTGGAGACTCGGTCATCTTTCCATGATGGAGCACCTATGCCTTGGAAGACGAAGGATCAAACCCATGTTGCAGCAACTCCACTACCATCACCTCCAAAGGAAGACAACTAAGCATGGGTATGGGCAATCCCCTTGGCTTATGCCAAGCTTGGGGGAGTTGCCCCGGTATCGTATCACCATCACATCTTTTGCCTTTACCTTTTCTTAGTTTGATCATTTTTGGTTTTATCTTTCTCTAGTAGAATAAAGTTCTTAGTGTGTTTTAGGCTTGAGTTCTTCTTTGTGTCACCCCTGATGTATTCGAGCTTGTGATCCATATAATAAAGAGTGTCTTAGTTAAGGGCCTTGCCTCATGCCATGATCAAAAGAGTGATAAAAGAACAAAAGCATGAAAGATCATGTAATGATCTTATGGAAAGTGATGGCTTGATAACCCACAAGTGTAGGGGATCGCAACAGTTTTCGAGGGTAGAGTATTCAACCCAAATTTATTGATTCGACACAAAGGGAAGCGAAAGAATATTATCAAGTATTACCAGTTGAATTTGTCAGTTTCAACCACACCTGAAAGATTAGTGTCTGCAAGCAAAGTATCAGTAGAAAAGTGGTATGATAGGAATGGTGTCAGAAAAAGATCTGTTGACGGCAGACTATTCCTAACTGTTGTATCAATGGCGCCTAGAAAATAGCATGTTGACGGGGGACTATTCTTCCCCAGCAACTGCTCCAGAAAAATCTTGCAACAAGTAACAGCAAAGTACTGAGTAACAGCAGTAGTGACAGTAGTAGCAGCAGCAGTAGTAAAAGTAGTAGGGACAAAGTAACATAGCAAGGACCAGTAGTAAAAGACTCGTAGGCAATGGATCGGTGATGGATGAGTATGACAGATGTGATTCATCATGTAACAACTATAACACGGAGAGATATGTAATTAGCTCTCGTTCGTCAATCTAATGTAGGCATGTATTCCGTATGTAGTCATACATGCTTAGGGAAAAGAACTTGCATGACATCTATTGTCCATCCCTCCCGTGGCAGCGGGGTCCTAATGGAAACTACGGGATATTAAGGTTCTCCTTTTAATAAAGAACCGGACCAACGCATTAACACTTGGTGAATACATGAACTCCTCATACTATGGTCATCTCCGGGAGTGGTTCCGGCTATTGTCACTCCGGGGTTGCCGGGTCATAACACATAGTAGGTGACTACAACTTGCAAGATAGGATCTAAAACACACATGTATTGGCGACAACATAATAGGTTCAGATGTGAAATCATGGCACTCGGGCCCTAGTGACAAGCATTATGCATGGCAAATTAGTAGCAGCATCAATCTCAGAACATAGTGGATACTAGGGATCAATCCCCGTCAAAACTAACTCGATTACATGGTAGATCTCATCCAACTCATCACCGTCCAGCAAGCCTACGATGAGATTACTCACGAACGATGAAGAGCATCATGGAATTGGCGATGGAGGAAGGTTGATGATGAAGATGGCAACGATTTCCCCTCTCCGGAGCACAAAACGGACTCCATATCTGCCCTCCAGATGAAGAACAGGAGGCGGCGACGCCTCCATAGCGTAAAACGCGATGAATTCTTCTCTCTGATTTTTTTTCCGGGCGAGACGGAATAAATAGAGCTGAGTTTTGAGGCAGTGGTTCCACGTGGGCCCCACAAGCCCTCACGGCGTGGCCAGGGGGGTGGCCACAGCCTGTGGGCTTGTGGCCCACTGGCACACCTCCTCCGGTGGATCTTTGCATAGGTATTTTTCATTTATTCCAGAAAAATTCTCCGTAAATTTTCAGGACATTCTGAGAACTTTTATTTCTAAACAAAAACAACACCATGACAATTCTGCTGAAAACAGCATCAGTCCGGGTTAGTTCCATTCAAATCATGCAAATTAGAGTCCAAAACAAGGGCAAAAGAGTTCGGAAAAGTAGATACGGCGAAGGCGTATCATGGCTTCACATATAAAAAGAATGTTGATTGAAACTTGTTGAGGGTATACAAACGTAGACCTTGGTCATTGTTGCAATTAATAGAAAGTGATAAAGAAGGAGAGGTTCACATATAAATATATCATCTTTGACACCATCTATGATTGTGGACACTCACTAAACTATTACATGCTTAGAAGTAGATGTTGGACAAGGAAGACAACATAATGAATTGTGTTTGCTTGGTTCCGAACAATGATTATATGATTAGAGATCCCTTTAGCATGTGACGATTGCTTCCACCTCATATTAGCCAAAACTTCCGCACTAAGTAGAGATACTACTTGTGCATCCATAAACCTTCAACTCAGTTTTTCCATGAGAGTCCACCATACCTACCTATGGATTGAATAAGATCCCTCAAGTAAGTTGTCACCGGTGCAAGCAATAAAAATTGCTCCCTTAATATGTATGATCTATTAGTGTGTGGAAAATAAGCTTTGTACGAACCTGTGATGAAGAAGACATAAAAACGACGGACTGCATAATAAAGTTCTTTATCACAGGAGGCAATATAAAGTGACGTTCCTTCACACTAAGAGGCCGCACTTCCAAACCTCAAAAGCGCATGACAACCTCTGCTTCCCTCTGCGAAGGGCCTATCTTGTACCTTTACTTTTTGCCCTTGAAAGAGTCATGGTGATCTACACCAATTCCTTATTTCTCCTTTTTCTTGGCTAACGTCATGTGCTAGGGAAAGATCTATATTCATATGTCAACTTGGAGGTAAGTATTCATGAATTATTATTGTTGACATTACCCTTGAGGTAAATGGTTGGGAGGCGAAACTATAAGGCCCTATCTTTCTCTGTGTCCGACTGAAACTTTTATCTCATGAGTACCACATGAGTTGTAGAAATTGTAGAAGACAAAAGGATGATTGAGTATGTGGATTTGCTTTACAAGCTCTTACTTGACTCTTTCTGATGTTATGATAAATTTCAATTGCTTCAATTACTAAAGTCTATTGGTTGTTAATTCTCAGTAAGGTTCTTGATCCTTACTTTACTTTGTGAAGGAATTATCACTTTAGCATGAGAGATTATATGATGATATCGCTATTCTGAATATGATCATGATGTCTGCATGTCCGTATCTTGTTTTGTCGACACCTCTCTCTCTAAACATGTGGGCATATTTATTGATCTCGGCTTTCGCTTGAGGACAAGCGAGGTCTAAGCTTGTGGGAGTTGATACGTTCATTTTGCATCATTATTTCATGTTGATATTTATCGCTTTATGGGTTGTTATTACACTTCACGGTACAATACTTATGCCTTTTCTCTCTTATTTTGCAAGGTTTACATGAAGAAGGAGAATGTCGGCAGCTGGAATTCTCGCCTGAAAAAGGAGCAAGTTTGAGATACCTATTCTGCGCAACTCCAAAAGCCGTGAAAATCAACGAGGATTTATTTTGGAATTTATAAAAAATACTGGGTCGAAGAAGTACCAGTGGGGAGCCAGCAGGAGGCCACAAGCCTGCTAGGCGCGGCCTACCCCCCTGGCCGCGCCTAGGGGGCTTGTGGGCTCCCTGCTGGCCCTGTGGCCACCCTCTTTTGCTATAAGGAGGGTTTCGTTCCAGAAAACTCAAGAGGAGGCTTTCGGGAGGAATCGCCGCCGCCACGAGGCGAAACTTGACCAGAACCAATCTAGAGCTCCGGCACTCGGAGGGGGAAATCGTCGCCATCGTCATCACCAACACTCCTCTCGTCGGAGGGGACTCGTCACCGCCAACATCTTCATCAGCACCATCTCATCTCCAAACCCTAGTTCATCTCTTGTAACCAATCTCCGTCTCGCGACTCCGATTGGTACTTGTAAGGTTGCTAGTAGTGTTAATTACTCTTTGTAGTTGATGCTAGTTGGATTACTTGGTGGAAGATTATATGTTCAGATCCTTGATGCTACTCATTACCTCTCTGTTCATGAATATGATTATGCTTTATGAGTAGTTACTTTTGTTCCTGAGGACATGGGATAAGTCATGCTATAAGTAGTCATGTGAATTTGGTATTCGTACGATATTTTTGTGTGTTGTATGTTGTCTCTCCTCTAGTGGTGTTATGTGAACGTTGACTACATAACACTTCACCATTATTTGGGCCTAGAGTAAGGCATTGGGAAGTAGTAAGTAGATGATGGATTGCTAGAGTGACAGAAGCTTAAACCCTAGCTTATGTGTTGCTTCGTAAGGGGCTGATTTGGATCCACTAGTTTAATGTTATGGTTAAACTTTGTCATAATTCTTCTTTCGTAGTTGCGGATGCTTGCGAGAGGGGTTAATCATAAGTGGGATGCTTGTCCAAGTAAGGGCAGTACCATAGCGCCGGTCCACCCACATATCAAACTATCAAAGTAGCGAACGCGAATCATATGAACATGATGAAAACTAGCTTGACGAAAAGTCCCATGTGTCCTCGGGAGCGTTTTACCTCCTATAAGACTTTGCCAGACTTGTCCCTTGCTACAAAAGGGATTGGGCCACTTTGCTGCACCGTTGTTATTTTTGTTACTTGCTACTTGCTGCGAATCATCTTGTCACACAACTACTTGTTACCGATAATTTCAGTGCTTGCACAGATTACCTTGCTGAAAACCACTTGTCAGATCCTTCTGCTCCTCGTTGGGTTCGACAGTCTTACTTATCGAGAGGACTACGATAGATCCCCTATATTTGTGGATCATCAACCATCTTGACCACCTCTGAAAAGAAATTGTACTGTCGACGCAGCGCAGATGTTCCGATGCGTGCACCACACGAGTGCAATCCTCCATTGAATGGAACCTAAGAAAAAAGGGGAATGGTGGCCCGGTTACCTCCACTTTCATCTTCGACGGCAGGTTGCCACATTCATACTCTAGCGCCACGACGAGTGCCTCCAGTGTCACCTTGCTCCGTGGCTGGCCAATGATGACGACATACAATGCACGCCCGAGGAACGTAGTCTCGAGCTCCGCCATGCCAGAAGGGCGAGCGATGAGAACACAGCCACACTCGGGCCGCATCTCCGGCTCACCGCTCTGCCACACCTCTTGGAGGAAGATCCGCGAGTCCGGGATGCGAGACGCGGATGAACTCCCTGAAGTTGCCGCGCTGCCACCACCTCCGACAAAGGCGGGGACTTGCACGTTGTCCTCGCTGACGCCGCCGCTCGCCACACTGCCAACCACATCGACGGCGGCACGGCTACTACCGACGGGAGAGCTAGCGCTGCTCCACACATAAGGGACACCACCAAAGCTTGAGGTCTCACTGCCACCCACGCTGCCTCCCATCTCGCCAGCGACGATTTCGGATCTGGAAGGGGATTTCCGATTTGGGAACTACCAAACAGAGGAATGAAAAAATTGATTTATCCAATGTAAAATGTGCAATGCGCACCTCATACATAATCACCAGGGTCTTTCGTGCAAAAATCACCCCACACGATGCGCCTCGCGTGACCTCGAACGAAGAAAACTGGGCAGCCCACCGGTCCAAACGGCGGTTGTGACCTAGATAAGCCCGAAACTCAAGTTCTGTGATGGGTTTTTTCGGTTTGCAAGTAGTGGGATTTATGTGCACCCGCCACGCAAGTTCTCAGACCGCCAGCGCCTTTTACTCCGGTTCTAAGCTTGTGGAACTTGTGCCATTTGTCCGGGCTGTTTTATCTTTCTTCGACCTGCTTGTTTGAGGGTTTTTTCATCACTATATATCGGTTTGCCTGTTTGTGCCTTTATTTATAAATAAATGCGGTCGTAAGCCTGTTTTGAGAGTACTCAGGGCCTAGATTGAGTCGCTGGACCAGAGGAGTCTCCTATTTCTTTTATGTAACATCCACTTGACGTGCCACTTCCTAGTTCACACAAAGTACAGGGGCAAAGGAATTAACATAGTTCAGGCATAGGAAGACAAAAGCTTGCCGATCTCTCTGTACATACTGTCACTTCTATACAGGATTCGTTTCGGATAGATGACAAGTAGCGTGTCCGTTGAGCAGTAGCCTTTTGTAGATTCATTCATTCGGATACCAAAAAAGAAGCAATTCTTTTTTTTGCAAAATGTAGGGACATATGCTACATATTGTCAGCAACATACAGATATATGATCATGTAACTGAATAAAGGACCACAGTAAATGTTCTTTGAAATTCAGACATGTCAAAGTCGGCCAGGACCAAATATACAATCTGTCCAACAACGTACATTACATGGTCAACTTTGTTACGGCAGAAAGCCCATCAAATTGACATGCACAAGAACAAACTCATGTGTTATATATATATATATATATATCTTTATCTTTATCTCCCCTAATAATAAACCATGCGGCGGGGCGGCGAGGCTGGAGGCGGCGGCGCACGGCAGCGCAGACGCGCGGGACGGCGAAGTGCGACGGCGGCTGTCCGGGCGTCCTCCGCGTCCGTGCAGAAGAAGCTCACGGCCGGGCTAACCGGGGAGGTATCGCAGCCTCGGGTTGGTGGCGCGCGCCACGCTGACCTCCTCCATGGCCTCGCTTCGTTTGCCTTTCCTTCTGGTCACCTCCCGGGCCACATCGGAGAGGAGGTCGTTGCCCTTGTCCGACCAGTTCGGCGCGCCGGCGACGTCGTTCATGAAACTGACGGGGCCATCAACTCTGACGATCAACTTTGCGGTTTCGAGCAAGTACCGATCCTTTACCAGCAGTCTCATGAGCAACAGCTGGTTCTGTGTCAAAGAATCGCATGTAACGACATGCGTCTCCTGATCCTGCTACAAATTTTCAGAACTGATGGACGCTGTGGTGTGATCCGAGCCTTCAATAAAAGCGTAGGGTTGTCCATTCAATGGCTTTGAACAAAGTGTCAATTTCTTCAGTTTACTACTACAGGACATCAAGAATATGCATGCCGTCCGTTTGTTACTCTTTCACTATCATTTGTTGCTGTTGTTCCTCCATCTCGGAAAAGTTTCCGGTATCACTATCATTTGTTGTTCTCGTTTTTATTGTTGTTGCTGTTGTTCTTCCTCTGCAAATGTTTCAGGTATTTTTGTCGCCTCACTAGGTATGAGGCCTCGCCCGTTAATAAAGTAGGCCCAGTACGAGCTCCGGTCCATTCGGGCCTCGCTTGATCCCGTCCGCCTAATTAGCGCCTTCTCTATTCATACCCATTGTTATCGTTCCTCGTGCTTCACTTACAATTTCTTCGCTTCTCGGGAAGTATTTAGTTTCTACGGATGTAGAGAATGCTTTCTCCTCCCCATTTCGAAAATAGAGGAGGACACATAATTTTTTTGAAAATTTTAAAATTGGGAATTTTGAAATAAAATGTTTAATAAATTATAAAATGTTTGTGGATTAAAAAAACTAGTGATTTTGCAGAAAATGTTTGAAATTTTGAAAAAAATATTCGAGAAATCAAACAATGCTCATGATTTTTTAAAAGTTCATGAAGTACTTTTTATAATGAAATTGTGCAATATTTTGTCAATTCTAAAAACGATCATGAATGGAAAAATATTCTAAAAGTTCAAAAAAACAATGGTTTGTGACTTATAAAATAGTTTTTCATTCATAAAATGTTTGCTGATTTAAAAAATGATCACGCATTTATTTGTCCCGTTGCAACGCACGGGCCCTTTTGCTAGTTATTAATAAAGCACCTATTGCTTCAGTGGTACGTCATTAAAATTGCCTTCAAAATTGTTTAATATTACCCACCAATGCCATCTATGAATTATAAAAAACGTTTTGCAGGGAATCCTCGCATGGGCCTGCCAAAACATAGGGGCCTACTATACTACGCTCTCCTCGCTGGGAAATAAATACCATGCCCATTTGGGCCAGCCCATGGGCAGGGGCCTGTTTTTTTAGTCTCTTACTTATTATTGATCTGTTCCTTTTTAATTTTTCTAATTCAAATAAATCAAAAAAACTTTGGAAATTCAAAAAATTGTATCTACGTAAATTTTTGATAAAACATAAAATGTTTGCAAATTCAAAAATTGTTCGGGATTTTTGTAAAAATGTTTGCATATTGAAAAATTGTAATTTTGGGGAAAACATTCATGAATCAAAAAAAGTCCATCATTTTGAGCAATTTATTTAATGCAATTAAAAAAATGTTTGGTAATCCATAAAATGAATTATTCACCAATTCACAAGAAAATACTTGAAAAGAGTTAGTAATATAAAATATTGTTTGGAATTTAAAAAAATGTTTATAAATAGTAAATATGTTCTTGATTTTAAAAATGTTCCCAAATTTGTAGAAATGCTGACGAATGATTGAATGTATGCAGTTAAACATTAATGCTTCTGAGTCTTTCTGATTATATATCTGAGTGAATTTTGAATAATTAATTGTCGGAGTGGATTGGAATAATATAGTATATTTTAAAAAAATGTTTCTTGAAATTCAGAATAATTCTTTGAGTTACCAATTTTTTTGATAACCATGATATTTCTTAAAAAATATGAACATTGTTTCAACTTGTGAATTGTGAATAAAATTAAAAGAAAAATATTTTCTTGCATTTGTGAACAATTTTTTGAAACCATGCGATGACATATGAACATAATGTGATCATCGTCATTGAAGATGGTGTTTTTTTTTCTTCCGTTGCAACGCACGGGCCCTTTTGCTAGTACTAATAAAGCACCTATTGCTTCTGTGGCACGTCATTAAATTTGCCCGTAAAGTTCTTCAAAATTACCCACCAATGCCATCCGCAAGTGACAAAAATGATTCGGTTTTGAACTTCGATTCGGCTATCTTTTTCTAAAAGACGTCGTACCATATTTTAGCACAAGAGTAGCCTAGGCCAACTGGTTCGGTGCGCGCCATGCTACCCAGGAGACCCAGGTTCGATTCCGGTTGTGGCGTACTAAGCCTTTATTCTTCTATTTCGCACTTTTCCTTTTTTTTCTTTTACCTTTATTTTGATAAACTTTGCACACATATTAATCATAGATTAAAAAACTGTCAAATTTGTAGATAATAAAGTTTCCACATATACAAAAAAAATATACAATGCGTATGGACAATAAAAAAAATGTATAACCCTTTTTGTTCTTCTATTTCGCACTTTTTCTATTTTTATTTTTCTCTTTTACCTTTATTTTGATAAACTTTGCACACATGTTAATCACGGATTAAAGAAATGTCAAATTTGTAGACAAAAAAGTGTACAATGCGTATGGACAATAAATAATATTTTTTTCTTTTATTTTGAAAAATATTGATCATGTATTTAAAAGACTTTAAATGTGCATAGGAAAATGTTTCCGGTGTATAATAAAACATATATTTTGCACTTTATTCTTCTATTTCGCACTTTTCCTATTTTTTTTCTCTTTTACCTTTATTTCGATAAACTTTGCACACATATTAATCATAGATTAAAAAACTGTCAAATTTGTAGATAATAAAGTTTCCACATATACAAAAAAAATATACAATGCGTATGGACAATAAAAAAAAGTATAACCCTTTTTGTTCTTCTATTTCGCACTTTTTCTATTTTTGTTTTTCTCTTTTGCCTTTATTTTGATAAACTTTGCAGACATGTTAATCATGGATTAAAGAAATATCAAATTTGTAGACAAAAAAGTGTACAATGCATATGGACAATAAATAATATTTTTTCCTTTTATTTAGAAAAATATTGATCATGTATTTAAAAAACTTTAAATGTGCATAGGAAAATGTTTCCGGTGTATAATAAAACATATATTTCGCACTTTATTCTTCTATTTCGCACTTTTCCTATTTTTTTTCTCTTTTACCTTTATTTCGATAAACTTTGCACACATATTAATCATAGATTAAAAAACTGTCAAATTTGTAGATAAAAAAGTTTCCACATATACAAAAAAAATATACAATGCGTATGGACAATAAAAAAAATGTATAACCCTTTTTGTTCTTCTAGTTCGCACTTTTTCTATTTTTGTTTTTCTCTTTTGCCTTTATTTTGATAAACTTTGCACACATGTTAATCATGGATTAAAGAAATGTCAAATTTGTAGACAAAAAAGTGTACAATGCGTATGGACAATAAATAATATTTTTTTTCTTTTATTTTGAAAAATATTGATCATGTATTTAAAAGACTTTAAATGTGCATAGGAAAATGTTTCCGGTGTATAATAAAACATATACAAAAATATATAATTTGTATGGAACAAAGTAGACATAAAAATAGAACTTTTCAAAAATATTAATCGTGTATTTGAATAATGTAAAACATGTATATAAAAAATATTCATGATGCATACAAAATATGTAAAACGCGTATTAAAACAATTAGACATCAAAACTCAATAATGTTTGTGATGTCATACGCAAAAAAATGTTTCTAATGAATAAAAGTTATACAATGTTGTTTATACAAGCTTTACGTAAACAAATGGCTGAGCTTTGATTTTTCATATATATAAACTATTATGCTATTTATTTTTTTAAGAATATCGATATTGATACACAACCTGGAACATTTGGTATGCATGTACTTACAAATTGGTTGTTTTCGATGTAGCTGTCTAATATGTTTGCAATCAAATTAAGACTCACTTAGATTACAAATGCAAACACATATATCAGGAAGATAAAAAAATGTTCTAATCCATATGCTATCATTAATTAACAAAACAAAATTGCAAATGAAACTGTTAGTCATAGAATTTAATTAATTATGAAAAAATACAAGGGCCAACCTTAATTAAATTTATAACCTGTTGCAACGCACGGGCATTTGTACTAGTTACTTATTAGAAGCAAAAGTACGGAGAGGAGGAACTTGTTCGAAGCACTTCAACAACTTCAGGAGACAGAGTCCATAGCTCTAGCAGTCTGTGTCTGCTACACCCCACAGCAACATCTGAGGATCCAATCCAATCCACCGTTAGAAACTGATAACAAAATATATATTACAGGTTCCTAATAGTCCAAAATAAAGCAACTAGTCAAACAGCCATCAAATTTCCAACATCTCCAGTAATCTTCAGCAACCGATCAGATCTATTTTGGCCGGTGCAGCCGGCAGTGGCGGTCATCTTCTCCGTCGGAGGTGGTCGGCCTGAGGATGGGTGGTTGGATCTCGTGATCCGTCATCCAGTCCCGGCTGCTAGTCGGGAAGACATAGTTGTCGGAGAAAACCGTGCCGATGGCGGACTATGGCGGAGTTCTGCATCGTTACCTTGATGAAGGCATCGTCGTGTAACTACTGTTGACCCACTCATGATGTTCAGGGGGAAACCCTAAGATCTGATCATCAGACCGGATGATAGCGGTACTACGGTGTCGTGCCTCTCTTGGGAGCATCGTTTCTGGAGCAGCGCTGGATGACATAGGAAGGCGGTGGAGCGGCTTCGTCTTGATCGGCGCTTCGGTGGAGATGTCAAGTCATGCCTGGCCGACAGGTGCTACGCTGTGTCATGCCTGTTCGGCAGGTGCTATGCATGACAAATCTTTCGGAGCCTTCATGTCAGGATGGACGAGCGCGGGACGGTGGCGCTGTTGGGCGCCGTGCTGGCGTCGACGAATGGACGGACTAGCAAGGGTGATACGGATCTCTCTCCTGAAGATGGTACAATGGTTCGATGATGATGGCTGCTTCTAAAACATGTGCAAGTGGTACATGATTTAGGTTTGTTGCACCGTTTATTGTTCCGATACGTTATAGGGATGGATCGGTGATGACAACGATTTTTGATATGAAGAATGAGAGCACTCAACATTATCATGTTTGTAGGTGTGAGTGGTGGTTTCGGCTGGCTCGATGAATGATCTTGTCAGACCTTTGTGGAATAATTAATAAAAATGAATGTATGCATCGATTGATGCAGAGGCCGGGGGTTGAACCTCCTTTTCCAAGAAAAAAAAGGAATAAGTGATCCATAGTTTCTGTAGCACTACAAAACATCAATCTATTTTAAGAAGCTAAACGTTACAACTCAACTACATGCATCACTGAAAGAAATAGGACCAATCTCAATATTCAGTATGCACCTAATGATACACCAATATTCAGCTACCATATCACTTATCCCATGAATAGATTTATTTATTGGAATTAACCACAATGTCCGAGTCCGGTTTGGACTGGATATAGTCACAGTTTAGGTTTTGAATAGGGGCAGGGTAGCTTCTTTATATACCTATGTAACCCATGTTGTATAACACCCAGATCAAAGTAATACATAACAAAAGCAAGGCTCGACACGAGCCTGTTTGCAATCCATTGATTCGCTTGCGTTCGCTAAAGAAACCTTGGCCGACGGTGTCAAGAAGAATCGATCGGAGCTAGTTTCTACGAGATCGAGTACATACAATTCCGGCTAGCGTATGTGCACTGTTAACGAATCCATCCAGCTGCTTGTGTGCTGGCTAGCTTGCAAGCACACGCATGTTATAGCTCCTGGGTGATTCTGCGGATCAAAAGCCTACAATTGGTATCTAGAGCCTCGACGATCTACGATCTACGATGACGGACAGCGATGCTGAGTCGGTCAAGTCCGGCAAGGACGGTGCCAAGACGAACAAGAACGGTGCCAAGACGAAGAAGGACGTCAAATCAGCAACCAGTGGTGGAGGAACGAGCGGCGCCAACGTCCAGGCGCATCGCAACATCCCCATCCAGTACCCGATGCTCACCGACGCCAACTATGGCGTGTGGGCGGTGAAGATGAAGATTATTCTCCGAACCCTCCGAGTGTGGCAGGCAATCACGGACGACGACGTCGATGACGAGTCCGACGAAGGTGCCATGGCCGCCATAGCCCAGTCCGTGCCGGATTCCGTGCTGATGACACTGACGGAGTTCGAGGCGGCAAGAGAGGCGTGGAACGCACTCAAGGAGATGAGGATCGGAGAAGATCGCGTCACCAAGGCTCGGGCACAAGTGCTGAAGCGCCAATTTGACAAGTTGCAGATGGAGGAAACTGAATCGGTGAACGACTACGCCATGCATGTTACTACTTTGGTGGGAGAGATCTGCGCGCTTGGTGCAAAGCTCGAGGCGACCGAGATTGTGGAGAAATTTTTCAGTTCGGTGACTGATATATTCACGTACATCATCGGCACACTCGAGCAGCTTTATGACATCGATGACATGACCATAACGGAGGCGATCGGACGCCTGCGGACGTGGGAAGAGAATGCTCGTGGCTGTCGGAAAGGCAACAGAGGAGGTAGTGACCAACTCATGTACTCGCGTGCAGATTGCGAGTCCCCAAGTAGCAAAGGAAGGCGTGATGGGAACGAAGGCTCAAGCAACACGAAGGACGATGGACAAACCAGAAAAGGCAAAGGAAAAGGCAAGCCACAAGGTCGTGGTAAGGCTGACCGATCTAAAGGGTGGAAGCAACGGAACTTGGATATGTCCGAGGTCAAGTGCTCTAACTGCAACGAGATGGGTCACTTTGCAAAGGATTGTCCGGAGCCTGACAAGCGGGAGATCAAGGCAAATTTGGCAAAGGAGGAAGACGAAGGTCCAGGTCTTCTAATGGCCGAAGTTTGTGATCTCGCTGAAATGGTGGCTGTGAAACCAAATCGGAAGGTGCTAATTCATGAGAAGAAAGTGACACCTAAGTTATTCGGGGATCACAACGTATCGTGGTATCTCGATACGGGTGCCAGTAACCACATGACGGGATGCAAGGAGAAATTTCTCGAGCTGGAATATGATATTGAAGGCTCGTTCAAGTTTGGTGATGGTTCAAATGTGGAGATTTGTGGGCAAGGATCTGTCCTCTTCGAGGGTCTCACAAGCGAACATCGCATACTCACCGGAGTGTACTACATCCCACGGCTTCGCAACAACATCATCTCTATCGGGAAGCTTGACGAGAATGGACGCAAGGTGGATATCGAAAACGGAGTGATGACGATCTTCGACAACCTCCGGAACGTTCTAACTCGTGTTAGTCGCACACGGAACAGGCTCTATATCCTCAGCCTTGATCAATCTCAACCGGAGTGTTGGCTCGCCAAGAGTGATGATGATTCATGGTTATGGCATGCTAGATTTGGACATGTTAACTTCTACGCCTTGAAGAAGATGTCAAAGATGGAGATGGTATCAGGGATGCCAGTTATCGACCATGTTGATCGAGTATGTGACGGGTGCTTGGTTGGAAAACAGCACTGCAGGCCGTTCCCTGCTCAGTCTACCTATCGTGCAAGTGATGCACTCGAGCTGCTCCATGGTGATCTATGTGGCCCTATCACCCCGGCAACTCACGGAGGAAAGAAGTACTTCTTCCTTGTGGTAGATGACTACTCAAGATATATGTGGGTCATTCTCCTACGATCTAAAGATGAGGCGTTTGAAGCGTTCAAGAAGATAAAGGCTGCAACGGAGATGGAACACAAGTTGAAGGTTTGTGGTCTACAGACAGATCAGGGCGGAGAGTTTACGTCGAACGAGTTCAATGACTACTGCGAGAAGATTGGCATAAAAAGGTTCCTCACGGCACCTTATACGCCACAGCATAACGGGGTCATTGAAAGGCGCAATCGAACCGTCGTTGACATGGCAAGGAGTTTACTCAAGAGCAAGAACCTACCGGGGACTTTTTGGGGCGAAGCTGTCTCGATGGCGGTCTATCTTCTCAACCGGGCTCCAACGAAGGCGGTGATCGGCAAGACTCCGTATGAAGCAATTTACGGACGTAAGCCGAATGTGTCTCATCTACGGACATTTGGGTGCGTGGCACATGTGAAGACGGCGGAGCCGCACCTCTCAAAGCTTGCCGATCGTAGCACCAAGATGGTGTTCATCGGATACGAGAGAAGTTCCGGCACCAAGGCATACCGCTTCTATGATCCACAAACCAAGCGTCTACGGATTTCACGCGACGTCGTGTTTGAAGAAAACAAAGCGTGGAATTAGAGTGCAGCAGCCGATGGTGCTCCAAACGGTAACATATTCACGGTTGAATTTCCAACTGATGATGATACAGGGGAGGATGTCCACGTGGTTGGCAAGACGCCCAACCAAGGTGACCACAATGATAGTGATCATCATGGTGCCGACACCGACGACAACGCGCATAGGTCGCAAGGAGATAGAGACAACGACGCGCACGACACGGGTAGAGATCTCGAAGACAACATCGACAACGAGGCGCATAGTGACGACGACAATCAAGATGATGGTCACGGTCACGACGACTACGCCGACGACACGGATGTCGATGACACGCCCGGGTCTCAGCTATCTTCTTCAAGTGCATCAACACCGACACAGTTTGTGTCGCCTCCTTCGCAAGCCACAACGGATTCCTCAGGGCCTCATCGCTACAAGACCCTCAAGAAAGTCTACAAGTACACAAAGCCAGTTACGCTCGAGTACTCCGGAGTATGTCTGTTCGGAGTTGAGGAGCCGGCGAACTTCGTAGAGGCGAGCAAAAGTCCTAGCTGGACGCACGCCATGGATGAGGAGATGAAGGCGATTGAGAGCAATGGCACGTGGACTTTGGTAACCCGTCCTCCAAACCAAAAGGCGATAGGTTTGAAGTGGGTTTACGAGTTAAAGAAGGACACATAGGGTGCCATTGTGAAGTACAAGGCAAGACTCGTTGCAAAGGGCTACGTACAACGTCAAGGAGTTGACTATGATGAGGTGTTTGCACCAGTTGCTCGAATCGAGACGGTGAGAGTGCTCCTAGCTTTGGCAGCACAAGAGGATTGGAAGGTTCATCATATGGATGTTAAATCCGCTTTCCTCAACAGCAATCTCACAGAAGACGTGTACGTAGAACAACCCCTCAGCTACGAGAAGAAAGACGAACAAGCGGAAGTTAACAAGCTCAAGAAGGCACTTTACGGGCTGATGCAAGCGCCAAGAGCTTGGAATTCAAAGTTAGACCAAAGTATGGTCACGCTCGGGTTCAAAAGATGTGCCCTCGATGATCCGAAGGACTGCCTACAAAGCACCGAAGAAGAGATGAAGATTGAATACACGACCAAAAAGGAGTGTTATCATCAAGCTACGGACGAGCCGATGACAGTAAAGACGGTCCATAAAATGCTGCAAGGGACGGCAAAGGCCATGCCGATGATAACAGTTATAAGAAGCAGCAATCGTGTTTGGGACCTAGGTCGGAAGTAAGGACATCGTGATTAGGGGGTGATTATTGGAATTAACCACAATGTTCGAGTCCGGTTTGGATCGGATATAGTCACCGTGTATGTTTTGAATAGGGGCAGGGTAGCATCTTTATATACCTATGTAACACACGTTGTATAACACGTAGATCAAAGTAATACATAGCAAAAGCAAGGCTCGACACGAGCCTTTTTGCAATCCATTGATTCGCTTGCGTTCGCTGAAGAAACCTTGGCCGACAGTGCCGAGAAGAATCGATCGAGCTAGTTTCTACGAGATCGAGTGCATACAATTCCGGCTAGCGTACGTGCACTGTCAACGAATCCATCCAGTTGCTTGTGTGCTGGCTAGCTTGCAAGCACACGCATGTTATAGCTCCTGGGTGATTCTGCGGATCAAAAGCCTACATTATTAACCTCAACAATATTACTCCTACTTCCTAAATTCACCTCGGTTCTGCTAGCTACGTCACTATGAGAGCATCAGTATTTTTTTAGGCAGTTGGTTTATGCAAATTACCTGTGTGCCATCTTCCGCACGTTGCTCCTCTTAAACTGCCACTCCTTCCATCTCATTTTTAAAACTTGCCATGTTACTGCTCAGGCCATTCTCACTGACAAGATCATTTTGCTCATGAAAGTTATTAGTATCTTCTGCCTGATGATCATCATGTTGACCATCACCGTCAACTTGTTCTGGCAATAAGTGATGTCACATGTATGCGTGAAGGAGTAGTATACATAAGTCAACACTAGTACTTAAACCAAAGTACTAGCAATTAAGTAGAATAAGATCACTGACAACAACAAATAATTAGTTACCAGGATATTCTTGTTGTGCACTTGCAAATGTGTTGTGAGTCCGCGATAACGTTGTATCATCGGTGGTAGCTGGAGCTACAGGGAGTTCTGCAGCATTCTCAGTTCCCATCTCGGAAGTAGAAACTTGTACTACACAATAATAAAAAATAAGAAATTTATGTGCCTTCGTAAAGAGAGAAATAACTCAACATGCACAAACAATTAACCAAATACTCCGTTGTAATTAAGGAAAATAAGTTGCACGTGATACACTTGCTCACCAGACTCTCCATTAGAAATGGCCTGGGGCGTTATTGTCACTGATAACATCATATCAGTAGGTGACGCCGCAAGTCTACCAGACTTCTGTGGAGGTTCACTTTTTATAGCAACTTCTTCGGTCATCGTATCAGTAGTTGTTGCTGCAGGGCAAATTTGCGGAGCCGACTCATTTCCCATCTCAGAAATAGCAACTGGTACTACACAGTAAATATGCCGGGCGTGAAGAAAGAATTTTTATATAACTCAATGCACCCCAAAATTAACCAAAGTAGTAATTAAGGAAAATAAGATGCACCACAACACTTGCTCACCAGACTCTTCATTAGAAACAACACTGGGAGGCATTGTCACTGATAACATCGTATCAGTAGGTGGTGCCGCAGGACCCTCAGTATTCTGTGCAGGTTCACTTTTTGTAGCAACTTCTTGGGTCATCGTATCAGTAGTTGTTGCTGCAGGGCAAATTTGCGGAGCCGACTCACTTCCCATCTCAGAAGTAGCAACTGGTACTGCACAGTAAATATGCCGGACGTGAAGAAGGAATTTTTATATAAGTCAGTGCACCCTAAAATTAACCAAAGTAGTAATTAAGGAAAATAAGATGCACCACAACACTTGCTCACCATACTCTTCATTAGAAACAACACTGGGAGGCATTGTCACTGATAACATCATATCGGTAGGTGGTGCCGCAGGACTCTCAGTACTCTCTGCAGGTTCACTTTTTATAGCAACTTCTTGGGTCATCGTATCAGTAGTTGTTGTTGCAGGGCAAATTTGCGGAGCCGATACACTTCCCATCTCAGAAGTAGCAACAGGTACTGCACGGTAAATATGCCGGGCGTGAAGAAGGAATTTTTATATAACTCAATGCACCCAAAATAAACCAAAGTAGTAATTAAGGAAAATAAGATGCACCACAACACTTGCTCACCAGACTCTTCATTACAAACAACACTGGGAGGCATTGTGACTGATAACATCATATCAGTAGGTGGTGCCGCTGGACTCTTAGTATTCTCTGCAGGTTCACTTTTTATAGCAACTTCTTGAGTCATCGTATGAGTAGTTGTTGCTGCAGGGCAAATTTGCGGAGCCGACTCACTTCCCATCTCAGAAGTAGCAACAGGTACTGCACGGTAAATATGTCGGGCGTGAAGAAGGAATTTTTATATAACTCAATGGACCCAAAATAAACCAAAGTAGTAATTAAGGAAAATAAGATGCACCACAACACTTGCTCACCAGACTCTTCATTAGAAACAACACTGGGAGGCATTGTCACTGATAACATCATATCAGTAGGTGGTGCCGCAGGACTCTCAGTATTCTTTGCAGGTTCACTTTTTGTAGCAACTTCTTGGGTCATCGTATCAGTAGTTGTTGCTGCAAGGCAAATTTGCGGATCCGACTCACTTCCCATCTCAGAAGTAGCAACTGGTACTGCACAGTAAATATGCCGGGCGTGAAGAAGGAATTTTTAGATAACTCAATGCACCCAAAATAAACCAAAGTAGTAATTAAGGAAAATAAGATGCACCACAACACTTGCTCACCAGACTCTTCATTAGAAACAACACTGGGAGGCATTATCACTGATAACATCATATCAGTAGGTGGTGCCGCAGGACTCTCAGTATTCTGTGCAGGTTCCCTTTCCACAACAACCTCTTGGGTCATCGTGTGAGTAGTTGTTGCCTCATGGCTAATTCGGGTAGCTGACTCACTTCCAATCTTCGAAGTAGCAACTTGTACTGCAGAAAAGAAGAAGGAAAAACATGTAATGTGCCGGCGTGAAGGGGTATATGCACATAGCTCAACACACCTGAAGAACTAATCAAAATAAGACTTAAGCAAATAAGATGCACTTGCAACAACACTTGCTTACCAGACTCTTCAGTAGAAATGTCACCAGGTGTTGTTGATACCGTTATATCGGTAGGTGGTACCACAGGGCTTTCAAAATTCTCCGCAGGTTCGTTTCCAATAGCAGCCTCTTGAGCCAAAGTATTAGTAGTCGTTGGTGCAGTCCTAGTTCCTGCGGCAAGCTCGCTTCCCTTTAGTTTAAACAAGACCTTAGGACGTCTGGGATGGTTCTTTGCTGCTCCTTTCCAGTCCTGTTTTATTTCGTTGCTCAGTTCATCATGGAGAGCAACCTCCTTAAGAAGTGGCAGGGAATGGATTGTCGTGCTGCTAAAGCCGTTTAAATTCTTACATAGTAGCTGGAGTGAGTCAAGGTGTTGCACAGCACCCTCTTCGATTTCCAGCCCAGTCATGACTTCCACCATGATGCATAAGCTTTGTAGGATTCCGAATGCACCTTGTCTGATGATGAGCTTGTCCATTTGAGTTGCAATCAGCTTCAGGTGCTCCAAGCCACGCACTTTGGTTAGGGCATCAAGAATGTCGTCGCCCAAGTTATGGCCAGGGAATGACAGGCAAAGTTTAGTGAGAAGATATAGATTGGTAACAAACAGAGGCAGCTGGCTGCAGATTTTGTTCCCTTGTAGCTTGAGCGATCTAAGATAGCAGAGTTTGTCCTTCTCCAGGGAGAAACATAACAAGTCTTGCGGCCATCTGGAGTTGAAGTTCAGTGAGAGTGAATGAGCTTTGTTCAGATTGGTGCTTCTCTCAAGGAACCCCTTGATTGCCTTTGAGAGATGACTTATGTTGATGCTGGCATCAGGGGTGGACTCGCACCATATTTTCATCTTTGTCAGGTGCTCCATATGCTCAATGAGCCGTGGCATTTCTTGTCTCTCGTCCACAACAAATCCTGCCACAGTCTCCATTTTGCTCTTGTTTTTCAACCAAGTCTGCAGCTTAAGCATTCTCCGGTATCCTACACCTTCTTGGAACTTGAACTTCCCAAACAGATGAACTAAACATGGCAGCTTCATGACTTCTGTGGGTAGAATCTCTATATTGGTTCTTCTTACATCCAGTGTCTCCAATAATTTGAGCTTCTTGATCTCCTTCGGGAGCGTTGTGACAGTAACAGCACCCCCTAGGCTTAGGTACCTGATCAACAACAAGTTATTGCATATTTCCTTCAGATGACTATCACCTATCTTATCTTTGCATTCTTCAAGATCCAAAACTCGCATCAGTTTATACTTGGAAAAGTGCAACATAGAACTGTGCGCCTTGCCAAAGATTGTCAGGGACCGCACGAGATGTACATCCTTTGCATTCATTATTGCTCTTGGAACAATTCTGTGTTGCAGAGAAAGCCAACGAATATTACTGTTGGGTTGGGGATCTTGGTCACATAACAAGGTGACAAAGTTCTCACACATGGACTTGTGTAGGATGAACTCTAGCATCATGCCGTGAGTTTGGCATTTCTTCACCTCTACGCTGTTGCTTCTACAACTGGCACCGATAGGCTGAATGATACCCGGTCAACCAGTTCATCAAAATTTTCAACAGCGACACAGAGGGCACTGCGTCTATAATCTTGTTTTATGAACCCTTCAGCTAACCATCTCCTTATCAGCATTCCTCTCCTGATTGGATGGCCACTTGGGTAAATACCCAGATATAGCAAGCATGTCTTGACATCTTGGCTACCAAGGCTGCCATAGCTACGAATCAGCACACGATTCATACTTGCTAAGGTATCCTCTGTCTCCAGATGTCCACCAAGGTTTTCACACAGATTTGCCCACTTTTTCGGGTGACCTCTACTTTGCAAGAATTGGGCAGTGCTAACAAGAGCTAGGGGTAGACCATCACATTTCATCAGTGCTTCTGAAGTGCCAATCTTTGTATGATCACTAAGTGGCGGTGAATGTTCTTCCACGGAAGCTTTTTGGAAGAACAATTGTCTTGAATGTTCTTCGTCAAGAGTTCTCATCACATATGCATGACCATGAGTAGAGCTGCAGGCATTTGCCACGGACTGAATGGCGGTCGTCACCATAACTCTGCTGCTCACCCCCGGAACTACAGGGAAAGCGTCTTTTATATCGTGCCAAAATAATGCCCGCATGTCATCGATTACAATGAAGAACCTGTAAATGACAAAAGAGAATTAGAACCCAATACAGTTGCTCCTCATACGTCAGGTAGCACATAATATAACAAGGAAATTGATTGCTTTTCACATTCGTGTACTGCTCTCAAACCTTTAGGATCTTCCGATCATTGCCCTCCACAAGAATCTAGTGCTAGAGAAGCATAGCTTCATATTCCTCGCATGCTTGCAGCTTGCCTTAACGTTGATTGGATTAAAAAAAATTGAAGAAAAGTTGATTGGATTAATTCCTATGGTAGCACTTGTTTTGCTAGTAGCACAAGGCTTGTAGCCCTTACAAGGTTAGTAGTGTAGTGTTTGTGTTTAACATCCTTGATTTGCAATCGATCAGATCATGGATTAATTGTGAGTTTTATACCGGTGTATCAAGTTCATGCATTCTAGTACTACATGTATACTTTTATAAGACGTTTTAGGCCCAGTTTGTTTCATAAGTCCTAGGACTTTTTTAAGTCCCAACTTATAAGTCATAAGTCCCTACCTGTTTGTTTACAGGGACTTATAAGTCCCGAGTCCCTACCTGTTTGTTTACAGGGACTTATAAGTCCATGTTGTGGCGGTCGGACCAGACGAACCGAGGGAGACGAGGCGGCGGCCGGGCGGCGACGGGACGGGGCGGCGACGGGGCGGGCGGCCGGCGGGGCGACGACGGGGCGGGCGGCGACTGGGCGGCGACGGGGCGGGCGGCCGGCGGCCGGGTGGCGACGGGGCGGGCGGGGACGGGGCGGGGCGGCGACGGGGCGGGCGGGCGGCGGGGCGGCGACTGGGCGGGCCGGCTACTGGGCGGGCGGGGACGGGGCGGGCGGCGGGGCGGCGACGGGGCGGGGCGGCGGCGGGGCGATGACAACTGGGCGGGCGGGTGGCGGGGCGGCGGGGCGGCGACTGGGCGGGCCGGCGGCCGGGCGGCGACGGGGCGGGCGGGGACGGGGCGGGCGGCCGGCGGCGATTGGGGAAGCCGGCGGCGGGCGGTGCGAGCGTCCTGGAGTCCTGAGCGATCGGGGCAGGGCGGTGCAAGCGTAATGGGACCAGAATAAGTCCCAATAAGCTCCTATTAGAGAGTCTTATTTCATAAGTCCCAATTAACCATAATAAGTCCCAATAAGTCCCTAGTGTTTGGTTTAGAAGGGACTTATAGGGACTTTTTTAAGTCCCAAAACCAATAAGTCCCTGGAAACAAACACCCTCTTAGATCACTAAATTAGTGATCTAGAACGTCTATAAAAGTTTACGGAGGGAGTACTAATTTTCCTACCACCTGCTTGTGGATGAATGGAATGCATGCAGATGGAGAGAAATAAGAAGAAGAAAGTGCTAGTTTTTACTACTCTTAACCATGCATATGTTTCACTACTAGATGAGCTGGAACTTTTTATCAGGCATAGTCTGCATGTAAAGCTCGAACGAAATTAATTATGCTAATTAAAATAAAAAAATGACGCATTTTGTTTGAAAATATTAATTCTATTTATATACCTCTTGGTCCCAAGGTACTCTCTCAGGCTTGCGCGGAGCTTGTTGAGACTTCCACCACTATCGATAGTGTGAAGTTCCTGCAGTATCTCCTTGAGAACATCCCCTGCATCTTTGTCCGCAGCACGAACCCAAGCCCATGCTTCGTATTGGGTTTTCTCAATTGTGTCATTGTAGGCTTGCCTGGCAAGGAGAGTCTTCCCTATACCGCCAAATCCGACAACAGAGATCACCTTAAGCTTGTGCTCCTCCTTGGGTTGTTGGCCTTCGCTTATGAGCTCCATGAGCTCATCCAGGGGCTCGTTCATACCCACCGTGGCCACAGAGGTGTCTATTTCCATCTCCTCCTCGTCAGACCCCATGGTATTTGATTTTTCGCCACCATTATTGGTGATGTAGCTCGTTCTCATCTTGGATGCATCTTCTGATCTCTTCCTGAGACGGCGGATGGCTGCGGCAAACTTGTTACGGGCTCCCACTGTCTTCACCCGGTGGAACCGCCGATGGATCCATGATGCACTAGAATGAAGCGTGACGCGGTGCATGAAGTTGTCAATGCAGTCCTCAATGGCGTGCGACAAGTCACGCACTATCTGGATCCATGCCTTATGCACCTGGTTGCCATTCCACGGGGGTTGATCACCATCTTCCTCGATGACGGCAGAAATCATCACAAACTCCCTTTTGATGTACTCGATATCATGCTCCAGCTCCCGACGCAGCTTGCGATTTGTTTCTAAGAAATCGAAGAGCTTAGGCGCGATCTTACCGGCTGCAGTGCCAACCGCAACTTCCATCTCCACCACCCCACCCCCTCCCCCCTCTTGATGTATCAAATCACAACTGCTACTATCACTGATTCTCTCCTTCCTTTCCCTGCCCCGGCCCCCATGAATTCTGCTCGTGAATGGTCCAGCAATTCAACTAGCAACTGGAGTGCAATTTTATCCTCATGGCCGCTCATTTTTGTCTATAATGTGGATCACACCTTGTTATCTTCGTACTATTAATCAAGAGTACCTAATCACTTTGGTAATATCAGGGGAGTGATCTGCGCCGGCGCGCCCGCCGAAACTTTGGGCCGGCGGCGCGCAGGCCGCACGATCCACCAACTCCCGCGCGTCCGCGCCGTTGGATCTTCATGCAACATTTTTTCTCCGATGCAGCAATTTTTTCAACGGTTACAACAAAAAATAAAATTTTTAGCAAAAAAAATATCTACGTGATTGTAGCAAAAAAAAACGAAGCTGATTGTACGTGGTAGCAAAAGTGAAACGCCGGTTGTAACAAATATTTACGTGACGTGTATGCAACTTTTTTAGTAAACGGTTGTAACAAAAATGATACCGGTTGTAGCAAAAATTAACACGGTTGTAGCAAAAGTAAAAAACATCGATCGTAACAAAAAATTTGAATAACTGAAGTTGCAATCAAACGTATATGCAGTTTTTTACTGAATAAATATAAAAAAATAACGTTGCAGCAAATATGACGCTGGTTGCAACAATTTAAACGAAAAATGTTGCATGCCCAGTTAGCGGACACGCGCGGTCGCGTGCGGCCGGCCGAACGATTCGGCCAGCGCACCGGCCATAAACGATTCCCCAATATCAGCCATAAGCGTTACCGCCATTTGGCCCTGCTATCTGCAAGCTCATTTGACTGCTTCTGAAGCTTAGTTATCTCCAGTCCAGATTAATAATTGATGCTTAATGAATCATGTCGTGCACCCCTATGCAGATGAAATAAAACAGGGTTCAGCGAGCGTGGAGGACATCGAAGGGACTTTTCTGAATGTGCTATGGTGCTGCCGCCCTGTTATTTCATTAAATACCATTCGGAGCGGCATAAACTATGGAGCAAAAAAGACAGTTAGTGGAGAAGAAAACGAGGGCGGTGCCGTGCCGTGTTGGGTGGTTCTGGCCATAATAACAATTCACAGTTGCCATTTTGTGCGGAGCAAGCAATCGTTGAATATCATATGGCTTAATAAGTTTCACCAACATTAGGAGGTAACGTATAAAAGGAGATATGCATGCACAGCACACATTTTGGTGAAGAAGTAGCTGCAGAGCCATAGAGATGGAGGCCTGCTACTTCATGGAGAGTTGGAGGAGGATGAGGCGCAGATGGTTCATGCTCAAGGGGAGATCGTGCAGTCTCGTGAGAAACTTTGGTGGGCGATCATTGGGCATGTTGATCTGCCTCCCTACCAGAGGTGACCACTTAACCCATGGGAAGATCGATGTATATACTTCTGCTTGCTTACGCCTCTCCATACTCCTAGTAGTAGCATTTTTTCTTGGGACCTTTTACACTAGATTAAGTTATTTTAGACCGTTTATTTTCTGATCTAATAGCCCAGATTTGCTAATACCTCACAAGAAAACGAGTAGTATATATTCCAGCGTTAAAGGCATTTTGGGAATTAACTTACATCCATCCGTCCGGAATTACTTGTCACACAAATGAATAAAAATAATATATCTAGAACTAAAGTACATCTAGATACATCCATTCTTTTCGAAACACGCTTTCGCCCCGCTTTATATATAAAGCAAATATTCCAACATCCAGACAACCACAACCCAACATAGTGAATAAACAGAAAATGGTTGGGACCACAACACAGTCACGCCCAAGTGAAAGAAAAGGAAATATAAAAGGCCACCATAGGGGCAAGCTAAGAGGCAGGCGAACGGACAGAGAGCCGGCCGGCGGACGTCAGCAGCGCGTCCAGATATAGCTGAAGGCGGTCACGGTCTCGGGGCCTAGCGAGCGGATGCCAGAGCTGCAAGAAGGCAAGAAATTTGAAGAACGTGTCAGAGGCACGCCGCTGAAACACGCGCCCAATCACCATTTTATTGCGAGTAGTCCAAAGGGTCCACATCATTGCTGCGAAGACAAGCCAGAACAATCGGCGCTTACGGCCAACCTGGGTGGCCCTTACCTGCAGAAACTCTGCAAGATCATGAGCCACCCACTCCGGTCCCAGAGCCTCACACACAAAGCACCAAAGGGCCTGTGCAGCTACGCGGGAGAATAGAATGTGTGTTCCTGTTTCCGGGATGTGGCATAGGGGACAGGTGCCGTTGCCCGGACCATGGCACTTCAACACCTCGGTCCCCGAAGGCAGATGGTCACGGAGAAGCTGCCCAACGAAAATCTTGATCTGCAGGGGCATTAGGGCCTTCCAAAGTGGGGATAGCCACGGAAGAACTGGCACCCGGCAGAGCGCCTGATAAGCTAAACTAACGGAGAATTCTCCCGAAGGAGAGAGACTCCAAGAAACATTGTCATTGACCGAAGAGACCGGGAGAGGGACCACTTCCTTCAAGACATCCCATTCCTGGACCTGGCTGGTCCGAAGGAGCGGCGGAACGCAAAATGCAATCCGTCCTCCAAAGCAGCCTCTGAGACAAGGACAATCGGGTCATCACAAATAGCAAAGAGCCTCGGAAACCGCAAGCGCAGAGGCTCTCCAGCAAGCCAGTGGTCCAACCAAAACTGGGTCCTAGACCCATTGCCCACCGAGAACCGCAAACCCAACCTAATATCATCCTTGATGTCCTGGATAGATTTCCAAAACTGGGACACAGCCGAGTGCGAGCAGGCCAAGAGGGGCTTACCCTGCATGACTTGGCCTCAATCAGCTGTAGCCACAAGCCCCCATCTCCCCGCAGGATCCGCCACACCCAACGAAGCATGAGGGCAACATTCATACAACGAGACGCAGGGATGCCCAACCCCCCTCGGTCCTGCGGCAGGCAGATTTCGGCCAACTTCACCATATGGTATTTGCGTCGACCATCCCCTGCCTGCCAGAAGAACCTAGCCAGCTCCTTGTCAAAGGCGCTATGCACACCTTCGGGCAAGATGTACATCCCCATCTTATACATGGGGAGGCTTGCAAGGTTTGAGATAATGAGGACGGTCTTACTGCCCTTAGACGTGAACCTACCGCACCAGGGCTCCACACGGGACGCTGCTCGTGCCACAAGCGGATCAAACCCGCTTACCAAGATCCTGGACTCAGCAAGGGGCATCCCAAGTAAGAAATGGGGAAGGAAGCCAGCCTGCAATTGAGGTTGTCCGCGATCCTATGCTGCTCAGCCTCAGAGTAGCCAAGGACCAGAATCTCGCTCTTATCAAAGTTAATCTTAAGTCCAGACATTTCCTTGAAGCAGAGCAAAAGGAACTTAAGGTTAACAATGTCCGAGTCGGAGCCTGCAACCATAATCATGGTGTCGTCCGCATATTGCAAGTGGGAAACTCCACCGCCCGGAATGAGGTGGCCAACCACCCCCTAAAGATGGCCGGCTAGCTTGGCCTTATCCAGAATGCCGGCGAGGGCATCGATAGCGATGTTGAAAAGCAAGGGGGATACATGATCCCCTTGCTTTACCCCCCGGAAGCCTAGAAAAAGGGTCCCACTTCGCCGTTGATGTTGATCGTCGTGTTACCAGATCTAACCAGTTGCATGATCCAGGAACACCAGCTCTCGACAAATCCGTGTCGCTGCATCACCAACCTCAAAAAGGACCAATCGAAACGGTCATAAGCTTTCTGGAAGTCCAATTTTAGGAAGACCCCCTTAAGCCCATTCGACGGTGATAACCCACAAGTGCAGGGGATCGCGACAGTTTTCGAGGGTAGAGTATTCAACCCAAATTTATTGATTTTCCACAAGGGGAAGCGAAAGAATATTCTCAAGTATTAGCAGCTGAGTTTGTCAGATTCAACCACACCTGAAAGATAAGTGTCTGCAAGCAAAGTATCAGTAGAAAAGTAGTATGATAGCAACGGTGTCAGAAAAAGATCTGTTGACGGCAAACTATTCCTAACTGTTGTATCAATGGCGCCAGTAAGTTGCACGTGGACGGGGAACTATTCTTCCCCGGCAACGGTGTCGGAAAAGGGTCTTGCAACAAGTAACAGCGAAGCAGGAAGGAACAACAGTAGCAGCAGCAGCAGCAGAGTAACAACAATAGCAACATTAGCAGCAATGTGGCCCAATCCCTTTTGTAGCAAGGGACAAGCCTGGACAAAGTAACGTAGCAAGGACCAGTAGTAAAAGACTCGTAGGCAGTGGATCGATGATGGATGAGTATGGCGGATGTGATTTATCATGTAACAGCTATAACACAAAGAGATATGTAACTAGCTCTCGTTCGTCAATCTAATGTAGGAATGTATTCCGTATGTAGTCATACATTCTTAGGAAAAAGAACTTGCATCACATCTATTGTCCATCCTTCCCGTGGCAGCGGGGTCCTAATGGAAACTACGGGATATTAAGGTTCTCCTTTTAATAAAGAACCGGACCAACGCATTAACACTTGGTGAATACATGAACTCCTCATACTATGGTCATCTCCGGGAGTGGTTCCGGCTATTGTCACTCCGGGGTTGCCGGGTCATAACACATAGTAGGTGACTACAACTTGCAAGATAGGATCTAAAACACACATATATTGGCGACAATATAATAGGTTCAGATCTGAAATCATGGCACTCGGGCCCTAATGACAAGAATTAAGCATGGCAAAGCAGTAGCAACATCAATCTCAGAACATAGTGGATACTAGGGATAAATCCCCGTCAAAACTAACTCGATTACATGATAGATCTCATCCAACTCATCACCGTCCAGCAAGCCTACGATGAGATTACTCACGAACGGTGAAGAGCATCATGGAATTGTCGATGGAGGAAGGTTGATGATGACGATGGCGAGGATTTCCCCTGTCCGGAGCCCAGAACGGACTCCAGATCTGCCCTCCAAATGAAGAAGAGGAGGTGGCGGCGCCTCCGTATCGTAAAACACGATGAATCCTTCTCTCTGATTTTTTCCGGGCGAGACGGAAGATATAGAGCTGAGTTTGGGGGAGGTGGTGCCACGTGGGCCCCACAAGCCGTCACGATGCGGCCCAGGGGGTGGTCGCGGCCTGTGGACTTGTGGCCCACTGGCACGCCCCCTCCGGTGGATCTTTGCGCATGTATTTTTCTATTATTCCAGAAAAATTCTCCGTAAATTTTCAGGACATTCCGAGAACTTTTATTTCCACACAAAAACAACACCATTGCAATTCTGCTGAAAACAGCGTTAGTCCGGGTTAGTTCCATTCAAATCATGCAAATTAGAGTCCAAAACAAGGGCAAAAGAATTCAGAAAAGTAGATACGACGGAGACGTATCAACTCCCCCAAGCTTAAAGCCTTGCTTGTCCTCAAGCAATTTAGTTGACAAATTGAAAGAGACAAAAGAAAAACTTTGACGAACTCTGTTTGATCTTGTTGTTGCAACTATGTCTAACTCATAACCAAAATTTCAGCAAGATCACAAGCAAACCACATAAGCAAATGACATAATCAACTAGCGAGCAAATAATAATAAGCCTCAAATGTCAACACTTCAATCAAAACAACATGAAGCAGTACGAATAGATGGTATCTCGCTAGCTCTTTATGAGACCACAAATCATAAATGTAGAGCACTTTCAAAGACCAAGCGCTGACTAAACATTGTAATTCAAGGCAATGAAGATCCAGTCATAGTCATACTCAACACAGTTAAAAGAAAAGCATAAAAATGACAGAGGTGCTCTCTAATTGGTGCTTTTGTAATAGGAGGATGACTCAACAGGAACATAAATAGACAGACCCTTCGCAGAGGGAAGCATTGATTTGCAGAGGTGCCAGAGCTCAAGATTTTAAAATAGAGATAATAATTTTGGGTGGCATGCTTTCATTGTCAACGCAATGACTAAGAGTTCTCAACATCTTCCATGCTACACATGCTATAGGAGGTTCCCAAACAGAAAAGTAAAGTTTTGACTCCCCCACCACTAATCAATCACACTCCACGGCTAGCCGAATCCTCGGGTACCGTCCATACCAACATCAATCCTGGGGGAGTTTTATTTGCAATTATCTTTTCGATTTGAGTATGGAAGTGGGAATTCCAATTACCGGCCCCTTTCTCATGAATGATAGTGAATAAACACATATCGAGGATAACACGCCTATCATGGAAGATACCAATAGCCCCCTGTCACCACATGAGCGGTTCAGGCATGCAAAACAGATTATTTCTTGAAGATTTAGAGAGTGGCACATGCAAATTTACTTGGAACGGCAGGTAGATACCGCACATAGGTGGGTAGGGTGGACTCATATGGAACAACTTTGGGTTTATGGAGGTGGATGCACAAGCAGTATTCCCGCTTAGTACAAGTGAAGGCTAACAAAAGACTGGGAAGCGACCAACTAGAGAGCGACAACAGTCATCAAAATGCATTGAGATTAACTACCATTGAGTGCAAGCATGAGTAGGACATAAATCACCATGAACATGAACATCATAGAGGCTATGTTGATTTCGTTTCAAGTACATGCGTGAACATGCGCCAAGTCAAGCCACTTGAGACATTCAAAGGAGGATACCATCCTATCATACTACATCATAGTCATCTCAAAATTCATGTTGGCAACCAAGGCAAACCATTATAAGCTCCTAGCTAAGTAAGCATGGCATAAGCAACTATGATCTCTAAGTTTTCATTGCAAATATGTTTCTCTCAGAACAAAGCTGAATCAGACATGATGAGCTAGTCACTTCATTATTGCCTTTCACTTGCACGACCAAACGATGTGAACAATAATAAGAGTGCTCGTGCATTGGACTACGCTGGAATCTGCACGCAAACACAAATGAGAAGACAAAGTAATATGGCTCTTGATAGCTAAACAGGTATGCCTGCGAGAGCCACTAAACATTGTAACCAATATCTTCTACCTTGACCCAAAGAAAAAGAAAACTATCTACACGGGAAAGCTCCCAACAAGCAAAAGAAGAAAATGAAAATCTTTTTGGTTTTTCAAAAACTAGACAGACACACGAAACGAAAACGAGAAAAAGAAAATAAACTAGCATGGATGATACAATGGCAAAGTGTAAACACCGGCTAACAAAGTGAAAGCATAAGCAAGAATGTAAAGTCGGTGAGAAACACATACTCCCCCCAGGTTAGGCTTTTGGCCTAAGTTGGTCTACTCCCAAGGAGGGAAATAACTAGATCCGGGGTACTCCGGAGTGGACTGAGGATGCCACTGCTGTGTGAGCTCCTCTTGCTCCCACTGATAAACTGGCGTCTGGTACTCGACTGGTGGCTCGGGCACGGGCACCTGTGGTTGGGCTAGGCCCCAATATGCGTAGATGTCCGAGGGCATAATAATGTACCTGCCTGCATGAAGATTAAACAAAGAAGGAGCAGGCAAAGTAATAGTCTCACGAGTACCCTGACTAAACACCAGGTTATAAATCATCCTTCTATTTATATCTCTATCAAGAAAGTCATGGCGAACCATGCTATCATAATCTAGAAATCTCTCAGGAAGAAGAATCTCTTCTTCCTCCTCCAGTCTAATGGGTATCTCAAAGTGTCTGGCAAGACGGGTAGCATAGATACCTCCATAGACAACACCTTTAGAACGGTTCAGGTTCAACCGTTGAGCTACTATAGCGCCCAAGCTATAAGTTTAATCGTTATAAAGGTCTTCGCGCAAGACCGCAAGATCTGGGGAACTAAGTGACCCAGCTTTCCCACGGTCAATCAAACATTTTCCCACAAATAGTGAGAAGTACCGAAGCACGGGAAATGAATGGTAGCAGCTCTAGCGCAAGACACTCCTCTCTCCTCTCCTACAGCAATTGTATCGATGAAAGCTTCCAAGTCCCGTGGATGAGGTTCATGAATATCCCCAACATAAGGTAATTTGGAAACATTGCAAAAATCCTGGAGTGACATGCGCTCGGGGATATCATAAAGTTTGAACTCAACCATAGGAGGATTCTTCCTCGGATAGAAGTTAAAGCTTTGTACGAAGATATTAGTGAGGAGGAGATATTGCGGACACTTATCTTCAACGAAGGCGGTAAGGCCTACATTTTCCACCAAGTGATAAAAGTCCTCATAAATTCCAGCGGCACGTAAGAACACGTCGCTTGGCCACTCGCACGCTCGAACTTCTACGACTCGAGGGATCAGATACTTGGGCTTCTTCTCACTCCCATCATCCTTGGGGTTACGGCTTGACGAGCCTCTTAAGAACCTCCTCATCTTTTCCCTTTTCTATCTCTCAAAATTTCGAAATTTTTTAGTGACTCTAAGGAAAAGTGAACAAGGCTCAACAAAACTCATAGCAACTACTCCCATAAGTGCCTATAGGCCATATTACACATCAAAACTACTTGTGACCAGCTAAAATTAGCATGCAAAGCTCAAGAACAGGGTCACCAAGGCAGCAAAAATACGTGATGTATAAGGCACTAGAGCAAAAACTAATTGGACCAATGGAGGAGTCACTTACCAAGGAGTAATTTCCCCAAAACAGTTCGGAGAATGGTGATTTGAGCAAAGAGATCGAAAATCCAAGCAAGAGGAGCAAGAACACGGGTTTGAGCTGCGAAACGATTTTTTCTGGAGGTAGGAGAACCAGATGAGAGCAAGAACGAGTGGAGGGGGTGCCTGTGGGCCCCACAAGCCTGGGTGGCGCGACGAGGGGAGTGCCCGCGCCGTCAGGGCTTGTGGCCCACTGGTACAGCCCCCAAACAAGCTCTTCGTCTCAGTATTTTTCAAAAATTCCAGAAAAAATCATACTTGATTTTCATGGCGTTCGGAGAACTTTTATTTTCGAGGTACTTTTCTTACGGACGCTAAAACAGAAAACAAGGAAAACTAAACTAAATCTATCATTTTTCTTCTAAGCAACCGAAGGTGAAAGCTTGGAATAGAGGTTTGTGACTCGTCGATTGATCCATCTCATGGTCATCTAAAGAAATCCGTGAGTGAGGTTGATCAAGTCTCCACGACAAACCTTTTCGAATCGCAAAAGAGAACGGAGAATTTTTGAATAGTCACTAGGTCACCTCCATGGGGATGTGTATCTCCCCAACAAGAAAATCATACTTCATCTTGACACAAGGAATAGGGCATTCAAAGCTCCCAATACGAATCGATGAAGTTTTTTGATAGCATTGATGCAATGTACTCGATATTGTTTCTTCGGAAAGTGCACCGTATGCTCATTACCGTTGACATGGATAGTGACATTGCCTTTGTTGCAATCTATAACAGCCCCTACGGTGTTTCAAAAGGGTCTTCCGAGGATGACCGTCATGGCATCGTCCTCAGGAATATCCACAATAAAAAAGTCTGTTAAGATAGTGACGTTGTTGGGGAACGTCGCATGGGAAAATAAAATTTTCCTACGCGCACGAAGACCTATCATGGTGATGTCCATCTACGAGAGGGGATGTGTGATCTACGTACCCTTGTAGACCGTACAGTAGAAGCGTTAGTGAACGCGGTTGATGTAGTGGAACGTCCTCACGTCCCTCGATCCGCCCCGCGAACTATCCCGCGATCAGTCCCACGATCTAGTGCCGAACGGACGGCACCTCCGCGTTCAGCACACGTACAGCTCGACGATGATCTCGGCCTTCTTGATCCAGCAAGAGAGACGGAGAGGTAGAAGAGTTCTCTGGCAGCGTGACGGCGCTCCGGAGGTTGGTGATGATCTCGTCTCAGCAGGGCTCCGCCCGAGCTCCGGAGAAACGCGATCTAGAGGTAAAACCGTGGAGATATGTGGTCGGGCTGCCGTGGCAAAGTTGTCTCAAATCAGCCCTAAAACCCCACTATATATAGGAGAGGGAGGGGGGAGCCTTGCCTTGGGGTCCAAGAACCCCAAAGGGGTCGGCCGAGCCAAGGGGGGAAGGATTCCCCTCCCAAACCGAGTCCTACTTGGTTTGGAAGGTGGATTCCTTCTTCCCTTTCCCACCTCCTCCTTTTTTTCCTTTCCTCTTTGATTTTCTTCCAATGCGCATAGCCCTCTCTTGGGCTGTCCCACCATCCCACTAAGGGCTGGTGCGGCACCCCAAACACCTATGGGTTTCCCCGGGGTGGGTGGGCCCCCCCGGTGAACTCCCGGAACCCATTCGTCATTCCCGGTACATTCCCGGTAACTCCAAAAACCTTCCGGTAATCAAATGAGGTTATCCTATATATCAGTCTTCGTTTCCGGACCATTCCCGAAACCCTCGTGACGTCCGTGATCTCATCCGAGACTCCGAACAACATTCGGTAACCAACCATATAACTCAAATACGCATAAAACAACGTCGAACCTTAAGTGTGCAGACCCTGCGGGTTTGAGAACTATGTAGACATGACCCGAGAGACTCCTCGGTCAATATCCAATAGCGGGACCTGGATGCCCATATTGGATCCTACATATTCTACGAAGATCTTATCATTTGAACCTCAGTGCCAAGGATTCATATAATCCCGTATGTTATTCCCTTTGTCCTTCGGTATGTTACTTGCGTGAGATTCGATCGTCAGTATCCGTATAATTATTTCAATCTCGTTTACCGGCAAGTCTCTTTACCCGTTCCGTAATACAAGATCCCGCAACTTACACTAAGTCACATTGCTTGCAAGGCTTGTGTGTGATGTTGTATTACCGAGTGGGCCCCGAGATACCTCTCCGTCACACGGAGTGACAAATCCCAGTCTCGATCCATACTAACTTAACGAACACCTTCGGAGATACCTGTAGAGCATCTTTATAGTCACCCAGTTACGTTGCGACGTTTGATACACACAAAGTATTCCTCCGGTGTTAGTAACTTATATGATCTCATGGTCATAGGAATAAATACTTGACACACAGAAAACAGTAGCAATAAAATGACACGATCAACATGCTGCGTCTATTAGTTTGGGTCTAGTCCATCACGTGATTCTCCTAATGACGTGATCCAGTTATCAAGCAACAACACCTTGTTCATAATCAGAAGACACTGACTATCGTTGATCAACTGGCTAGCCAACTAGAGGCTTGCTAGGGACAGTGTTTTGTCTATGTATCCAGACATGTAAATGAGTCTTCATTCAATACAATTATAGCATGGACAATAAACGATTATCTTGATACAGGAATTATAATAATAACTATATTTATTATTGCCTCTAGGGCATAATTCCAACGGTCTCCCACTTGCACTAGAGTCAATAATCTAGCCCTCACATCATCATGCGAATTACATTGTAATAAATCTAACACCCATACAGTTCTGGTGTTGATCATGCTTTGGCCGTGGAAGAGGTTTAGTCAGCGGGTCTGCTACATTCAGATCCATGTGCACTTTGCCTATATTTACGTCCTCTCCTTGGACGTAGTCGCGGATGAGGTTGAAGCATCGTTTGATGTGTCTGGACTTCTTGTGAAACCGTGGTTCCTTTGCTAAGGCAATGGCACCCGTGTTGTCACAGAACAAGGTTATTGGATTCAGTGCGCTTGGCACTACTCCAAAATCCGTCATGAATTGCTTCATCCAGACACCCTCCTTAGCTGCCTCCGAGGCAGCCATGTACTCCGCTTTACATGTAGAATCTGCTACAACGCTTTGCTTGGAACTGCACCATCTTACCGCACCCCCATTAAGAATAAATACGTATCCGGTTTGCGACTTAGAGTCATCCGGATCTGTGTCAAAGCTTGCATCGACGTAACCTTTTACGGCGAGCTCTTCGTCACCTCCATATACGAGAAACATCTCCTTAGTCCTTTTCAGGTACTTCAGGATATTTTTGACCGCCGTCCAGTGATCCACTCCTGGATTACTCTGGAACCTACCTGCCATACTTATGGCCAGGCTAACGTCCGGTCTAGTGCACAACATTGCATACATGATAGAACCTATGGCTGAAGCATAGGGGACGGAACGCATATGCTCTCTATCTTCATCAGTTGCTAGGCACTGAGTCTTACTCAATCTCGTACCTTGTAAAACTGGCAAGAACCCCTTCTTGGACTGTTCCATTTTGAACCTCTTCAAAACTTTATCAAGGTATGTGCTTTGTGAAAGTCCTATCAGGCGTTTTGATCTATCCCTATAGATCTTAATGCCTAGAATGTAAGCAGCTTCTCCTAGGTCCTTCATAGAGAAACTTTTATTCAAGTAATCCTTTATCCTCTCCAAAAACTCCACGTTGTTTCCAATCAGCAATATGTCATCCACATATAATATTAGAAACGCCACAGAGCTCCCACTCACTTTCTTGTGAATACAAGATTCTCCAACCACTTGTATAAACCCAAATGCTTTGATCACTTCATCAAAGCGTTTGTTCCAACTCCGAGATGCTTGCACCAGTCCATAAATGGATCGCTGGAGCTTGCACACCTTGTTAGCATTCTTAGGATCGACAAAACCTTTGGGTTGCATCATATACAATTCTTCCTTAAGGAAACCGTTAAGGAACGCTGTTTTGACATCCATCTGTCAGATTTCATAATCGAAAAATGCAGCTACTGCTAACATGATTCTGACGGACTTAAGCATCGCTACGGGTGAGAATGTCTCATCGTAGTCAACTCCTTGAACTTGTGAAAAACCCTTTGCCACAAGTCGAGCTTTATAAACGGTCACATTGCCGTCAGCGTCCGTCTTCCTCTTAAAGATCCATTTGTTCTGAATAGCCTTGCGGCCTTCAGGCAGTACCTCCAAAGTCCTCACTTTGTTTTCATACATGGATCCTATCTCGGACTTCATGGCTTCTAGCCATTTGTTGGAATCTGGGCCCACCATTGCTTCTTCATAATTTGCAGGTTCATTGTTGTCCAACAACATGATTGATAAGACGGGATTACCGTACCACTCAGGAGCAACACGTGGTCTCGTCGACCTGCGTGGTTCGACAGAAACTTGAACCGGAGTTTCATGATCATCATCATTAACTTCCTCCTCAACTGGTGTCACAACGACAGAGGTTTCCCCTTGCCCTGCACCACCATCCAGAGGGATGAGAGGTTCAACAACCTCGTCAAGTTCTATCTTCCTCCCACTCAATTCTCTCGAGAGAAACTCCTTCTCGAGAAAAGCTCTGTTTTTAGCAACAAACACTTTGCCCTCGGATTTGCAATAGAAGGTGTACCCAACTGTCTCTTTTGGGTAACCTATGAAGACGCACTTTTCCGCTTTGGGTTCCAACTTTTCAGGCTGAAGCTTTTTGAAATAAGCATCACATTCCCAAACTTTAAGAAACGACAACTTTGGCTTTTTGCCATACCACAGTTCGTATCGTGTCGTCTCAACGGATTTTGATGGTGCCCTATTTAAAGTGAATGCAGCTGTTTCTAATGCATAACCCCAAAACGATAATGGCAGATCGGTAAGAGACATCATAGATCGCACCATCTCTAATAAAGTACGATTATGACGTTTGGACACACCATTACGCTGTGGTGTTCCAGTCGGTGTCAACTGTGAAACAATTCCACATTGTCTTAAGTGAGCACCAAACTCGAAACTCAGATATTCACCCCCACGATCAGACCGTATGAACTTGATCTTCTTGTTGCGATGGTTTTCAACTTCACTCTGAAATTGCTTGAACTTTTCAAATGTTTCAGACTTGTGCTTCATTAAGTAGACATAACCATATCTACTCAAATCGTCAGTGAAGGTGAGAAAATAACGATATCCGCCGCTGGCCTCTACGCTCATCGGACCACACACATCGGTATGTATGATTTCCAACAAGTCACTTGCACGCTCCATTGTTCCGGAGAACGGAGTCTTAGTCATCTTGCCCATGAGGCATGGTTCGCACGAGTCAAGTGAATCAAAGTCAAGTGACTCCAAAAGTCCATCGGCATGGAGTTTCTTCATGCGCTTTACACCAATATGACCTAAGCGGCAGTGCCACAAAAATATGGCGCTATCATTGTTAACTCTAACTCTTTTGGTCTCAATGTTATGTATGTGTGTATCGCTATCAAGATTCAATATGAACAATCCTCTCACATTGGGTGCATGACCATAAAAGATGTTACTCATAGAAATAGAACAACCATTATTCTCTCACTTAAAAGAGTAACCGTCTCGCAATAAACAAGATCCAGATATAATGTTCATGCTCAACGCAGGCACTAAATAACAATGATTTAAGTTCATAACTAATCCCGATGGTAACTGAAGTGAAACTGTGCCGACGGCGATTGCATCAACCTTGGAACCATTTCCTACGCGCATCGTCACTTCATCTTTCGCCAGCCTTCGTCTATTCCGCAGTTCCTGTTTCGAGTTGCAAATATGAGCAACAGAACCGGTATCGAATACCCAGGCACTACTACGAGAGCCGATTAAGTACACATCAATAACATGTATATCAAATATACCTGATTTTTCTTTGGCCGCCTTCTTATCAGCCAGATACTTGGGGCAATTGCGCTTCCAGTGACCCATACCCTTGCAATAGTAACACTCTGTTTTAGGCTTAGGTCCAGCTTTGGGTTTCTTCGTTGGATTGACAACAGGCTTGCCGCTCTTCTTTGAATTACCCTTCTTGCCTTTGCCGTTTCTCTTGAAACTAGTGGTCTTATTCACCATCAACACTTGATGCTCTTTACGGAGTTCAGACTCTGCGACTTTCAGCATCGCAAACAACTCGCCGGGAGACTTGTTCATCCCTTGCATGTTGTAGTTCAACACAAAGCCTTTATAGCTTGGCGGCAGTGATTGAAGGATTCTGTCAGTGATAGCTTCTTGCGGGAGTTCAATCCTCAGCTCAGCTAGACGGTTTGAGTACCCAGACATTTTGAGCACATGTTCACTGACAGACAAGTTCTCCTCCATCTAGCAAGCATAGAATTTATCGGAGGTCTCATACCTCTCGATCCGGGCGTTCTTCTGAAAGATAAACTTCAACTCCTCGAACATCTCAAATGCTTCATGACGCTCAAAGCGACGTTGAAGTCCCGGTTCTAAGCCATACAAGACTGCACATTGAACTATTGAGTAGTCCTCCTTACGTGCTAACCAAGCGTTCTTAACATCCTGATCAGCCGTAGCGGGTGGTTCATCTCCTAGCGCAGCATTAAGGACATAATCCTTCTTCCCAGCTTGTAAGATTAGCTTAAGATTACGAGCCCAGTCTACAAAGTTGCTTCCATCATCTTTCAACTTAGCTTTCTCTAGGAACGTATTAAAATTCAGGATGACTGTCGCGTGAGCCATGATCTACAACACAAATATTTTCAAAGTGGACTTAGACTATGTTCAAGATAACTAGAGTTTAACTTAATCAAATTATCCACTAAACTCCCACTCAAAAAGTACATCTCTCTAGTCATTTGAGTGGTTCATGATCCACTTACACTAGCTCAAGTCCGATCATCACGTGAGTTGAGTATAGTTTCAGTGGTAAGCATCCCTATGCTAATCATATCATCTATATGATTCATGATCGACCTTTCGGTCTCATGTGTTCCGAGGCCATGTCTGCACATGCTAGGCTCGTCAAGCTTAACCCGAGTGTTCCGCGTGCGCAACTGTTTTGCACCCGTTGTATGTGAACGTTGAGTCTATCACACCCGATCATCACGTGGTGTCTCGAAACGACGAACTGTAGCAACGGTGCACAATCGGGGAGAACACAATTTCGTCTTGAAATTTTAGTGAGAGATCACCTCATAATGCTACCGTCGTTCTAAGCAAAATAAGGTGCATAAAAGGATTAACATCACATATAATTCATAAGTGACATGATATGGCCATCATCACGTGCTTCTTGATCTCCATCACCAAAACACCGGTACGATCTTCTTGTCACCGGCGCCACACCATGATCTCCATCAACGTGTCGCCATCGGGGTTGTCGTGCTACTCATGCTATTACTACTAAAGCTACATCCTAGCAAAATAGTAAACGCATCTGCAAGCACAAACGTTAGTTATAAAGACAACCCTATGGCTCCTGCCGGTTGCCGTACCATCGACGTGCAAGTCGATATTTTCTATTACAACATGATCATCTCATACATCCAATATATCACATCACATCGTTGGCCATATCACATCACAAGCATACCCTGCAAAAACAAGTTAGACGTCCTCTAATTTATTGTTGCATGTTTTACGTGGTGAACATGGGTATCTAGTAGGATCGCATCTTACTTACGCAAACACCACAACGGAGATATATGAGTTTCTATTTAACCTCATCCAAGGACCTCCTCGGTCAAATCCGATTCAACTAAAGTTGGAGAAACTGACACCCGCCAGTCATCTTTGAGAAACGGAGTTACTCGTAGCGATGAAACCAGTCTCTCGTAAGCGTACGAGTAATGTCGGTCCGAGCCGCTTCGATCCAACAATACCGCGGAATCAAGAAAAGACTAAGGAGGGCAGCAAAACGCACATCACCGCCCACAAAATTTTTTGTGTTCTACTCGAGAAGACATCTACGCATGAACCTAGCTCATGATGCCACTGTTGGGGAACGTCGCATGGGAAACAAAATTTTTCCTACGCGCACGAAGACCTATCATGGTGATGTCCATCTACGAGAGGGGATGGGTGATCTACGTACCCTTGTAGACCGTACAGCAGAAGCGTTAGTGAACGCGGTTGATGTAGTGGAACGTCCTCACGTCCCTCGATCCGCCCCGCGAACTATCCCGTGATCAGCCCCACGATCTAGTGCCGAACGGACGGCACCTCCGCGTTCAGCACACGTACAACTCGACGATGATCTCGGCCTTCTTGATCCAGCAAGAGAGACGGAGAGGTATAAGAGTTCTCCAGTAGTGTGACGGCACTCCGGAGGTTGGTGATGATCTCGTCTCAGCAGGGCTCCGCCCGAGCTCCGCAGAAACGCGATCTAGAGGTAAAACCGTGGAGATATGTGGTCGGGCTGCCGTGGCAAAGTTGTCTCAAATCAGCCCTAAAACCCCACTATATATAGGAGAGGGAGGGGGGAGCCTTGGCTTGGGGTCCAAGAACCCCCAAGGGGTCGGCCGAGCCAAGGGGGGAAGGATTCCCCTCCCAAACCGAGTCCTACTTGATTTGGAAGGTGGAGTCCTTCTTCCCTTTCCCACCTCCTCCTTTTTTTTCCTTTCCTCTTTGATTTTCTTCCCAATGCGCATAGGCCTCTCTTGGGCTGTCCCACCAGCCCACTAAGGGCTGGTGCGGCACCCCAAACACCTATGGGCTTCCCCGGGGTGGGTGGGCCCCCCCGGCGAACTCCCGGAACCCATTCGTCATTCTCGGTACATTCCCGGTAACTCCGAAAACCTTCCGGTAATCAAATGAGGTCATCCTATATATCAATATTCGTTTCCGGACCATTCCTGAAACCCTCGTGACGTCCGTGGTCTTATCCGGGACTCCGAACAACATTCGGTAACCAACCATATAACTCAAATACGCATAAAACAATGTCGAACCTTAAGTGTGCAGACCCTGCGGGTTCGAGAACTATGTAGACATGACCCGAGAGACTCCTCGGTCAATATCCAATAGCGGGACCTGGATGCCCATATTGGATCCTACATATTCTACGAAGATCTTATCGTTTGAACCTCAGTGCCAAGGATTCATATAATCCCGTATGTTATTCCCTTTGTCCTTCGGTACGTTACTTGCCCGAGATTCGATCGTCAGTATCCGTATACTTATTTCAATCTCGTTTACCGGCAAGTCTCTTTACTCGTTCCGTAATACAAGATCCCGCAACTTACACTAAGTCACATTTCTTGCAAGGCTTGTGTGTGATGTTGTATTACCGAGTGGGCCCCGAGATACCTCTCCGTCACATGGAGTGAAAAATCCCAGTCTCGATCCATACCAACTTAACGAACACCTTCGGAGATACCTGTAGAGCATCTTTATAGTCACCCAGTTACGTTGCGACGTTTGATACACACAAAGTATTCCTCCGGTGTTAGTAAGTTATATGATCTCATGGTCATAGGAATAAATACTTGACACGCAGAAAACAGTAGCAATAAAATGACACAATCAACATGCTATGTCTATTAGTTTGGGTCTAGTCCATCACGTGATTCTCCTAATGAAGTGATCCAGTTATCAAGCAACAACACCTTGTTCATAATCAGAAGACACTGACTATCGTTGATCAACTGGCTAGCCAACTAGAGGCTTGCTAGGGACAGTGTTTTGTCTATGTATCCACACATGTAAATGAGTCTTCATTAAATACAATTATAGCATGGACAATAAACGATTATCTTGATACAGGAATTATAATAATAACTATATTTATTATTGCCTCTAGGGCATAATTCCAACAGACGTTAGCAACCACAACAGGCACATCCTTGCAAATGCCGATAGGGAAAGGAGTTGATTTGTTGGCCATTTGCAGAGAGATTTCAGTGGGTGTCAACTTATCCAGTTCAAGTCTATGATAAAGAGAGAGAGGCATAACACTAACACCGGCTCCAAGGTCGCATAAAGAGTTGCCTTTAATGGAGCAAGGTATAGTGGGCACACCGGGATCACCTAGTTTCTTAGGAGTTCCACCCTTTAAGGTATAATTAGCAAGCGTGGTGGAAATCTCAACCTCAGGTATCCTCCTCTTATTAGTCACAATATCTTTCATGTACTTAGCATACGGAGACATCTTGACCATATCTGTCAAACGGATTTGCAGAAAGACAGGTCTGATCATTTCAACAAATCGCTCAAAATCTTCATCATCCTTTTTCTTGGAAGTTTTAGGAGCAAAGGGCATGGGTTTCTGAACCCATGGTCCCTTTCTTTACCATGCTTCCTAGCAGCGAAGTCATTCTTATCGATCTCCTATTCTTAGGCTGTGGGTTATCAAGATCAACACTAGGTTCAATCTGCACATCCTTATCATTGCTAGATTGAGCATCAACATGAACATCACTATTGATACTATCATTTCGCTCATGTTCATCACTAGATTGCGTTTCAGCATCACAGAGAGGGGCATCGTTTGGACTCTCAGGTGTAGCAGCAACAGGGTTGCTAGCGTGCAGGTTCCTATCATCTTTCTTCTTCTTTCTAGGATGACTAGGTGCATCAGTGCTAACTCCTTGAGAATCTTGTTCAATTCTCTTCGGATGACCCTCAGGATACAAAGGTTCCTGGGTCATTCTACCGCCTCTAGTAACGACTCTGACGGAATTGTCATTCAACTCATCGAGCAAGTCATTCTGAGCTTTAAGTACTTGTTCTACCTGAGTAGTAACCATAGAGGCATGTTTACTCAGAAGCTTAAGATCATTGACGTTTCTGTCTACACAAGCACTTAAATGACTAAGCATACGAGTATTCTGTTCCAATTGTTTGCCAACATAATCATTGGAACTTTGTTGTTTGGCAACGAAGTTATCAAATTCATCCAGGCATAGGCTAGCAGGTTTATCAAAAGGAATATCACTCTCATCAAACCTACGGAGAGAATTTACTTCTACTACCCGTATCCGGTTATCGAGACCATGGATCTCTTCGATAGGTGGTAGATTTTTGACATCTTCAGATTTAATGCCTTTCTCTCGCATAGATTTCTTAGCTTCTTGCATATCTTCAGGACTGAGGAATAGAATACCTCTTTTCTTCGGAGTTGGCTTAGGAGGTGGTTCGGGAATAGTCCCATCATTCTCATTGCACAAGATGTTATTCAGTAGAATCTGAGCTTGTTCTACGGTTCGTTCCCTAAAACCACTACCGGCACAACTATCTAGGTGGTCTTTGGAAGCATCAGTAAGTCCATTATAGAAGATATCAAGTATTTCATTCTTCTCAAGAGGGTGATCAGGCAAAGCATTCAGTAGCTGGATAAGCTTCCCCCAAGCTTGTGGGAGACTCTCTTCCTCAGCTTGAGCAAAGTTGTATATTTCCTGCAAGACAGCTTGCTTCTTATGGGCAGGGAAATATTTTTCAGAGAAGTAGTAGACCATGTCCTGGGGGCTAAGCACACAACCAGGAGCAAGAGAAGTGAACCAGGTATTACCATCATCCTTTAGCGAGAAAGGAAACAGCTTGAGGATATTGTAGTGGCGGATCTTTTCCTCACTAGTGAATAGGGCGACTATATCGTGCAGATTGGTAAGATGGGCTACAACCATTTCAGACTCATAATCGTGAAAAGGGTCAGATTCGACTAGAGTGATTAACTCAGGGTCGACAGAGAATTCATAATCCTTATCGGTCACAAAGATAGGCGAAGTAGCAAACTTCGGGTCGTATTTCATCCTAGCATTCAGAGATTTTTCTTTCCACTTGCGCAGTAATTTCTCAACATCATAGCTATCCTTACACGCAAGAAAATCCTCAGGTATCTCTCCCTCCATAACATAGCGCGTATCAGGCATAACAGGCAATTCAGGCATAGTAGCAGGTTCTACTTCAATAGTATCAGCAGTTTCAGAAGTATCATCACGTCTAGCAACAACTCTAGGAATTGGTGCATCGAGGGCACCTAGTGGAAAAGCAGTATCAGGCATAGCATCATCAGGCATAGTATCAAGCATAGCATCATCATAAGCATCATGGGCAACAGAGGTAGCATCATCAAGCACAAGCGACATATATCAGGAGGCGAAGTCGCAAACTTATTCAAAACTGAAGGTGAATCAAGTGCAGAGCTAGATGGCAGTTCCTTACCTGTCCTCGTAGTGGAAGGCAAGATTTTAGTCTTGGATCTTTCGGATTCCTCATAATGACCAGCAGACATCAATCCCAAGTGACTCAGAGAATATAGTTGTGCTTCCCCGGCAACTGTGCCAAAAAAAGGTCTTGATAACCCACAAGTGTAGGGGATCGCGACAGTTTTCGAGGGTAGAGTATTCAACCCAAATTTATTGATTCGCCACAAGGGGAAGCAAAATAATATTCTCAAGTATTACCAGCTGACTTTGTCAGATTCAACCACATCTGGAAGATTAGTGTCTGCAAGCAAAGTATCAGTAGCAAAGGAGTATGATAGCAACGATGTCAGAAAAAGATCTGTTGACGACAGACTATTCCTAACTGTTGTATCAATGGCGCCAGTAAGTTGCACGTGGACGGGGAACTATTCTTCCCCGACAACGGTGTCGAAAAAGGGTCTTGCAACAAGTAATAGCGAAGCAGCAAGGAACAGCAGTAGTAGCAGCAGCAAAGTAACAGCAGTAGCAACACTAGCAGCAAAGTGGCACAATCCCTTTTGTAGCAAGGGACAAGCCTGGACAAAGTAACGTAGCAAGGACCAGTAGTAAAAGACTCGTAGGTAGTGTATCGGTGATGGATGAGTATGACGGATGTGATTCATCATGTAACAGCTATAACACGGAGAGATATGTAACTAGCTCCCGTTCGTCAATCTAATGTAGGCATGTATTTCGTATGTAGTCATACGTGCTTAGGAAAAAGGACTTGCATGACATCTATTGTCCATCCCTCCCGTGGCAGCGGGATCCTAATGGAAACTACGGGATATTAAGGTTCTCCTTTTAATAAAGAACCGGACAAACATATTAACACTTGGTGAATACATGGACTCCTCATACTATGGTCATCTCCGGGAGTGGTTCCGGCTATTGTCACTCCGGGGTTGCGGGTCATAACACATAGTAGGTGACTACAACTTGCAAGATAGGATCTAAAACAGACATATATTGGCGACAACATAATAGGTTCAGATCTGAAATCATGGCACTCGGGCCCTAGTGACAAGCATTAAGCATGGCAAAGTAGTAGCAAACATCAATCTGAGAACATAGTGGATACTAGGGATCAATCCCCGTCAAAACTAACTCGATTACATGATAGATCTCATCCAACTCATCACCTTCCAGCAAGCCTACGATGAGATTACTCACAAACGGTGAAGAGCATCATGGAATTCTCGGTGGAGGAAGGTTGATGATGACGATGGCGACGATTTCCCCTCTCCGGAGCCCAGAACGGACTCCACATCTGCCCTCCAGATGAAGAACAGGAGGTGGCGGCGCCTTCGTATCGCAAAACGCGATGAATCCTTCTCTTTGATTTTTTTCCGGGCGAGACGGAAGATATAGAGCTGAGTTTGGGGGCGGTGGTGCCACGTGGGCCCCACAAGCCCTCATGGCGCGGCCTAGGGGGGTGGCGGCGGCCTGTGGGCTTGTGGCCCGCTGGCACGACCCCTCTGGTGGATCTTTGCACAGGTATTTTTCTTTTATTCCAGAAAAATTCTCCGTAAATTTTCATGACATTCGAAGAACTTTTATTTGTGCACAAAAACAACACCATGGCAATTCTGTTGAAGACAGCGTTAGTCCGGGTGATTTCCATTCAAATCATGCAAATTAGAGTCCAAAACAAGGGCAAAAGAGTTTGGAAAAGTAGATACGACGGAGACGTATCACACGCCACCCCGTGGACAATCTCGTGAAGGGCAAGAATCCCATCATGGATCCACCTGCCCTTTAGGAACGCGGACTGAAGGGGGTGGGCAATCCGTTCCGCCACGGGGGACAAACGAGTCGCGCAAACCTTTGCAAAGATTCGTGCCAACAAGTTGATCACCGTGATGGGACGGAATTGCCGGATATCCGAAGCTCCAACTACTTTGGGGATCAGAGCAATGGTGCCAAAGTTAATCCTACCCATGTCCAGGGTGCCGATATAAAATTCATCGAACATGGACATGATGACCGGACGCAAGATCTCTTAGAATTTCTGGAAGAAAACTACCGGGCGACCATCCGACCCCGGGGCCGAGCAAGCCTTCATAGAGGCAATTGATGTCTACTACGCAACCTTCTCCTTGTAGACATTGTTGGGCCTCCAAGTGCAGAGGTTTGTAGGACAGTAGCAATTTTCCCTCAAGTGGGTGACCTAAGGTTTATCAATCCGCGAGAGGCGTAGGATGAAGATGGTCTCTCTCAAGCAACCCTGCAACCAAATAACAAAGAGTCTCTTGTGTCCCCAACACACCCAATACAATGGTAAGTTGTATAGGTGCACTAGTTCGGCAAAGAGATGCTGATACAAGTGCAATATAGATAATAGATATAAGTTTTTGTAATCTGAAAATATAAAAACAGCAAGGTAATTAATAATAAAAGTGAGCATGAACAGTATTGCAATGCGTGGAAACAAGGCCTAGGGTTCATACTTTCACTAGTGAAGTTCTCTCAACAATGATAACATAATTTGTATCATATAACTAGCCCTCAACATGCAACAAAGAGTCACTCCAAAGTCACTAATAGCGGAGAACAAACGAAGAGATTATTGTCGGGTACGAAACCACCACAAAGTTATTCTTTCTGATCGATCTATTCAAGAGTCCGTAGTAAAATAACACGAAGCTATTCTTTCCGTTCAATCTACCCTAGAGTTCGTACTAGAATAACACCTTAAGACACACATCAACCAAGACCCTAATGTCACCTAGATACTCCATTGTCACCTCAAGTATCCGTGGGCATGATTATACGATATGCATCACACAATCTCAGAATCATCTATTCAACCAACACATAGAACTTCAAAGAGTGCCCCAAAGTTTCTACCGGGGAGTCAAAACGTGTGCCAACCCATATGCATAGGTTCCCGATGTCACGAAACCAGCAAGTTGATCACCAAAACGTACATCAAGTACTCAGATGAATATCCCATTGTCACCACAGATAGACACGTGCAAGACATACATCAAGTGTTCTTAAAGACTCAATCCGATAAGATAACTTCGAAGGGGAAACTCAATTCATTACAAGAAGGGAGAGGGGGAAGAATATCATAGGATCCAACTATAGTAGCAAAGCCCACGGTACATCGAGATCATGACATCTCAAGAACACGAGAGAGAGAGAGAGAGATCAAACACATAGCTACCGGTACATACCCTCAGCCCCGAGGAATAACTACTCCCTCCTCGTCATGGAGATCACCGGGATGATGAAGATGGCCACCGGAGATGGATTCCCCCTTCGGCAGGGTGCCGGAACGGGCTCCTGATTGGTTTTTGGTGGCTATAGAGGCTTGCGGCGGCGGAACTCCCGATGTAGGTTTATTTCTGGAGGTTTCTGTATTTATAGGAGCGAATGGCGTCGAGAACAAGTCAGGGGGACCCACGAGGGAGTCACGAGCCCCCAGGCGCGCCCAAGGGGGTGGGCGCGCCTCCCTGGCTCGTGGCTTTCTCGGGACCCCCCTCTGGTATTTTTTTCTTATGGTATTTTTGATATTTTCCATAAAAAATCACGTTGAAAGTTTTATTCCGTTTGGACTCCGTTTGATATTCCTGTCTGAAAAAGGTCAAAAACAAGAAAGAAACAGGAACTAGCACAGGGCTCTAGGTCAATAGGTTAGTCCCAAAAATAATATAAAATAGCATATTCATGCATATAAAACATCGAAAGTTGATAATATAATAGCATGGAACGATCAAAAATTATAGATACGTTGGAGACGTATCAGCAATCGCCCGACCCACCTCCTTAGGGAAGAACGAGAGAGTAAGCTCCGCATTCTCCGCCTCGGATACTTGTGCAGCGAGCGGCCAGAAGTCCTCACATAGGGAGGTGCCTCCATGAGGCTCAGTCAAGAACAAATCCTTATAAACGGAGTAGGTATGGGATGAGATGTCCTTTGGGCTTTCCAGGAGAACATCGCCATCCCAGAGGAAAGGAATGGCACATTTCCGCCTACGGCCACTAGAAATCGCCTGAAAGTAGGCAATGTTCGCATCCCCTTAAGGAGCCAGTTCTGGCCACCTCGACGCTGCCAGAACAACTCCTCGCTCTTGAAGATATCCATGAGTGAGGCCTCGAGGGAGTATCTCCTAATCCAGTCATCAGAGGACAGACCCAGCCCATTCGCCAGGTCATCCAACACCTTAATCTGATGCAGAAAGGCCCCTTTACGGGCCCGGAGGTCAGCGCCCAAGTTCGCCCCCCAGCCCTTCATGGCCTGACGAGCCAACTTAGCACAGTGATGCCATACATCCAACATAGAGAACAGACGAGGCGGGGACATGACCACCTCATGCCAACGGTCGCGAACCAGCTCGAAGAAACCTGGTTGCTCCAGCCAGAACGTGATGGGGAACGTTGCATGGGAAACAAAAAATTTCCTACGCACACGAAGACCTATCATGGTGATGTCCATCTACGGGTGGAGATTAGATCTATGTACCCTTGTAGATCGCACAGCGGGAAGCGTTAAGAAACGCGGTTGATGTAGTGGAACGTCTTCACGTCCCTCGAACCATCCCACGATCCGTCCCACGAACCGTCTCGCGATCCGTCCCACGATCTGTTCCAATCTAGCATCGAACGGACGACACCTCCGCGTTCAGCACATGTACAGCTCGACGATGATCTCGGCCTTCTTGATCCAGCAAGCAAGACGGAGAAGTAGATGAGTTCTCTGGCAGCATGATGGTGCGCCGGTGTTGGTGATGATCTATTACTGCAGGGCTCCGCCCAAGCTCCGCAAAAATCTAATCTGGAGGAAGAACTACGAGGTGTAGGTTTGAGTTGCACGTGGAAAAGTTGTCTCAAATCATCCCTAAACCTCTACTATATATAGGAGGAGCCAAGGGGTGGGGCAAAGCCCTAGGACGCCGACCAAGGAGGCCTCCTTGGGTCGGCCAACTTGGGGAAGGAAGGAGTCCTTGTCCAATCCCACTTGGGTTAGGACTCCTTCCTTATTTTCCCACCTCTTTTGGATTTTCCACTTTTGCCTCATGGGCTTTCCTTGGATGAATTTGTCAGTCCATTATACCTTATTGTACATCCAATAAACCCATGTGGACCCCTTGAGCGTGGTGGGCCCACCAAGTGGGCCCCCGGAATCCATTCGTCACTCCCGGTACACTGCCGGCAATGCCCAAAAACTTTCCGGAATCCAAACACCAACTTCCTATATATCAATCTTCGTTTCCAGACCATTCCGGAAACTCTTGTGACGTCTGTGATCTCATCCGGGACTCCGAACAACCTACGGTCACCAACACATATAACTCAACTATACTAAAACATCGTAGAACCTTAAGTGTGCAGACCCAGCGGGTTCGAGAACTATGTAGACATGACCCGAGACACTTCTCGGTCAATATCCAATAGAGGGACCTGGATGCCCATATTGGATCTTGCATATTCTACGAAGATCTTACTTGCCAAGGATTCATATAATCCTGTATGTCATTCCCTTTGTCCTTCGGTATGTTACTTGCCCGAGATTCGATCGTCGGTATCCGCATACCTATTTCAATCTCGTTACCAGCAAGTCTCTTTACTCGTTCTATAATACAAGATCCCGTGACTTACACTTAGTCACATTGCTTGCAAGGCTTGTGTGTGATGTTGTATTACCGAGTGGGCCCCGAGATACCTCTCCGTTACACGGAGTGACAAATCCCAGTCTTGATCCAAACTAACTCAACGGACTCCTTCGGAGATACCTACAGAGCACCTTTATAGTCACCCAGTTACGTTGCGACGTTTGATACACACAAGGTATTCCTCCGGTGCCAGTGAGTTATATGATCTCATAATCATAGGAATAAATACTTGACACACAGAAAACAATAGCAACAAAATGACACGATCAATATGCTACGTTCATAGTTTGGGTCTAGTTCATCACATGATTCTCCTAATGATGCGATCCCGTTATCAAGTGGCAACACTTGTCTATGGTCAGGAAACCGTGACCATCTTTGATCAACGAGCTAGTCAACTAGAGGCTTACTAGGGACAGTGTTTTGTCTATGTATCCACACATGTATTTGTGTTTCCAATCAATACAATTATAGCATGGATAATAAATGATTACCATGAACAAAGAAATATAATAATAACTAATTTATCATTGCCTCTAGGGCATATTTCCAACAGAACGTCTCAAAGCGGAAGCGACGGGGTCTGGGGGGGGGGAACCCTCCCCCGACGAGAAAATCAGGGGCGTATGGTCGGAGCCAATCCGAGTGACCGCCTTGAGGGAGCAGAGTGGGAACATCACTTCCCACTAAGCCGACACAAAGACCCGATCCAAGACACTCCGGATGGGGTCCGCCTGTTTATTCGACCACGTGCACCTAGCCACAACACAAGCTGTCTCAAGGAGCGCCAGGGTCAGCAATGCAGTCATTGAAGAGACGCATTCGGTCCCGATCCATATTAGGAGAGCTTTTATCAGAAGCCCACCTAATGAGGTTAAAGTCACCGGCCACCACCACCGGAGTGGTGCGCCTCTCCACCTTGTTTTTGAACTCGGCGAGGAAGTCAGCAGAGCGGCGATGGTCCGTCGGACCATAGACGATAATCACCTCCGAACTGAGGTGAACTCGTCGGTCAGTGACGGACATGCTCATGAAGAATTCCCCACGGTCCATATCCTCAACCGAGAAAGCATCCTCCCTTACCCCGAGCAGGATGCCCTAGAGTGGCCCGCAACAGGCAACCACTGCCAGGCAAACTGGTGACGGGAAAGCCTCTGGAGCTCATGCATGCTAAAATCCTAGCGAATCGTCTCGTGTAATCCCACTATGTCAATATGTTCTTGTCGCACATACTCAATGAGTTTCCGTCGCCGGCCAGTGAGGCCGAAGCCCCTGATGGTCCAACATAGGAGCTTCATTTAATCACCTTAGAGGAGTTCCTAGGCCCCACAAGTGGGGCCGAGCTAGCCTGCCCTTCAATCGCGGGTCGGGAGAGAACCTTAGACGGGCGGCCACGTCGCCCCCGCGGAGAGGGGGCAGCGGTGGCCCCCGGTCCGAGGGAGGCGGACCTGGAGCTAGAGCCACACACCTCGAGACGATGTTCAGTGGGATTGAGACGTGTGGGGGGACGTCCGCGTAGCACCCTCACCAAGGAGGGAACTGATAGGGATGTCCCAGCCATATTCACCATCGAGGGAGCCGCACCATCCCTGGTCTCTCTATGACTAGGGTCAGTGGGCTCAGGGGAGCTGGGTCCACCACGTGCAGCATGCTACTGCAACAAAAGACCTTCCAATGGCGCCAGAAATAGGCACGTCGACGGGACAATACTTGGCTTGATCTTTCTGCTGCGGCTACACCTTAAGGGACTTCCTAGGCAAGTATGCAAAGGATTTCCCCCGTGGCCTTGGAGCCTTGCTTTGCTGTTCCCTCGAAGCGGAAAGGGTGATGTAGCGTAGCGGTGGTAAGTATTTCCCTCAGTTTGAGAACCAAGGTATCAATCCAGTGGAGCAGTATCTCAAGATCCTTCACAATCACAAAAGCTTGCTCCCAACGCTATGAAGGGGTTGTCAATCCCTTATAGATTGTTTGCCAAGTGAGAACTGAAAGCAACAAAGTAACAAAGAAAAGTAAAAACGGAGATGTAAACGATGGATGTGAATAGACCCAGGGGCCGTAGTGTTTACTAGTGGCTTCTCTCACGAAAGCAAGTAGACGGTGCGTGAACAAATTACTGTCGAGCAATTGATAGAACCGCACAAAGTCGTGACGATATCTATGCAATGATTCTTTCTATAGGCATCACGTCCAAAACAAGTAGACCAATACTGCATGCATCTACTACTATTACTCCACACGTCGACCGCTATCCAGCATGCATCTAGTGTATTAAGTCCATAAGAACAGAGTAACGCCTTAAGCAAGATGACATGATGTAGAGGGATAATCTCAAACCAATGATAAAGCCCATCTTTTTACCCTTGATGGCAACTACTTGATGTGTGCCTTGTTGCCCCTACTGTCACTGGGAAAGGTCACCACATGGCAGAACCCAAAACCAAGCACTTCTCCCATTGCAAGAATCATAGATCTAGTTGACCAAACAAAACCCAAGACTCGGAGAGACTTACAAGGATATCAAATCATGCATATAAGAAATCAGCAAAGACTCAAATATATATCATAGATAATCTGATCACAAATCCACAATTCATCGGATCTCGACAAACACACCGCCAAAGAAGATTACATCGGATAGATCTCCATGAAGATCATGGAGAACTTTGTATTGAAGATCTGAGAGAGAGAAGAAGCCATCTAGCTACTAACTACGGACCCGTAGGTCTGAACTAAACTACTCACGAGTCATTGGAGGGGCGATGATGATGATGAAGAAGCCCTCCAACTCCAAAGTCCCCTCCGGCAGGGTGCCGGGAAGGGTCTCCAGATGTGATCTCGCGGGAACGGAAGCTTGCGGCGGCGGAAAAGTATTTTCGAGGCTCCCCTGATTTTTTACGGAATATTTAGGAATTTATAGGCCAAACACCTAGGTCAGGGGGCGGCCAGGGAGGCCACAAGCCTGCCCACCGCCGCCTCCCCTGGTGGCGGAGTGGGGGCTTGTGGGCTCCCTGGAGCCCACCTTGGCTGGCCCAAAGGCCCCCTGATCTTCTTCCGTTCGGGAAAAAATCATTTCGGGGTTTTTCTTCCATTTGGAATCCGTTCCAAAATCAGATCTGAAAAGAGTCAAAAACACGGAAAAAACAGGAACTGGCACTTGGCACTGAATTAATAAGTTAGTCCCAAAAATGATATAAAAGGTATATAAAACAACCAAAGAAGACAAGATAACAACGTGAAACCATGAAAAATTATAGATACGTTTGAGACGTATCACAGCACAGGCACAGGCTTCCGCCAGCGCCCCCTCAAGTTTCTCCTTGGCGCAAATAGCGAAAATCTGCTCCAGGATGGGCCCCTTCTCACCACGGAACACAATGCCACTATTGGTAGCCACTTCTGCCAAATGAGACACCGACTCGCAACCAAGAATAGAAAACCGAGAGCCAGAGCGAGAAGGAGCGGGAGGGGTGGGGGAGTTACCTCGGGACAGGTCGCGAGCAGCCGCGCGCAGGGTGGCCTTCTCCGGGATCGTAGGGACACGACCATCGAGGAGGAGCCGAGACTAGCTGAGACTCGCACTCTAGCGCGCTGACACCAACGAAGATGCCCCACCCTGAGCCTTGGGGCCGACTGCCGCAGGGGTCACAGCCGTCATGACCAGGTCCAAGGGCGGCGGCGGCTCCCGATCCGGGGACCCGAAGGCTGGAGAAGAGGGGGACCCCGACGAGCGCGAGTAGCAGACCACCCCCGCACGAGCGCGGCGATGATGAAGGGCACACCTCCATCCCCACACTCAGAACGTCCGCCTCCACGATCTCCAGGTGAGCCGCCGTGGTTGCGACAGGGGGAGGGCCGGCCATGACCACAGCCACAACCCCAGACGCCACCTGAGAAGTCAGACCGTCCTGACCGGAAGAGCCACCACCAGTAGAACCTGGGCTATGCCGGCCATCATACCAAGCCGAAGGAACCCCAACATCACCATCATCCTCCTCACAGAAGGAGCTCTCCCCACACGAGCCCCCATCGCCATCATGTCCCTCATCGCGAGGCATAGAGGCGGAGGGGGCCGGCCGGAGTCGCTCCTCAGGAACTGGAGACTCAAGCTCAAAGGTGAGGCGCCTTCCCTTGGTGCCGAAATAGAATCTAAGGGACAGGCCATCAATCTTTGACGAGCGGGGCAGAGGATCTCGATGCGGACGGGGCCATCATCCTCGAAGGACACCAAGTCTGCGGTCACCAGCTTGCCCACCGGCTCAGAGATCGCCTTGAGGATGTGTGCCAGCTTGACTTCCCGCGGTGCTGACCCGCCACCTCTAGGCAAGCCATAGACAAGGACCCACACCTTCTCCAAAGGGGACACGGGATCAGGCTCCGTTGCCGCCGCATGGATGGAGATCTGGAACTGGTTCATGGGGCAGCGGATGAAATCGTGAGAAAACACCCGGAGCAACTCAGCAGAGGGGAAGGGGACCGAGAAGACGAGGGGAGCCATCTCGGTCACCTCCCAAGCGAAGTCGGAGCCGCGGAAGTCGCCGATGTAAGCAGCGAGCTTGGCCTGGATGAGGTTGGCCGGGATCACCACCCCCTGCGGCAAGACCTGCTCGGGGGCCAGAGTGACTGTCGCCAGGTGCGGCCAAACCGCCTCTTCCTCAATCTCAGCATCCACATAGTAGAAACTACCCCCTCCCTCAGTACCGTACCCAAGGTAGGCAAAGGTCGTGGGGCATCGCGGAGGGGCCACACACTCCAAGCGGAAGTGACCCGCACATCCATAGTTGATGCACATCGTCTTGTCGCGAGTCTGTTGGCGGCCAACCCGAGAAGGGATCTCCGGAGCCGTCTGCTCAGGAGCCCCAGATGGAGCAGGTCCGAAGGCCACCCCAGGGACCGCCATCGCCGCCTTCTTCTTCTTGGACTTATTTTTCTTTCTAAGCAGTGCCGGCATCATAGGGGCCTCCGCAACCGACGCCCAGGGGATCTCAGCCCGGGAGGCGAAGCATCCCGGCGCCAGGCTAGGCCATCCGCCCGAGGGGAATGCCGGTCATCCCGACGGCCCACTTCACAAGAGAGTCGCCGGTCTCCATCACGCACACGGGCAGGAGCACGGGACCCATGAGCCCCATCATCCCAGTGCTCCCCACGCGCAGACTCTCCCCGGCCCCGGCGCCAGTCATAATCCGATGGCCGGGATGCCGAAGCCCGAGCAGTCAGTGCCCGGGGAGCCGGGGGCTCCCTGTCCCGAGCATCCGCAGGAAGGCGGGCGGCCAACTCCGCCCGGAGCGCGCCCTCCCTGTCAACGTCGGCCTGCCGCAGTCGTTCGGCCTCCCGACGACGAGCATCACCTGGCGAACCTAGGAGCATGAGACGAGGATCGCTGGCCGGGTGACGGGGAGGAGGGGGCAGCGAAGCGAGGTGCTCGGGTAGTATTCCGGGGACCGCGCCGGGCGTAGAGCCTCGCCCCGGCTGGAGCGGGGTCGTGCACCGGCAACACCAGCAGCAGGACGGGAGGAGGAGCTGTCGGCCGCATGACGAGGGGCGGACCCTGATGGCAGGGGGCGTTTCGGGCGTGCCAGCCCGTCCCCGGCGACACGATTCATCAACGCGGTGGCGGGGACACGGAGGTGGCAGGGAGGGAATCGGGGCGACGGGACGAGAGCTCGAGCGGACGAGGAGCCGGCGGCGCTATCTGCGAATGGGAGACGGACGAGGCAAACCTACCTCGTCGCCTCACCTCATCACGCGTGGCAGGCCATCCGGCCCACGGGCCGGGACCTCCACGGTGGATCCAAATCCACCTGGTAGGGTCCTCATGGGCCAGGCCCCAGTCACGGTTGGCTGAGCCCACCGCCAGCTGCGCCCGTTGAATGGCCTCCGCCACTTCATGGGCTGAGAAAGTACCCAGCCCAGCACCAAGCGACCCACTAGGGCGACGACCTGTCCAGTCGGCAGCCGCCCCCTTCGTAGCGCTAGGGTCCAAGCCCCGCATCCGCGCATACCTCGCAGGACCGGACCATGGCACGCACGCCGCCGACGCGGTCTGGCACGGCGGGCCGTCCACCCGCAGCACACCGCCGGCCCGGGAACCGGGCGCCACCACGGGGGATAGCCTGGGCTGCGTGGCGGGTCGGGCCACGGCGGGAGAGGGGCGAGGCACGCTGTCCTGAGGGCAAGGCGACCGCCGGGCAGACAGGCCGCTCCGATGTGCCGCCGCCGATTTCCCCCATCGCCGGGCAGGGCGGGCCGCCGCTCAGAACACCGCGGTGCCAGCAAGACCGGGAGCTCCACCAGATCCCCTCTCCTCCTCCTCCACCCAATGAGCCCACGAAGTCGACGAGCGTGAGAAGCAGAGGGTAGGCCCGCCGCTCCCTGCCGTGGCCACCGCCGGAGCCGCGCCGGCAAGCGAGGAGGAACTGCGCTCGAGCCAGGCTCCCTTCACAAGTTTGAAATCGCGTGCCGGTGTTCAGGTTTCAGTTACTAACTGTGGCCGATTAATTCATTCTTATGATAAGTATTTTTGGACGGAGGAAGTATTTGGCTGTACTAGAATTTGACCACGCGACCTCACATCATTGACGTTGGGTAGCAGAAGCAAAAAAAATACCATCATTCCGTTGATAGTTATCTTAGAGCCCAATCGTTACATATTTGCTCTCTGCCCATCCTGACCTAGCAATTTTTTCAAACCATCCAGACTTGCAACGCGGATCGAGGTAACCGGTGCCGGTGCCGGCGGCTGTGGTACTTCCAGCCGCCACCTCTTTTTCTTTGTCACTAATGTCCAAGAGCTTGGAATGAAATCCGGCAAAGTTATGCCAGGAAAACATACCTTAGAAATCGGCCCTTTCCATGGCTTGATTTTCGTCGGCACCTTCCTCCGAGTTGTTGCTCGATCATCGATCCCCTTGATGTCTCCGTTGTGCGACAGAAGGATCACATCTGTCGTCGACCAGAGTTTGGACGATCTCTGAAGCCAAGTCATCCCGATCTTCATCAACTCCTTCATCGTCATCAGCACCGGCTAGGACTCAAAACCGGCCTCCGAAACGCCGGTGATCCCCTGTACCTTGCAGGGCCATCGTCGTTGAGGTAAGATCAATGAACTCCTCTGGTAAGCCGCTAAGAGGTTGATCCTGTGGCGATTGGATCTCCCCCAGGGGTGAGAAGGAAATGTCGATCACCATCCGACCTGCCACTGCAACTGATTCCTCCTCTCCCAGATACCTGTCTGCCAAAATGTAATCATCGGAGTCCCTTACCTTGGCGGACGGCAGCGGATCAGCTCTAATCCCCTTGTTCCATATCGACAATGACACGGCTGAGTCCTACATATATATGGACTATGACACGTAAAATCAACTAGGTATCTAATATCTCCCCAATTTTTTTAATAATAAAGCAGTTAGTGCTTCGTACGTCGTCGAGGTAGTTTTGCAAAAAAAGCCCTCGAGATTTTAGACGTTCAACCCGCAGTCCCTGGTTAAGTGGCACTCTAGAAAAACGTTTCATGTTTGCGTAAAACCCCTTGCAATTGTTAGAAAATATGCCAGCAACCCTTATCTCTTATTGGACTCGCTCACCACCGCGCGTCTACATCGGGCGTGCGCCTCGCTTGCCGCCGCCGCGGGCAGGAGCGTCGCCATGTCGCGACGGGCGTTCGTTGCGGCCCACGTGAGCGAGGGGAGGGACGGGGGCACTGGTCGCAGCAGAGGACGGGGGCGTCGGCGACTGAGGCGACGAGTCCGAGGCATGCATAGACAAGGATCCAAAGGGTGAGCCGCCGTGGCGCGTGCGCAGGGTGTGGCGGGTGTTCGCCAATGGACGGCAGGTGGCCGCGTCGGCGCCCGTCGAGGTGCTCGCGTGGCCGAGCCGGTCGCGTGGGTCACGTCCGTCGACGACCACGAGGCAAAATAGCCTCCTGCTTTGACTCAATTGGCTCGGCTGCATACCTTCGGTAAGAAAAAATAGAGATGCAGATGGAATGAAGAACGAATGCAAAAAAAGGAGTCCTGGTCGCCGTGGTCGCCGTCGTAGCATCTGCCGTCACCACACCCGCCCGTCGGAGCAACGTCTCGGCCGCCGCAGCGGCGGTCCACGCATAGTGCGCCTCACGCGAGGCTCACTGCGTGCCCCTGCTCATAGCGGAAGGAAGATGGGAAGAAGAAGAAAGAGGTTTGTTGCCTCCACACCTGTGGGGCGGCATGCGAAGGGGCCTTGAAGCAGTTTCCCTATGGACAGAGAGAAAGAAAGGGAATCAGGAGTGTGGGGAGAAGAAGACGGCGTGGTGAGAGGCGAGGATGAGGCCGGCTCAGAAGATAAGATTGGAGAGATAAAGAGTGGTGTGTGTTGTCCTGCACCGAACAACACAAGCGGGATGGACACGAAAGCACTCACCTGGATATGATTAGATTAGCTAGAAAGATTAAAGAAAGAAGCAGAATGAACTAGGGAGGAACACACTCAAGGTACTCCTGTGTGCAGCATCCACCGTGTTGTATGCCGGATGGGATGCGACGCTGTCAGGTATCCGTGATGTGATGCTCGCGGAGCTGCAGTAGTAGCTGAGGCAGAGGGGCATGTCCGCGTTGCCATGAAGCATCTTCGGGGGCCACCGGAGCTGTAATGAAGCATGCGCGGGTCATTGAAGCTCCGCCCAGATTTCAATGAAGTAGCACCGGAGCTATAGTGAAACAACACAGGAGTTGCAATGGAACGCCAGAGCGGTTGTTGAAGCTCTTGCTAGAGCTGCAATGAAGCTTCACGCGGCGGCGGCGACACACCCATTGTTGCCATGGAGCAGCCGTGGTGGCTCGTGGTGCTTCGACGCAGAGGTCGCTGACAGCTTTGGGAGCTGCGTGCGCTCCTCGACGTGGGTGTGATGACGGTGTGTCGATGCTGCACTCACTGGTTTCCTTTCGCATCACCGTCGTTGCTGGAGTGGTGGGTGTTCCAACAGCTAGGGTACCTGTGGATGCAAGACGACAGGAGGAGGACATAAGGGTTGACTTGCACTGATCAAACTGGCCAGATGCACCTAATCGAACGGCTGGCTAGGCGGATGATTTTCTAGAGAAACCATCCGGCTGATTCGTAGCAGCCGCCTTTGCCTAAAGCTAATCGGATCAAGATTATTCCTAAGAATTTCTCTCTACTCATTTTGTTTTTGAATCTTGGCTTGTTGACGATTCATTCCTTGTTGAGTCATCCGCTCGCACCATGACAAATCAAATTGTTGGCTAGATTATTTCCAACAATCTTCCCTTTAATTTTGACTGGGCGAATTTATGGATCGCCTTACATATGTCTTTGGACTACCCAACCTCGCTATAAACCTTGTGGAATACACCACCATGAACTTCACCATCCACACATGTTGGCTCCTTGCAGATCGCACCATCCTGTGCACTACATGCATTCCAGCCTCATGTAGGGACATGATCTCATTGAACACTCATCTTCACAGGTTTAAAGAATCCACATACTTGATTTCATCCTCCCGTCGAGACACACAGATGTCTTGAACGCACTTTATCTTCAACGGATCCTCACAAAGATGAGCATGGACACAACAATAACGACTCACAAACCTGACGCTGACCGAACGTGGTAACTCGCACGACTCCTTGAAAAAAAATCAAATTTTCACAAACAATGATCTTGATGACTTTTTTGACACCGCACCTTGGCACAACAACATCAATGAACGATCACGTTTCACCATCTTTCCGACGACAATCCGTCGTCTTCCTCCATTCGCTCATCAAACGATGATCGCCCTGATTCTTCTTGTCGCTACATCACCCAGCGACTTCATTGCCTACATCGAGCCGCTAGTATAGGTCACCAACCCGGGGAAGTGCAACTTCAAAATGAAAGCTACAGACCTAGCTTGCTCTAGATACCAATTATTGAAATTCACCCTCAGGATCAATCACATCAAGAGCACACACACAAAAAACTGATAACCTAGGACCCCAAAAGCTACAAGGACACAACCAAAGGCAAAATCTACTAGGACACGGCTGAGTACTACACATATAGGAGTTACATGCACGGAGCCATCATTTCTGTATCAGGTCTTACGAAAAACCACCACTTTGCGTTTGGTGACATCATGTTCGTCAGAGCCGGGACACACCCAACGCCAGCGTGCAGCAGCTCGGCGATGGCACCCAGCATGGCATGGTGCGTGCAGCAGCTCGTCGATGGCACCCAGCATGGCATGCTGCGTGCAGCTCGGATAGGGCATCTCGACGCGGGGTAGGTGCGCAACCGCAGTGGCAGCTAGGAGCGGAGGCGCGGCAGTGGAAGTAGCAATCTCGACGAAGAGCTGTGCAACGAGGTGCGCGGGGTAGGGCGCGAGCGCAGAGCGCGCCACCGCTCCCTGGTCTCCCCACTGCGCCAACATGAACATGGGCAACAGCAAGAGAGGTGGTGCATGCCAGGTGTCTGATGAAATGCCTCAAAGAGAAGAGAAGAGAAGAGAAGAGAAGAGGAGGGAGAGGAAAAGGAGAATGAGGAGGAAGCCGAACAACAAGACAATGTGTACGTACCTCTTGTTTTTCTGCCAGATTAGGGATGTCACTAAAGCGCTGGGCATCTACCCTCAGTGTTTTTCGCTAACCGTGACACGAAAATAGTGGTTCTGTGCATTTAACTCTACCTGTAGCTGGACTATGATACCTAGAATTATTCCGTATCTAAATTCAAACTAATGCAACTAATTAGCACTTGCCTCGAACTAGTTAGATTGAGATTATTCCTAACAGTCTCTCCCTTTCTTGACAATTTGTCCTCGGTGCTTCTTCGATCTTGGCTTGTTCACGATTAATCCGTTGGTGGATAGTTGGCTTTCTAGAATACTCCCTCTGTAGGACCCAAATTCGTGCCCGTGGCTGGGTTGTACATTCACTCCATTAGCCAAGTGATCTAGGCTCACTTTCCTCATAATACTTATAGTTGGGAGTATTTGTATTGGTGCTCCTCAACAACAAGTATTTAGGTATACAAGGAGTACTATGCAGGATACTTTTGTTTGTTAGTTGATTGTACTTTTGTTTGTTTGCTTGTGTTTAGATGTTATGACAGCTCAAGATAGAGACAGAGGCGGAGTCAGGGAAACAGATGGGCTTATCAGTGCTTCACTGGGCGCCATGAGACCCCTTGTTGGGAAGCTGGACATGCTCCTGCTAGCTCCTCCTCATGGATGTTCATCCAAGAATGTCGTGGACGGGATGCGCCTCCTGAGAGACGACGTTAAGAAGATAAGCTCCTACCTAGATGACCTGACAGAGCTGACGGACCCTCCCCTGAGAGCCAAGTGCTGGATGAATGAGGTGCGTGACCTGTCCTATGACATGGAGGATTACATCGACGGCTTAATATTTGGGCAGCCTGAAGATCCGTCTCTTGTTCCCAACAACATCAAGATCACCAGGTCCATACACAATATGTCCAGACATGTCAAGGCTCCCAAGACTCAGGTTATTATTGAAGAAATGCTGTCAGAATTCAGGATGTATATCCAGGAGACGATTGAACGCCACCAGAGGTACTTTCTCCATTATTGCAGCACCTTGAGGCATAGCTGTGCACCCCTTGGCCCTATGCATCTTCCAACTACATATGAAGAGAGTGAAGACATAGTAATCGATGGCCGGATGAATGAATTTATCAACTCAGTGGCTAACGACAGGGACCAGCAACTCAAGGTGGTATGTGTTCTTGGATCGACTTGTCTTGGTAAAACCACACTCGCGAAAGTGTTGTACAAAAAAATTGGTAAGAATTACAGTTGTCGGGCTTTCGTTCGGGTGTCCAAGAAACCTGATATGAGAAGAGTTTTCCATGACATGTTGTTGCAACTCCAGCGGAAGGATCCCTCACGAGACTGTAAGGAAGTTGACCTCATTGATAAGATCAAAGAATTTCTCCAAGATAAAAGGTACTTTTGTTTGTCTTTTTTTTTGGAAAAGGAGGTTAAGACCCCCGACATCTACATCAATCGATGCATACATCCATCTTTATTACTTATTCAACAAAGGTCTGATAAGAACATACATCAAGCCACCCGAAGGCCCAGTCACACCTTTTTTTTAGAAAAGGAGGCATAGCCCCGGCCTCATCGAGAGATGCATGCAACCATATATTAAAATCAAAACCAGGTCTAAACAAAGTACATCAAGGTCTAGCAAAGAGTAAATAAAAAGATAGAAGGCGTCTGTCGCGCCACAACCGGAGATGATAATAGGCCTAGATGACTAAACACCTATCCTATTAATATCTCGCCATCCAAAACCGGTTGAAGATACCCTGAGCTACCATCTCTCATCGGACACACCTAGTAACCAAAGGCTCCCTGACTTCCATAGGAGGGAGTAATGGCCACGTGCAGATCAAGGCAGTAGCCCTGAAGGTAACCTGCAAAAAGGGAATATCGCGTTGTCTGTTAAACACTAAGTCATTTCTGCAATTCCATGCAGCCCAAAATAGTGCACATGATCCTACTCGAATAAGTTTAGCAGTTTGAACATCAACCCCTGTAACTTGAGCTAAGGTCTTGTTTTGTAGGTACTTGTTCGTCAGAATCTGTATCCACATACCTTCTGTTTTCATAGATAGTCTAAACAACCATTTACTGAGTAGACATCTATTTTTGGTCTCTAAATTTTCGATCCCTAAACCCGCTTGCTCTTTAGGTCTACAAATGAAGTCCCATCTAGTGAGCCTATACTTGGTCCTGACCTCATCACTCTGCCAGAAAAACCGAGATCGATAGAAATCCAACCTTTTTCGCACCCCGGCAGGTACTTCGAAAAAGGACAAGAAAAACATAGGCATGCTTGATAATACTGAATTAACAAGTACCAACCATCCTTCATAGGATAAAAGCTTGCCTTTCCAGCAGCTTAATTTTTTTCAAATCGATTGTCGATGCATTTTTATTCCTTATTTGATAATTTTCGGTGATGAATAAGAATCCCTAAATACGTGAAAGGTAAATTCCCACTTGCACAACCAAACAATTGATTATAAGTGTGTTGTTCAGTTTTGGCCTGTCCAAAACAAAACAATTCACTTTTATTTAAATTAATCTTCAGCCCAGATAGCTGCTCAAATAAGCATAAGATGAGTCTCATATTTCCGTCTTTGTTAAGATCATGCTCCATAAAAAGAATAGTGTCATAGCATACTGTAGAATAGAGACACCCCATCAACAAGATGCGGGATTAGTCCCCCTACAAGGTCCCAGTCACACCTACAAAATGCGATAATGTGCAGTGCTCTCACTCCCAATATCTAAAACCGGTGTCGTCGCTGATCCATTCACATAACATATCGGAACTAACAGCGGATGCAGCAGACCTAAAGCGTACACCACACGCACATGTTTTAGAAGCCGCCATCATCATCGAACCGCTGACCCATCTCCCATCTTCAGGAGAGAAATCCGCATCATCCATGCCAGTCCGGCCATCCGTCGAAGCCACCACGGCGCTCAACGGTGCCACCTTCCTACGCTGATTCATCCAGACGTGAAGATTCTGTAAGATCTGTCGTGCGTAGCACCTACCGAACATGCATGACAAAGCGTAGCACCTGTCGGCCAGGCATGACCTGACATCACCACCGAAGCTTCGTGTAGGACGAAGACGCTCCGCCTCCTGCCTCTGTCTTCCAGCGCTTCTCGACAAATGATGCTCCATATAGAGGAACGACACCGCAATGCCGCCATCGTCTGATCTGGAAACCAGATCCTAGGGTTTCCCCTGGAGCAGCACGAGTGGATCGACCTCCCTGCGCTCATCCATCGAGATGCGAAGACTCTGTAAGATCTGTCATGCGTAGCACCTGCCGAACAGGCATGACAAAGCGTAGCATCTGTCGGCCAGGCATGACCTGACATCACCATCGAAGCTCCGTGCAGGACGAAGACTCTCCACCTCCTGCCTCTGTCTTCCAGCGCTGCTCCACAAATGATGCTCCCTAGAGAGAAACGACGTCGCAATGCCACCATCGTCCGATCTAGAAAACCAGATCCTAGGGTTTCCCCTGGAGCAGCACGAGTGGATCGATAGTAGTTACAGGACGATGTCTTCATCAAGGTAACGGTGCAGAACGCCGCCATCGTTCGTCGTCGGCTCGGTTTTCACCGGCAACTATGTCTCCCCGACTCGCAGCCAGTACCGAATCCTGCGATGAGCCCGGTCACGGGATCCCAAGATCCGCCGTCACCGGTGCCGCCACAAAGACCCACCACCTGGCCCGTCATCCCCGGCGGAGGGGACGCCGCCACCACCATGTTCGGATCCGGATTAGCCATCGCCGCAGCCACCGCCAAGACCGGATCGGGACTGAACGCCGCCGCTGCCACCGCCATCGGCCACGCCTAGCTCGACCTTCATCTTCTAGCCACGTCCAGCCGACCGGCACACCGCGCCCAGCCAATCTCCATCCACACCGCGACGCACCGCCGCCGGGAGCTGTTGCGCCGCCGTGCCTTGGATCTGCATGGTATCGTCACCGAAGCCACCGTGCCGCGCAGCACGACATCAAACGAGGAGAAGGGAAATCCCCGCCGCCGCCTACGCCGACCGGATCGGCGGTGCCGGCCAGGGTTTGCCCGGCCACGTCCTTAGGCAGCGGCGAGGAAGGAGGGAGGGAGAGGAGGCTGCTGGAGGTGGCGGCTGGTGAGCCCTCCCCGTCGCCCACGGGAGCGACGTCTTGTTATTTGAACCACATCCTCCTTTTAAGAAAAATGTTATTTAAACCATATTGAGTTAAACTATTTATTTGCAGGTATTTAATTATCATTGATGATGTATGGGCTGCATCAGTATGGGATATTATTAATCATTCTTTTCCGAAGAGTAATCAAGGCAGCAGAATAATAGCAACTACACAAGTCGAAGATGTTGCATTAACATGTTGCTGTTATCAGTCAGAGTATGTTTTTGAGATGAAACGCCTGGATGATGACCACTCCAGAAAGATTTTCTATAATAGAGTTTTTGGGTCTCAAAGTGATTGCCCTGAGCACTTCAAAGAAGTTTTAAATGAAATTATTGAATTATGTGATGGCTTGCCTTTTGCCATAATCAACATAGCTAGTCTTTTAGCAAGCCAGCCTGCCTTGTCAACTAATCTATTGAAGTACATCCATCAGTCATTAAGCTCTTGTTTCTCGGCATCAGAAAGAATGAGACAATCACTAAATCTTAGCTTCAATAATCTTCCTAAGTATTTGAAGACATGCTTGCTATATCTTATTATGTATCCACTGGGATATACATTCTGCAATGATGATTTGGTGAAGCTATGGGTGGCAGAAGGATTTATCATTACAACAGAAGGGAAAGACATGGTGAAAGTTGCACAGCACTATCTCGATCAACTTATTTGCAGAAGATTAATCAATCCTATATGTATCAACTACAACAATGAGGTCTTGTCCTGTGCAGTTCATGATGTGGTATATGATCTTATTGCATGCAAGTCTGCAGAGGAGAACTTCATTGTGGCAATAGACTACAGTCAAAAGAACGTGTTACTTTCTCATAAGGTCCGTCGATTATCTCTCTTTTCTGGTGATGCAAGATATGCCAGGACACCCATAAACATCAGGAAATCTCAAGTTCGGTCACTTGTTTATTTTGGATTATCTGACTGTATGCCTTGTATCAGAGAGTTCAAGCTTCTTCGCGTTCTAAACCTTCAACTATCCTTCCATGGTAGCACTTATGAGACGGTAGAACTCAATGGGATTTCAGAACTGTTTCAACTGAGATATTTGAAGATTGCATGTTGTCGCCCCATAATGCTACCAAAGCATGGGTTGCGATATTTGGAAACACTGGATATTGCGGATGCGATAATTGCTTTTGTACCATGGGATATCCATTTCCCACACCTGCTGAATTTGCACCTCAACGTTCCAGTTCCTGTAAACCTGCTGGATTGTTCTGGCAAAACGAGGTCTGTTAGTCTGGCTCTCGCAAGACGTGGTAATCTGAACTACCTGCAGGATCTTCATCTTACCATTCCTTCTACACCTATTGTCCATGATCTTGAGAAAAGTATGGAAACTCTGGGGTATATAATTGGAGGCGGAGAGCATGTCGACCTAAAATCTGTAGTAGTAGCTCATGGCTCCTCAGTTAAAAATGGTGTGGTTGTTGCCGCTTCAGATGTAATCATCTCCTGGCCAGATGGCTTGATACCTCCACCCCATCTCGAGAGATTTGAATTCTCGTCGCGCACCTGCATCATATTTTCGCGAATTCCTGTGTGGGTTGGAAAACTGGCCAACTTATGCATTTTAAAAATTGCAGTGATGGAACTTGAGATGGGTTGTGTTTATAATATCAGCAGATTGCCTGCCCTTACTGCTCTGTCGTTGCATGTGGAGAGAATGCCTGATGACAAGATCATCTTTGGCAGGGTGTGTTTTTCAGTTCTCAAGCACTTCAAGTTGAGGTTCACGAGCGGTATAGCTTGGCTAAAATTTGAGGAAGACGCAATGCCTAATCTATTGAAGCTGAAATTAGTTTTCAATGCCATCCCCCAGATGGACCAATACGAACATGGTATTATCAGCATCGAGCATATGCCAAGCCTCAGAGAAATCTCTGTGAAATTTAGGGGTAGAACTGCTGGTCGAGAGTATGCCTTGATTAGTAATCATGAGAGCAATCCTAGAATCATGAAACAATATGTGGCTTATAATTCCAGTGGTGGCAAAAGTAGAAATCTCAAACAACAGACATGTGAGATTCGTGAGGAAGAACGAGATGAGATTGTGGAGGAAGAAAGAGATGAATACGATAAGGAATTGAAGAGACCATCTGACAAAAGGTACTTCCACTGTTCTTGTAAAATTAGAAAATATATCTGTACTTCGACGTAGATTTTTCAATTAACATGGCTTTATTCTGATGTTCTAACGGAGCTAAATGTTGGTTGTAATCAGGATTCCAGGATCTGCTGGGTCCTCTTCCCGATCATATGTTCGAGGTATATTTTAATTTCAGCTCGTGCTATTTTTCTTTAGAAAATTAAAGCTTTATAACCACCCGCATCTGCATCTACTATTCATTTCAACTGCTCACTGAAGACAAGTAGTTCATCCTAACTGATTTTTTAGAGACACATCCAAACTTTATTATGATAATCACAGAGAATTTTACGTAGTTTGGAGATTCCAAAAACGGCACATGGCGGCCTGGGCTTAAATCTAAAGAGTGTTGGGCAAATAAGCTGCGGCGGCGATCCGGTCGCGTGGGGCGCGTGTATGGGCGCGCGCTGGACCTGACGGGCGCATCGGGTCCGCGAGTGTGAGTATATGTGTGCGTGTGTGTGGTCCACGGGGTGCTCGTGCAGGAAAACACCGTGCATGTGTGTGTGTCTGTTAGAGACCAGGTCCAAGGGGAGCGTGGCGATCGGGAGGGCTCGGTGTGTCGCGCGCGTTGCGGGCGCGTGCGGAGGACACGGCCAGAGCGAGCCAGGTCGTGGGCACGAGCAGAGAGGGGCATGGGGATCGTGTCCAGCGTATGCTTGAGTATAAAACCCGTGTGTTGGTCGTTGTACCAGTGTGGTGGAGTTCGAGCTCGCCGGAAATACATATGAGTCGTTCGTGCGGTAAGGTGTTCGTGCACGTGAAAATCTCGTGTGTTGCCTTTCTCTCATTTATTTGTTGTCTCCGATGATCGTCGTGCTCCGGTGGTTAGGCTAGATACCAACAATTGGTATCAGAGGGAGGTTTGTGAGGGAGATCGCCGGCCATGGCTCTCACCCCGTAAGTCGGCGGCTCGGGTGGCTTGGTGTTGAAGCCGGTACATGTGGTCACGGGGAAGAATTACACTACCTGGGCGATCAAGGTGGAAGCCGATATGGATGCCGCCGCGCTGTGGGAGGCAGTGGTGCCACCGGAGGACGCGGTGTCGGCGGTGATCGCCAAGAAGGATAAGCCGGCGCGGGCTTACCTGCTGCGGGCGCTCGTCGACGATCTGCTGCTGCATGTGGCTGCGAAGAAGATGGCGGCGGAGATATGGAGCAGCCTCAAGGCCCGGTTCATCGGGGCTGATCGCGTCAGGGCGGCGCGGAAGGCCATGTTGCGGGGCGACTTCGAGCGGCTGCAGATGGACGGCGGCGAAATGCTAGATGCGTTTGCAGGGAAGATCAGCGGGATGGCGGCGCGTTTCGCGGGGCTCGGATCAACCCAGGACGACGCTGTTTTGGTGAAGAAATTGCTTGACGTCGTGCGATCGCCTGTACGCGGCGGTGGTCGGAATTGAGCAATTTTGTGACGTCTCGACCATGGCGGAGCTCGGGACGACGACGACGGGCGAAGCGTGGTGTCGGGCAACAGCGGGAACCGACGCGGGCGCTGCTACAAGTGTGGCAAGCGCGGCCACTTCAAGAGGGATTGCCCTCAGCTGCGGAAGGGGCCGGCGACGGAGCAGGCATTGCTGGCGCACGCCGGCATCAAGAATGATGGGCTCCTCTGAGCCGCGTCTTAGGGGGAGAGTGTTGGGCAAATAAGCCGCCGCGGCGATCCAGTCGCTTCGGGCATAGGCATGCCTTATAGGTCCTACCCAAGGGTTATAGTCCCAGGATAGGGTCATAGGCATGCCTTATAGGTCCTACCCAAGGACTACCCTTCATAAGGGACAAGGCCCTTAGTCAGTTCCGACTGAATTAAGGACTTCCCATCATCCAGTCGGTGATGACTCCTCCATCATCCAGTCGCAGATGAGCATTCGGAACGTATCAAACTTACCGACTGGATTCCACTCTGTACATCGTAACCCCTCTGGAGGGCAACGGTCATACGTTTTCATGTACCATTATTAGCATTTAAGGCATGCGTTACCTGTAACGTAGGCATTTAATCGCCACTACACCACCCCTGTGCACCGAACCGTTGTGAAGGGAAGCACACTCTATATAAGCCGCCCTTCCCTACTGGTGCAGGGGTTAGCATTTCACTGTAATCCATATTCCACTCGACATCAAGCTCCCAAGAGCACTGAGACGTAGGGATTTTACCTCCACCGTAGAGGGGCCTGAACTCATACAACCTCGCCGTAGCTAAGGCTCTGCCCATCCTTTTGTACCCTACACATCTACTGTCAGACTTATACCCACGACAGTTGGCGCCCACCGTGGGGCAGGCGTCTAAGCGACTTCCGGTGAGTTTGCGACTACATCTTTTCATCATGTCATCCGGTGGAGATTTGTGCATGGGGCATGAGATCCTCTTCGGCGCTCTCTCCTTCATCGTCGACCGATTCGGCATGGCTTCGGGATGCCCCTCTCGACGTCGAGGCGCTCCCCAGTCGCGGGGCTACGCACTTCCGTGCCGGCGCCCGCGGCATCCTTCTTCTCCAGCAGTCGGCTCCGGTGTCGACCTTCGCCCCCGTCACGCGGCGCAACAAGTGGTCTCGCCGTCCGCGGCTCCAGCGTTGGGTGCAACACGCCTAGGCGTGCCAGAACGCGTCTTCACAAGTGGCGGTCGTCGAATCGGTTGTAGTTGCACCGCCGTCCCAGCGCTCGAACTCGGTTCCGACTGAGTTGCCTTCCGAGTACTTGGGTTGCCGGCCTGCAGCCGAAGTGCACATGGCCAATTCCCATGAAAGTCCCCGTCAAACCGGGCGAAACGAGCATGAGGTCGGCGAAACATCCGACGCTCGCCGTTAGCCCCGCCGTTCTGCCAGTCGGCGCACTCGTCAGAGCAACGTGGAGGTGTTCCGCACACCCGTCCTCAACCTGGCTGCCGCCGTCAAGATAGCCGATTCCCTCCAGCCGACTGATTCAGAGGCTGGCAGAGGGATCGAGCAGATCCGTGCCCTGTTGCACACGGCACAACAGCAGAATTCGGAGGTCTCCAAGTTGCACAACAGGATCCACAACAGTTATGTTCACGCGAACACGCATCGGTCAGTTTTCAGCCCCGATTCTCATCAGCGACACAGAGGAGGCAGCCGTTCCATGAATCCCGAAGATCGTCGCCGTTCATGCACCCCTCAGCGGGGTGGGCCCTACGGGCCCCGGCATCATGATGATCGGCGTTCGATCGGTGACACTTATGATCCAAGGCCCGACGCAAGAGGATACATCGTCCAGAGGAGGGTCGACAGGGGCCGAGCCCACCGCGATGGTCACGATAGAGACCGTCCGAGTGGAAGCAGGACCATCGTCTCTGGCCCCGAGTGTTTCAGTCGAGCCATCCGTTCGGCTGACATCCCTCCCAACTTCCGATTGGCGACGGGGATCAACAAGTTTACAGGAGAATCCAAGCCAGAAACGTGGCTAGACGACTACCGAGTGGCAGTCCAGATCGGCGGTGGGGACGACCAGGTCGCCATGAAACATCTCCCCCTGATGCTCGATGGCTCGGCACAACCGTGGGTGAACCAGTTGGCTCCTTCAAGCATCTACAGCTGGGCAGATCTGGCCCGAGTCTTCATCAGGACCTTCAAGGGGACGTGCAAACGCCCTGCTGGTCTCGTGGAGCTCCAGCACTGCGTCCAGAAGCAGAACGAGCCCCTGCGCGATTTCATCCAGCTTTGGACAACCCTCTACCACACGGTCGAGAACATCACAGAGCACTAAGCAGTCTGCGCCTTCAAGGCAGGCATGCGGTACAGAGATCTGTACCTAAAGTTCGGTCGAACAGGCGACATCTCCATGAGCAAGATGATGGAGATAGCAGCACGCTATGCAAATGGGAAAGAAGAGGACCGCATTCGTAGCGGCAAGCACAAGGCAGTCGCCGATGGAGATGGGGAACAACACTCGGAAGCAGAAGCAGAAAGCTCCGTCCACTCCGCAGGCAGAGGCCGCAGTCGTTACCAATGCCAAGTTCAAGGGCAAGGGGAAGGCTCAGTTCACCCCCAAGAAGAAGCAGTTCGGAAACCACATCCTGGACCAGCCATGTCCAATCCACACGAAGATGGATGAAGAAGGCAACGCCATATTTCCGAAGCATACCACTCGGCAATGTCGCCTCCTGATCCAGGGGTTCGGCGAAGGGCAGGCGAGTGAAAAGGACAATGAACAGGATGAGGAGGACAAGGAGGATCCGTTCCCCCAAGTCCATGCAACACTGATGATTTTTGCTGATGTGGAAAGCAAGAGTCGACTGAAGCTGGTGAACAGGGAGGTGAACATGGCCACCCCAACCAATCCCACGTTCCTCAAATGGTCTCAGACTGCGATCACCTTCGACCAGTCGGATCATCCAGCACACGTACCCACCCCAGGGAGGTAGGCCCTGGTCGTCGATCCGGTGGTGGAGGGAGTCCGACTGCGCAAAGTCCTCATGGACGGCGGCAGCGGCTTGAACATCATATACGCCGACACTCTCAAGGGGATGGGCATTCCGATGTCCAAACTTAGCGAGAGCAGCATGCAGTTCCACGGGGTCGTCCCTGGACGAAAGGCCAAGTCACTCGGCCAGATCGCGTTGGACGTCATCTTCGGCTCCGACAAGAACTTCCGCAAGGAAAAGCTGACATTCGAGGTGGTGGACTTCCAGAATGCATACCACGCGATTCTCAGCCGTCCGGTGTATACGCGTTTCATGGCCCGTCCATGTTACATATACCTGAAGCTGAAGATGCCAGGTCCCAAAGGTGTGATCACTGTCACAGGCAATTGGCAGAGGGCCGAGGAGTGTCTGCAGCAGGGATCGAGGATCGCCGATCAGCAAATGGCTGTCCTCGAGCTCGACGAGTACAAGAAGGCACCCGACCCCTCTGACTTGATGCGTTCGAAGAAGCCAGCTTCGGAGTCCGCATTCCAGTCGGCGGGAGAAACGAAGAAGGTCAGCATCCACCCGACGGACGACACCGCTGCCCCGACGAACATCTCCACCCCTCTCGATCCAAAATAGGAAGCCGAGGTCATCCAATTCCTCCGTGAGAACTGGGACATCTTCGCATGGAAGCCCGCTGACATGCCAGGTGTACCCAGGGAGTTGGCTGAGCACCGACTGCATGTGGATCCTACTGCTCGGCCTGTCCGAGAACGCCTGCGTCGGTCCGCCGCACAGAAAAGGAAGGCAATCGGAGAAGAGGTGGCTAAGCTTTTGGCAGCCAACTTCATTCGCGAGGTGCACCACTCCGAGTGGCTCGCCAATGTTGTCATGGTGCCCAAGAAGGACAAGTCTCTCCGAATGTGCATCGACTTCAAACATCTCAATAAGGTCTGCCCGAAAGACCATTTCCCACTCCCCCGCATCGATCAAATTGTCGATTCGACTGCGTGTTGCGAGCGTTTGTCATTCCTTGATGCCTACTCGGGCTATCATCAGATCCGTCTGTATGGCCCCGATGAATTTAAAACAGCCTTCATCACCCCATTCGGGTGCTTCTGCTACATCACTATGCCATTTGGTTTGAAGAATGCATGAGCAACTTTTATGCGCATGATCCAAAAATGCCTCCTTGACCAGATCGGTCGAAATGTGGAGGCGTATATGGATGATATCATAGTCAAGTCACGCAAAGGTTCCGACCTGCTGACTGACTTGGCAGAAACATTCGCCAACCTTCGTAGGTACGATATCAAGCTCAACCCAGCCAAGTGTTCATTCGGTGTTCCCAGCGGAAAGTTACTCGGTTTCTTCATTTTCGAACGAGGGATCGATGTCAACCCCGAAAATATCGGGACCATCGTCTGAATGGAGCGGCCGGTCAGAATACACGATGTTCAAAGGCTCACAGGTTGCCTAGCGGCTTTGAGCAGGTTTATCAGTCGACTCGGCGAGAAGGCACTACCTCTGTACCGACTCATGAAGAAATCAGATACTTTCGAGTGGACAGACGAAGCCCAAATCGCATTCGACGACCTCAAAGTCCTACTTTCCACCCAGCCGGTTCTTACTGCTCCGCTTAGTAAAGAACCCCTTCTTCTGTACATCGCGGCTACAAATCAAGTCGTCAGCACTGTTCTCACAGTCGAACGCGAAGAAGAAGGCAAAGCATACAAGGTTCAGCGGCCAGTGTATTATGTCTCCGAAGTCCTGACTCCTTCCAAGCAGAAGTATCCCCACTATCAAAAACATATTTACGGGATTTACATGACTGCGAAGAAGGTGGCTCATTATTTCCAAGACCACTCGGTGTCTGTCGTTTCTGATGCTCCGTTGTCGGAAATCCTCCACAATCGGGACGCATCGGGCCGAGTGGCGAAGTGGGCAATGGAGATGTTATACTGCGACATCAAGTTCGAGGCCAAGAAAGCTATAAAGTCTCAAGCTCTGGCTGACTTCATAGCAGAATGGGTAGAACAACAGCAACCGACTCACATCTACTCGGCTCATTGGACAATGTTCTTCGATGGGTCCAAGATGTTGAATGGCTCCGGCGCTGGCATAGTGATCATATCGCCAAAAGGTGACAAACTCAAGTATGTGTTGCAGATACACTTCGATTCCTCCAACAACGAGGCAGAGTATGAAGCTCTCCTTTATGGATTGCGCATGGCCATCGCACTCGGCGTCAGTCGCCTGATGGTCTATGGCGATTCAGATTTGGTAGTTAATCAAGTGATGAAGGAGTGGGACGTAAGGAACCCCACCATGACCACATACTGCAACGCGGTGAGGAAGCTCAAGAAAAAGTTTGAAGGTCTGGAACTCCACCATGTTACGGGACTGAAAAACCAAGCAGCTGATGAATTGGCGAAACTTGGATCCACTCGGAGACCAGTCCCGACTGACGTCTGCCTCGAGTACCTTCACCTTCCCTCAGTTAAAGAAGATCCTTTCACGGAGGACCAATACAACCAAAGAGCTCGACAGATCCGACTAAAGTCGAAGTCCCTGCTGTGGTTGATTTGATCATGGAGATTCTTGCTATCATCCCCGATTGGACTGTGCCGTTCATTGCATACATCCTGAGGCCAGAATTACCAGAAGACGAAGTCCAAGCTAGACAGATCGTTCGCAGGTCGAAGTCGTTCACCGTCATCGATGGCCAGTTGTACAAAGAAAGTGTTTCAGGCGTCCTTCAACGATGCATCTCCCCTGAGGAGGGACAGTTAATCCTGGAAGAAATTCACTCGGGAACCTGCGGTCATCACGCCTCCTCAAGGGCAATCGTCGCCAAAGCGTTCAGAGCTGGCTTCTTCTGGTTGCAGGCGAATGAAATGGCAAAGGATATGGTCGACCGATGCGAAGGCTGTCAGTTATACTCGAACAAGTCCCACAAGCCAACATCTGCGTTGAAGACAATCCCTCTTGTTTGGCCGTTTGAAGTGTGGGGATTAGATACAGTCGGTCCATTCAGGACAGGCCAAGGGGGATTCACACATCTGTTGGTGGCAGTCGACAAGTTCACCAAGTGGATTGAAGCCAAGCCCATCAAGAAGCTCGACGCCCTTACGGCCATCAAGTTTGTGAGGGACATCATCTCCAGATTCGGGGTACCACACAGCATAATCACTGACAATGGCACAAACTTTGACTCGGACATATTCAAAGGTTTCTGTGCAAGCCAAGGTATCCGAGTGGATTTTGCATCTGTGGCGCATCCCCAAACAAACGGGCAAGCAGAGCGGGCGAATGGACTTATTCTTCAAGTGTTGAAGCCTTGACTCCTGCGAGAAGTGGGACATGCTGCTGGCGCATGGGTCACCGAGCTGCCTTCGGTACTGTGGGGTCTCCGCACAACCCCAAATAGATCTACAGGGCGATCCCCGTTCTTCCTCGTTTACGGAGCAGAGGCAGTCCTTCCGAGTGACTTGCTTCACAACGCTCCACGAGTCGAACTCTTCTCCGAAGCCGAAGCAGAGCAAGCCAGGCAAGACGAAGTGGATCTTCTAGAAGAAGAGCGCGAGATGGCACTGACTCTCTCAACCATTTATCAACAAGATCTGCGGCGATGTCACGCGCGGCACGTCAGGAGTCGTACATTCTAAGCAGGCGACCTCGTGCTCCGAGTGGATCAGCACAGACCTCACAAGTTGGCTCCCGCGTGGGAAGGACCCTTCGTCATCTCCAAGGTGCTGAACAACGGAGCATATCGACTCTACAACCTCGACAGGGAAACGGATGAGCCGCGAGCATGAAACGGAGATCTCCTGAAGCGCTTCTACACATGACCGCCGACTGAAGCAATGTAAAGAACAAGTATCATTGAAGTAATATAAAGGAGATTGATTTTTTGCAGATTCAAAATTCTTCCGCGTTGGCAGACTCCGGTCACACAAAAAAAATTAGCTGCGATCCAGAATCGCCTGTGTACAAACTTTCTCCGAGTGTGCACTAAACGTCGCACTCGGGGACTTAGCTGCGATCCAGAATCGCCTAAGTACAAACTTTCTCCGAGTGTGCACTAAACGTCGCACTCGGAGACTTAGCTGCGATCCAGAATCGTCTAAGTACAAAAACATTCTCCGAGTGTGCACTAAACGTCGCACTCGGGGACTTAGCTGCGATCCAGAATCGCCTAAGTACAAACTTTCTCCGAGTGTGCACTAAACGTCGCACTCGGGGACTTAGCTACGATCCAGAATCGCCCAAGTACAAACTTTTTCCGAGTGTGCACTAAACGTCGCACTCGGGGACTTAGCTGCGATCCAGAATCGCCTAAGTACAAACTTTCTCCGAGTGTGCACCAAAGGTCGCACTCGGGGACTTAGCTACGATCCAGAATCGCCTAAGTACAAACTTTCTCCGAATGTGCACGAAACGTCGCACTCGGGGACTCAGCTGTGATCCAGAATCACTTAAGTACAAACTTTCTCCGAGTGTGCACTAAACGTCGCACTCGGGGACTTAGCTGCGATCCAGAATCGCCTAAGTACAAACTTTCTCCGAGTGTGCACTAAACGTCGCACTCGGGGACTTAGCTGCGATCCAGAATCTCCTAAGTATAAGCTTTCTCCGGGCATGCACTAAACGTCGCACTCGGGGACTTTGCTGCGATCCAGAATCGCCTAAGTACAAACTCTCTCTGAGTATGCACTAAGCATCGCACTCGGGGACTTCGCTGCGATCCAGAATCGCCTAAGTATTAATTTTCTCCGAGTGTGCACTAAACGTCACACTCGGGGACTTAGCTGCGATCCAGAATCGCCTAAGTAAAAAGCTTCCTTCGAGTGTATCTTAGAGATCCACTCGGAGGCTTAGCAGACCCTCATTGAGGCTCATGTAAATTTCAAGACAACTGACAATTACATGAGTAACAACTCGCTCCGAGTGCGACCTTACAGTCGCGCTCGAAGACTTAGCTGCGATCATGAATCACCTAAGTAAAGAACTTCCTTCGAGTGTATCCTAGAGATCCACTCGGAGGCTTAGCAGACCCTTGTTGAGGCTCATGCAGATGTCAAGACAACTGACAACTACATGCTCCGCATGTTTGCCACTCGCTTCACCAAGAAACGCCAAACAGAAAACACGAGCCAAAATCGTGTCAGAAATTTTTTGGCGAAGGAAGAGCAAAATATTCGATTCGAATTCAAAGTTGGTTCAACGATGGTCGGTTCGGTGTAGATCAAGCTTATCCACACCGAACCACGAATATGACGGCCAAAAGCAGTGGCCAAAGTTTGATACAAATACCACTCGGCATACCGAGGTAAAGTTTTTCATGCGTCGTCTGGACTGGCACTGGGATTGGCAGGCTCCACGAAAGTGTCGAGGTTGATCCCGTCTGCGATGCGGGTGGCGCTCTCAAGGAGGGTCTCCATGAAATCTTCGAATCAAAGCTTCTTGGTGTTGGCGACCTGCAACGCCTTCAGCTTCTCTTCGCGAACTTCCTTGCAGTGCACTCGGACCAGCGACAACGCCACGTCCGCACCACAGCGCGCAGCAGACTTCTTCCACGCTTGCACTCGGTTCGGGACGTCCTCCAGCCGAGTCATCAACCCTTCTATCTCCCGCCGAGACTCGTCTTCGGGCCACAGCTCCTTGTCGATTCGGCTGACGACTTCTCTCAGGCGGCTGATGAAAGGTCCCACTCTGCCAAGGCGAATGTGCGCTCGGAGCATGTCTCGATTGGCGTCGTCACCAAGTGGAACGTTCGGAATAACCGACCGCTCAACGTCAGCTGCTTCAGCCTCAGCGTCCATACAAAAATCAGAAAAGACAAGACGAGCAGAATGTAAGCGCAGAATGAAATAAGTCAACAAGCACTCGGAATAAACTTACCACCGAGCAGCGCAATCATCTTCCTAGCCCAGTCACTGACGTACTTCTCCTGCGATATGCACCGACTGTTCATCAACTTCATCTGACCCATCAGCTCAGTTCTTTGTTTCCCCATTTTCTCAATTTCGGCCACCAATGCCTTGTTTGCCTCACGGGACTCCTCCAAGGACTTCTCTCGTTCAGCAAGAGCACCCTTCACACCAGCTAAGTCATGCACAGCTGCCTCTAGTTCCGCCGCAAGCTGAATCTTTTCAGCCTTCAGAGCGTTGTACGCTGATCCCATCTCGCAAGTCTTCTGCAAATCAGCGCCAAGAGAAGATCGGACAAATTCAACAAGGAAAACAATAAAAGCTCAAAGTTCTTCAGACCCCTGCCGACGCAAGCAGTCGACAACGGTCTCGGGTACTACACCCAGTGGGTTCACTAAGAGTGACCCCACTGGCATGAAGCTCGAACAGGTCTGCCCTATTGAGCTACATAACAAAAAACAAGCCTACGAGGCTACTCCTACCCGACCTGAGTAAAATTACTCTCGGGGACTACTTCCAGTAGGTGCACTCGGAGTGCCCCCACCGTACCATTCGGACAACTTAGTTTTGATCCGATCAAGTTAAAGAAAATGTACACAAAGACAACTGCCGGTGCAAGCACTCGACAGAAGTCTCGGGGACTACACCCACTGGGTTCACTCGGAGTGAACCCATTGCAAAATAATCCTACTGTATCCGAGTATATCGCTTAAACACCCAGTGGGTTACAAGAGGAAAGCAAATACTTACTAGCGCACTTACTCGGATATCGTCCCGGAGTTCCAAGCTTCGCTTGTACAAAGATGCGATGGAGTCGTACGCACTCTTGGCATCACCCGCCATCAACTCCACCTGCACCATGGCCTCCTTGGCAGCTCCCACTTGATCTTCCGGGAGACATTGGACGTTGGACTGGATGGTCGACGGACCTGGCACGACAAGAGACTCCTTGGGCATCCCAAGTCCTGCTCCGGTCGGGTCAGCCGCGATAAGCACCGTTTCAGTCGACGGCATCGTCTCGGTTGGCGGCGCGTCCATGGCGGGAGCGGTAGCAGATGGAAGAACCTCAAGGACAGGCACCGAAGCTTGCTCAGACCTCTTCTGGTCGTCCTCCTCCAGATGAATCACCTCTGAAGGAAGCCCGACTGAACGACGTGAGACCACAAAAAAAAGGGCAACATCAAAGACAGAATTCGCAAAACAATAATGAAAGCTCTCGGAGTCGTCACGACGTACCTTGCTGGGATGTGGCAACGTTGTCCGTATCCATGGGATCGTTTTCCTGGCGTGGCGGAGAAGTGGCGGAGGTAGCAGCTCTATCGAGTAAAATCCACTCGACCAATAAGCATGAGTTCAATCAAATACTGAAAGAAGATAGGAGAACAACACACTTACGCTGAGGCAACGGGAACGACGATCCTCATCCGCGGCAAAGCCTTCCGAGGTTTGGATCCACTCGGTTTGGCCACCTTAGAAGGCTGGCCCGCGGGCTCAGCAGCAGAGTCCCTGGTCCTCTTTGTGCTCCGAGCACTCAGAACCACGGGAGTAGCTGGCAAGGCGCTCGGAACCACGGGAGGAGCTGGCGGGGCACTCGGGGCCGCTGGAGGAGCCGACGGAGTCATGGGTTCGTGACAGTGCTTAGTTCGAGGCTCTGGTGGTGGGGGTGGCGAGCTCTGCTCCTCATCTTCCCCCTCTTCCTCTTCGGACTCCTCCTCCGTCTCCCCACTGTCGGAGACGTACTCAACACTCTCCACGCTGCCCTCCTGGCTGCCTTCCTCTTCCTTAGCCGGATTCCCGTTCGAGACAGGAGAAAGCCAGTTGGTCCACGCCTGCACGGGATACAGTCGACAGCATCAGATGTCAGACAGTGATACAAGAAAAGGCGATAAATCTAAGACAATTGTGAGCACTCGACAAGATATACTCACCTCATTCGGAGGAGGGTTGTCCGCGCGGAAGGGCTTCACTCGTCGGGCTCCTCTGGGGTTATCGCAGGCGCCTGTGATGCTGCGGACCCACGCCGTCACAACCTCCCCGGTCACACATTCGGGGTGAGTCCGAGTGGAGTCCTCAGGCCCTGTGTAGTGCCACATGGCATGGTGTCGAGATTGCAAAGGCTGGATGCGCCGACCCAGAAAAATCTCCAGCAAATCTATGCCGGTGACTCCGTTGCGAACGACATCTACCAGCGCGTCGACTAGAGGTTGAATCTGGATTTTTCCATCTTCGTGAGCGCAAGCTGCCGGGGCTGAGCCGGTCGGTCTAGGCTAAAGGGCGGCAGTCCAGTCACGACATTCGGGCGAGCGACGTCTTGGCAGTAGAACCAAGTCGACTGCCAGTTCCTAACGGACTCAGACAACTGAAGAGCGGGATAGCTACTTTTGTTTTTCTTCTGGAAGCCTAAGCCTCCGCATAGCTGGAGGATATGAGTTTTGTCGTCCGACTGGGTAAGTCTTTTGATGGTTTGGGATCTAGCGGAGAAGATGTGCTTAAAGAGCCCCCAATGGGGAGGACAACCGATAAAACACTCGCAAAGCACGACGAAGGCAGAAAGATGAGCTATTGCATTGGGAGGAAAATGGTGGAGCTGCGCCCCGAAGTGGTTCATGATACCTCTGAAGAAGGGATGAGGAGGCAGAGAGAAGCCTCGGTACACGTGACTGAGCAGCAAGACGCGCTCCCCCTCCTGGGACACCGGCTCCGTCTCGCCCTTCGCCGGCAGCCTCCACGACTTGTTCTCGATCATACCTTGCTCCACTAGCTCCAGCATGTCGTCCGCCGTCACCGTGGAGGGGAGGAAATCCCCCTCGATCCAACCCACCGGCAATGCCCGCTGTCGCCGCTGGGCAGGAGCCGCCTTCTTCTTCTTCTTTCGTGCCTTGAGCTTGCTCGTCTGCCCCTTCGTCATGGTGGAGGCTGCAGATCCGCGGGGGAGGAGAGGAAGGAAGAAGCTTGGGGTGCGCAGGAAGCCACGGGAGAAGCGGGACGAGTGCGAGTTATCAGGCGAGTGCAACGAGAAACCCTCGCTCGAGATGTTTAAATAAGGTTCCGACTGCTGCACTAGCAGGTGGCCCCGAAATCTTATCCCTCGACCGGTTGTTGCGATATTAGTGGAGGAGATGAAGGCGCGGTAATCGAGGCGGCAGAAACTACTCGATGACGATGTCGTCATCCCCGCTGAGCGCGCGGCAACCGAAATTTGAGGATCCCAGAAAATCCGTCGCTGTGAGTTGACCGGTCACGTCAAAAGATTCCGCGGACGCACTCGGTCTCTGACGGTTCGTTTCCCAGATATATCCACTCGGGTCACTGGTCAAGAGGATAAAATGGATCGAGGCAAACAACGCCAAAGTCGCATCCATACCAGTCGGATCCGTACTCCAAGCATCGCTTCGTCGTTCCAACCCCGATCCATTCGGTGAATAATGATGGGGTTATAGTCCCAGGGTAGGGTCAAAGGGCTGCCCTATATGTCCTACCCAAGGACTACCCTTCATAAGGGACAAGACCCTTAGTCAGTTCCGACTGAATTAAGGACTTCCCATCATCCAGTCGGTGACGACTCCTCCATCATCCAGTCGGAGATGAGCATTCAGAACGTATCAAACTTACCGACTGGATTCCAGTCTGTACATCGTAACCCCCCTGGAGGGCAATGGTCATACGTTTTCATGTACCATTATTTGCATTTAAGGCATACATTACCTGTAACGTAGGCATTTATTCGCCACTAGACTACCCCTGTGCACCGAACCGTTGTGAAGGGCAGCGCACTCTATATAAGCCGCCCTTCCCTACTGGTGCAGGGGTTAGCATTTCACTGTAATCCATATTCCACTCGACATCAAGCTCCCAAGAGCACTGAGACGTAGGGCTTTTACCTCCACCGTAGAGGGGCCTGAACTCATACAACCTCGCCGTAGCTAAGGCTCTGCCTATCCTTTCGTACCCTACACATCTACTGTCAGACTTATACCCACGACAGGCGCAATCCGGTCGTGTCGGGCGCGTGTATGGGCGCGATCCGGCTGCGGCGGCTTGATCTGGTTCGGCTAGATCTCCGGCCCGGTTGCCACGGACGGCGGGGCGCCTCACCGGCGGGGCGAGGCTCACGCGGCTGTCGGTGGTTCAGCCTATACGTGGATAGGCCTCTGGAGTCATACCTCTCAGTCTATCCACGTGTTGACTTTGCGTTGGCTAATGCATGAAGCTTAACAGTAGGTATCCCCAATCTCACCATTGTGCTGGCTATATGATCCATCCTCCTCGCAAGTTTTGTTATTTTATTCTTCTTCCTCTTCATTATTGCTTTCTGATGGAAAAATTGTGTATTTTTTCCCCTTCCTTTAACCATTGGACCATAGATCTTTGGCGCCACATCACGTCTTCATGATAAAACAAGTCGGCCAATCTTTCTTGGATTTTTATCTCTTCCTGTGTTGGACCTGCCCTATTTGGCACCTCCCTTAGACTAGCCAACAGAGCTTGGAGTTGTTTAATCTCTTTTGCCACATTGCCAAATTCGGCTCGACTCCAAGATTGCATATCTATTGCTCAGTTTTTTGAGCTTCCCGTCCATTCCAGTAGCCCATCCACCAAATTGCTCGTGGGTATCACACATCTTTTCATACCGGAAGAGTTTTGGCATCCAATTTCGGCGTTCTGTGCAATCTTCCACCTCAGGATGCAACCACAAAACACAATGGTCACAGCATGCGCCATGTACGTTCCTCATTCCCTCCATCAGGAAGGCCGACATCCAGACCGGTGAAACCAATAATGCCCGGTCCAACCTCACCAGAGTGTATCCACCTCCAGCTACCAGCTTCTCAAAGGTATAATTTGTGCATGTGTAGCCTATGTCCACCAGCCCACATACATCTACTACTTCCCTAAACACAAACACTTCCTTCCTTGGTCTAGTGCCCACTCCCACATGTACTTCTAGCTTATGAACCTCATTGCTATCTCCCATGCATACCAATGGGCAAGGTGATTCATCCTTTATTCTCTTCAGTGAGGACAATGTATTGTGCTCTTGTTCCTATAAACTTCCCCATATACATAGGTTAGGAGCCACTGTGGTTTGTCCTTGATGGCTTGATCCTTATTTCACTGTCAATATGGTGTTGAGAGTATCTAGGCAGTGTAAATTCCACTGACTCCACTTACAAGATACCCAAATCTCCGCTCCTCCTGCCAACTACAAATCCACCATGGAAACCCAGGGGGGGGGAGGGGGGATCCTTCGAAAGGTTGTGACGCTCCTGAATTGTCCCAGTATTGCCAAGTCCGCAACAATTCCAACAAAGCGTATTTATTATGCCCTGCAACCCTCCTCTATGGAGGTCATCGATTGTTCATTAGTTGTAGCAGTTTTCTGTGAAATGAGCCTTCTTTGCATGCTTCGCTCAGATGGACTGGTGGTGCGAGTGGTATCGCGGTAGTATTTGAAGTTGCCTCGTTCTCCCCCTACCATTCTTTGCCTTGTAATACTTCAGAAGCTAACATATTTTCTGCCTCTTCGAACTGTATTAAGGCCCCTTGTAGTGTTACTTTTTCCGGACTGTGCATTTCTGTCAGGTTCGTTTGGTTATAGATTGGTAGTAGGAAATGGTCAGAAAATTAGGTTTTGGGATGACAGTTGGTTTCGTATCTCCTCTTTTTCTGTTGAAATCTGGCCTCTAAACATTATCTGCCATCAGTAATTTTTTTTTCAAAAAGGAGGTTAAGACTCCCGGCCTCTGGATCAATCGATGCATACAACCATCTTTATTACTTATTAAACAAATGTTTGACAAGAATATACATCAAGCCACCCGAAGCCCCCACCCACACCTATAAAACGCGATAATGTGGAGTGCTCTCACTACCCATATCTAAACCGGTGTCGTCGCCGATCCATCCACATAACGTATCGAAACTAACAGCCGGTGCAGCAGACCTAAAGTGTATACCACATGCACACATTTTAAAAGCCGCCATCATCATCGAACCGCTGACCCATCTTCAGGAGAGAAATCCGCATCATCCATGTCAATCCGGCCATCCGTCAACACCACCACGGCGCACAACGGCGCCACCTCCCTGCGCTCATCCATCTAGACGCGAAGACTCTGTAAGATATGTCGTGTGTAGCACCTGCCGAAGAAACATGACAAAGCGTAGCACCTGTCGGCCAGACATGACCTGACATCACCACTGAAGCTCCGTGCAGGACGAAGATGCTCCACCTACTGCCCCTGTCTTCCAGTGCTGCTCCACAAAGGATGCTCCCTAGAGAGGAACGACACCGCAATGCCGCCATCGTTTGATCTGGAAAAACAGATCCTAGGCTTTCCCCTGGAGCAGCACGAGTGGATCGACTTCCCTGCGCTCCTCCATCCAGACGCGAGGACTCTGTAAGATCTGTCCTGCATAGCACCTGCCGAACAGGCATGAAAAAGCGTAGCACCTGTCGGCCAGGCATGACCTGACATCACCACCGAAGCTCCATGCAGGACCAAGAAGCTCCACCTCCTGCCTCTATCTTCCAGCTCTACTCCATAAAAGATGCTTCATCGAGAGGAACGACACCGCAATGCCACGATCGTCTGATCCGCAAAACCAGATCCTAGGGTTTCCCCTAGAGCACCACGAGTGGATCGACAATAATAATAGGACGAAGCCTTCATCAAGGTAACGGCGTAGAACGCCGCCATCCTCCGTCGCCGGCTCGGTTTGTTGGGTAACGTAGCAATAATTCAAAATTTCCCTACACCATATTCAGATCTTCCTATGGAGAGACCAGCAACGAGAGAGGGGTCAGAGCATCTTCATACCTTTGATGATCACTAAGTGGAAGCGTTGCTAGAACGCGGTTGATGGAGTCGTACTAGCTGCGATTCAGATCGTGGTGTGATTCTGATCTAGTGCCGAACCACGGCACCTCCGCGTTCAACACACGTGCAGCTCGGTGACGTCACCCGCACCTTGATCCAGCAAAGAGGAGGGAGAGGTTGGGGAAGAGCTCCGGCAGCACGACGGCGTGGTGGCGATGGAGCGATGAGGTCTCCCGGCAGAGCTTCGCCAAGCACCGTGGGAGAGGAGGAAGAAGAGAGACAGGGCTGCGCCGAGATAGAGAGAAATTCTCGTGTCTCCAATGGCCAAAACCCCCACTATATATAGGGGGAAGGGGAGGGTGGCGCCCCCTAGGGTTCCCACCCCTAAGGGGTGCGGCAGCCCTAGATGGGGCTGGAGGTGGCGGCCAGGAGGGGAGAGGGGGGTGGCGCACCCCTGGTGGGCCTTAGGCCCACCTGACTTAGGGGTCCCCCCTTCCCTCTCTAGGCGCCTTGGGTTGGGTGTGGGGGGCGCACCAGCCCACCCACGGGCTGGTTCCCTTTCACACTTGGCCCATGTAGCCTCCTGGGGCTGGTGGCCCCTCCTGGTGGGCCTCCGGAACCCTTCCGGTGGTCCCGACACGTTGTCGGTGGTGGCCGAAACATTTCCGGTGTCCAAACCCATCCGTCCTATATATCAATCTTTACCTCCGGACCATTCCGGAGCTCCTCGTGACGTCCGGGATCTCATCCTGGACTCCGAATAACCTTCGGTCACCTCATATAACAATTTCCTATAACCCTAGCTTCATCTAACCTTAAGTGTGTAGACCCTACGGGTTCCGGAGGCATGCATCATTGACCGAGACACCTCTCCGGCCAATAACCATCAGCAGGGTCTCGATACCCATGGTGGCTCCCACGTGTTCCATGATGATCTCATCAGATGAACCACGATGTCGAGGATTCAATCAATCCCGTATACAATTCCCTTTGTCTGTCGGTATAGAACTTGCCCGAGATTCGATCGTCGGTATCACTATACCTTGGTAAATCTTGTTACCGGTAAGTCTCTTTACTTGTTCCGTAGTACGTCATCCTGTGACTAACTCCTTAGTCACATTGAGCTCATTATGATGATTTTCTACCGAGTGGGCCCAGAGATACCTCTCCGTCACACGGAGTGACAAATCCCGATCTCGATTCGTACCAACCCAACAGACACTTTCGGAGTTACCCGTAGTGCACATTTATAGTCACCCAGTTACGTTGTGACGTTTGATACACCCAAAGAACTCCTACGGTATCCGGGAGTTGCACAATCTCACGGTCGAAGGAAAATACACTTGACATTAGAAAAACTTAAGCATACGAACAACACGATCTAGCGCTATGCTTAGGATTGGGTCTTGTCCATCACATCATTCTCCTAATGATGTGATCCCGTTATCAATGACATCTAATGTCCATGATCAGGAAACTATGATCATCTATTGATCAACGAGCTAGCCAACTAGAGGCTTGCTAGGGACACATTGTGATCTATTTATTCACACATGTATTACTGTTTCCTGTTAATACAATTATAGCATGATCAATAGATGATTATCATGAACAAGGAAATATGATAATAACCATTTTATTATTGCCTCTATGGCATATTTCCAACAGTCTCCCACTTGCACTCGAGTCAATAATCTAGTAACATTGTGATGTATTGAACACCCATAACATTGTGGTGTTGATCTTGTTTTGCTCGTGGAAGAGGTTTAGTCAATGGGTCTGCAATATTCAGGTCCGTGTGTACTTTACAAATATCTATTACTCCTCTCTGGACCTGGTCCTGGATGGAGTTGTAGCGGCGTTGGATGTGCTTGGTCTTCCGGTGAAATCTGGGCTCCTTGGCTATGGCAATGGCTCCAGTGTTATCACAGAAGAGTGTCATCGGACCTGACGCGCTTGGAACCACTCCAAGGTCGGCGATGAACTCCTTCATCCAGATCCCTTCATGAGCCGCTTCCGAAGCAGCTATGTACTCCGCTTCACATGTAGATGCTGCCATGACGTCTTGCTTGCTGCTGCACTAGCTCACTGCCCCACCATTCAAAACATACACGTATCCGGTTTGTGACTTAGAGTCATCCGGATCTGTGTCGAAGCTAGAATCAGTGTAACCCTTTACAACGAGCTCTTCATCATCTCCATAAACGAGAAACATCTCCTTAGTCCTTTTCAGGTACTTAAGGATATTCTTGAGCGCTGTCCGGTGTTCCATACCGGGATCACTTTGGTACCTCCCTACCAAACTCACGGCAAGGTTTCTATCAGGTCTGGTACACAGCCTGGCATACATTAGAGAGCCTACGGCTGAAGTGTAGGGGACAGTACTCATCTTCTCTCTATCTTCTGTCGTGGTCGGTGACTGAGTCTTACTCAATCTCTTACCTTGCAAAACTAGCAAGAACCCCTTCTTCGAGTTTTCCATACTGAACTTCTTCAATATCTTGTCAAGGTATGTACTTTGCGAAAGACCTATGAGGCGTCTCGATCTATCTCTATAGATCTTGATGCCTAATATGTATGCAGCTTCTCCAAGGTCCTTCATTGAAAAACTCTTGTTCAAGTAGGCCTTTATGCGCTCCAATAACTCTATATTATTCTCCATTAATAATATGTCATCGACATATAGTATGAGAAAAGCTACAGAGCTCCCGCTCACTTTCTTGTAAAAACAGGCTTCTCCATAAACCTGTATGAACCCAAATGCTTCAATCACCTTATTAAAGCGAGTGTTCCAACTCCGAGATGCTTGCACCAGCCCATAGATGGAGCGCTGGAGCTTGCATACCTTGTTAGCACTCTTAGGATCGAGAAAACCTTCTGGTTGGATCATATACAACTCTTCCTTAAGATACCCGTTAAGGAATGTTGTTTTGACGTCCATTTGCCAAATTTCATAATCATGAAAAGCGGCAATTGCTAACATGATTCAGACTGACTTTAGCTTCGCTACGGGAGAGAAAGTCTTATCGTAGTCCACTCCTTGAATTTGTCGACAACCCTTTGCGACAAGTCGAGCTTTATAAACGGTCACATTACCGTTTGCGTCAGTCTTCTTCTTGAAGATCCATTTATTTTCTATGGCTTGTCGATCATTGGGCAAGTCCACCAAAGTCCATACTTTGTTCTCATATTTGGATCCTATCTCGGATTTCATGGCCTCAAGCCATTTGTTGGAATCCGGGCCCGCCATTGCTTCTTCATAGTTCGAAGGTTCATCGTTGTCTAACAACATGATTTTCATCACAGGGTTGTCGTACCACTCTGGTGCGGAACGTGCCCTTGTGGACCTTCGTGGTTTAGTAGCAGCTTGATCCGGAGCTTCATGATCATCATCATTAACTTCCTCTCCAGTTGGCGTAGGCGCCACAGGAACAATATCTCGCGCTGCGCTACTCTCCGGTTCGAGAGGGGGTGCAATTACCTCATCAAGTTCTACTTTCCTCCCACTTACTTCTTTCGAGAGAAACTCTTTCTCTAGAAAGGATCCGTTCTTGGCAACAAAGATTTTACCTTCGGATCTAAGATAGAAGGTATACCTAATGGTTTCCTTAGGGTATCCTATGAATACGTATTTCTCCGCTTTGGGTTCGAGCTTCTCTGGTTGAAATTTCTTCACATAAGCATCGCAGCCCCAAACTTGTAGAAACGATAGCTTAGGTTTCTTTCCAAACCATAATTCATACTGTGTCGTCTCAACAGATTTAGATGGTGCCCTATTTAACGTGAATGCTGCAGTTTCCAATGCGTATCCCAAAATGATAGCGGTAAGTCGGTAATAGACATCATAGATCGTACCATATCTAATAAAGTGCGATTATGACGTTCAGACACTCCGTTACGTTGCGGTGTGCCAGGCGGCGTCAGTTGTGAAACAATTCCACATTTCCTTAGGTGTGTGCCAAACTCGTGACTCAAATATTCTCCTCCACGATCAGATCGTAGACACTTTATTTTTCTATCACGTTGATTCTCAACCTCACTCTGAAATTCCTTGAACTTTTCAAACGTTTCAGATTTGTGCTTCATCAAGTAGATATACCCATACCTACTCAAATCATCGGTGAGAGTGAGAACATAACGATACCCACCGCGAGCTTCAACGTTCATTGGACCACACACATGAGTATGTATTATTTCCAATAAGTCGGTTGCTCTCTCCATTATCCCTGAGAAAGGAGTCTTAGTGATCTTGCCCATGAGGCACGGTTCGCATGTGTCAAATGATTCAAAGTCAAGATACTCTAACAGTCCATCAGTATGGAGTTTCTTCATGCGCTTAACACTGATATGACCAAGGCGACAACGCCACCAGTATGTGGGACTATCATTATCAACTTTACATCTTTTGGCATTCACACAATGAATATGTGTAACATCATGATCGAGATTCATCAAGAATAAACCATTCACCAGCGGAGCATGACCATAAAACACATCGCTCATATAAATAGAACAACCATTATTCTCTGACTTAAATGAGTAGCGGTCTCGCATTAAGCAAGACGCTGATACAATGTTCATGCTCAAAGCTGGTACTAAATAACAGTTATTAAGGTTTAAAACTAATCCCAAAGGTAGATGTAGAGGCAGCGTGCCGACGGCGATCACATCGACCTTGGAGCCATTCCCGACGCGCATCGTCACCTCGTCCTTGGCCAGCCTCCGTTTATTCCGCAGTTCCTGCTTTGAGTTGCAAATGTGAGCAACAACACCGGTATCAAATACCCAGGAGCTACTACGAGCGCTGGTAAGGTACACATCAATAACATGTATATCACATATACCTTTGACGTTGCCGGCCTTCTTATCCGCTAAGTACTTGGGGCAGTTCCGCTTCGAGTGACATTTTCCCTTGCATTAGAAGCACTCAGTCTCAGGCTTGGGTCCATTCTTTTTCTTCTTCCCGACATCTGGCTTACCGGGCGCGGCAATGGCTTTGCCGTATTTCTTGAAGTTCTTCTTACCCTTGCCCTTCTTGAAACTGGTAGTCTTGTTGACCATCAGTACTTGATGCTTTTTCTTGATTTCTACTTCTGGCAATTTCAGCATCGAGTACAACTCGGGAATGGTTTTCTCCATTCCTTGCATGTTGTAGTTCAGCACAAAACCCTTGTAGCTTGGTGGGAGAGACTCGAGGATTCTGTCAATTACAACGTCATCCGGAAGTTCGACTCCAAGCTGAGTCGGACGACCGTGCAACCAAGACATTCTGAGTATATGCTCACTAACAAAACTCTTCTCCTCCATCTTACAGCTAAAGAACTTGTCAGAGACTTCATATCTCTCGACCCGAGCATGAGCTTGAAAAACTAGCTTCAGCTCTTGGAACATCTCATATGCTCCGTGTTGCACAAAACGTCTTTGGAGCCCCGTTTCTAAACTATATAACATGCCACACCTAACGAGAGAGTAGTCATCACCCCGCGTCTGCCAGACGTTCTGAACATCTTGGGCTGCCGCGGGAATAGGAGGGTCACCTAGCGGCGCATTGAGGACATAAGCCTTTTGTATGCAATGAGGATGAGCTTCAAGTTGCGAACCCAGTCCACATAGTTTCTACCATCATCTTTCAGCGTGTTTTTCTCTAGGAACGCGTTGAAATTGAGGTTGACAGGTGCGTTGGCCATTGGATTTATAATATCTGTAAAGACAACCTTTTAGACTAAGTTCATGATAATTAAGTTCATCTAATCAAATTAAGTATGAACTCCCACTTAAATCAACATCCCTCTAGTCATCTAAGTGAAACATGATCCATGTCGACTAACCCGTGTCCGATCATCACGTGAGACGGACTAGTCGTCGATGCTGAGCAACTTCATGCTCATCGTATTCAACCATACGACTTATGTTCGACCTTTCGGTCTCTCGTATTTGAGGTCATGTCTGTACATGCTAAGCAAGTCGAGTCAACCTAAGTGTTTCACGTGTGTAAATCTGGCTTACACCCGTTGTATGCGAATGTTAGAATCTATCACACCCGATCATCACGTGGTGCTTCGAGCCAACGATCCTTCGCAACGGTGCAAACTTAGGGAAATACGTTCTCGAAATTTTATGAGGGATCATCTTATTAAGCTACCGTCATTGTAAGCAATAAGATGAAAAACATGATAAACATCACATGCAATCTCATAGTGACATGATATGGCCATTAGCATCTTTTCTCCTTCGATCTCCATCTTCGGGCATCGCATGACCATCATAGTCACCGGCGTGACACCATGATCTCCATCATCATGATCTCCATCATCATGTCTCCGTGAAGTCGTCATGCCAACTACTACTGCTACTACTACTACAGCGAACCGTTAGCAATGAAGTAAAAGTAGTAAACACATGGCGTTGCATCTCATACAATAAATGAAGACAACTCCTATGGCTCCTGCCGGTTGTCATACTCATCGACATGCAAGTTGTGAATCCTATTACAAGAACATGATCATCTCATACATCACACATGTAACATCACATCTTTGGCCATATCACATCACATGTCAAACCCTGCAAAAACAAGTTAGACGTCCTCTAATTGTTGTTGCAAGTTTTACGTGGCTGATTTGGGTTTCTAGCAATAACGCCTTCTTACATACGTGACAGCCACAATGATGATATGCCAAAGCTATTTACCCTTCATAAGGACCCTTTTCATCAAATCCAATCCGACTAGAGTGGCAGAGACAGACACCCGCTAGGCACCTTATGCACCTATGCATGTTAGCCGGTGGAACCTGTCTCACGTAAGCGTACGTGTAAGGTCGGTCCAGGCCGCTTCATCCCACAATACCGCCAGAAAAGAATAAGACTAGTAGCGGCAAGCAATTGAAAAAATCAGCGCCCACAACCTTTTTGTGTTCTACTCGTGCAAAGAATCTACGCATAGAAAACCTGGCTCTCATACCACTGTTGGGTAACGTAGCAATAATTCAAAATTTTCCTACGCCATATTCAGAACTTCCTATAGAGATACCAGCAACGAGAGAGGGGTGAGAGCGTCTTCATACCTTTGAAGATCGCTAAGCAGAAGCATTGCTAGAATGCGGTTGATGGAGTCGTACTCGTTTAGATTCAGGTCGCGGTGTGATTCCGATCTAGTGCCGAACCACGACACCTCCGTGTTCAACACACGTGCAGCCCGGTGACGTCTCCTGCACCTTGATCCAGCAAGGAGGAGGGAGAGGTTGGGGAAGAGCTTTGGAAGCACGACGGCGTGGTGGCGATGGAGCGATGAGGTCTCCCGGCAGTGCTTCACCAAGCACCGTGGGAGAGGAGGAAGAAGTGAGACAGGGAGCGCCGAGAAAGAGAGAAATTCCCGTCTCTCCAATGGCCAAAACCCCCACTATATATAGGGGGAAGGGGAGGGTGGCGCCCCCCTAGGATTCCCACCCCTAAGGGGTGCGGCAGCCCTAGATGGGGCTGGAGGTAGCGGCCAGGAGGGGAGAGGGGGGTGGCGCACCCCTGGTGGGACTTAGGCCCACCTGACTTAGGGTCCCCCCTTCCCTCTCTAGGAGCCTTGGGCTGGGTGTGGGGGGGCACCAGCCCACCCATGGGTTGGTTTCCTCTCACACTTGGCCCATGTAGCCTCCTGGGTCTGGTGGCCTCCGGAACCCTTCCGGTGGTCCCGACATGTTGCCGGTGGTGCTCGAAACATTTCCGGCGTCCAAACCCATCCATCCTATATATCAATCTTTACCTCCGGACCATTCCGGAGCTCCTCGTGACATCCGGGTTCTCATCCGGTACTTCGAACAACCTTTGGTAACCTGGTATAACAATTCCCTATAACCCTAGCGTCATCGAACCTTAAGTGTGTAGACCCTACGGGTTCGGAAGGCATGCAGACATGACCGAGACACTTCTCCGATCAATAACAATCAGCGAGGTATGGATACCCATGGTGGCTCCCACATGTACCACGATGATCTCGTCGGATGAACCACGATGTCAATAACAATCCCGTATACAATTCCCTTTGTCTATCGGTATAGAACTTTCCCGAGATTCGATCGTCGGTATCACTATACCTTGTTCAATCTCGTTACTAGTAAGTCTCTTTACTCATTCCGTAGCACATCATCCTGTGACTAACTCTTTAGTCACATTGAGCTCATTATGATGATGTTCTACCGAGTGGGCCCAGAGATACCTCTCCGTCACACGGAGTGACAAATCCCGATCTCGATTCATACCAACCCAACAGACACTTTCGGGGATACCCTTAGTGCACCTTTATAGTCACCCAGTTACGTTATGACGTTTGATACACCCAAAGCACTCCTACGTTATCCAGGAGTTGCACAATCTCACGGTCGAAGGAAAAGACACTTGACATTAGAAAAGCTTTAGCATACGAACAACACGATCTAGTGCTACGCTTAGGATTGGGTCTTGTCCATCACATCATTCTCCTAATGATGTGATCCCGTTATCAATGACATCTAATGTCCATGATGAGGAAACTATGATCATCTATTGATCAACGAGCTAGCCAACTAGAGGCTTGCTAGGGACACATTATGATCTATTTATTCACACATGTATTACTATTTCCTGTTAATACAATTATAGAATGAACAATAGATGATTATCATGAACAAGGAAATAAGATAATAACCATTTTATTATTGTCTCTAGGGCATATTTCCAACAGTATCCCACTTGCACTAGAGTCAATAGTCTAGTTACATTGTGATGTATCGAACGCCCATAGCATTGTGGTGTTGATGATGTTTTGCTTATGGAAGAGGTTTAGTCAATGGGTCTGCAATATTAAGATCCGTGTATACTTTACAAATATCTATTACTCCTCTCTAGACCTGGTCCTGGATGGAGTTGTAGCGGCGTTGGATGTGCTTGGTCTTCCGGTGAAATCTGGGCTCCTTGGCTATGGCAATGGTCCAGTGTTATCACAGAAGAGTGTCATCGGACCTGACGCGCTTGGAACAACTCCAAGGTCGGTGATGAACTCCTTCATCCCGATCCCTTCATGAGCCGCTTCCGAAGCAGCTATGTACTCCGCTTCACATGTAGATGCTGCCACGTCGTCTTGCTTGCTGCTGCACCAGCTCACTGCCCCACCATTCAAAACATACACGTATCCGGTTTGTGACTTAGAGTCATCCGGATCTGTGTCGAAGCTAGCATCGGCGTAACCCTTTACGACGAGCTCTTCGTCACCTCCATAAACGAGAAACATCTCCTTAGTCCTTTTCAGGTACTTAAGGATATTCTTGACCGCTATCCAGTGTTCCATACCGGGATCACTTTGGTACCTCCCTAATAAACTTACGACAAGGTTTATATCAGCTCTGGTACACAGCCTGGCATACACTAAAGAGCATACGGCTGAAGGGTAGGGGACAATACTCATCTTCTCTTTATCTGCTGCCGTGGTCGGTGACTGAGTCTTACTCAATCTCTTACCTTGCAAAACTCCATGGCCGCCATGCCCTTGTCGCCACGCCGCGACGCCTGAAGCCAGCGCTGCATCACACCATGGCCGCCATGTCCCGCACCAGAGCAGCCGCGTGAGGAGCCGATGATTGCCCCTGCGCCGGCGGCGGCGGCCAGGCTTTTCCCGGCCGCACCCTGTGGGGGCGGCGAGGAAGGGGAGTGAGGAGGGGAGCGCTCCTAGCGGCAACGGCGAAGACGCCCTCCTCATCGCCGGCGGGGCGACGAGGGAGGGTTACTCGTATGACTTACGACGACCTCTGCCATCAGAAATGTGCCACCATTTCTAAAATTGGGGATGGTAGAAACATTAAGCCGGCCTTTAGAAGAATTTGTATTCCTCAGATGATGGAATCATGGTATGAGCTGTTGCAAATAGTTCTAAGTATGTCCCATAATTACAAGATGCTTTGATCTGCCAATATAGTTCTGAAGGAGAATATAAAACTAAATCTTGGTATACACTATTAACTTTAGATGTGTGCAGCTTGTCTTCATCCCTTCAGTATGGTCTATCCTAGTACCACCTATTGTACAAGTTTTCCTTTGGCTATTTTCTCATAATAGAATTATGACTAGAGACAATATGGAAAAGGGAAAGATGAACAAATGTTTAGACCGTGTCCTCTAAACATGAGACTTAATGTTCATCTCTTTTTTTTGCTTGTATATATTGTTGCGAAAAATGTTTCTTTGGTAAATAATTAGGTGCTAATTACTTGTCAATTTCTAGATATTCCCATGCCAATAACAACCATGTTGGGCTTAGTTCTACCTATGCTTTTGCTTTCTAGGGCATTTGGAAAACTACAAACACTCATATTTTCAACAATGCATTGTGCTGTGACATAAACAGGTTTGGTGGGTGATACTGTTAATCCTAAAGAAATGGCAAATACTTCTCAGGGAGGAACATCTGGAAAAAACAAATGCACTCCCCCAGATGATCTCCAACCATATAAATCAACCGAATCACCTACTGACGGGGTTAAAAGCATTGATCATAGCACGGGGGGTGCTCTGGTCGGTCAGGCCCTAAGCCAATGGTTAACTCATTGTCACCCTCGCATCGGCAATACCTCTCGTCCACGTCAGAAGCAACTCTCGAATCCAAAGGTGACGACGCTCAGCCCCATAACTCCACTCGAGATGATGTATTCGCCAAGTGGATCACCTTTTAAGTAGACTAAAAAGGCCACACCTCTTCACGCGGAGTCCTAGAGAGCAATTATTGGATGGCTGCCAATTAAACAAGATAGGGGGTGTTGGAGCCTTTCATCTCTGCGCATTTTGCTCTATTGTGCGATCAGCATAGATGTAATGATGTAATGAGTATCTACCTTTCGTATTGTGCTTTAAGTTTTCAAATTGATGTATCGAGTGAACTCTGGTTTTATTGAAATTGAAGGCGGTGTGTGCACTTATCCCTCTTGATGATCTAAAAAACTTTTTAACTTCATGGGCTGAGGCGCACCGGCGATGGCGGCATTCGTCATCGGCTGCCGCACGAATCTCCGTGCCGCGTGTCGGCCTATGGAGGTGCGATGCTGCTAGCGGCCGGTGCATGTCTCCATCGATCATCGTCGAGCTGTGTCACAAGCAATGGAGAACGGTATGCTGCTCGGTAAGTTGCATCACCGGCGGTAAGGAGGTGATGGCCATGGCGCGGAGGCCATTGCCATAAGGAGTTCCATGTGCGAGTCGTTGACAAGGTGCGTCATCGTCGGCAACATGGTGCTGAGTCACCGGCGAGTTGTGGCACCGGTGGCGAACATGGAGGCAAGTCACCGACGAGTTGCGACATCGCTGGAAAACATGAAGGCGAGTCACCAGCGAGTTGTGTCACCGGTGACGAACATGGGGTGAATCACCGGCGAGTTGCGGCACAGGTGGCAAACATGCGACAACTAGCGTGTGATGGAGGCACGCTCGTGGTGAAGGTGTAGGAGGTGTGGCTCTCATTGAAGCAAGCGACGATGACAACAATCGGGGTGACAAGATGGCATTGGCGGCCGTCTCCGTGTTACACCGACAACATCGACGACCATGGGCTTCAAGAGAGAAATAAATTAACAAGATTAGGGAGGTGAATGTTGGAACTAATCTAGTTATTAGTGTTGTATGAGTTCTATCCAGTCCGTGCATGTGTGCATGGATGAGTCAGTCGTTAGCTGCATGCATATATTAGTTAGTCGGCTAGCTAAAAGGTAGGTGATGACCCACAAGTATAGGGTATCAATCGTAGTCCTTTTGATAAGTAAGAGTGGCGAACCCAATGAGGAGCAGAAGGCTCTGATAAACGGATTTCAGCAAGGTAATAACTGCAAGCACTGAAAGTAGCGGTAACAAGTGATTGTGTAGCAAAGTCAAACGTAGAAAGCAAAAAGTAACAAGTAACAAGTAGTAGCAACGGTGCAGCAAGTGGCCCAATCCCTTTTGTAGCAAGGGACAAGCCTGAACAAAGTCTAATAGGAGGAAAAGCGCTCCCGAGGACACACGAGAAGTTCTGTCATGCTAGTTTCATCATGTTCATATGATTCGCGTTCGTTACTTTGATATTTTGATATGTGGGTGTACCGGTGCTTGGGTACTGCCCTTACTTGGACAAGCATCCCACTTATGATTAACCTCTCTCGCAAGCATCCGCAACTATAAAAGAAGAATTAAGACAAAGTCTAACCATAGTATTAAACTAGTGGATCCAAATAAGCCCCTCACGAAGCAACGCATAGACTAGGGTTTAAGTTTCTGTCACTCCAGCAACCCATCATCTACTTACTACTTCCCAATGCCTTCCTCTAGGCCCAAATATGGTGAAGTGTTATGTAGTCGACGTTCACATAACACCACTAGAGGAAAAGACAACATACAACATATCAAAATACCGAACGAATATCAAATTCACATGACTATTATCAGCATGACTTATCCCATGTCCTCAGGAACAAAAGTAACTACTCACAAAGCATAATCATAATCATGATCAGAGGTGTAATGAATAGCATCAAGGATCTGAACATAAACTCTTCCACCAAGTAATCCAACTAGCATCAACTACAAAGAGTAATCAACACTACTAGCAACCTTACAAGTACCAATCGGAGTTGCGAGACGAGGATTGGTTACAAGAGATGAACTAGGGATTGGAGAAGAGATGGTGTTGATGAAGATGTTCATGAAGATGCCTCCCCTCCGACGAGAGGAGTGTTGGTGATGACGATGGCGATAATTTCCCCCTTCGGGAGGGAAGTTTCCCCGGCAGGATCGTCCTGCCGGAGCTCTAGATTGGATCTGCTCAAGTTCCGCCTCGTGGCGGCGGCGAAACCACGAAAAAGCTCCCGAATGATTTTTTCTGGACCAAAACCCTTCATATAGAAAAAGAGGGGGGCTAGTGGGCCGTCAGGGAGCCCACAAGCCCCCACTCCGCCACCAGGGGGTGTGGCGGTGGCAGGGCTTGTGGAGCCCTCGCAGCACCCCTCCGGTACTTCTTTCGCCCAATATTTTTTATAGAATCCCAAATAAATCCACGTAACTTTTCAGGGCATTTGGAAATGTGCAGAATAGTGGACTAAGATTTGCTCCTTTTCCAGTCTGGAATTCCAGCTGCCTGAATTCTCCCTCTTCAAATAAACCTTGCGAAATAAGAGAGAAAAGTCATAAATATGGTACCACAAAGTAATATAACAGCCCATAAAGCAATAAATATCAACATGAAAGCATGATGAAAAATGGACGTATCAACTCCCCCAAGCTTAGACCTCGCTTGTCCTGAAGCGAAAACCAAGTTCCATAAACATGTCCACATGTTTAGGGACGAAGGTGTCGATAAAACATAATACGGACATGAGGGCATCATGATCACACATAGGACAACAATACATCATAAAGATTCTTATGGGAAAGTAACAATTCCTTCACAAAGCAAAGCATGAAGCAAAAAACCTTATCGGGAAGTAACCAACAACAGGCCAAAGTCATTGAAGCAATTGCAATTTATCACAACATCAGAAAGAGTCAAATAAGAGCTTGTAAGGCAAACCCACATACTCAATCATCTCTTTTGTTTTCCACAATTGTTACAACTCACGTGGTCCTCATGGTGTCAAAGTTTCCGCTGAAAACAGAGGAAGATAGGGGCTTATAGTTTTGCCTCCCAACGATTTACCTCAAGGGTAAAGTCAACAATAATAAAGCATAAGTACTCAACTCCAAGTTGATATATGAATATAGATCTTTCCCAAGCATGTGACGGTAGCCAAGACAAAGGCAAAAATAGGGAATTGGTGGAGATCACCATGACTCTTACAAGGGCACAAAGTAAAGGTACAAGATAGGCCCTTCGCAGAGGGAAGCAGAGGTTGTCATGCGCTTTTGAGGTTTGAATGCGTGTCCTCTTAGTTCGGAGGAACGTCACTTTATATTGTCTCCTGTGATAAAGAACTTTATTATGCAGTGTGTCGCTTTTATGCTTTCCTCATCACAGGTTCGTACAAAGCTTATTTTCCACACACTAATAGATCGTACATATTAGAGATCAATTTTTATTGCTTGCACCGATGACAACTTACTTGAAGGATCTTATTCAATCCATAGCTAGGTATAGTGGAATCTCATGGCAAAACTGGGTTGAAGGTTTATGGATGCACAAGTAGTATCTCTACTTGGTGCGGGAGTTTTGGCTAATAAGAGGTGGAAGCAATCGTCACGTGCTAAGGGATCTCTAATCATATAACATTGTTTGGAACCAAGCAAACACAATTCATTATGTTGTCTTCCTTGTCCAACATCTACTCGTAAGCATGCAATAGTTTGGTGAGTGCTGACAATTGTAAGAAGTGTCTAAGATGATATATTTATATGTTAACCTCTCTTTCCTTATTACTTCTTTCTAATTGCAACAATGACTCAGGTCTATGTTGATTTATTCTCAACAAGTTTCAATCATCGTATGTGTCATAAGTGAAGTTAGCACTTTCCATAAGATCGTCTCATGATCTTTCATGCTATCGTTCTTTTCATACTATTGATCACGGCACAAAGCAAAGCCCTTGACTAAGATACTCTTTATTATATAGCTCGTAAGCTCGAATACATCGGGGGAGAGACAAAAGCAAAAGACTCAAACTAAACACTAAAGACTTATTCCTCTAAGAGAAGAAATAAAAACTGAAAAGGAAATAACTAAAACAAAGGTAAAAGCAAAAGATATAAAGGTGATACGATACCAGGGCAACTCCCCCAAGCTTGGCAGAAGCCAAGGGGATTGCCCATACCAATGCTTAGTTGTCTTCCTTTGGCGGTGATGGTGGTGGAGTTGTTGGAGCAGTCTTGAGCTTGTCTAATTTCCACTTGAGCAAAAAGTTCTGCTCCCTTTGATCGTAATTTTCATCCTCAAGTTTCAACACTCTATGGCAAAGTTCCTACTTACTCTCCTGCAAGAAACGAGAAGGGATAAACAAGGTCTTATGCTTCTTCCTATGGTCAGGGAGGCTTGACTTCTTGAACTCCACATGGGTGTTTGCAGGTTAAGGTAGAGGAGCCTCCTCTTCATCGGAACTCGTTTGCTCCTTCCCTTTGGGCTCATAGTCCTCTTCCTCATCAGTGGTCCAGCCATATGGTTCCAAATCCCCATAGACCTTGGGGTTAGCAAGGTAGTCAGCCACATAGCTCCCCCCCTCTGAATCCTGAGAAGACATCTTGACCTAGATCTGCGGCAGAAATAAGCTCGAAACGAAAACAGAGGAAAACTGCGCGATACGGAGATCAAAACCTTCAGGCGAGTATATATAATTTTTTCTGTACCAGAAGGAGTGCTCTACAAGAAAACGGAGTCCGGGAGGCACACGAGGTGCCCACAAGCCCTCCCTCCGCCGCCAGCGGGTAGGGGGCGGTGTCCAAGCTTGTGGCCGCCTTGTGCGCTCTCCGGACTGCTTTTTATTTTTCTAATTTTCCAAAAATTCCAAAACGGAGGAAATTTCCTATTGGAAAAGCATCGGAGTCCAATTTCTTACCGAAACATATACCTCTTCGTTTTCAGGGTCCGAAACAGGCTGATAAACATCCCTTATGTACTCCTCTGGAGTTATGACATTGATAATATTGGTCTCAACATTTATGGGAGTACCAGAGATGTAATTCTTTATTCTTTGCCCATTTACCACTCTAGGAAAATTTCCTTCCGTGTTATTGATTTTGATGGCACTGGAACGATATACTTCCTCGATAACATAGGGACCTTCCCATTTAGAGAGAAGCTTGCCTGCAAAGAATCTCAAACGAGAATTGTATAGCAAGACATAATCACCTACATTGAACTCTCGTTTCTGTATTCGTTTGTCGTGCCATCTCTTAACCTTTTCCTTGAACAACTTGGCATTCTCATATGCCTGGGCCCTCCATTCATCTAACGAGCTGATATCAAACAACCGCTTCTCACCGGCAAGTTTGAAATCGAAGTTGAGCTCTTTGATTTCCCAATAAGCTTTGTGTTCCAGCTCAAGAGGTAAATGACAGGCCTTACCGTAAACCATTTTATACGGTGACATGCCCATGGGATTCTTATAAGCAGTCCTATAAGACCATAGTGCATCGTCAAGTTTGCTAGACCAGTTCTTTCGAGATCTATTGACGGCCTTTTGTAGGATCAACTTGATCTCCCTATTACTCATCTCCACTTGACCACTAGAGTGAGGATGATAAGGAGATGCGACTCTATGGTTGACATCATACTTATCGAGCATCTTGCGGAAAACACCATGAATGAAGTGTGAACCTCCATCAGTCATCAAATATCTAGGGACTCCAAATCTTGGGAAAATGACTTCTTTAAGCATCTTAATAGAGGTGTGGTGATCAGCATTTTTAGTGGGGATAGCTTCTACCCACTTACTAACGTAATCCACAGCAACTAAGATGTGAGTGTACCCATTGGAACTCGGGAAGGGTCCCGTATAATCAAAGCCCCAGACATCAAATGGTTCAATGACAAGTGAATAGTTCATAGGCATCTCCTGACACTTACTGATGTTCCCTATTCTTTGGCATTCGTCACAAGACAAGACAACTTACGGGCATCCTTGAAGAGAGTGGGACAATAGAAACCTGATTGCAATACCTTATGGGCAGTTCTATCTCCAGCGTGGTGTCTTCCGTAGGCTTCGGAATGACACTTCTGCAAGATATGTCCCTGTTCATGTTCAGGCACACAACGTCTAATAACACCATCTACTCCTTCCTTATAAAGGTGAGGATCATCCCAAAAGTAGTGTCTCAAATCAAAAAAGAATTTCTTCTTTTGCTGATAGGTGAAACTGGGTGGTATGTATTTGGCTACAATATAGTTTGCATAATCGGCATACCACGATGCACTATGTGAAGTGCGGATGACATTTAGTTGCTCGTCAGGAAAGCTGTCATTAATAGGTAGTGGGTCATCAAGGACATTCTCTAGCCTAGACAAGTTATCTGCTATAGGGTTATCAGCACCCTTTCGGTCAACAACATGCAAATCAAATTCCTGTAGCAGGAGAACCCATCTGATCAGCCTAGGCTTAGCGTCCTTCTTCTCCATAAGGTACTTAATAGCAGCATGATCAGAGTGAATAGTAACTTTGGAGTCAACTATATAAGATCTGAACTTTTCACATGCAAACACGACTACTAAAAATTCCTTCTCCGTAGTGGCATAGTTTCTTTGGGCACTGTCTAGAGTTTTACTAGCGTAGTGAATAACATTCAACTTCTTGTCAACTCTTTGTCCTAGAACAGCACCAACAACATAATCACTGGCGTCGCACATGATTTCAAAGGCAAGTTCCAGTCAGGTGGTTGAACAAGAGGTGCGGTTATCAAAGCCTTCTTAAGTATTTCGAAAGATTCTTCCTCACAATCCTCATCAAAAACAAAAGGAACATCCTTGTGCAAGAGGTTGGTAAGAGGCCTAGAAATCTTAGAGAAGTCTTTAATGAACCTTCTATAGAAACCACCATGACCTCGGAAACTTTGTATACCTCTGATATCTGTGGGGCAAGGCATTTTCTCAATTGCATCAACCTTAGCCTTATCAACTTCAATGCCTCTTTCAGAAAATTTGTGTCCTAAGACGATACCTTCGTTAACCATAAAGTGGCACTTTTCCCAATTCAAGACGAGGTTGGTATCTTCGCATCTCTGTAAGACTCGATCAAGGTTGCTGAGGCAATCGTCAAAGGAAGAACCGTAAACGGAGAAGTCATCCATGAAAACCTCGACAATCTTTTCACAAAAATCAGAGAATACAACCATCATACATCTTTGAAAGGTGGCAAATGCATTGCATAAGCCAAAAGGCATACGTCTATAAGCAAAGGTACCGAAGGGGCAGGTGAAAGTGGTTTTCTCCTTATCAGATTGTGCAACAGGTATTTGCGAGAAGCCTGAATAACCGTCTAGAAAGCAGAAGTGTGTGTGATTTGATAGCCTTTCTAGCATTTGGTCGATAAATGGCAAAGGACAATGATCTTTCCTGGTTGCCTTGTTCAGTTTACGGAAGTCTATCACCATCCTATAGCCGGTAATAATCCTTTGTGGGATTAGTTCATCCTTATCATTAGGAACGACGGTGATACCTCCCTTCTTAGGTATGCAATGTACTAGACTTACCCAATCACTATGAGCAACAGGATAAATGATTCCTGCTTCCAGAAGCTTTAATATTTATTTTCTCATGTCCTCTTTCATCTTAGGATTCAATCTCCTTTGATGATCAGCAACTGGTTTAAAGTCAGGATCAGTTTTAATCTTGTGCTGACATAGAGTAGGACTAATACCCTTAAGATCATCAATAGTATATCCAATAGCAGCACGGTGCTTCCTCAGAGTTTTTAGTAACTTCTTCTCTTCATGCTCTGAGACGAGAGCACTAATAATGACATGATATATCTCCTTCTCATCAAGATAGGCATACTTAAGAGTATTAGGCAACTGTTTAAGCTTGAACACAGGATCACCCTTTGGTGGGGGAGGATCCCCAAGCAGTTCAACACGCAGATTATTCTTGAGAATAGGATACTGTTCTAAGACAATTTTATCTATCTCATCATTCTCCTCCATATGCATATCATTTTCATGCTTAAGCAGATATTTCTCTAAAGGATCCGTAGGAGGTACGGCAATAGAGGCAAGAGCAATGATTTCATCCCTACCAGACGACTCTCTTTCATGGGGTTTTCTTCCAAACTTGGAGAAGTTAAATTTATGAGACACACCCTCAAAACTAACATGACGGTCTGCTTAGTGCAATCAATGTGAGCATTGACATTGTTGAGAAAGGGTCTACCAAATATGATGGGACAAAAGCTATCTTGTGCAGTACCAAGGACGAGGAAATCAGTAGGATACTTCGTCTTACCACACAAGACTTCTACGTCTCTCACAATTCCTAGAGGGCAGGTAGTGTCTCTATTAGCTAGCGTAATATTGACATCAATGGGTTCTAACTCAGCAAGTGCAATCTCATCTTTGATTTCGTCATATAGAGAACGGGGTATTGCACTAACACTAGCTCCCATGTCACATAAACCATGGTAACAGTGATCTCCTATCTTGACAGAAACAACGGGCAGGCCAACTACAGGTCCGTGTTTGTCTTTCGCGTGAGGTTTAGCAATTCTAGCGGAATCCTCACGGAATTTGATAACATGCCCATCTATGTCTTCGGCTAAGAGATCTTTGATAATAGCAACACTAGGTTCAACTCTAATCTCCTCAGGGGGTGCAAGTGGTCTAATGTAACCCCTACGTATCACAGTTGGAGTTTAGAATAATCCTTTATCTTAGCAGGGTATGGTGGTTTCTGAGTGTAAGCACAAGGAACAACAGGATCACTAAAAGCAATGACTTTCTCCTCAACTAGATTGGTTTTGCCTATGTTTCTTTCTACAGGAGGATGATATTTAAACCACTTCTCTTTGGGAAGATCAACATGAGCAACAAAAGATTCACATAGAGAAGCTACTATCTCAGAGTCAAGTCCATACTTAGCGCTAAAATCTCTAGAAGTGTTTGTCTCAACAAAAGATTTAACGCAATCAAACTGGAAATTCATACCTGACTCCTTACCTTCCTCCAGCTCCCAATCTTCAGAGTTGCGTTTAATTCTCTCCAATAAATTCCACTTGTGATCAATATCCTTCTTCATAAAAGAACCGGTACAAGAAGTGTCAAGCATGGTACGATCTTCATGAGAAAGCCGAGCATAAAAGTTTTGAGTGATGATTTCTCTCGAGAGCTCATGATTGGGGCATGAATATAGCATTGATTTAAGCCTCCCCCAAGCTTGAGCTATGCTTTCCCTGTCACGAGGCCAAAAGTTATAAATATAATTCCGATCACGATTTACTAAATGCATAGGATAAAACTTTTGATGAAATTCTAATTTCAACCGATTGTAGCCCCATGATCCAGTATCATCACATAGCCTATACCATGTCAACGCCTTATCCTTCAAAGATAAAGGAAAGACTTTATTCTTTACCTCATCCTCGGGAAAACCTGCAAGCTTAAATAAACCACAAACTTCATCTACATAGATTAGATGCAAGTCTGGATGTGAAGATCCATCTCTTGTGAAAGGATTAGCCAGCATTTTCTCAACCATACCCGAAGGAATTTCATAAAAGATATTTTTAGTAGGTACCTCAGGTTGAGGAACAACTCCTCGTGCTTCCGTTCGTGGTGAAGATACCCCGAACAAACTCCTCAAAGGAACAGCTTCCATAGTGACAAGTGACAATAAATTTCAGCAGAGAATATAGATGTTTCCTTACCAATTTCCACTTACCAAAGGAGCTTCACTCACCGGCAACAGCGCCAGAAAAGAGTCTTGATGACCCACAAGTATAGGGGATCAATCCTAGTCCTTTCGATAAGTAAGAGTGTCGAACCCAACGAGCATAAGGCTCTGATAAACGGATTTCAGCAAGGTAATAACTGCAAGCACTGAAAGTAGCGGTAACAAGTGATTGTGTAGCAAGGTGAAACGTAGCAAGCAAAAAGTAACAAGTAACAAGTAGTAGCAACGGTGCAGCAAGTGGCCCAATCCCTTTTGTAGCAAGGGACAAGCCTGAACAAAGTCTTATAGGAGGAAAAGCGCTCCCGAGGACACATGGGAATTTCTGTCATGCTAGTTTCATCATGTTCATATGATTCGCGTTCGTTACTTTGATATTTTGATATGTGGGTGGACCGGCGCTTGGGTACTGCCCTTACTTGGACAAGCATCTCACTTATGATTAACCTATCTCGCAAGCATCCACAACTACAAAGGAAGAATTAAGACAAAGTCTAACCATAGCATTAAACTAGTGGATCCAAATCTGCCCCTCACGAAGCAACGCATAGACTAGGGTTTAAGCTTCTGTCACTCCAGCAACCCATCATCTACTTACTACTTCCCAATGCCTTCCTCTAGGCCCAAATATGGTGAAGTGTTATGTAGTCGACGTTCACATAACACCACTAGAGGAAAAGACAACATACAACATATCAAAATACCGAACGAATATCAAATTCACATGACTATTATCAGCATGACTTATCCCATGTCCTCAGGAACAAAAGTAACTACTCATAAAGCATAATCATAATCATGATCAGAGGTGTAATGAATAGCATCAAGGATCTGAACATAAACTCTTCCACCAAGTAATCCAACTAGCATCAACTACAAAGAGTAATCAACACTACTAGCAACCTTACAAGTACCAATCGGAGTTGCTAGACGAAGATTGGTTACAAGAGATGAACTAGGGATTGGAGAGGAGATGGTGCTGATGAAGATGTTGATGAAGATGCCTCCCCTCCGACGAGAGGAGTGTTGGTGATGACGATGGCGATAATTTCCCCCCGGGAGGGAAGTTTCCCCGGTAGGATCGTCCTGCCGGAGCTCTAGATTGCATCTGCTCAAGTTCCGCCTCGTGGCGGCGGCGAAACCACGAAAAAGCTACCGAATGATTTTTTTTCTGGACCAAAACCCTTCATATAGCAAAAGAGGGGGGCTAGTGGGCCGTCAGGGAGCCGACAAGCCCCCACTCCGCGACCAGGGGGGTTGCGGTGGCAGGGCTTGTGGAGCCCTGGCAGCCCCCTTCCGGTACTTCTTTCGCCCAGTATATCCCAAAAAATCCACATAACTTTTCAGGGCATTCGGAGATGTGGAGAATAGTGGACTAAGATTTGCTCATTTTCCAGTCCAGAATTCCAGCTGCCTGAATTCTCCCTCTTCAAATAAACCTTGCAAAATAAGAGAGAAAAGGCACAAATATGGTACCACTACAGGAATCAGGGAATTTGGCGTCTGCCTGATCTTTGCCGTCTGTTGGCTGATGGCAAAGAGATTCTTTGCCGTCAGCTACCAGCAAACAGATGGCAAATAACTAACTGATTGCAAAGATACTCTTTGCCATGAGTGCGTTCTTTGCCCTCTGGTGGCAGATGGCAAAGATGGAATAAGCAGACAGTAAAGACACGGCTAATGACAAAGATGGTTCACACAGACGGCAAAAAATCACCATAGCTAAAACCATCCTCTTTACCGTCAGGGGTCTCTTTATCGTCAGCCTAGGGTCTCTTTGCCTTCTGCCTTGACCCCTTTGTCGTCAGCTTATCCCCAGGCAGACGGCAAAGGGGACGGCCTTCTAACAGCGCCCCATCTCTCCACCTCCATCTGCCCTCCCCCGATCCCCATTCTCTCTCTCCCAGATCCACACTCCTCTTCCTCTCCTCCCCGCTCCCATCCGAGAGGCAGAACGAGCCCCCGCCCCAAACCCTAGCCACCGAGGAGCTGGTCTGGGCCAAGACCAAGGGCCACCACCACTGGTGGCTAGCGCGCCTCCACTCCCCCTCCACCCACCCATCCACTGAATCCCCACGCGTATCCTCGCTCGACACCGAGTACTCAGATGACCACCACCCCGCCGCAGCCGTCAAGCCCTTCCTCGCCGCCCTCGCCCGCGCCAACACCATCCTGACGTGCGACACCGAGTACTCTCACGTGCGGCGCCGCCGCCGTCGCCATTCCCCTTTTTCCTCGCCGGCGCGTCGCGTTCCCGCTGTCTCCACCCCGTCCCGGTGTTCAGCCACTGGGGTTCGACTTCGAGGCACCCGGTGCACCATCCAGATCCGCCCCTGCTCTCCGCCCGAATCGCCATGGCGGGGCAGTCCGACCCGCATCTCTCCCTCTTCTCGCCCTCCGAGGTCATCCACCCCTTCACCCACTCGTATCTGTATTTATCCTTGTCGACCTAGGAGGGCATGTTCCCTCGCTACTGGCTCCATTTGTGATGGCGGCTGGTTGGCTGGTGCAGGTGGAGTTCGTGGCGGAGGACGAGATCGTCGAGATCGTCCCCAACATCCTCATGGAGGCCCTCAACATGATCTGCGTGCGTGCTCTCAACGAATTTTCAATTTACTTAGCAGTATTTTTCTCCTAGTTCACTAGTAGTTATGTACACTGCACCTCCATTTCTTTAGATTTTATCCGACCATTTATAACACAGTACTTGTCTAGATACTTTATGCATCATTTGCTGTCTAGTCACTGGTACACATAGATGTTGTGCTGACTGTTGGTTGCTGTATAGTATCATTTTGTGGGAATTTTTGAGAGGGTTGGGCCAATTTTAGAGGTCAGTCATGTCTAGGTATGTTTGGTTTCTACTACCAAACATTGATGAAGCAATCCTCCACTCTGGGTTGGCTAAAATTTTGGCAACAATTTTTGAATGGAGCATTAAAGGATCTGCAGGGAACCATTTTTTTTTGCAACAGACCAAGCAATAGACAAATGTCAAGTGGTGCTACACATCTGGCCAGTCTTGACTAACATTGTACTCACCTTCACCATGTAGGGGGATTTCGGACCCTTCTTCCCCCAAATTCCAAGCAAGGTCCCTCTGTGGCTCGCTGTGGGGCTCAAGAGGCGTGGCAAGTGCACCATACGTGCACCCGAGTGGATGACTGTTGGTGAGTGTTTGTTCGCTCGCTTGTTTTAGTAGCTTCATTTCCTGTCAACGCCCTCGCTCGCGCCAACACCGGCCTGACCTTCATCGCTGTCATCGCCCATTCTTGGGCCATCACCGTCGAGATGCCCCTGTGCATGCGACCCCAACTCCTCCTCCGACCGACTCTGAATCCACCGACAAGGTCGTCATCACCACCGTCACCAACCTCGAGCCCCGCGGCTTCCTCGCTGCCCTCGCCAGCGCGGCTAGTGTGTGAGGAGTCGGGGTCCTCGGGATTCGCGTGGAGCACGTGGACATCTCCGCCCTGCCGCTGCTCAACACCGACCTCGAGACGTCCTGCCCGCCGTCAAGGCCATCTGCGACCACACCTGCACCGCCGACTGCTTCCTCTTTCGCTCGCCACGCTAGAGCATAACTACTCCATCACAAGTAATTGTTGCCCGCCCGCTCCTCCCCACTACTTAATTTCAACCTTGTTTTCCTGCCAAGTACTCTCAGATTGCTCAAGCCATGTAAGAGTATCTCCCAAATTGGCACTTTGTTGTTGCTGCACCAACTGAAATACAGAGTTAGTATTAGTGGTCAGTATATTTTGACCACAAAGCAGGGGGAAACCCTTTTGTAAAGAAATGGATACAGTTTACATGTTAGTATTAGTGGTCAAATTAGACTAAGGATTATCTTATGGTTTCTCGCCGGTATGTGTAAATTTTGGCTGGCTGTGCCAAATCATGCATTTCTGTCTCCATAACTGCGGAGTTTCTATTCCACAAGGTGGATTCATATTTGGTTTTTCATGGTGCAAAACTAGTGGGTTCGGTTCGATTGCCATGATGGAAATTTGGTGGATATGTTTCCATGTCGTTGTCATGATGCTTAGTTAGTGGAGTCCTGTCCGGACTTGACCGGATAGTAGATTGTTCATAAAGTAGAATACAAAATTTCTTAGGCCAACTTAAAAAAAAGAAGGAGCCCATCTTGTCTGGTCAGTAAGCATGTCAACATCAACTGTTAGAACCTCCTTTATTCCTTTCTTGCAGATTTTATAAAGAAAACTGTGTCAATATTCTATCCTGCCCTTTTAATTCAGTTTAATATGGTTCTGTGATAACTGCTACACCTGAGAAATGCCCAATTCTACTGCACAGAATATTTGTACCTTCCTTCTACCCTTGTCCAGCAGAAACCAACATTCATGTACTTGTTGCTCTATCAAGTTTACTTAACACGAGTGCCCTTCACATAACAGTTCCATATCTTACTATTACTTTTTTTAGAAAAGGAGTTAAAGCCCCGGCCTCTGCATCAATCGATGCATGCGGCCATCTATTCTTGTCTTCCAGTAGTTATATACTCCAGTAGTTTAGTTCACAGCATATCTAGAGTACAAATCAAGTTCCCTTCATCTAGTTTAATACATGACGTACGTGAGCAAACCATGTGGTGTTGTTTGGGCATGCTTCTTTGGAGCAGAGTTCTTTTGTAGTTTAACATGGATTGCTGACTTAGTATTTAGCATAGCTGTATTGGAGTTGGACCCTCAACTTGTCACTCCAATCATCTATGAAGATACTCCCATACGTGAGGCAAAGTACCCCTATTCTCCCTCAATTTATTCGCTGATTGATATGTATACAGTTAATTAGAATGGTCATGCACTCAAGCAGTGCATGAGTGCATACAACTGCTTCACGCTTCAAATAAAATTCCAAGAATTCGTTGTGTGGTTTCAACTAACTTTTTTATTCAGGACAAGTTTGATCAACTAAATGATTTGTTGTTCTTTACTGTTAGTGAGAAAGGTTGATACCATGTTGTTTGTTTTGCAACATAGGGAAGTTCTTTAGTAGGACATGATTCAGCTTTCTTATCTCAATCTGCACTCTAAGTTAGCTCTCAACACCTCGGAGTCCTGATAGAGGTATACTACCTCACATCAAAATTTTCTATGCAAGAAGGCGCTAGAGTCATGGGCTTCTTATGATCTACTAATTAGGTTTCTGCATAAAATTGCTATCTCTTTGGCTAGCGCTGATAGAAGACGTATGTTGGTTCAGCAATGCCAAAATTGCATAGTTGGATGATGTTTAGGATTGTCCCAGTTGTATCATTATGCTCGCATAACTTAGTGTTAAATGTGGGACACTTATTTTGGGACATAGGAGTATTTCTTAGTAACAACTTTATATTAGGTCTGCAAACTCATTACTATTGCAACTATGCAACCAGCAGCACACCCTATCACCTTAAATCACAAGCGATGGAGCAGAATCGATGTGAGCTAACATAAGCAACTGTTGCAGACTTGGCTGGGCTAGACCCCTCTCACATCATGGTAATATGCAATGCTCCTAACAACAATATCATCTCCATGCTTACCTTTACGTTTTTTTAAGTATGATGGTTTCCTTTGTTAGTTCACCTCTTTTACACATTGTGATTTGAATACCTATATCTCTCACAAACAACTATGGGAAAAAGTGTTGTTCGTTGTTAAGCTTGATACGAATGTCATTTATCTCCACGTCTATCTTCCCCATCAAATAACTAAGATCCATAAATATGCGTCAATGTGTATGGCATTTTATTTAATTCCAGACTTCAATCTGAAGTTTTTGAAAAAAATACTAATTTGTATGCAAGGAACATCATATTCTGTTTAACCCTAATTATTATCGCGTTGGTGTACGCTTTTTTTTTGGTATTAAGACATGATTGGTTGGTCCATTTGATAAGATTTCTGGTTCAAAAAAACAACCAAAACATACTTGAAGCTACACTTCTGTTTATAATGTCCTTGTATCATGTTTTGTTTATAACGCTAACTGATAAACCCAAGGAGACGGAGGAAAACCTTCTAAGGTTTCTAACAGATCAAAATTTCTGTGACCACATACTGTTTCCATACAACTTCAGGTTAGGGTCTTTACTCTGTTGTGTCCATTCACTTATAAGTGTAATTGGTAAGTTACTGACACACACACACACACACAAACACACACACACACACACACACACACACACACACACACACACACACACACACATATATATATATATATATATATATATATACATGTGCAGCTTCCATTGGATTTTGTTGGACATTCAAATTGATAAGGGAAGAGTTGATGCCTTCGACCCATTATCGAGACCCTTGGAACAGTTCCAAAGCCTGCAGGACATGCTCCAAGGGTAATTTCAATCATACTTGCGCTCTATCGGTCTCTTTCGATGATTTTCTGATGTATCAATTAATGAAAAACTTAGCAAATCATTATCCTTTTCGGCCAGGGTTTGGAAGCGGTTCAAGTGCGTGACTCCCGGTAACTTTCCTGAGAACCTGACCTTTAGAGCGGCTCAGGTAAGTAGTAGTATGATATACTTCTATTTTCAATACATTTATGATGCTAGACTATTATTTTGATTATATATATTCTATTCTCGTAAAGTGCGACCAGCAGCCACGGGGAACGCATCTATGCGGATACTATGTTTGCGAGACCATTCGCACGTTTACCTCTGAGCACAAGGATCACAGATTCGACGTAAGCAATGAACATTCACACCTCTATTTTGACCCGTCATTCTTTGTTATCATGATTGATATTCGTATTCATCTCCTCTTCTTATATAGTACACGGCCATGACGACGAAGGTCCTACTAGAGCAACGCGCGATTTCTGTTGCAGAGGAGCTTGCGGCCTTTCTGAGGACGGAAGCTATAGATGACAAAGGACGATTTAGTGTAGCTAGGGGCCATTACTGATGTTCGTCCATGTAATCGAATAGACGGACTCTAGTCCCGATAATTCAGATCTCCATATAATTGTATATATATGCTCGCTTGTAAGATAAGTTAATCTTATATATATATGCATAATTATTTCTATTTAAATTATATGAAAACTAATTCCCGAACACCAAACGAGGCATCACGTTAATCTCCCGAACACCTAAACCCTAAAATCCTAAAACCCAAAAGTAATTTCATTCAAAAAAACCCAAAAATAAGCAAAATCTGAAACTCTTTAGTCCCGGTCCGTGTAACGAACCGGGACTAAAGGGCCTGCCCCTAGGGCGCTACGAGGCGCCCACGTGGAGCACCTTTAGTCCCGGCTTGTAACAGGGCCGGGACTAAAGGTTAGTCCTTTAGTCCCGCCCCTATAGTCCCGGTTGGTGAACCGGTACTAAAGCCCCTTACGGGCCGGGGCTAAAGGCCCCGTCCCCACTAGTGGCGGTCTTCGATGCATTTCCACTCTCTCTTTGAAAGTTTCCTGTGGTGAATGGGTATGCCTAGACACCTAAACGGTAGGCTTCCGAATTCACAACCGAACAATTGTTTATAAGCATTTTGTTCATCCTTGGCTTTGCCAAAGAAAAACAACTCACTCTTATAAAAATTTATTTTTAATCCTGATAATTGTTCAAAAAGGCAGAGTATGAGTTTCATATTTCTCGCTTTTTCTATATCATGCTCCAAGAAGAGGATAGTATCATCAGCATATTGTAGAATGGAAACGCCATCATCCACCAGATGCGGCACGAGTCCACCTACTTGGCCTTCCTGTTTAGCCCTTCCTATTAGAATTGCCAACATATCAGCAACTATGTTAAATAGGATAGGTGACATTGGATCTCCCTGCCCGAGACCTTTAAGTGTTTGGAAGAAATGACCCATGTCATCATTGATTTTAACTCCAACACTTCCTTTTTGTACAAAGGATTCAATATGTTTTCTCCATATTTCATCAAAACCCTTCATACGTAGTGCCTGCTGTAGGAAAGGACACCCAACCTTATCATAGGCCTTCTCGAAATACACCTTGAAGATTACTCCATCTAGTTTCTTCGATTGGATTTCATGCAGCGTTTCATGAAGGACTACCACACCCTCAAGTATGTTCCTGCCTCGCATGAAAGCTGTTTGACTCATGTGCAATCTTCGTCAACCTATTCGTGCCTACTATAGTGAAAATCTTGAAGCTGACATTGAAAAGGCAAATAGGTCTAAATTGTTCGATAGGCACCGCTCCTTCCTTCTTTGGCAACAATGTCATTGTCCCATAATTAAGATGGAATAGCTGCAGGTTTTCGTTGTATAAGTCTTGGAACATAGGTAACAAATCACCTTTGATAATGTGCCAACATCTCTTATAAAACTCTGTCGAAAATCCGTCTGAGCCTAGTGCTTTATTATTTTTCATTTGTAATATTGCTTCAAACACCTCTTTCTTCGTAAAAGGCATGGATAATACAGTGTCATTCTCGTCGGTTCCGAGCTGAGGTATGTCCCCGCTCATATGCTCATTCATGGATACGAAGTTATCCTCTCGAGCCCCGAACAAAACTTTATAATATTTCGAGATATACAATTTCAGATTCTCGTGTCCCACAAATGTACCCTCATCTTGCTCAAGCTGGATTATTTTTTCTTTCTATGTTTTCCATTGGCTATCAAATGGAAATATTGTCACTACTAGGAAAAGGCTTGCTAATGGCGCACCTATTTTTGCTACTAATGGCGCACTATAGGTGCGCCACTAGCATCACGCCATTAATTTTTTTTACTAATGGTGCACCACAAATGCGCCATTAGTATCTGGTATACTAATGGCGCACCAGGTAGTGCGCCATTAGTATTGCTCACGGTGCGTCATTAGTGTCTGTTATACTAATGGCGCACCAGGTAGTAAGTCATTAGTATATATCCTGATGCGCCATTAGTATAGATCCCGGTGCGCCATTAGTATATATCCTGGTGCGCCATTAGTATAGATCTAGGTGCGCCATTAGTATAGCTTATGGTGCGCCATTAGTATGCCTCCCAGGGCCATATTTACCCATATGACTTACTAATGGTGCACTAGTGTGCTGAGTGATGCGCCACTAGTGTGCTGAGTGATGCGCCACTAGTATGAATATTAGGTATTTATTTTATTTTTTCTGATATTTGCACAGATTACAAAATATATTATTGCACAGAATATAGATAGCACAACATATAAACAACAGATTTATCGAATGCAATAGAAGATTAGTCTCCGAATACAATTCATCACATTAGTCTCCGAATTTAAAATACCGAACAAAGTTAGAACATTACAAGTCTCGAGACCGCGAGTAGCGAGTTTGTCTTCACATTACAAGTCGATATATCGACCATCTAAACTACCATCACATATAGAAGAGAGCTGCGGTCATCACGATGAGTATAATTGCAATGAAACTGGTCTTCATCCGGTTCCTCCAACGCTCCCTCCTCTCTCCCGCTAGATAGCGCGCGTATCTAACTTCCGCCTCCGCCCTTGTGGTGTATCCTTTGTAACTGTTACCGCTGAATCGGTGAACCTGTCTCCGACACTCCTCCCAGTCGTCGTAGACTGCGGGAACCTTACCCTTGTACACGACATACGACGACATCTCTATGCACTAGCCAAACAAAATGTTAGTAGCAATTCACAGAGACATACAAGTTCATTAAAGTTTAATATTACAACTATAACAACACGATTCATGGTCCTACTAATAAATAGCATCGATTATATATAAGTTGAACGACTGTCCAAACCAAAGAGACATACCAGTTCATTAAAGTTTAATATTGCAACATGAATTAGTAGCGATTCACGGGAACGTGGATGAAGCCGCCGTCTTTCGTGATGGTCATGAAATTGCGGTCGTTGTCAGCCTGCATTTGTAGCATTGTATCTATCTCACTATTGGACAGCGGAGATCTGAGGTAGAACTGCCCCGAGGTAAGAAGGACATCTTGATGGATGATTTCCGCAAACTCCGACTGGATGCGAATGAATTCTTGTCTGATGTCCGCATCCTGGATGCCGACAAGCGTGCGGCCAATCTTTGAGATTATTTGGTAGCCGAAGGTGATTATTGTCCCGTATGATCGCCCGCATGTGATGGAGGGCGTAGTAGGCATCCTTCTGACTGCCAGGCGGCTGCTTGACGCAGGCGAACGTCGTATTGTGGGTGAACACGTGCTTGCCGTGCCTGAGACCTGTCCTGCTGAAGGTGCCTCCAGATATGGCGTAGCCGGGAAGAGCTTCATCAAGAACTTTCTTGATATTTGTGTAGTCTTTTTTTGACTGACGGTCCGACTCGAAATACGTGGCCGTGGAATATTTCAGGCTTAAGAGGATGAGTGGGCAACGTGTGTCACTGCACAAAACACGGAATGTTAGAAAAAAAAGGACGATCAAAATCTAAGAAATCATACGTTACGTGGCAATGAGGGGATAACTTACTAGGGAAAGTAAGGCACGAGGAAGTTATCCTTTTCTGAGTTTGCCAGAATGACGCCTTCGAGGTATGAACTCGCGACTTGCCGGTCCCCAGCGCTGCCCAAGATCTTGGCACGCATATAGAAGGGGTCGACTATCACTAGGTCCGGGGTCTTCTCTCTAATGATCCGCATCTCCATACTCGGCGAAAATAGCCGAACGAAGGTGTAGTGCAGCGGATGAAGGTTAAACATAGCGAAGATGTCAGCAAACCGCAGGACGATCATACCCCCGATGGCGCTAGCGACAAAGCCCTTGCCCTCTGGCACCTTGGCCACGAAAACCGGGTATGCCACATTATTCTCGGAGAGACGCCGCTTCTCCAAACAAAGAACACTGTCATGCAGACTCCGCATAGCACCGGTTGCAGCATTGAGCAGATTAGTCGGTAGCATCGGCCTACCCGCCACATGCACCCTCCTCGAGATATCCTTAGGTGAAGGTGGCCCGTCCAGAGCACGGATCGTACTCAGTGCCGGCTGGCTCGCACCCTTGTTATTCTTTCTTTTCCGTCCCTTCTTCTGCTGATGTAATGGGATCCAGTTCATCTGCTCAGAGACCACCTTCTTGAGTGTGTTGGGGCTGATAATATTTCGCACCTCGGCTATCTGAGGTTCGGTGAAGGCGGCAGCTGGAGGCGTCTCCTCAAAACTAAACGCCAGACAGTGTGTCGTGGTTTTTTCACGACAGATGTCCTCGTGAAAGGACTTAGTACTGGAGCCATCGCACCTTGGTGGCGACTCAAAGGGGTTAAGCGGGAGAGACGCGGCGATTTACCCAGGTTCGGCCCCTCGAGAGGAGGTAATAGCCTACGTCCTGCTTTGTGTGTATTGATATGGATTCGATTACAAGGGAGGCGTGACTCGCCTAAACCTAGCACTCGATGATTTCTTCCCCCCCCCCTGTCCCCCGGGACCTCGCCTTTATATATAGGTCGATTCCCTAGGGTTTACAAGGATTCCTTCCTTTCTACAACTCGTGACCAATATGGTCTTTGAATCGCCATCTTCCAAAGCTGGGAGACCCGCCGAGAGCCATACTCATCGTACAACTTTGATTCGGCCAAAGCGAGGCCCAACTAAACATTTAGATGAATCGCCCAATGGATAACCTGGCCCAATTAGGGCGGGTCATCCAAAGGTCACATCCCCAACATTAGGCCCCAAATTGACTTGAACCTTTCTTCTTCACGCCAATACCTCTGCTCCATTGAAGGCGATTCATCCCCTATTTTTCTTCATCTGTCAAAAAATTGCACACCCGCCATTGCCTTTTGGGCACTGAAAATCCCTTAAGTCGCCAGATCATTACTAACTGGCCTTTTCTTACTCCTCTTTTTTCAGGAAGATCACCACAACTCCAACGGATCTTTAGCGCATTGTTATCCCGAAATTTTCGGCGCACATTTATAGCGAATCTTTTATCCCCCGGCGGTTCCCGCTCATGGTGCCTCGATTCCAGCACCTGCCTTGATAAATAGGCCGGGGGGACAGAGCTATCGCTTCCCACCTACCAGTCTTGTCACCTTCCTCCCCACCGGCGCAGCGAGAAAACCGCATCGCCCCGAGGAATCCGTCGCCGACCGCGCCTTCGACCTTCACGCGAGGAGCTCCGGGGCCGCCCGTGGGCTTCCGCCGTTGTCCATCCTCGCGCCGGAACCAACACATCTGCCATCGTCTTCTTCGACTGCATCGTCGTCGGTCACCTCGCCATTCACCACGAACCTCGTCGTCGTCGGAAACTTCTTCGCTTTACGAGTCGCCCGTGCTTCTCCAGCAAACCCCATCACCGTCAGCTCTTCTCACCCGACAGCATCAGGTTAGGCTTCCATTTATCTTTAGGAGTAGATTTATTCTCCGCTTGAACTTCCGCCATTGCCGTATTCTTGAAGCTCCTTGCACATAGATGCTATCTGCTCTGAATTGATTAGCACGAGTGTTGGTAGGATAGCTAGTGTTCCGAATACCTTTACTTATCCGTTGTACTCGTGAATCTTTGAAAATAGTGTCTTCACCAAACGAAGGGCATTATTTGATAATAAACTGTTGCGCCCAGTCATTTTCTGTAGGTTTTTCGTGTCTGTCTGGTAGATCCATTCCTTATTTACTGTTCGCAAAAAGTTGTTTGTAGTCTTCATCTCCTGGCACTTCAAATGAAACGCTTTTACCGTCTTCAGAACGTAGCCCTTGGGAATAACCACACTTCCGTAAGTCGCCATAGTGACCCAACTCGGCCCTTTGATCTGGCGTGTTAAACCTTTCTTTAATCAAAGTACTCGGCGGGTTAAATGAACCGATTCCATCCCATATAGTAGGTGTCCAAGACATGTAATATCATATTTTACTTATTTGTAGCATGGGTGCCGTCTTCAAGAGTGACTGGCTTCCTACCAAGGTTGATGACGCCGTATTAGCCAATTATGTGAAAACGGGCTGTTTGGATCCTCAGGATGTTATTGGCTGGCGCACCTGGTTAGGAGAAGATCTCCCTAACCCCAAAGAAGGGGAAATAATAGTTTTTGTTGAACACCTGGAGCGAGGTTTTAAGCCGCCCGGATCAAAGTTTCTTAGGGACGCCTTGACTTTCATGAACGTCCGTCTCCAGGATCTGGGACCCAATTCCATAAGTAATTTGAGCCAATTCCAAGTTCTCTGTGAGGCTTACCTACGGATCGAGCCTTCTGTCCCCTTATTCTGGCATTTTTTCCATCTGAATCGCCAAACGGAATTCCATAACGGCCCCAGCTTGGAACTTGGTGGCGTCAATGTCCAGTGCCGCAGGGATAGACCATTCCCCTCACTCATCATGCCTAGCCATCCCAAAGGCTGGGGCGAGTCTTGGTTTTACTGTCAAGAGATGTCTCTTGCTGGCGAGAACAAGCTTCTGGGTTACAGGCCAACTCGCCTTCCGACCAACTTCGAGCTCCCAGACAAGCTTACCGAGGAGGAGGAATCGGAATTCATCCCAATACTATCTGAACTAAGATCTTTGACGAACAACGGTCTTACCGGGGTCGACCTAATCCGCTGCTGGGTTGAATGGCGTATCCTCCCTCTGAGCCGCCGGGATGGTCTGATGTGTGAGTTTGATGGCACCCTGGATCATGCTCAATGCTATTTTCGCACAGCTTTAACGGAAAAGGACATTGTTACCATTATCAAAAAGCTGACTGGCGAGTCTGCGGGAAAGTGCGGCTAAATCGGCCTTAAGCCCTTCTGCAAAATTAACCCGGCGCCCAAGGTAAACAAACCTGACCCGCCTTTGCTCTTTAATATTTATGCTTCATTTGTATTGTGGTTTCATAATATATTCCATTTCACAAAGGCGATAAGTTTTGGTCTAGGAGGCCCAAAAAGCAAGCCATGAAAAATGTCAAGCCGCCCTCAAAGAAAACCAAGGGTAAAGGCAAATCTGCTACGGCTGAACGATCCGAAGTCGACGAATCTCAAGTCGGCGATGCACCTTCAGAGGTAAAAATTCGTCCTCTTTTCACTCGCCACCTGTTACTGTTTACCTTTATATTTATATCTCTCCCTTTCCTTGAAATAGAATGAGGATAACGAAAGCCAGGAGGACTCTGTTGAGGTAATTTCTGTTTCCTCCGATTCATCTCCTTCTCCACCTAAGCCGGCCAGGAGAATTTGTGGGAAAGTTCCCCTCTCACATCCAAATGCTTATCTGGACCCAAATTTCCTACTGAAGAAAGCACAACACACCTCAAACCGGAAAACACGAAGTCACTCTGGCGACCTGGTATTCGGTTTACCAGCAACAAATAAAAGAAAACCAAGCGAGGTATTCTTTACGAGTAGCCATTCTTCATGTTTCTTTGGATCACGCTCGTAACCCGCCTGTATTATTGGCGTATAATTCTTTTGCAGAACTCTCCTCCCACTTCCGGCGACTCAGTGATGTCGACACTTCCACCAATGATTCGAGTTCTGGGGTAAGTCTTTTGATAACCTTGCCGTAACTTTTGAGAATACCGAGCTTTTCAATTCCTTAACGTGCTTATTCCCTTTTTCCAGGGCACAAGCCAAGAAGAGGAAAACCAGTGGATCAACTCCTGACGCGGCTTCAGAACCCACGAAAGAATCAACTCCAACTCAAGACAATCCGGATCAGACTGAGCCCGCGACTCAAGTGGATCTTCCTGAGTCGCCTAAGGAAACAATGGATGCCCCTAAGCCGCCGAGCCCATTGACAACAACAGAAGACCCAGATGCTGTGGTTATTACTGGTTCTGGCTTTTCTAAGCCGGCGGCGACAATTTTATCCAAACATGTAGCATCCTCCTCCCAAGCCATTCCCGAGTCTGGGCTCTCCAAGGCGAAACTTTCCGAGTATGCCAATTTGGAGTTTAAGGAACTCTGCTCTGGCTTTGCAAGTCGCCTGGAAGCAAGCTATGAGATGGAGAAAAACATGCTGCAGATGTTAAACAAAAAACATGAGGTAAATCTTGTTATACTTTATTATTCCCATTAACCCCCAAGGGCCGGGTCATCAGTAAAAAGATGAGCCGGGTCTTAAAAATTTAGAAAAACCTTCACGACCAGTAACCCCAAGGGCCGGGTCATCAGTAAAAAGATGAGCCGGGTCTTGATTTTTGTATAATTTTCATCTAAAAAATTATACATTAGCCCCCAAGTGTCAGGGATATTGCTTTGCAGTAGTTCTGAGACTTGCCCTTATTTTAAATTTTCAACAGGAAAATCTTGCTCAGACCGAATCAACGCTGGGCGATTTAAGGAAAAATTTAGCTGGACAACAAGACGCCCGAGCTCAGTCGGAGGAAAAATGTCAATTGGCCTTGGCCGAACTGGTGAAACTCAAGGTCGAGTTGAAAAAAACTCAGGCTGACCAAAATGCCGCCTTGAAGAGAGCAGAGAAAGCTGAAGCTAGGCTGGCGACTGTTCAACAGGAATTGTCCGGCTTAAAGCGTCATATCTCCAACATGACGCAAGCCGTCTTTGGTAAGCTTTACTTAAACCTTCGATCTCCTCCTTTCTTCTCTTTTTTTTTAAATAACACTTATGTTAAGTCGCTAACCATCATGATTCAGGCCCGAGAGCCGCCAACCTTCAAGAAGACTGTGTGTTGATGCTGAAGGCGATTTATACGCTGACAGAGCAATTGTACACAGGCAGCGTCTTGACTGTCAAAGCTGTGATGGGTGCCAAAGAACCTATCACTTCCATCAAGAAGGTGCTTGGCTGCTTGTCTACACTTCCCCCTCAGATCGGTGAGTTAACTCGGTCAGCCGCCCGGAAAGGTGTTCTGACTGCCCTGAGTCGCTGTTTAGCGTACGCTCCAGAAATCAACTTAAAAGAAGTAGCCGCAGGCTTTCCTCAGCTCAAGGACGATGGATCAGAATTTGTTGAAGAGGACTATCAGCGAGTCGTCAAGGACTCTCGGCTGGCTGCAATTCAACTTGCCGCGAGCCTTGATTTAACAAAATACCAGGCGGCTTATGACAGCAGAAACAAGAAAGTCAGCCCACCAACCTTTGTGACGACCAGCCTAACTCCTCGGTGACCCAAGAATCCTTCCGACTTGGAAGCAGACTTGGCATCAATTCTGACTAACGAAGATGACTTTGCTGCTTTGGCCAAGTGCAATTGGGTATTGGGCGACTTGCAAATCGAAGTCGGCCAGAGCTCACGTCAGGATGATCCCGAGGCGACAGCGAAGTAAACTTTATTGAATTTGGCCTGAGAGCCATATAATAGGTCCTTTTTCCGTAAGTCAGTACTGTTTTCGATGATACCTTCTGCGAGAACCTTTATATCGCCCTTAAGGCGATTTGAAAAATTTGACCCGCCTTTATAAGAGTCTTCTATAATGCTTAATTCGCCATGGATGAAACAATTTTTATCACGCTCCTGTCTTAAGCTTTGAAAACAGCATATGTGAAAACAAACAAACTATAGATATTTTCAACAAGCATTAGAAAGAAAAAGGCTTAAAACCTTCAGGGTTATGCCATAGCAACAGTAATTTTGTCGGCTCATAAGGTCGCGACAGGGGGAGGCGAGTCAGAAAGCTCGTGCACCCACCCTAAATGCAGATTTCGTTGGCTCATACGGTCGCGTCAGGGGGAGGCGAGTCAGAAAGCTCGTGCACCCATCCTAAATGCAGGTTTCGTCGGCTCATAAGGTCGCGACAGGAGGAGGCGAGTCAGAAAGCTCGTGCACCCACCCTAAATGCAGGTTTCGTCGGCTCATAAGGTCGTGACAAGGGGAGGCGAGTCAGAAAGCTCGTGCACCCACCCTAAATGCAGGTTTCGTCGGCTCATAAGGTCGCGACAGGGGGACGCGAGTCAGAAAGCTCGTGCACCCACCCTAAATGCATATTCTGTCGGCTCATACGGTCGCAACAGGATGACACAATTTGCTCTTTTAATGAAGAAGCCCCCAAGTCGGGGAGTATTTTATTACTTCATAATGAAACTGAAAAACTTATAAAATGTGGAGCTTAAGAGCTCAAGTGTAGTAAGGCCGCAAATGGGCAATATTCCAGGGGCGAGTTGACTCAGCCTCTGTGGTCGGTCGATTAGGTCGAAGATCCACCAAATAATAAGAGCCATTGCGGAGGTTCTTGCTGACGACGAACGGCCCCTCCCAAGGGGTGACAACTTGTGCATGCCTGCTCGATCTTGTATTAGACGAAGCACTAAGTCGCCTTCCTAAAAGGTCCGACTCTTAACCCGACGAATATGATAACGCCGCAGATCTTGCTGATAGATAGCCGAACGGGCCGCAGCCAGGTCACATGCCTCCTCCAAGGCATCCAAAGAATCTTGACGCGCCAGCTCATTATCCTGCTCCACATATGCGGCGACTCTAAGAGAGTCATGCCTTATGTCAGTAGGGAGAACAACCTCTGCTCCATAGACCAAAAAGAAGGGGGTGAATCCCGTGGATCGGTTCGGGGTGGTCCGGATACTCCACAGTACTGAAGGTAACTCTTCAACCCAACACCCTGGAGTCCGTTCTAGGGGAACCATGAGTCGGGGCTTGATCCCTCGCAAGACCTCCTGATTCGCCCGCTCTGCTTGCCCGTTGGATTGCGGGTGAGCGACTGCAGAAATATCAAGTCGGATATGTTCTCGACGACAAAAATCCTGCATCGCCCCTTGGGACAAGTTAGTACCATTGTCCGTGATAATACTGTGCGGATATCCAAACCGTAAAATCAGCTTCTTCAGAAATTTGACCGCTGTCTCCGCATCGCAAGCTCCAACAGGTTCCGCCTCAACCCACTTGGCGAATTTATCAACTGCCACCAATAGGTGGGTCTTCTTGTTGGAGGACATTTTAAAGGGACCAACCATGTCCAGCCCCCAGACTGCAAAAGGCCAAGTAATGGGAATCATTCTCAATTCTTGAGCCGGCACATTAGCCTGCCTCCCATAACGTTGGCACCCCTCGCACCGACGAACTATGTCTTCTGCATCTGCATGAGCCGTCAGCCAAAAGAAACCATGACGAAAAGCCTTTGATACCAAAGAACGTGACCCGGCGTGGTGTCCACAGTCTCCGGAATGAATGTCATTTAGGATCGCGCATCCTTCTTCGGGGGAAACACATCGCTGAAAAACCCCAGAAGCGCTCCGTTTATATAACTCGCCATTAATGATGACCATGGATTTGCTGCGCCGAACAATTTGGCGAGCCAAAACTTCGTCGTTGGGTAACTCGCCGCGAGTGAGATAAGCGAGATAAGGGAGAACCCAATCCGGAGTGACATGGAGAGCCGCCACGAGCTGAGACTCGGGATCTGGTATCGCCAATTCCTCCTCTGAGGGTAAAACCATGGATGGTTTATGCAAGACATCTAGAAAAACATTAGGGGGAACCGGTTTTCTCTGAGAGACGAGTCGCGAGAGGGCATCAGCTGCCTCGTTGAGGCGCCGGTCAATATGGTCCACCTGATAGCCATGAAAATGACCCGCCACATCAGACACAGCTCGTCTGTAAGCTGCCATCATGGGATCCCGAGAGTCCCAGGTACCCGAAACTTGTTGCGCCACCAAATCGGAATCACCAAAGCACCTGACTCGTGTTAGGTTCATCTCTTTTGCGAGTCGCAAGCCGTGAAGCAAAGCTTCATATTCCGCCGCATTATTAGTGCAGGGAAACATGAGTCGGAGAACGTAACAGAACTTATCTCCTTGAGGGGATAGTAACACCACACCAGCCCCCGAGCCTTCCAACTGCCTGGATCCATCAAAGTAAATACTCCAGTAGGTAAGGTCAGGCCGGTCTTTCGGAGCCTGTAGCTCTGTCCAGTCATTAACGAAATCAACTAGCGCCTGGGACTTGATAGTTGTGCGGGGAGTATATTGTATGTGATGAGACCCAAGCTCTATCGCCCATTTGGCAATTCGCCCTGTTGCTTCCCGATTCTAGATGACGTCACCAAGGGGAGCAGAACTGACCACGGTGATCGGGTGCTCCTGGAAATAATGCTTAAGCTTTCGACTCGCCATAAACACCCCATAGACCAGTTTTTGCCAATGCGGGTATTGCTGTTTGGAAAGAGTTAACACCTCGCTGATAAAATATACTGGGCGTTGCACTGGGTATTCTTTCCCTTCTTCCTTTCTTTCAACGACCACAGCCACACTTACTGCCTTGGAATTTGCCGCGATATACAGAAGCATAGGCTCCTTTTCAGTCGGGGCCGCCAGGACCGGCGGGTTAACCAATTGGCGTTTTAGGGCCTCGAGCGCCTCGTCTGCCTCATCTGTCCACACGAATCGATCGGACTTCCTCAACAAATGATAAAGAGGAATCTCCTTTTCCCCTAGGCGACTCACAAAACGACTTAAAGCCGCAATGCGGCCCACCAGCCGTTGAACTTGATTAACATTCGCCAGTTTTCCGAGAGAGGTAACCGCTTCAATCTTTTCCGGGTTAGCCTCGATGCCGCGCTCTGATACCAAGAAACCCAGCAATTTTCCTGCAGGTACCCCAAAAACGCACTTGGTAGGATTTAGCTTCATCTGATATACCCGTAAATTATCAAAAGTCTCCTTAAGGTCTTCCAATAGTGTCTCCCCTGGCGGGTCTTGATCACAATATCGTCGACATAAGCATGGTCGTTGCGACCAATTTGGTTACGAAGACAATTCTGGATGCAGCATTGATAAGTCGCCCCCGCGCTCTTGAGCCCGAAACGCATGGACACGTAGCAAAAGGCCCCGAAGGGGGTTATGAAGGCCGTCTTCTCCTGATCCTCTACGGCCATTTTGATCTGGTGATAACATGAATAGGCGTCCAGAAAACACAATCGTTCGCATCCCGCCATCGAGTTAATAATTTGATCGATGCGGGGAAGAGCGTAGGGATCTTTGGGACAAGCTCTGTTGAGATCTGTATAGTCAATACACATACGGAAAGTGCCATTCTTCTTGAGTACCAACACCGGGTTAGCCAGCCATTTGGGGTGGAAAACTTCCACGAGGAACCCGGCGGCTAAAAGACGGGCGACTTCTTCTCCAATCGCCTTGCGTCGTTCCTCGTTAAATCTGCGAAGGTACTGTTGGACAGGTTTGCATTTTGGTCAACATTAAGATGGTGCTCAGTGAATTCTCTCGGCACACCAGGCATGTCAGAAGGTTTCCATGCCAAGATGTCCCAATTCTCACGGATGAATTCGATGAGCGCGCCTTCCTATTTGGGGTCCAGACCCGTCCCAATGGTGAACTGCTTGGATGAATCGCCACGCACGAAATCGATTGTCTTAGTGTCATCCGTCGGCTTGAATTTGAGGGGCGACTCAGAATCTGTGGTTGGCTTCTTGAGTGGCGACATGTCCGCCGGGTCAACATTGGCCCGATGGTGTTTGAGCTCTTCCGCCGCACAGGCGACTTCCGCATACGCCGCGTCCCCTTCTTCACACTCCTTTGCGATCCTTCTATCTCCCTCAAATGTGATGGGTCCTTTAGGACCAGGCATTTTGAGCTTGAGGTAGACATAGCATGGGCGGGCCATGAAACGGGCGTAAGCCGGTCGCCCGAACAGCGCATGGTAGGGGCTTTTCAGTTTGACCACCTCAAATATTAGAGACTCCGACCTGTAATTCTGCGCAGTTCCAAATGCCACTGTGAGCCTGACCCAGCCTATGGGATAAGCCGACTTGCCCGAGACAATTCCGTGGAAAACCGTGGTTGAAGGCATCAAGTCTTTATCCAATAGATTCATCCTCTGGAAGGTGTCGAAGTATAGGATATTGATGCTGCTGCCACCATCCATTAATACCTTTGACAGGGTGTAACCCCCCACATGGGGGGCCACGACCAACGCCAGATCGCCCGGATTATCTATTCTTGGCGGGTGATCCTCCCTGCTCCATGTTATGCTCGGCTTAGACCAATGGAGATATCTGGGGATCGCCGGCTCAGAGACGCTGTACACCCGGTGATTTACCTTCTTATCACGCCCGCAAGCATTAGTAGTGAAAACGTGGTACTGCCCATTACTTAGTTGTTTGGGGTTGCTGCGGAAGCCCCCATTATCATCCTGGTCATGCGGAGCCCCCTGTGGGGGCGGCTGCTGGAAAGCTCCCGGCGGGTTGTACCGCCGCTGGTGGTGCACCGGGTACTGGCCGCCGCCTGGCTGCGGGCCTCCCTGAGCCCCCTGTTCGGGAAAGCCGCCGAAGGGGTTCTGTCTTTGGTTGGGCGCGGCGAGTTGGTCCTGGCGCCGGTCTGGATCTTCGTTTTGACTCTTCTTGATCGCCTCTGCCCGAAACTCTCGCATCACGAAACAGTTCTCCCAAGAATGACACGCCGGGCCGTCAGCCGTGGCGTGGTGCGGGCAAGGGCCCTTGAGTAACTCTTCATAGTTACGCGGGCTTTTCCGACTGAAACCTCGATTCTTCTTTTTGCCGTCATTAGCATTGGTGTTGGCAACCAAGTCCGAGGGCTCCTCCTGCGGTCTACGCTTGCCATTGGTCCCCTGATTGTGACGGTTGCGCCCCTGGAAACGGGTATGATTTTTGGACGACTCGCCCTTTTTGGGCGAGTTAACCTTACCATCCTCGCCGGGATCCTTAGTATCATCGGCCTCGGCATACCTAGTGAGGGTGTCCATCAGTTTGCCCATGTCTTGGACCTTCCGGTTGAGTCGCCCCAACTTCTGCACCAAGGGTTCGTAATGACAATTGTGCTCGAGGATAAGCACAGCTTGAGCTGCCGTAATACCATCTGACGAATGAATAATTTCTGCAACCCGCCGTGACCAATGGTGGGCCGACTCATCCGGGCGTTGTACACAGTGTTGTAGATCGACAATCGTCATCGGACGTTTGCAGGTTCCCCGGAAGTTTTTGATGAAACGCTCTTTTAACTCGGCCCAGGACTGGATGGAATTGGGAGGCAAGTTTTTCAGCCAAGTGCGTGCCGACCCCTCGAGCATCATTGTGAAGTATCTGGCGCAAACCGCCTCGTTTACGTCGAGCATATCCATGGCAATCTCATAACCCTCGATCCATGACGTTGGTTCGAGATCTGGTGTATAATTAGGCACTTTCCTTGGTCCCTAAAAATCCTTGGGCATCCTTTCGTTCCGAAGGGCTGGGGACAAGTATGGTACCCCGACTCGCCCTCCGCCCCCTACGAGGGGGGCCGGGGCGTCTTGGATGTTAGGGAGATCTCTGCCCGGCGGGTTCCGCTCGGGCGGGTTGTCCTGCGAGAAGTGTCGCGGCCCACTGGTTACGGCAGGCTGGTCCTCCGGCCTGCTCCTGGTGTAACTTGCTTGAGGGGTGGAGTGCAACCTCTCGAGGCTATGCGAGAACTGGGCGTTTTGAACCACCGTTGTCTTCAACATCTCGATGGCATTCCTTGCTTCTATCTCAGCTGGGGTGTTGCCGTGAATCGGAAGAGACTCCAGGTGGCGAGTTGCCGCAAGCACGTTATCCACCGGGTTGGAGAAGTGGCCTTGAGGCGTCCGGAAACGAGGAATTTGACCCTCGATCGGATGATCCGACGGGATAGGTGGGCGGCCCGGTCCTCCTCCGGGGCGGCTCCCATCCCGGGGGTTCGTGGAGTGTCGAACAGACGGGTCGGATTGAGGTCATGGGGCAGGCGACCCTGGTGTCTCCGCTGATGGACGGCGTCGGACGCGCGCTGCTGTCTTTCGAGCCGCCAATTGTCAGTGTTTAAACGCATCCTTTCGGCCGTAATTTGGGCTTGTCGAGTCTCGATCTTGGCGGACTCCATCTCAGCATCCTAGTGGGCCTTAGCCACCGCCTCTCTGAGTTTTGCTAACTTTGCGTTTATCTCCTCTTGGTTCTCTGGCGTGAGGGAGTCGCCTTTAGTCTCGTATCTCTGCCGCTAAATCCACCAGGACTGCGGCTGGACTTCTGGACGTTTCACCAGTCCCAGCACCTCCAGTAAGGTTTTGTGTCGGTTGAGTCGCCCCAGCCATGTAGATGGCGATCTGGCGGCGGGTTAGGTCAAGGACTTCCGGATCCATGGCCAGCGACAAGCCTCCGAGACCATCCCCATGGAGAGACCGGATGGAATCTGAGTCGCCCATGGATGATTCATTGTCCGAGTTGACCGGGGTAGTTTCCTGAGTCGCCAAGTGCTCTGGCTCCTCCGATCCCTGCGTGAACCCCACAAAGACCGGGCGAGTTAAATTTTGTGTTATGACTGGGCGGATGTACCTGGCCGGCTCGATGATGTCGGTGGAGATGTCCGGCTCAGGAACGGATGATCCGATCATGCCGATGAAGACGTTGATCTTGCCGAAGGGGACCCTGTAGCCAGATTCAATCGAATTCTCTTCAGGTCCCCATTGCTGGTTCTCGATGTAGGTTATCCCGCGGCGGCTCCGAGACATGAGCGCCATCGCGTAACTCCGAAACCCTGGTAGGGCTCCCTTTGAGAACTCAACTCCACCGTGCGTAGGCCCCACGGTGGGCGCCAACTGTCGTGGTTTTTTCACGGTAGATGTCCTCGTGAAAGGACTTAGTACTAGAGCCATCGCACCTTGGTGGCGACTCAAAGGGGTTAAGCGGGAGAGACGCGGCGATTTACCCAGGTTCGGCCCCTCGAGAGGAGGTAATAGCCTACGTCCTGCTTTGTGTGTATTGATATGGATTCGATTACAAGGGAGGCGTGACTCGCCTAAACCTAGCACTCGATGATTTCTCCCCCCCCCCCCCCCCGTGTCCCCCGGGAACTCGCCTTTATATATAGGTCGATTCCCTAGGGTTTACAAGGATTCCTTCCTTTCTACAACTCATGACCAATATGGTCTTTGAATCGCCATCTTCCAAAGCTGGGAGACCTGGCGAGAGCCATACTCGTCGTACAACTTTGATTCGGCCAAAGCGAGGCCCAACTAAACATTTAGATGAATCGCCCAATGGATAACCCGGCCCAATCTGGGCGGGTCATCCACAGGTCACATCCCCAACACAACGCCTGTTGCAATTGGGTTTCTCCGCGGTACCAGCTAGATCGCGGTCGTATTTTGCAGGGTTGGGTTCTTGAGAAGGAGGCCCCAAGAATTCCTCACCGTACCCATGTTCGGCAAAGTACTTATCGACCTTGGTAAATGTACCATCGTCGTCATCGTCGTCGTCCGGAACCTGTGCCATATGCCTGTCCGGTAGCGTTGCGGCGGTCTTGCCATGGCTTGGCGTCGGCACGACTGGCGGTGTTGTCTGTGGGGTGGTGTCCCCCGCCCCCAAACGAATCTGGCTCTTCGGCCAAAGCAAGGGCCAGCTTAAGCAGGCACTGAGGGTCATCACATCATCTATGTCGGCCCCAGCGGGGTGGAACGGAGGTAACAAGTCGTCGCAGCCTGGTAGCACCCGAACCAGTTGAACCCTATATGTGGTGGGTGGCATCGGTTTACCGTGGAACATGGGGTTGCCCGGTTGAACGATTCTGCCCTTGGCGACATCGGTCAACTCACCACCCATGAAGTTGAGGAGAGTGCATGGAACGTCGGCGCCGGCGCCCTGCGATAACATGTAGGGCGTCAGGGGATGCCCAATCAAAGGCAAGGAGATGAAGTCATCGGCCGAGAGAGGCTTAGTTACCGTGATGGCGTCGAGCTTGGCTAATGTCGAGGCACCGCCAATGGCGGGCGTGCAAGTGACGGAGGGGCCGCTTGCTGCCGAGGTGCCGGCCGGCGCCGGAGACACCAATGGCACCGGCGCCGGAGACACCAATGGTGTCGCCTGCGCATTGTGCGAGTTGCTGGCCGTGAAGCTGGAATCGGGGGCGGCCCCTGTTGGCCGCCCGCAATCCACGCCTGCAGCCCTTCAATCAAGGTAGGCACAATGGCGGTGATCACCCCTCCCACTTGGTGTTGCACTAGCTCTTGGACCATCTCCAGAATCCGCGCCACTTTTGCCTTGAGTTCTTCAACCTCGCGCGACTGGCTTACCAAGTTGGTATTTCTCTCCTTTCGCCCACCAGCGTTATAGTATGAAGACCATTTCGTGGACAAGCCTTTGTCGGCCACACGACCAGCTGACGACGGCTTACTGGACTTATCCTTGTTTTTCATTATGTTAAACACCCTATTTAAATTGGTGTCCCAATGGGAGCTCTGAGACGACCCCGCGCTACTGCTTTCAGTGTCCTGCGGAAGGAATGAACCATTTAGAAATTTGGCTTCATTAATTAGAATGCAACCATATGGAGCTAATTACATGGGATGTATTCCTTACCAGAACACGCTCAAGCGCCCTGGTCTTCGCATCCGTGGTAAGCTCCTTTGTTACTGGGTCCACCTTGTACCGGGCCCTGACATAGTTCCTGGTCTGCTTGTCACCGTATTTCTCGAAGCAGGGTTGTAGGCCTTGCTCGGCACGCTCCGCATCCTCCTTGTCCCATATAGGTTCCGCCACTCTGTAACCGCCGGGACCGAGTTGGTGGACCCCTAAGTTCAACTCCCGCATTTCTTTCCCCCATTGACTTGATTCCGCGGTTGCCTTGCTCTCGCACTTGATCTTGAACTCCTTGTAGTCATCTTCGCTGATCGAAGGATTTTTCGCCTTGATCTTCTCATAACTATCACCTTTGTCAATCATTCTCTTCACCCCACTTCTCCAAGTAGACAGGGCCTTGCTCATCTTCGTGAGGGCGGCACTGTTCACTTTATTCCTTGAGAGGCGTGTGTTTGCGACGTCACCGGGGAACTTGTATCGTTCGTGCAGCTTCGTGAAGAGAAGGTTGCACAAATTCCCTCGGTCCTTATGCCTTAGGTTCTCGGTGTTGATCGAGACAGTGCTCCGGAGAATGCACCCGTGCTGAACCGCGTACCCCTTGACTATTTCTTTGGACGCCATTGGATACCCGTCGGAATTCACTTCAGTAAATTCCTCCTTTACGGTGCTGAGCACGTTCGGGTGCCGGTCCTTCCGTTGCCTCTTCGATTGGCTGCCATCTGTGCGTGCGCTGCCATCATCAGTGGTGGCATCCTTGGTGGCACCATCAGTGGTGTCATCCCCGACGCCACTAGGGGTTGTGTACTCGGGATCGGTGTCTTCCGCGGCGTCCTCATAGCGGTGAGGTTCTTCCTCCATCTCCTGGGACAGCTCCCAGAATGGCTTGCCCGAACCGCTGGCCTCATCGTTGTGGGCCATGTTTCGCTCTAAATAGGAAAAAAGTTTTGTCAAAAAGTTGGGCCTAATCACTTGGCTCTATTGCCACCTATGGTTTAATGCAGCAAGAATAAAGGGGCAGTTGATCCTACTTAATTAAGTAATAAGATACCCCGGCCCATGCATTAGTCGCAAGTACCCCATATGTCCTATTTTTAGCAAAGTCATGCTAAAATTCGCGGAAAATTTCAGCATGACTTTTGCTGAAAATAGGACATATGGAGTGCCCGAATTTGCCGGAATGGAAGTTAATCGACATTCCGGCAAACTCAAGGACCTCTCGGGGTACCTGCAAAATCATCACGACACGATGGTCGGAGAGCTCAGAGAAGGGTGAGCCCGGGCTCAGAAACGAATATCCCAAACTACTAATACTACTACCAACTTTCTTGCGTGTGCACAACGTTCTTGAACCACCTTTATTATGTTGCAGAGTCATATAAGGTTGAAACTGATAAGAAAAAAAGGTTAAATACAACATGTTAAATATGAAATCTGCAAGAAATCTTGGCAGGCTAGTGAAATAAGCCTCTTGTATCAATGCTAGTGAAATAAGCGGGCAGAGTCACATTATGTATATTTAAGCCCAGGGGGTGATGGAAGTAGAAGAAATGACATCTCCACTAGAGTGCCAATTCTGGTTTTGGAGCATCGGGATCGGTGGCTGACCATGGGCATAACTAGTTAGTAGTATGAGCTTTTGTTTTACAGAGTTTCAAGAACCTATGTGCAAATATTACTTGGTAGTTGCTGGTCTTTAGCAATGAGCCTGTCTTGAATAGATCTAAATCAGATATTCCCAGTAGATGTTTTACTCCAGCAACGAACGAGAAGAAAGGCGTGCTACTTAATGGCTCAAACGAGACCCCCTCTCGTGGAGAGAGTGGTAGACTAGGGAGTGTTGCTCCCGTTGCCAGATCACAGAGTCACAAGTTTCTAACTCTAGATTTACAGTTAGCGTCTCGTCAGAATGCCAAAATCAACTCAAGTTCCCGTGTCAAGAGAGAGAAACTTGATCAGGGGTTTTCTATTTTTCCTTCAGCAAGACCTCCCAAGGATGTGCAAACAACAAGTGGCACATAATCTTCTTCTAACGCTAGCTTGGGAAAACTATCTAATTTAGATCTTAATGTATCACCGGACCCGGTTGATCAACTTGAAGGTTTGCCTACAATGCAGGCTGGCTTGAACATACCCCATCATAGAATCTTTCAGCATCAGAAAGCACATGTTCCCTCAGTGGCACCCTTTTCTTCAGTCAGCAGTCAGCTGAGTCTAAATATTGACAATACTCTGAAACCGTCGAATGCATATCAACTTTCTAATAAGAGTGGAGCAGTTGATGTTACCTTAGATTTGCAACTTAAACAACCAACCAGACCTGAGCTTGGTATAAGCTGGAAAGGTCTTGCTCCTGATCCAGAGCTAAGCCTCTCTCTATTTGTGAAACAAGCCTTTCAATGTACGAACATGAAAGAACTATTGAGGCTTCTGCAACATTTCAGAAAAGTAATGATCAATTCTCTCTATTATCATTTCTAGTTCACATAGTTTGATAACTTGGATGCATAAAGGCTATTGATGTAGAAAAAAACACACTTTACAATACCAAGCACATCAGAGCAGACATTAGCAATATATCACACAGAAGTACATGCCGATTAACAAGCTTGGGCTTACCAGTAATATTCCGGGAAATTATTTTCTTGAAGCCTGAAAAAAACTGGCTTTCCTCTTTAAAAACGGAACCAAAACCATGACACCGTCACTTAACAACATCTATTGACTACACTAGATGGAGAATTTCCATATGATGCAGAAGACCACCGTACACAAAGATATCTGACAAGTGGCCCTTCACCACAGAAGAAACTAGAACATTATTAGCATCAAGAACAAGTTTACGACAAAAACCAAGCAACTGAGCCAACTCTCCCATAAGCCAACAGAATCCAGAAAACAGACAGAAACATCATGATTTTGCACCACCATTCACTGACAAACAAACCAAAGAATACCAGCTCTTCTATAGCAATTGAATCGATTACTTTTGCATAGTCAAATCAGACCCTTGGCTAGATGCAGACAGAAATAGACCAAGCAAACAGGTCCGAGACCACACTCCAGGGCATAAGTGGGTAATTTAGCACAAAGGGACAGAAGGCATATCAAGCCTGCTTTGTGTTAGACCCAAAAAAGGGGCAGGCCAGGCGGACGAACAACCCTAGGCAGCAGCTCGAAGAACCGCACCAAATCGAGCACGGGCAGGCAGAATTCACAAAATTCCTTATTGACTATTGACTATTGAGCTCCTAAACCTAACCCTAGGTCACCGCCGCGAGGAGAAGGGGATGAACGGGAGAGGTGGTAGACGACTCACCGGAATCTGAAGAAGGAGCCGTCGGTGGTGCTCTGCTACTCACCTCGTCGAAGCCCAACCACGAACGGCGGCTCGACCGTAGAGGGGACAAGCTGTAGGTGGAGGAGGACAGCGGGCTCCGGAAAAACCGATCCCCCACGCCTCCGGCGCGGCCGCTGGGCTGGGCTGGGCGGCGGCCCTCTGGATCGAGCCGGGCGGCGCCGGAACCCGGGCCGAATCCCACGAACCAAGAAACAAAGCGAGCAGGTCCGGCGGCGGTCGGCGAGCGGGGAGCCGGCGGGAGCTGCTGTTTGGTGGAAAGGGGGTAGGGGGAGGACGCGGGAGAAGAGGAGGGCGCGACCCGGCTTAGGAACGGCGCACCCCGAGCGGTGCGCCATTAGAATGTTTTTTTTATATAGTAACGGCGCATGTATATGAGGTGCGCCTTCTCTATGTTGTTAACCTCCGGAGTAGTAGCGCAGTGGTCTGTGGGTTTTGCCTCCTAGCAGGAGGTTGCAGGTTCGAATCCTCTTCCCCCCTCTTTTTTTCCTTTTTTTCTATGCATTGTTTTCTTGTGCTGGTTGCACCTTGGTTTGAGAAGTGCCTAGTATTTTTTTTTATGTTTGCAAGTAGATGTCTAGTATTTTTTTTTATGTTTGCAATTAGATGCCTATGAATATCTAGTGCCTCACAACAACATCTAGTGCGGTGGAGCGGGGGAGGGTGCGGGGGGTGCTCGGCGGCGAGGGGGATCTTGCGAGGGGTGATAGCGATCGAGATGGAGGGGATCGAGATCGAGTGTCCTCATGAATATTCAATATTTTTTCATATTGAATATGAAAAAATATCATCAAATTTAAATACAATCGATCTTAGCTGGCTATTTGTTCACAATCTTCTTGCCCTCATTTTTCGTAAATGGAGTTCTTCTCTTGAACAGACGTCCTTTAGGTAGGGTGGTCCTGCTTCTTCTTGTGGTGTATGTTGGTACTTCATCATCGTCGTCATGTTCCATCTTCGGGTCACCGTACTTGTCGAAGTCTTGCTCATTGGCGACTCCATCCATTCCGATGATCTTCCTTTTGCCTCTCCTCACGACAACACGACTGGGCTTTGGCGGGTCGGTAATGAAGAAGCATTGGTCCACTTGGGAAGCCAGTACCCATGGCTCATTTTTCGCGGTGACGTTTGCGCCCGCGGTCTTGGATTTGGCTTCGGGTATAACCATGGTGGTGAAATACCGGTCTTCTTTTATGACGCTCTTGGCCCATCTGACACGGAACATCGGGACCTTCTCTCCAGCGTAGCTCAGCTCCCAGATCTCCTCAATCCTTCCGTAGTATCTGTCCTTGTCGTTACCGATGTAGGATTCCATCGTTACCCCGGAGTTCTGATAACCATCGCTCTTCATGTCCTTTCCCTCGGTGTAGAATGTGTAGCCGTTGGTATCGTACGCCTCATACGTCATCAGGTTGTGCTCGGCGCCCTATGACAAGGCGAATATGAGTTGTTTTTCCGCGGAAGAATCCTCATGTAAAGGGTACGACAGTAGGTTCTGCTTGAACCAACGCATGAAACATGAGTTGTGCTCTTTGATTATAACTCCGTCCGTCCTCTGTTGGCCTCGGTCATTGTACGTCTTTTCAATAAAGGTTTTGTGCTCTATGACCCAAGGATCGACCATGTCTATGTGTTGTAGCGCGGCTAGGTTTGCTCTTTCAAAGTCGGCGAGTCGACCCTCGAAGTCGACATGCATTTTGCGGCGACCCTCACGGTGACCCCATCCTACGAGCCTGCCGAGGTGCCTGTTGACGGGCAGACCAACGGGGTTCTCGATGCCTAGATAATTCGTGCAGTAGGAGATGCACTCTTCGGTCAGAAAGCCCCTGGCTATGCTTCCCTCTGGACGTGACATGTTGCGAACGTATCCTTTGATGACACCACTCATCCTTTCGAACGGCATCATGCTGTGCTCTTCAGCTTGCATCTTCGACACGGACATCTTATCTCCGTCTCGTTCTTTTGAAGCATCTCGGCCTTCGCGGAGCTCAAAAACCTATTCATGATGCCTTCGGTCATCGTGCGGACCATGGTCGCCTACGGGGTAGAGCAAAACGATATTTTAGAACCCAAAAAAAAATTGCCATGACTTTGCCTAAAAATAGGACAAAAAAGAATGCATAGTGCCAAATTCTCGCCGAAACGGAAATGAATCAACATTCCGGGAAAATATTGGCAACTATCGCATTTCAAATACCGATACCTGCAAACACAAACATATATGCAACACCACAAACATATGCAACATAACAAACATACGTAGATCTAGCTATGCCATAAAAAGTGCATGTGCACGTTGTTGGAGGGAGAAAAAAGTAGATCTACAACATAAAACCTTTCCCCTTACTTACCTATCAAAAAAGGTAATTTAACCACTTAATTTGGGTGAATCTATGATGCAAATGAGGTGAGGAGGAGGAGGCACCCGAGACAAGCTTCGAGGAGGAGGTGGAGAGAATGAAAGTGGGGAAAGTGAGTGTGGTAGGTGGCTGTCCAAAATATCTAGCTGGTCCCAGGTTACTAATGGCGCACCACCTACATATGCGGCATTAGTAACCCTGGTTACTAATGGCGCACCTCCTCTGGTGCGCCATTAGTAGTTCTGTACAAAAATAGTAGTGGCGCACCACCAACAGATGCGCCATTAGTAACACTGGTTACTAATGGCGCACTAGCTTTGGTGCGCCATTAGTAGTTTGCAAAAAAACCAAAAAAAATTAGAGTAGTGGCACACTACTAACAGATGCGCCATTAGTAAGCAGGTTACTAATGGTGCACCAGGTACTGGTGCGCCATTCGTAGTTTTGCAAAAAAAATATTAAAAAAAAGATAGTAGTGGCGCACCGAGAGTGTGGTGCGCCATTAGTATCCACCACACTAATGGCACACCTCACATGGTGCGCCATTACTATATAGTAGTGGCGCACTGCTTGTGTGGTGCGCCATTAGTATCTATATCATTTATAGCCCTTTTCCTAGTCGTGTGTGTTGTCATCTCCTTGTATTACATGGCGCACTTTCGCTCGAAGTGCCCACTTCATCTCTTCCTCTCTGAGCATTTGTTTGAGTTTTAGTTAAACCTTCGTTTTAAATGACCTTTCATCGTCATCTAATAACGTTTGTTCGGCCTTAATGTCTAGTGTATTTATAAGGTCAAGAAGTCTTTGTTTCTCTTTTTTATAAATTCCACTCTCAAGTTTTGCCCAACCCCGTAAAAATTGCCTCAGGTGCCTTATCTTATTTTGCCACCTGTCAACATTGGTAACACCGTCCGTGACCATAGCCCATTCTCTGGCTACGATGTCTACAAACCCCTCTCTTTCAAACCATCCTATTTCAAAAGAAAAAATGTTTTTATTCCCAACGTGAGTGACTTCCCCTAAGTCTACAAACAAAGGCGTATGATCAGAGATAGCTCTTGGTAACGCGCAAACTGTGACGAGGGGGAATTTCTGCTCCCACTCCACGCTCGTGAGAACCCTGTCCAACTTCTCAAAAGTTGGGTTAGGTAAGGAGTTGGACTAAGTAAAGTTTCTCCCTGATAGCTCTTTCTCTTGCAAATTAAGTATTTCGATGATAGAATTAAACATAAATGACCATCTGCCATCAAAGTTATTATTATTTTTCTCATCTCGCCTTCGTATTATATTAAAGTGACCCCAACTAAAATCGGCAACCTCTCATCCCCGCATATTCGGACAAGGTCAGCCAAGAAGTCTTTCTTAAGCTTAGGTTGGGCCGCCCCGTACACTGCTACGAGGGCCCATTGAAACCCATCCACTTTGGAGCAAACTCTAAACTTAACGGCAAAGTCCCCATACACCACATTTTGGACTTCAAGTGTGTCACACCGTACCCCAAGTAAGATCCCACCTGATCTTCCTCTTGGCGGTAGACAGTGCGAGTCAAATTCAGACCCTCCAGATAATGTATTTTGAAATTGAGTTGTAGAGTGATACGTCTCAAACATATCTATAATTTTTGATGGTTTCATGCTGTTATCTTGTCAACTTTAGATGTTTTACGTATCTTTTATATCTTTTTCTGGACTAACTTATTAATTCAGTGCCAAGTGCGAGTTCCTGTTTTTTCTGTGTTTTTGACTCATTTCAGATCTGATTTTGGAACGGAGTCCAAACAGAATAAAATCCCCGAAATAAATTTTTCCAGAACAGAAGAAGATCGAGGGACTTGAGGGCCAAGGCAGGAGAGCCACAGGGGGCCCACAAGCCCTGTAGCCGCCACCAGGGGGCGCGGCTACCAAGCTTGTGCCCTCCTGGAGCTCCCCTGCCCTATCTATTTTGCCTATATATTCCGTAAAATCCCAGAAAAAATCAGGGCATCCATGAAAACACTTTTCCGCCGCCGCAAGCTTCCGTTTCTGCGAGATCTCATCTGGAGACCCTTCCCGGTGCCCTGTCGGAGGGGACTTTGGAGTTGGAGGGCTTCTACATCAACATCATCGCCTCTCTAATGACTCGTGAGTAGTCCACTTCAGACCTACGGGTCCGTAGTTAGTAGCTAGATGGCTTCTTCTCTCTCTTGAATCTTCAATACAAAGTTCTCCATGATCTTCATGGAGATCTATCCGATGTAATCCTCTTTGGCGGTGTGTTTGTCGAGATCCTATGAATTGTGGATTTGTGATCAGATTATCTATGAATTATATTTGAGTCTTTGCTGATTTCTTATATGCATGATTTGATATCCTTGTAAGTCTCTCCGAGTCTTGGGTTTTGTTTGGCCAACTAGATCTATGATTCTTGCAATGGGAGAAGTTCTTGGTTTTGGGTTCATACCGTGTGGTGACCTTTTCCAGTGACAGAAGGGGCAGCAAGGCACACATCGTGTTGTTGCCATCAAGGGTAACAAGATGGGCTTTCATCATAGATTTGAGATTGTCCATCTACATCATGTCATCTTGCTTAAGGCGTTACTCTGTTCTTATGAACTTAATACACTAGATGCATGCTAGATAGCGGTCGACGTGTGGAGTAATAGTAGTAGATGCAGAAGGTATCGGTCTACTTGTTTTGGACGTGATGCCTATAGATAGAATCATTGCCTTAGATAACATCACAACTTTGCGTGGTTCTATCAATTGCTCGACAGTAATTCGTTCACCCACCGTCTACTTGCTTTCATGAGAGAAGCCACTAGTGAACACTACGGCCCCCGGGTCTATTCACAACTATCGTCTCCACTTTCACTTTTACTTTGCTTTGTTTACTTTTTTTGCTTTGAGTTCTCACTTTGCAAACAATCTATAAGGGATTGACAACCCCTTCATAGCGTTGGGTGCAAGCTCTTTGTGTTTGTGCAGGTACTTGTGACTTGACGCGATCATCCTACTGGATCGATACCTTGGTTCTCAAACTGAGGGAAATACTTACCGCCGCTGTGCTACATCACCCTTTCCTATTCGAGGGAACACCAAGGCAAGGCTCCAAGGCCGCGGGGAAATCCTTTGCCTATTTGCCGAGGAAGTCCCTATAGGCGTAGCCCGTAGCAGCAGGATTCCTGGCGCCGTTGTCAAGGAAGGTCTGTTGTCGCAGTAATAGAAGGATTTCAGTCGCCGTTGCTGGGGAGGAGAGATCAAGTCAAGATCTATCCAAGTAGGTGTCACAAACTCATCTCTTGCATTTACTTTGTTTGCTAGTTGCCTCTCGTTTTCCTATCCCCCACTTCACAATTTACCTTTTTTGTTTGCCTTTTTTCGTTTGCCTTTTTCGTTCGCCCTTTTCTCTCGCTTGCTTTCTGTTCTCTTGTGTGTCATATGCCTTCAATATATATGCTTGCATCTTCGCTTGCTGAAAATCTAGTGATATGGATCCTCATCCACTTGCTAATCTCTTTAAGAGATCCAATTATTATGATCCAATTGCTAGTGAGTTGAGTGCACTTGACTATCTTTATGGAGTTCTTCTTGAGATGCGTGAATCTGAAAATTGTGAGGGAGAAATTTATGAAGTGATTCACGAGGGCTCCTTGGATAAAAAAGATGATTGCAATGGTTTCACTATAAATTGTATTAGTGACAATCATGCTAAAAATATGCAAAACCCTAAGCTTGGGGATGCTAGTTTTGCTATGTCCACTACTTGTTGCAATGATCATGAGTGGGGCGATGATTTTTATTATGATTTTGAAAATTTTTTTAAGCCTGATGATGAATATGATATTTGCTTTATTATTGAAAGTGGGTTTGGAGAAGTCATGACTTTAGTCGATGATAATCCCACTATTTTTGAAGAGCGTCAACTTTGCATGCATGTGGATCATGAAAAGAATATCCTATGTGATAGTTACAATGTTGAATTCGAATATGATCCCACATGTAATTATTATGAGAGAGGAAAATATGGTGGTAGAAACTTTCATATCAGTAAATCACCTCTCGTAATGTTGAGATTGCTATTGTCTCTTTCTTCTTCCTTGCATATGGTAACTATTGGTTGTCTTGACAATCTGTTTTCCTATAAAATTCCTATGCATAGGAAGTATGTTAGACTTAGATGTGATTTTCACATGCTTTATGATGCTCTCGTTGTGCTTCAATTCTTGTCTTTTGTGTGAGCATCATTGAATTATCAATGCCTAGCTAAGGGCGTTAAAAATAGCACTTGTTGGGAGGTAACCCAACGAATCTTTCCTTTTTCTTTCTGTTTTGTGTTTTCCACACTTTCATAATTCTGTTATGATTGTTTTTTTTGTGTTTCTTTTGCGTTTGTACCAAGTAAAACCGTTATGACTAGTCTTGGGGATGATCGTTTGGTCATGCTGGAAAAGACAAAAACTTTCTGCTAATGAAAAGAATTTTCATTTTTTTTCTGTAAGAGATTTTGAGTTGATTCTTCTTGCTGCGGATTGCTAATCACATTCTTCAGATTGTCGTAATGTTTCAGAATTTTTGAAGTACCAGAAGTACACGAAGTATACAGATTGCTACAGACTGGTCTGTTGTTAACACATTCTGTTTTTGTTGAGTTGGTTGCTTATTTTGATGTAACTATGGATAGTATTGGGGGTATTAGCCATGGAAGATTGAAAAATACAGTAACCCAACATCAACATAAGTAGAATTTAAATTTGCTACAGTACCTAAGGAAGTGGTGGTTTGCTTTCTTATACTAAAGTTATCACGAGTTTCTGTTTAAGTTTCGTGTTGTGAAGTTTTCAAGTTTTGGGTGAAGTTCTTATGGACAAAAAGATAAAGAGTGGCAAGAGCTCAAGCTTGGGGATGCCCAAGACACCCCAAGTTGATTCATGGATGACGTAAAAGCCTGAGCTTGGGGATGCCCCGTGAAGGCATCCCCTCTTTCGTCTTCAATCCATCGGTAACGTTACTTGGGGCTATATTTTTATTCACCACATGTTAAGTGTTTTGCTTGGAGCGTCTTGTATCGTAGGAGTCTTTTATTTTTGTTGTGTCACAATCTTCCTTGCTGCACACCTAGAGAGAGAGACATGCACTCATCGTGATTTTGTCGAGCTTCACTTATATCCTTTGGTTAGACAATTCAGCTCACATGTGCTTCACTTATATCTTTTGAGCTAGTTGATTTTGCTCTTTGTGCTTCCCTTTTATCTTTTAGAGCACGGAAGCGCGTGGCTTGGTGTCACGCCCAAGATGCGACCATATCCTCAAATTTGGCACGAAGGCCTCGTCAGGGATAGAAGCGCATCTCGTCGTGTCGCAAGAATGGATATCGTTGCAAGTACACGTACTGAAAAGAAGAGGTATATAATAGAATTGGCTTACACTCGCCACAAGCTACATCAGAGTCACATCAGTACATTACATTATCATCAAGAGTAAGAGCAGGGTCCAACTACGGACGAAAACAAACGAGAAAAATAAGAACGACGTCCATCCTTGCTATCCCAGGCTGCCGGCCTGGAACCCATCCTAGATCGATGAAGAAGAAGAAGAAGAAGCAACTGCAAATGAACAATCAACGCGCTCGCGTCGAGTAACCTTTACCTGTACCTGCAACTGGTGTTGTAGTAATCTATGAGCCACAGGGGACTCAACAATCTTATTTCCAAAGGTATCAAGACTAGCAAAGCTTAATGGGTGAGGTAAGGTTAAGTGCTGAGGTTGCAGCAGCGGCTAGCATATATTTGGTGGATAACTTACGAGTACAAGAAATAAGAGGGGAAGATCTGCGCATAACGGACGTGAACTACTGATGATCAAATGAATGATCCCGAACACCTACCTACGTCAGACATAACCACACCGTGTCCTCGATCGGAGAAGGAACTCACGAAAGAGACAGTCACGGTCACGCACACAGTTGACATATTTTAATTAAATTAACTTCAAGTTATCTAGAACCAGTGTTAAACAAAGTTTCCACGTTGCCACATAACCACGGGCACGGCTTTCCGAAAGATTTAACCCTGCAGGGGTGCTCCCACTAGTCCATCACAAATTACCACAAGCCGCATAGAAATCCTCGATCACGAAGCTCGCGATCTCGTCGGACTCCTTAGTGGAAAACCTCAACTCTGAGATTACCCAAAGCATCACCGGAATCCCGATGCACAAGATATTTCGTCAAAGGTAAAACTATTCCAGCAAGGCCGCCCGACGTGTCGACGATCCCGATAGGAGTCACGTACCTCGTTCTCAGGACACGGCGGATGGGTCACACTAGGAGATACCAAACCTCGGGTTGCCCCGCGGTGGCCCCGTAGTCTGCCAATTTGGACCAACACTCATGAGGAGCACTGGCCCGGGGGTTGATTAAATTTCCTCGGGTGCCGGCAGGTCCCTATGCATTATTATTAGGTTATTAGGCAAATGTAGTACCAAAGTTGGGCCTTGCCAGACCAGCTTTAATCTAAAACGAATTATCAAGGGGGTCCCCATAACAACCCCAATCGTGTTAGGAGCGCTCGTTTATGGAACATAACACCGGTAGCCGAAAACTAAGGGGGCAAAGGTGGAACAAACACCAGGCTAGAAAGGCCGAGCCTTCCACCTTTTACCAAGTATATAGGTGTATTAAATTAAATAGCATTTGATATGGTGATATGACAAGGAACCCATGCTTTCACATGGAAGCAACTGCACCTGCAACTAGCAACGCTAACACAGGGTTAAGCAAGCAGTAACATAGCCAATCAGTGGTTTGCTAGGTTGAACAGGTTGAAGGTTTCATGGCATTGTTGAGAGGCTGATATTTAACAGGTGGTAGGCAACGAGACATAATCGACAGCATCGAAATAACTAGCATGGCAATGATAATAATGGTATCTGGGGAAATGGTCATCTTGCCTGAGATCCCGCTTGGAAGAAGAATGACTCTGTGAAGCAGACGAACCGACGAAGTCGAACGGGTCCTCACAATCCGACACGCTTGCGGAACTCTATCGAGACGCGGAGAACCGGAAACACAAATCAACACATGGAATTCACCACACGATGCACAACACATATGATGCATGAGCAGCTGAATACATGCAAGTCACGACATGACAATTCACACAATCAAACACTACACATTAAGTGAAGTTCAATATGCAACGAGTTGCATATTGACGAAACTCCACGTTTATTTATTTAGTTCCATCCCGAGTAGATACACGACAATATTAAATGTGATTAAACATGGCAAGAGGTGAAGTGCAATTAATCTACCTATCTAGACATTTCAAATGAGGTCGGAAACGACATATAGCATCTCCGAAATGACCCCACGTGTTAAATCTTAATTCTGTCCAGATTTGTCCTAATCACATTTTATGTTTGTTAAACGGAGAAACAAAGTGGAACACGTGATTTTACTCATCATTCTGGTCCATTTACATATATGACACAAGTACAACGAAGCTACAGACAAACAGTTACGACCTAAACCGTTTTTAACACGTCGACATGCAAATCGAAGCAAACAGCACACCTATCAAATTTAAATATGCATGAGAGTTGGTTTTTGTGAAACTACAGAAAATTCTAAGCAACTTACATGTTGAAATCATTTTAATCTGGTGCACGGTTAAATTTATACGAATTTTACAAAAGGGCATTTGAATCTGTCCAAAATAAGAAAAAATGAAATTGCTAGGATTTGAAACCCAAATCCCTTGGGTGGACATTAATAGCCCTACCACCAGACTAATTAAGTGGTTGTGTCAAAATTGACAAAACAGCACATCAAAAATATGACAGAAGCTGTTGCGCTGGAGAAAAAATTCCTAAAAATATAATATGCACTGATGGATCCCATGGCAAAACTAGGTAGCGCTAACTATGATTCGAACTGAAACCAGAATGGATACTCTAAATAGCGTTGGTATTCCTCCTGGCGGATCTAGAAAAGAAAGAAGATCAGATCGGGAGGAACTGCTCACAGCGGGGAAAGGACGAAGCCAGCGATGAGATCCGCCCCACCTGGTGCAAGTCCGCGACGAACAAGGTGCTCCGGCGTCGGCTCCGGTGACTGGGGCTCCATTCCTCGCGACGGGAGCTCGATCCGATGCACGAGCACATGGGAGAGGTCCAACTCATGCTTGCTAACAACCAAGTTCGTGAACCAGCGAGAGAAAGAATTCAGAGGAAGAGAGAGACTCGAGGGGAGAGAGGGAAGGGGGAAGGAAGCTGGAGCAAGGCCAGCGGGTTGACCCAAGTGGTCGACTGCGGGGGGACTTCGTTCTGCTGCTGCTTGGGGAGCCACAGGGGACTCATCCATGGTGTTGCAGAAGTGTGAAAATAGAACAGGAGAAGAGAGAATTCAGAGAGAGGGAAACAGAGGAGAGGGAGGAAGAAGATAGGCAAGGGGAGGCGAGGCTCTGCTCACCGGCAGAACGACGAGGGACCTCCGGGCACGGCTGCTTCACTGCAACGCGCAGGAGGCACAAGTGAGCTCCTGCTCGAGTGGCTGCGCAGGTAGCAGACGAAAGGCTAGCGGCGTTGCGGGCGAGCGCTCTGGTTGGCCTGGTGGGGGAAAATGAGGTGGCTGGCGGCGGCGAGTAAACAGGGGTAGGATCCCTAAATATTAGGTTTTAGTCTGATTGGAATGGATGGACCTATATATAGGGAAACAAAACTAGCTCAAGACCTTCCGATCGTAATCGAACGGTCGCGGATAAATAGGTTAGGGTTTCAATGAACAAACCGATGACGGTTTGCGGTTAAACGGGGTTGATCCGGACCCAACGGTCACGACCGCCGGGTTCGGGTTCCGGGAGGTTTTCGGACTGGGCTGCGCGTAGGGTTGATGCACTATGCAGAGGCGCTAGGCGGAGATGACACGGAAAAACGCACAACCCGGTGACAGAGTTTAAAATACCGAAACATTCGACAATTGACCGGCTATAGTGCCGCTATATAATAAACGGCACGGGTGACAAACGAGCTCCGATCGCGATGAAATTTGACGGACGGCCTACCTACACTAAATTAATACCGCACACCAAGTTCCAGCTCAATCAGAGAAAGTTTTACGCACACTTTAAAACAAGGTTTCGACGATGCCGCGGGCGCGTGCGTGTGTGGTCGGGCTCAGAACGGACAGCGAGGAGAACCGGTAACTAACAACGGATGCAAGTTTGAAAACTGGCGGCAACGGAGATGCCGATGGAATGCAGATGATGCGATGATGATGCGACAAAAGAAAATAGACACACGACGAAAACGGAAAGAAAAGGGGAATCTTCTGGAACGTCGGTCTCGGGCTGTCACACTTGGTAGTTGATCTATGCTATGAAAGTAGTCTCAAAAGGGGTAGTTATCCAAAGGGATATGAAAACTTTCACCTTCATGTGCATTGAGTAGTTAGAGAAGTTTGATTCATCTCAATTAGTTTTGAGTTGTGGTTGTGGTAATATTGAAGTTATACTAGTAAGGTGTTGTGGATCTAGAAATACTTGTGTTGAAGTTAGTTATTCCCGTAGCATGCACGTATGGTGAACCGCTATGTGATGAAGTCTGAGCATGATTAGTCTATTGATTGTCATCCTTTGTGTGGCGGTCGGGATCGTGCGATGGTTTATACCTACCAACCCTTCCCCTAGGAGTATGCGTTGAATGCTTTGTTTCGATTACCACTAAAACTTTGGCAACAAGTATATGAGTTCTTCATGACTAATGTTGAGTACATGGTTTAGATGCACTTTCACCTTCCACCATCACTATCTTCTTTAGTGCCGTGCAACTTTCGTCGGTGCACAAAACCCACCATTAACCTCCCTCAAAACAGCCACCATACCTACCTACTATAGCTTTTTCATAGCTATTTCGAGATATATTGCCATGCAACTACCACCATGACATGTGCCACCACTTCTACATTGCCATTGCATGATCATAAGATAGCTAGCATGATGTTTCCATTAATGTCTATGCCATGCTAGATCATTGTCATGGTACACTACCGAAGGCATTCCATACACTACAAGAAAAACTACGTGTAGAGACGCTCAATTTCATACTTAGAGACGTGTTATTTCATCTCTATGCAACTGTAGAGTCGATTTTGTAAAGCGTCCTTGGAGTGTCTCCCCACGGACTGTCTCAAAACATGTAGACACGCTTGATAAGCGTGCGTACATGGCATGAGACGTTATATTGGAACGCCGCAAATCGTCTATATACATATAGACGTTTCATGAGACGTTCTATTCACGTTCAAATGAACATAGTGCCATCATGAGCCTCGTACTTATACATGTCATGTAGAGACATTATGTTTGTCTTCAAATATACATAAGCTTATTTTTAGCTATGAAACATTTTAATTTAAATAGTATTTTATTTATTTTGAATTTATATTCATCATTTAAATTTCAATCAGCTTTAGTGCAACAAATGCATGTGCAAATTGATCAAGAAGTGTCATTATATAAAGGCATCAAACTAGATCACAAATTGCATTCGCGAGCATCACAATCACACAGTTAGCATCCTCGTTAACAAATAGAGTGACAATTAATAGGAACACATAACTCTACTGAATGTGGAGTTCACAAACGAGACATTCATAGGGAAGATACAAATAATTACAAAAAGCCTACAAACTAGAACTAAGTTCTCCTTTGAAGCTAAAATCTATATATCATCTATAATACTTGTTCATTTGAAGATTATTCATCTGCAATTGCTCCTGGCTCGTGCAATGCACTCCTTTTTTGAATCCATTAATCTGAAAAGAGAAGATGACAGAGAAAAGTTTAGATGAGCATAACGTTTTACACAAGTGCAAAATGAAATGTTCTTTCATGACATTGTAAGAGATGTATCATACCAATGTTTTGTGGTTGTTTTGGACTAACAATGTTGTGTCTGTTGGAGGGCCTGGCTAAGATATTTTGACCTAAAAATCACAAAGATTTTCCATCAATAATAAATCTTAGTGTGGACATTGGAGAATACTCGATTGCTTGTATGAAAGTGGACTTCAATTTGATCAAGGCCAAGCAATACATAACCAATATCATCACTTACTATTTTGAATTTTTCATGTGGGCACACACCAGTCTCTCATATCCAACATTTGAAATATGGCGAATAGAAACTACAATATATTGCTCTCCAAGCATGTTCCTCTGACCACATATGTTTGATCTTACTCCATAAAATTCCTTTGGCCAGAACTACTTCTCTTGGTTGCCCCTCTAGTTTCAGCGTGAGCATTCTACGATTGAGTGAGAATAGGTGTGAATATATATACAAGATCAGCTACAATCAAGAAAGATAAATTACAAGAGGTCTGATATGATGTATAATAAATGCACTGACTAAAAGCCCTTACTATGTACCTATTGATCCTATATTGTTCCTAGTTGTATCATAGACACTTCTAGACTATGAACTCTTCTCTTTACGAGCTCTAGGAATTTATATAGTGCAATTGCTCGTCACTAAGATTAGTACTATGACAAAGAGACACCCTCATCTTACCATATACTGCAGATTTCCATGATTATCCCATTTGTCGCATTAGAGTCACTTGCTACTGCCAGCGCTACTAGTTCATGACGATATCATGTGCAAATACCCTACCTGTACATAAGAGTAAACCACATTTCTTCTAATATATTGTTATATTTGCCTGGTTAGTGAACTGCTCATTTGGTAAAGCTGATCGGCTATCTAACTTTTCAATGCTTTCTACAGTTGAGGTTCAGTCCAGGTGCAACTAAACATTATACAAAAAATGTTTGAGCTTACAAACCAGTTTAAATTGACTAGCAGAGCTAGGAGGATTTTTTATAATGAATCAGTCCTTTTAATTTTCCTTCATCGGGTTCAACAATTTTTTGCATCTGCAATAGGATGTTCAAGCTCCGAATCCACTGAAGTATCCTGGACATAATGTCTTTGACAAAACAATGTTAAAACCATATGCTAGTCAACAAGGCTAATGAGAGGAACGTGTGCATATAAACGTATGCCAAGTTCATGCAACGAACTTGCATTATCAAATAAACAACTAAACTATGTGAGAACCAATATGAACATAACAAAAAGTAGAAGAAAATTGCATACATACAGCTTGAGCCATGTTCTTGTGATAATGCAAGGAATGCATAACAACCGTAAAATTTATACTGGATTTGGAGGCCACTTATGCTCACAATGAAAGTGCATAATTTTATTCATGCTATTGAGAGGCATCATGTTAGACGTATAGTACAAGGGAAGCATGCAGACAACTTTCTTACTAAGCTTAAGTAAGTAATCTCGTCTGCAAGTGCTAATCATCATACAAACCTTGGGTGTAACAAATTTTCACATATGCTGCTTGCTATCACTACAAAATTAAAGATAAACTATTAGACCAACTACTTTTTTATCTTCAAGTAGCAAATATCTACTCTAACAATGTTTACTTCAAGCACATCCTAATTATTGTTTTTTTTCACTTTTGAGACTGCATCAAACTATCAAAGGCAACTGTACTAAGAGTCATACAATGCTATGTTATCTCATATAGGACAATATGATGGATTTGATATTAATAATATATTGTACATCCCCGCCAGCAGGAATAAATCATGGAAACCACCAAGATAATACAGTTGACCACATATGTTAGATCTGAACGTAAGGTGAGACGATGTTGCAAAGTGCACTATATTATTTAGATTCAGACAATCATATCATAGGCTCACAAAACCAGCAATAGATTATGCATCAATAATTCAGTAACCTGACACAAAACCAGCAATAGATTATGCATCAATAATTCAGTAACCTGACACAGATCCTACAGTACCACAACAAAGCACAGAAGGTCAACTTTGACTTTATAATCCACAACTAGATAGATCACGGTTCAGTAAAACAGGATCTACTACAAGTCTACAATGACAGGCATTTTTAATACGAACAAGGCAGAATGTACAAGAAAATTGAAGGAGGCTACACTAGTGGGGACAGGGCCTATAGCCCCGGCCCGTAAGGGGCTTTAGTCCCGGTTCACCAACCGGGACTAAAGGAGCGGGACTAAAGGCCTAACCTTTTCGTCCCGGCCCTCTTACATGCCGGGACTAAAGGTGCTCCACGTGGGCGCCTCGTAGCGTCCCAGGGGCAGGCCCTTTAGTCCCGGCTCGTTACACGGACCGGGACTCAAGATTTTCAGATTTTGCTATTTTTTGGCTTTTTTTTGAATGAAATTATTTTTGGGTTTTAGGGTTTTAGGGTTTAGGTTTTTAGGAGATTAACGTGATGCCTCGTTAGTGTTCGGGAATTAGTTTTCATATAATTTAAAATAGAAATAATTATGCATATATATATATATATATATATATATATATATATATATATATATATATATATAAGATTAACTCATCTTACAAGCGATCATATACAATTATATGGAGATCTGAATTATCGGGACTAGAGCTCGTCTATTCGATTACATGGACGAACATCAGTAATGGCCCTTAGCTACACTAAATCGTCCTTTGTCTTTTATAGCTTCCATCCTCAGAAATCCCGCAAGCTCCTCTGCAACAGCAATCGCGCGTTGCTCTGGTAGGACCTTCGTCCTCATGGCCTCGTGCTATATAAGAAGAGGAGATGAATATGAATATCAATCATGATAACAAAGAATGACGGGTAAAAATAGAGGTGTGAATGTTCATTGCTTACGTCGAATCTTTGCTCCTTGAACTCAGAGGTAAACGTGTGAATGGTCTCGCAAACATAGTATCCGCATAGATGCGTTCCCCGTGGCGGCTGGTTGCACTTTACGAGAATGGAATATATATAATCAAAATAATAATCTAGCATCATAAATGTATTGAAAATTAATAGAAGTATATCATACTACTACTTACCTGAGCCGCTCTAAAGGTGAGCTTCTCAGGAAAGCTACCGGGAGTCACGCACTTGAACCGATTCCAAACCCTGCCCGACAAGGATAATGATTTGCTAAGTTTTTCATTAATTGATATATTAGAAAATCATCGAAAGAGACCGATAGAACGCAAGAATGATTAAAATTACACTTGGAGCATGTCCTGCAGGCTTTGGAACTGTTCCAAGGGTCTCGATAATGGGTCGAAGGCATCAACTATTCCCTTATCAATTTGAATGTCCAACAGAATCCAATGGAAGCTGCACATGTATATATATATATATATATATATATATATATATATATATGTGTGTGTGTGTGTGTGTGTGTGTGTGTGTGTGTGAGTAACTTATCAATTACACTTATAAGTGAATGGACACAACAGAGTAAAGACCCTCACCTGAAGTTGTATGGAAACAGTATGTGGTCACAGAAATTTTGATCTCTTAGAAACCTTAGAAGGTTTTCCTCCGTCTCCTTGGGATAATTAGTTAGCGTCGCTATATGTATTTTATCTGGATCAATAAACCCAATATTTATGATGCGCTTACTTTTACACTCCAGAATCTTCATTCTGCATAATAGAGTACAAGTTATATATAGACAATGAATTGAAATAACTAAACAAGTTATATGTAGACAACGAGTTGAAAAACTTACAAACAATAGCAACTCATAAGCGATTTGTCGAGGGCGTCGCCATTGTACATCTGGAAGAGTTCATCAAAGTCGATATGGATTTCTTCGGAGCGGCCGTAGTACTCCTGTGGGACACTCAGCACGATCATCGTTCTCCCATTCTTTGATTCACTTAAGTACCATGTATGCAAGTAACGCATATTTGTTGGGAGATCATCTTTGCTGACCAAAGACGCTCCCATGACAAACTGTGGCTTAGGGGCTACCACAGCCTTGGGTAACCTGTCGTCTTGGGAAGCCAGAATGTCTTCAACCGAGATACCACATTCATCCGCCAACTCCTTTGCGTTTTCAAAAGCTTGCCCCTGCACCGGAGGGGGAACATTCTCGGTTAACACCTTGAGGGGTGGGATCGACTATTTGGCCTGTTGTCCAAGTTGAGGAACGTCTGATTTTTTCTTGCTTGTAGTTGAACTTGATTTGCTCCCACTTGCACTTGCATGTGACTTGCTCTTTTTCACTTCCTTCTGCAATGTGCGTGTATAGTCATCAGGCTTATAGTGTAAGTCATACTGTGATGGAGTGGTTATGAAGTCTTTTGCCCATGCTATGTTCTTGTCGGTGTATTTCGGGCGCGGCTCGGGTTCCTTCCTTTTCATATGCGCCTCATGTTGTTCCTTTGCTATCCTAGCGTTTTCCTCGGGGGTACGATCATAAGGTCTGATAGGAAGATTAGCATGAGGTACCTTTGGGAGGGGCGACAGTTTGCGCTTTGGGGAGCTCCGTCGCTTAGAAATCATCGACGAAGCGTTCTTGCTGGCACCCTTCCGCTTAGTATCATGTGCGGGCGGCGGCGAAGACGGACGACCCAAGTCCGGCGGCGGTGATCGAGATGGACTCGTGTTGTGCTGGCCGACGTCATGTGGAGGGCTTGGAGGTAATGGAGGTGTAGGTGACCTGCGACGACTCGGAGGCGGTGTTGTCCTTGGGGCCGAGCCTGGAAGCTTGATGTAGTTCTTGTCCCATAGGATGACTCCACCCAGTACTTCTCCGAGTGTCCTCTCATCTTCGGGTCCAGCTATGTCGAGCTCCATATCCTTAAACCCCGTCATGATTTCATCCACCCCGACTTTAGCAAAGCCAGCTGGAATCTCACAGCCATGCCAGCGTGCATCAGGGCCAGAAGGTAAAGCTTGTCCGACGACCACCTTCATGGATATGTTCTTGAATTTTTGATGGAGTGCACATGATGTTGACTCCTTGATTCCATCCACGGGGTAGCCGGGACCGCCCTCTATCATTCTTCGTTCATCATCGGGCGGCGCCTTAGATTCAGCCACGCTGCTTTTCCGCTTAGATGGGGCGCCGGTAATATCAACTGCAGGATCCTCCTGGCGCGGTACTCCTCTAAGCTCATCAATCTGCTTCTGTTGCTCGTTAATCCTGGCAAGCAACTGGTTGAACTTGTCATTCTCCTCATCCTGCTGCCGCTTCTTTGCTCTCTCTCAGCTTCTGTAAGTGTCTTGGTCTCTGGCAAACCCAAGCCACCACGGCTAAGAAGGACCGAAGCCTCGCGTTCGTCCTCCATGCTCGTCATTGCCGAGGACCAGTGTGAGCAAATCTTTCTCTCTATCTGCAGTGAACTTTCTTCTTCCCTCCTTAATTTCTTTCACTATCCTTTTCCAATTCTCCCTGGGTATCCTAAGATTGTCATTGCAGATGAGGTCCCCTGTTGTTTCGTCGTACGACCCATCATGCGCAAGGAACCAATTTCTTGCTCTCAATTCCCAATCATCACGGAGTGGTTCAGGTACGACGCCTTTATCTATCAGATCTTGCTCTTTCTTATCCCACTTTGGGATGGCAGTCTCATAGCCCCCTGGCCCCAGCTTGTGGTGATATATCTTCTTGTCGACATTTATCTTGTTCTTTTCTGATAATGCCAGGGCATCTTCTGACTCCTTGTACTCTTGAAATGCCTTCCAGTGATTCACCTGCTTGGCTAGATACCCCTCGAATACTGGCACTTTATGTGTCTTCAGATAGTTTTTCCATAGCTTCTTCTTCCAGCTACGGCACAGTTCAGCCATCTTCTTCAGAGTCCACTGCTTGACTTTGGCCCTCAGTTTGTCTGCGGCGTCTTCATTCTCACATTCTGGCAGGTTGAAATGTGACATGAGATCATTCCAAAGATTATCTTTGTACCTTTCGGCGACATAGTCACTATCGGCTGCCCCTTTGCGCTTGTTCCACTCCCAAACGCTGATCGGGACGTGATCCCTAATGAGAACTTCGCATTGCTTCTTGAATGTGTCGGCAGCATTCTTAGGAAGCTTGGGTTCGCCCGTAGGAAATATCACCTCAAATATGTAATGGGTCCGTGCATCCAACTTTCTAGTCGGGCCTCGTTTCGTAGTTTTGCTTGATGTGGAGGCCTAAGAGGGAGAAACATTTGTCAAATGAATGTATATGTATACAATATAGAGCTATCTCCAATATTTTTCACATATTATAAGTGATTGTCGAACTTCATATGTATACCTCGCCGGACTTCTCCTATTCACCGGCTTCTCCATCAGTGGAGCTATCACCTTCTCCGTCATTGGACCTATCTCCTGCCCCATCGGCTTCATCTTTGTGTCGCTCGACCGTCATTCCAACGTCCTGGTTTAGATATAACGACGGAGATTCAGCTGGTTCAACGTCGGGGCCGTCTTTGATTATATCTTCCAGAAGTTCTTCCTCTTCGAGGTTCCTGATATGTGGATCCATACTTCTACAAAAAACGTATTCTCTTAACCTTTGTACCAAAAACCAAAGTAGGAGTACTTTTCCAATTTGAGACTCCTAGATTTCTGCATAGTATTCAAAGTAGGAGTAAATTTCCAATTTGAGCATTCACTAAGTAAAACCAAATCCTAAAATAAAGTAGTATTCAAATTAGCATGCATTCAATTATAAGCTAATACATCATCACTTTTGTCCGTACATCGTCGAATATTACCATTAATACTCCTCGAATACTATCATACATATAGCATCACTAATACATCTAGAACAGTAGCGCCCGACGGGTATCGGCGCGGGTGGTGGACACCCAAAGAGAAGGAACCATCACACGATCATAGCTCCAGTGAGATCCCCGAAGAACCTGGCAGGTATGCTCGAACCTGCCCTCCAACGCAACCATGTAGCGACGGATGTGCTCATCCTCCTCGCTGACACGGTGATGTACCACCTTCGCGGTGTCCGGAAGCCTCGGCACCCTCACTGGCCCACGCGACAGCCACCAAACAAGGATCGGGTCAACGACCGGCTCGCTCCTCACCAACCTACGCCCCCCCGGAAGGTAGCACCTCCCAATACCAGCCGGGCGGAGCCCAGTCCCGGACAGGGCCCCTCTGATCAAGCAGGTGTCCTCCGCCGAGTCGATGACGAGGATGCGGGATAGGCATCGTAAAATGAACTAAAAATAAACTAGTTCTATTAATTTTCTTGCTAAAAATAAACTATTAACACTTAAGCATATACAATAGCAAAATTAAACTATTAACACTTATTTTCATTTTTCTTCTCCTCCTCTTCTTTCTTCTCTTCTCCTGCTCTTCTTTTCTTCTCTTCTCCTCCTCTTCTTTTCTTCTTTTCTTATACACTATACACTATATACACTATAGCAAAATTCCTCCTCTCCTTATACACTATACACTAATAATCTAGCACAAACCTAATAACAATAGGAATTAAATGACAAAAAATCTTTTCTTTTTCTTCTTTTCTTCTCCTTTCTCTTCCTTTCTTCTACTTTTTTTTCTTCTCTTCTCCTTTTTCTTCTTTTCTTCTATACTGGCCGGAGTGTTGGGGAGGAGGGGGCGGGGGGCTTACTGGCCGGAGTGTTGGCGAGGAGAACGGCGCGGAGGACGGCGCGGCGGCGAGGAGGACGGCGAGGAGGACGGCGCGGCGGCGAGGAGAACGGGCGACGGCGAGGAGGACGGCGCGGCGGCGAGGAGGACGACTGATGGCGAGCAGGACGGCGGGCAGCCTGACGGCGTCGGTTACGTTCGTCGCTGTGCCGCGCCGGGCAGGAGAACGAGAGGAAGAAGAAGAGAAATGGATGATTTGGGTTGGAAATTTTCGAAGTCCCGCTTATATAGGTGGATCTTTAGTCCCGGGTGGCTCGAACCGGGACTAAAGACCCCCTTTAGTCCCGGGTGGAGCCACGACCCGGGACTAAAGGCCTCTTTTCAGGTAGACCAGGAGGCGGGAAGCAGGGGGTCTTTAGTCCCGGGGCGTGGCTCCAACCGGGACTAAAGGGGGTCTTTAGTCCCGGGGGCGTGGCTCCAACCGGGACTAAAGACTCTCCTCGGCTGCACGATAAGTTTAGTCCCACCTCGCCCAGCGAGGGGGACTAACACTTGTTTATAAGCCCCGTCGCAGCTTCTCCATCCAGCTCCTCTCTAAAGCAGGCTTACGGGCCTAAACTCACTGAAAATTGTAACTATATTAGAAATTATAGGGAAAATTCAATCTAAATTCAAATGAGAATTTAGGTTGAATTTTGTCTATGATCTCGAATATAGTTTGAATTTTTTTTATTTTCATAATTAATAATTTTGACTATCCAAACTATTATCTATTTTGTTATTTTCAATTAAAAACTATGTTTATTAAAAATTCTTTTTGCATATTTGAGAATTTGACAAAACTATGATAATGAAAATTGTTTCAAATTGAATAAATAATGCAAAACTATTTTTTATTTTCATAATTAATAACTTTGACTATCCAAACTATTATCTATTTTGTTATTTTCAATTAAAACCTATGTTTATTAAAAATTCTTTTTGCATATTTGAGAATTTGACAAAACTATGATAATGAAAAGTGTTTCAAATTGAATAAATAATGCAAAACTATTTTTTATTTTCATAATGAATAATTTTGACTATCCAAACTATCATCTATTTTGTTATTTTCAATTAAAAACTATGTTTATTAAAAATTCTTTTTGCATATTTGAGAATTTGACAAAACTATGATAATGAAAAGTGTTTCAAATTGAATAAATAATGCAAAAATAATTTTTATTTTCATAATTAATAATTTTGACTATCCAAACTATTATCTATTTTGTTATTTTGACTTAATTTGTTATATTTCGTGCATTTACTTATTTTTTTTAGCTAGTTGACCCTGAAATTGAAAAGCACTACAAATGAACTCTGAAAATGTTGAAAGTTGGCATGCTATCATCATTTCACCCACATAGCATGTGTTAAAAAGTTGAGAGGGCTACGACAAAGACTGGATGTAGTTTGTGTACAAAACTGACAATTTCTCTCGAAGTAGCAGGGTTTCGAACGAGAACTCATCTCTTACAAAGGGATATCATTTTTTTTAAACTTATTTGAACTCCATACTTTTTGTGTGTTCAAAATGCACCATTCAAAGGCACATCACAAAATTTCAACAATTTCTGACTTCATTTGTTATATTTCGTGCATTTACTTATTTTTTGGAGCTAGTTGACCCTGAAATTGAAAAGCACGACAAATGAACTTTGAAAATGTTGAAAGTTGGCATGCTATCATCATTTCACCGACATAGCATGTGTTAAAAAGTTGAGAGGGCTACGACAAAGACTGGATGCAGTTCTTGTACAAAACTGACAATCTCTCTCGAAGTAGCAGGGTTTCGAACGAGAACTCATCTCTTACAAAGGGATTTCATTTTTTTAAACTTATTTGAACTCCATACTTTTTGTGTGTTCAAAATGCACTATTCAAAGGCACATCACAAAATTTCAACAATTGCTGACTTCATTTGTTATATTTCGTGCATTTACTTATTTTTTTGAGCTAGTTGACCCTGAAATTGAAAAGCACTACAAATGAACTCTGAAAATGTTGAAAGTTGGCATGCTATCATCATTTTCACCCACATAGCATGTGTTAAAAAGTTGAGAGGGCTACGACAAATACTGGAGGCAGTTCGTGTACAAAACTGACAATCTCTCTCGAAATAGCAGGGTTTCGAACGAGAACTCATCTCTTACAAAGGGATTTCATTTTTTTAAACTTATTTGAACTTCATACTTTTTGTGTGTTCAAAATGCACCATTCAAAGTCACATCACAAAATTTCAACAATTTCTGACTTAATTTGTTATATTTCGTGCATTTACTTATTTGTTTTGGGCTAGTTGACCCTGAAATTGTAAAGCACTACAAATGAACTCTGGAAATGTTGAAAGTTGGCATGCTAACATCATTTCACCCACATAGCATGTGTTAAAAAGTTGAGAGGGCTACGACAAAGACTGGATGCAGTTCGTGTACAAAACTGACAATCTCTCTCGAAGTAGCAGGGTTTCGAACGAGAACTCATCGCTTACAAAGGGATTTCATTTTTTTAAACTTATTTGAACTCCATACTTTTTGTGTGTTCAAAATGCACCATTCAAAGACACATCACAAAATTTGAACAATTTCTGACTTCATTTGTTATATTTCGTGCATTTACTAATTTTTTTTGAGCTAGTTGACCCTGAAATTGAAAAGCACTACGAATGAACTCTGAAAATGTTGAAAGTTGGCATGCTATCATCATTTCACCCACATAGCATGTGTTAAAAAGTTGAGAGGGCTACGACAAAGACTGGATGCAGTTCGTGTACAAAACTGACAATCTCTCTCGAAGTAGTAGGGTTTCGAACGAGAACTCATCTCTTACAAAGGGATATCATTTTTTTAAACTTATTTGAACTCCATACTTTTTGTGTGTTCAAAATGCACCATTCAAAGGCACATCACAAAATTTCAACAATTTCTGACTTAATTTGTTATATTTCGTGCATTTACTTTTTTTTTGAGCTAGTTGACCCTGAAATTGAAAAGCACTACAAATGAACTCTGGAGATGTTGAAAGTTGGCATGGTATCATCATTTCACCCACGTAGCATGTGTTAAAAAGTTGAGAGGGCTACGACAAAGACTGGATGTAGTTTGTGTACAAAACTGACAATCTCTCTCGAAGTAGGAGGGTTTCGAACGAGAACTCATCTCTTACAAAGGGATTTCATTTTTTTAACTTATTTGAACTCCATACTTTTTGTGTGTTCAAAATGCACCATTCAAAGGCACATCACAAAATTTGAACAATTTCTAACTTCATTTGTTATATTTCGTGCATTTACTTATTTTTTTTGAGCTAGTTGACCCTGAAATTGAAAAGCACTAAAATGAACTCTGAAAATGTTGAAAGTTGGCATGCTATCATCATTTCACCCACATAGCATGTGTTGAAAAGTTGAGAGGGCTACGACAAAGACTGGATGCAGTTCGTGTACAAAACTGACAATCTCTCTCGAAGTAGCAGGGTTTCGAACGAGAACTCATCTCTTACAAAGGGATTTCATTTTTTTAAACTTATTTGAACTCCATACTTTTTGTGTGTTCAAAATGCACTATTCAAAGGCACATCACAAAATTTCAACAATTGCTGACTTCATTTGTTATATTTCGTGCATTTACTTATTTTTTTGAGCTAGTTGACCCTGAAATTGAAAAGCACTACAAATGAACTCTGAAAATGTTGAAAGTTGGCATGCTATCATCATTTTCACCCACATAGCATGTGTTAAAAAGTTGAGAGGGCTACGACAAATACTGGAGGCAGTTCGTGTACAAAACTGACAATCTCTCTCGAAATAGCAGGGTTTCGAACGAGAACTCATCTCTTACAAAGGGATTTCATTTTTTAAAACTTATTTGAACTCCATACTTTTTGTGTGTTCAAAATGCACCATTCAAAGTCACATCACAAAATTTCAACAATTTCTGACTAAATTTGTTATATTTCGTGCATTTACTTATTTGTTTTGGGCTAGTTGACCCTGAAATTGTAAAGCACTACAAATGAACTCTGGAAATGTTGAAAGTTGGCATGCTATCATCATTTCACCCACATAGCATGTGTTAAAAAGTTGAGAGGGCTACGACAAAGACTGGATGCAGTTCGTGTACAAAACTGACAATCTCTCTCGAAGTAGCAGGGTTTCGAACGAGAACTCATCGCTTACAAAGGGATTTCATTTTTTAAAACTTATTTGAACTCCATACTTTTTGTGTGTTCAAAATGCACCATTCAAAGACACATCACAAAATTTGAACAATTTCTGACTTCATTTGTTATATTTCGTGCATTTACTAATTTTTTTTGAGCTAGTTGACCCTGAAATTGAAAAGCACTACGAATGAACTCTGAAAATGTTGAAAGTTGGCATGCTATCATCATTTCACCCACATAGCATGTGTTAAAAAGTTGAGAGGGCTACGACAAAGACTGGATGCAGTTCGTGTACAAAACTGACAATCTCTCTCGAAGTAGTAGGGTTTCGAACGAGAACTCATCTCTTACAAAGGGATATCATTTTTTTAAACTTATTTGAACTCCATACTTTTTGTGTGTTCAAAATGCACCATTCAAAGGCACATCACAAAATTTCAACAATTTCTGACTTAATTTGTTATATTTCGTGCATTTACTTTTTTTTTGAGCTAGTTGACCCTGAAATTGAAAAGCACTACAAATGAACTCTGGAAATGTTGAAAGTTGGCATGGTATCATCATTTCACCCACGTAGCATGTGTTAAAAAGTTGAGAGGGCTACGACAAAGACTGGATGTAGTTTGTGTACAAAACTGACAATCTCTCTCGAAGTAGGAGGGTTTCGAACGAGAACTCATCTCTTACAAAGGGATTTCATTTTTTTAACTTATTTGAACTCCATACTTTTTGTGTGTTCAAAATGCACCATTCAAAGGCACATCACAAAATTTGAACAATTTCTAACTTCATTTGTTATATTTCGTGCATTTACTTATTTTTTTTTGAGCTAGTTGACCCTGAAATTGAAAAGCACTAAAATGAACTCTGAAAATGTTGAAAGTTGGCATGCTATCATCATTTCACCCACATAGCATGTGTTAAAAAGTTGAGAGGGCTACGACAAAGACTGGATGCAGTTCGTGTACAAAACTGACAATCTCTCTCGAAGTAGCAGGGTTTCGAACGAGAACTCATATCTTACAAAGGGATTTCATTTTTTTAAACTTATTTGAACTCCATACTTTTTGTGTGTTCAAAATGCACTATTCAAAGGCACATCACAAAATTTCAACAATTGCTGACTTCATTTGTTATATTTCGTGCATTTACTTATTTTTTTGAGCTAGTTGACCCTGAAATTGAAAAGCACTACAAATGAACTCTGAAAATGTTGAAAGTTGGCATGCTATCATCATTTTCACCCACATAGCATGTGTTAAAAAGTTGAGAGGGCTACGGCAAATACTGGAGGCAGTTCGTGTACAAAACTGACAATCTCTCTCGAAATAGCAGGGTTTCGAACGAGAACTCATCTCTTACAAAGGGATTTCATTTTTTTAAACTTATTTGAACTCCATACTTTTTGTGTGTTCAAAATGCACCATTCAAAGTCACATCACAAAATTTCAACAATTTCTGACTTAATTTGTTATATTTCGTGCATTTACTTATTTGTTTTGGGCTAGTTGACCCTGAAATTGTAAAGCACTACAAATGAACTCTGGAAATGTTGAAAGTTGGCATGCTATCATCATTTCACCCACATAGCATGTGTTAAAAAGTTGAGAGGGCTACGACAAAGACTGGATGCAGTTCGTGTACAAAACTGACAATCTCTCTCGAAGTAGCAGGGTTTCGAACGAGAACTCATCTCTTACAAAGGGATTTCATTTTTTTAAAACTTATTTGAACTCCATACTTTTTGTGTGCTCAAGATGCACCATTCAAAGGAACGTCACAAAATTTCAACAATTTCTGACTTAATTTGTTATATTTCGTGCATTTACTTTTTTTTTTGAGCTAGTTGACCCTGAAATTGAAAAGCACTACAAATGAACTCTGGAAATGTTGAAAGTTGGCATGCTATCATCATTTCACCCACATAGCATGTGTTAAAAAGTTGAGAGGGCTACGACAAAGACTGGATGCAGTTCGTGTACAATACTGACAATCTCTCTCGAAGTAGCAGGGTTCCGAACGAGAACTCATCTCTTACAAAGGGATTTCATTTTTTAAAACTTATTTGAACTCCATACTTTTTGTGTGTTCAAAATGCACCATTCAAAGGCACATCACAAAATTTCAAAAATTTCTGACTTCATTTGTTATATTTCGTGCATTTACTTATTTTTTTTAGCTAGTTGACCCTAAAATTGAAAAGCACTACAAATGAACTCTGAAAATGTTGAAAGTTGGCATGCTATCATCATTTCACCCACATAGCATGTGTTAAAAAATTGAGAGGGCTACGACAAAGACTGGATGCAGTTCGTGTATAAAACTGACAATCTCTCTCGAAGTAGTAGGGTTTTGAACAAGAACTCATCTCTTAGAAGGGATTTCATTTTTTTAAACTTATTTGAACTCCATACTTTTTGTGTGTTCAAAATGCACCATTCAAAGGCACATCACAAAATTTCAAAAATTTCTGACTTCATTTTGTTATATTTCGTGCATTTACTTATTTTTTTTGAGCTAGTTGACCCTGAAATTGAAAAGCACTACAAATGAACTCTGAAAATGTTGAAAGTTGGCATGCTATCATCATTTCACCCACATAGCATGTGTTAAAAAATTGAGAGGGCTACGACAAAGACTGGATGCAGTTCGTGTACAAAACTGACAATCTCTCTCGAAGTAGAAGGGTTTCGAACAAGAACTCATCTCTTACAAGGGATTTCATTTTTTTAAACTTATTTGAACTCCAGACTTTTTGTGTGTTCAAAATGCAACATTCAAAGGCACATCACAAAGGGATTTCTTCTTCTCGCATATATGGCGGACACTAGCTCACCTGATTTTTCAACCGTCGATGATGGTCGCTACTCCTACTTCCCCTAGTGCATAACCAATATCTAGCACAAGGAGAAGAAGGAGAAGTGATTTTTTAATCAAAAACAGATCTGTTACAAAAGGGATTTCATTTTTTGAACTTATTTGAACTGAAGACTTTTTGTATATATATGTGGTCGAAATGCATGACACCATGAAGTTAGAAAGGGCTAAACCATTCAAAAGTAGCAAATGAAGTTAGAAAGGGCTAAACTATTCAAATTTGGAAACTATAATGGCACAAACAGAAACTAGACATATATAAATTGGTCCAAGAAGTACATGATACTAGTCCAAACAGTACATAATAATAGCTACAATAGATATATATACAAGTGTTCGACGTTAAGAACACTACTCGTCTGAATCATCTGAATCAGAATGTCCACCTAACTCGAGGGGATATAGGTGACGCTGGCCATAGTGGACGAGTCGAATCCTGCGGTACAACTCGTATGAAACATATGCATCTTTTGCTGCATACTCAATGTTGATATCATCAAGTGGGCCCTTCTCCCAAAGTCGGTGCTGAGACCTTGGGAAACTGGTCTTTATATCAGCATATGAATCGTCGATCAAGGCAACTGCCATACGAGCCATCGAAGTCCTGTCATGTTGAAGCTTGAATATCGTTTGGATATCAATGAGGCAACCAGCTGGTATCTCAATACCGAAGCTGTGCCTCATCTTCAGCCTGTCGTTCCTTATGTCAACGGAAGCAAAAGTGACGCCACTGCGAAGGAACTCCATGAGTCCTGGACAATGCTTGTCACTCCTGCAACAGAAACAAATTAAAATGGACCAAATGTTACATACTGCTGCAATAAGGAAACATGTTTCACTACAACTAAAGAGAAACTTATCTTTAGGATTCATATAGCACATATGCAATGGAACCTAGAGATAGATTATGAACCTACTGCTGCAATAAGGAAACATGCTTCATTATAACTATTTGAAGGGAACCAACTATGATAGAAACAAATAAACTTATACGTGGAATTCACTATGATAGATACCATTCGAGTGCTACTCTTGTTGGCAGCCTCGCATGGTCTTCTTGTTCATCAAATGGACGTTAAGACGGCTTTCCTGAACGGAGAGCTAGACGAGGAAATCTATATGCAACAGCCATATGTCTTTGTGATAGATGGTCAGGAACAAAAAGTGTGTAAGTTGCTAAAATCTTTATATGGCCTGAAGCAAGCACCTAAGAAATGGCATGATAAGTTTAATACAACTCTGACATCTCTTGGCTTCGTTGTTAATGAAGCTGACGAATGTGTATACTATCATCATGGTGGGGGCGAAGGAGTTATACTGTGCTTGTATGTTGATGATATACTGATATTTGGAACGAACCTCAAAGTGATTGAGGAGGTTAAGTCTTTTCTGTCTCAAAACTTTGAGATGAAGGACCTTGGGGTGGCTGATGTTATCTTGAACATCAGGCTCTTGAGAGATGATGAGGGTGGGATTACACTTCTGCAATCCCACTATGTTGAGAAGATTTTGAGTCCCTTTGGATTTCAGACTGCAAAATTTCTCAAACACCATATGATCCTAGTGTGCTGATTCGAAAGTTCAAAGGCACAGCTATAGATCAATTGAGATTCTCTCAAATTATCGGTTCGCTTATGTACCTTGCTAGCGCAACGAGGCCTGACATCGCGTTTGCTGTGAGCAAACTTAGCCGGTTTGTTGCAAACCCGAGCGATGTTCATTGGCGTGCTGTTGAAAGAATTACGCGCTACCTGAAAGGTACTGTCAACCACGGACTTCACTATATGGGATACCCATCGGTACTTGAAGGGTATAGTGATGCGAATTGGATCTCTAATGCTGATGAGATTGAAGTCTGTCAGACGTTTGAGAAACTCTGTAGTGATAGCGTTGGATTACCTCCAAACGGCTAAGAATCTAGCAGATCCCTTTACTAAAAGGCTATCACGTGTTGTGATAAATAGTGCATCGTGGGAGATGGGTATGAGACCCACATGAGTTGCCATGGCAGTAACCCAACCTATACGATCGGAGATCCCGTCAAGTAGGACCTGGGAAAACAAGCTAGTGGTGAACTGATGAGAGTAACTTTATTAACCCACTCCGTTGGAGATGCAATGCTCTCGGATACTATATGGTAGGATGACTATTGTCTTAATGTGTTCTAAAGCTTATGTGTAAGCACGATGCTGTCTGATACGTCTCAAACGTATCTATAATTTTTGATGGTTTCATGCTGTTATCTTGTCATCTTTGGATGTTTTATGTACCTTTTATATCTTTTTTGGGACTAACTTATTAATTCAGTGCCAAGTGCGAGTTCCTGTTTTTTGTGTGTTTTTGGCTCTTTTCAGATCTGATTTTGGAACGGAATCCAAACGGAATAAAATCCCTGAAATGATTTTTTTCCCGAACGGAAGAAGATCAGTGGGCCTGTGGGCCAAGCCAGGAGGGCTACAGGGAGACCACAAGCCCCCCACTCTGCCACCAGGGGAGGTGGCGGTGGGCAGGCTTGTGGCCTCCCTGGTGCCCCCTGACCAAGATCTTTGGCCTATATATTCCCTAAAATACAGCAAAAAATTGGGGGATCCACAAAAATACTTCTCCGCCGCCGCAAGCTTCCGTTTCCGCGAGATCTCATCTGGAGACCCTTCCCGGTGCCCTGCCGGAGGGGACTTTGGAGTTGGAGGGCTTCTTCATCATCATCATCGCCCCTCCAATGACTCGTGAGTAGTTCACTTCAGACCTAGGGGTCCGTAGTTAGTAGCTAGATGGCTTCTTCTCTCTCTTGGATCTTCAATACAAAGTTCTCCATGATCTTCATGGAGATCTATCCGATGTAATCTTCTTTGGCTGTGTGTTTGTCGAGATCCGATGAATTGTGGATTTGTAATCAGATTATCTATGATATATATTTGAGTCTTTGCTGATTTCTTATATGCATGATTTGATATCCTTGTAAGTCTCCCCGAGTCTTGGGTTTTGTTTGGCCAACCAGATCTATGATTCTTGCAATGGGAGAAGTGCTTGGTTTTGGGTTCTTACCATGTGGTGACCTTTCCCAGTGACAGTAGGGGCAGCAAGGCACACATTGAGTAGTTGCCATCAAGGGTAACAAGATGGGTTCTGTCGTTGATATGAGATTGTCCATCTACATCATGTCATCTTGCTTAAGGTGTTACTCTGTTCTTTTGGACTTAATACACTAGATGCATGCTGGATAGCGGTCGACGTGTGGAGTAATAGTAGTAGATGTAGACAATATCGGTCTACTTGTTTTGGATGTGATGCCTATAGATATAATCATTGCCATAGATGACGTCACGACTTTGCGCGGTTCTATCAATTGCTCGACAGTAATTTGTTCACCCACCGTCTACTTGCTTTCATGAGAGAAGCGACTAGTAAACACTACGGCCGCGGGGTCTATTCACATCTATCGTTTCCACTTCGCTTTTACTTTGCTTTGTTACTTTGTTGCTTTCAGTTCTCACTTGGCGAACAATCTATAAGGGATTGGCAACCCCTTCATAGCGTTGGGAGCAAGCTTTTTGTGTTTGTGCAGGCTCTTGTGATACTCCTCCACTGGATCGATACCTTGATTCTCAAACTGAGGGAAATACTTACCACCGCTGCGCTACATCACCCTTTCCGCTTCGAGGGAACACCAAGCAAGGCTCCAAGGCGACGGGGGAAATCCTTTGCATATTTTCCTAGGAAGTCCATTAAGGCGTAGCCGTAGCAGAAGGATTCCTCGTGCCGTCGACACACCTATTTCTGGCGCCGTTGGAAGGTCTTTTGTTGAAGTAGCAGTGCCGGGGAGGAGAGATCAAGATCTATCCAAGTAGGTCTCACAAACTCATCTCTTGCATTTACTTTTTTGCCAGTTGCCTCTCGTTTTCCTCTCCCCCACTTCACATTTGCCATTTTATTTTGCCTTTCTCCTTTCCCGTTTTCTTTTCCCTTTGCTGTTTTACTTTGCCGGTTTTCTTGCTTGCTTGTGTGCTTGTTTGTTTGTTGAAGTCATCATGGATGAAAACACCAAACTTTGCGACTTCTCGAGCACTAATAATAATGATTTTATTAGTACTCCAATTGCTCCCGCCACTAGTGCGGAATCGTATGAAATCAATGCCGCTTTGCTGAATCTTGTTATGAAAGAGCAATTCTCTGGCCTTCCTAGTGAAGATGTCGCATCCCATCTCAATACCTTCATTGAGCTTTGTGATATGCAAAAGAAAAGAGATGTGGATAATGACGTGATTAAGTTGAAACTTTTTTCCTTTCTCATTGCGAGATCGCGCAAAAACTTGCTTTTCTTCTTTGCCTAAAAATAGTATCGATTCTTGGGATAAGTGCAAAGATGCTTACATATCCAAGTATTTTCCGCCGGCTAATATCATCTCCTTATGTAACAATATCATGAATTTCAAGCAACTTGATCATGAACACGTTGCATAATCTTGGGAGAGGATGAAGCTTATGATTAGAAATTGTCCCGCTCATGGCTTGAGTTTGTGGATGATTATACAAATCTTTTACGCTGGCTTGAATTTCGCTTCTCGCAATATCTTGGACTCCGTCTCAGGTGGAACGTTCATGGAAAATCACGTCAGGATACGCTACGAAACTCCTAGACAATATCATGACCAACTACTCTCAGTGGCACACTGAAAGGTCGCCTGCTAGCAAAAAGGTACACGCTATAGAAGAGATTAACTTGCTTAGTGCTAAGATGGACGAGTTGATGAATTTGGTTGCTAGTAGAAACGCTACCGTAGATCCTAATTACATGCCACTATCTTCCTTGATTGAGAGTAGCAACGCTAGTTTGGACGTGAATTTTGTTGGTAGGAATAATTTTGGCAACAACAATGCTTTTAGAGGAAACTATGTTCCTAGGCCTTTTCCTAGTAACTCCTCTAACAATTATGGCAATTCCTACAGCAACACTTATGGAAATCGCAACAAATTACCCTCTGATTTAGAGAGTAATATCAAAGAGTTCATCAACTCTCAAAAGATTTTCAATGCGTCCATAGAGGAAAAACTACTCAAAATTGACGATTTGGCTAAGAGCGTTGATAGGATGTCTTGTGATATTGATGCTTTGAAAGTTAGATGCGCTCCTCCCAAGGTCAACTTGGATGAAACTTTGAAAGCTATGCGTGTCTCCATGAATGAGAGCAAAGAAAGAACCGCCCAAATTCGCGTTAGGCATGAATGTTTTAAAAGGGTGCGTTCTAGTGATGCAAATCACGAAGATCTTAAAGTGCTTGGTGTGTCTCCTCTTGAATCTTTGTTTTCGTGTGTCAAACCTATTTATGGAGGGGCTGGATATCAATCCACTTTGGTTGAAAAAACGCCCCAATGATTTGGAGTCCACCTATCTTGATGATAAAGGTGTGGAGAGTGGAGTAGAAGAAATCAAATTTTTGGGTAGTAATGAAACTCCCACTTTGGATTTTAAGGAATTCAATTATGATAATTGCTCCTTGTTTGAATGCATTTCTTTGATGCAATCCATTACAAACTCTCCACACGCTTATAGCCAAAGCAAAGCCTTTACCGCGCATATCGTAGATGCTATGATGAAATCTCTTGAAGAGAAGATCGAATTAGAAGTCTCTATACCTAGAAAACTTCATGATGAGTGGGAACCTACTATCAAAATCAAGATAAAAAACTATGAGCGCAATGCTTTATGTGATTTTGGTGCTAGTTTTTCCGCGATTCCAAAGTCTTTATGTGATATTCTTGGTTTTCATGAGATTGAAGAGTGTTCTCTTAATTTGCATCTTGCGGATTCTACAGTCAAGAAACCCATAGGAAGGATCGGTGATGTTCTTATTGTTGCAAATAAGAATTATGTACCCGTGGATTTCATTGTACTTGACATAGATTGCAATCCTTCATGTCCCATTATTCTTGGTAGACCTTTCCTAAGGACTATTGGTGCCATCATCGATATGAAGGAAGGGAATATTAGATTTCAATTTCCTTTTAATAAGGGCATGGAGCACTTTCCTAGAAAGAAATAAGATTGCCTTATGAATCTATGATGAGGGCTACTTATGGTTTGAGCACCAAAGATGACTATACGTGATTCCATCACCTTTCGCCTAGCTAAGGGCGTTAAACAAAAGCGCTTGTTGGGAGGCAACCCAACGAATCTATCATTTTTCTTTCTGTTTTGTTTTTTTCACACTTCCATAATTCTGTTATGATTGTGTTTTTTGTGTTTCTTTTTGCGTTTGTGCCAAGCAAAACCGTTATGATTAGTCTTGGGGATGATCGTTTGGTCATGCTGGAAAAGACAGAAACTTTCTGCTCACGAAAAGAATTTTCACTTTGTTTCTGTAAGAGCTTTTGAGTTGATTCTTTTTGCTTCTGATTGCCACGCAAATTCTTTAGACTATCGTAATGTTTCATAATTTTTGATGTAACAGAAGTATACGAAATATACATATTGCTACAGACTAGTCTGCTATTAATAGATTCTATTTTTATTGTGTTGGTTGCTTATTTTGATGAAACTATGGATAGTATCGGGGGGTATTATCCATAGAAGATTGAAAATACAGTAACCCAACATCAGCATAAGTATAATTTAAGTTTGCTATAGTACCTAAGGAAGTGGTGGTTTGCTTTCTCATACTAATGTTATCACGAGTTTCTGTTTAAGTTTCGTGTTGTGAAGTTTTCAAGTTTTGGGTGAAGTTGTTATGGACAAAGAGATAAAGAGTGGCAAGAGCTCAAGCTTGGGGATGCCCAAGGCACCCCAATAGATTCAAGGATGCGTAAAAGCCTAAGCTTGGGGATGCCCCGGGAAGGCATCCCCTCTCTCGTATTCAATCCATCGGTAACGTTACTTGGGGCAATATTTTTATTCACCACATGTTATGTGTTTTTGCTTGGAGCGTCTTGTATCATAGGAGTCTTTTATTTTTGTTGTGTCACAATCATCCTTGCTGCACACCTAGAGAGAGATACATGCACTCACCGTGATTTTGTAGAGCTTCACTTATATCTTTTGGTAGACAATTCAGCTCACATGTGCTTCACTTATATCATTTGAGCTAGATACTTTTGCTTTGTGTGCTTCACTTATATCTTTTAGAGCACAGCTGTGCGTGGCTTGGTAGTTGATCTATGCTTTGAAAGTAGTCTCAAAAGGGGTAGTTATCCAAAGGGATACGGAAACTTCCACCTTCATGTGCATTGAATAGTTAGAGAAGTTTGATTCATCTCAATTAGTTTTGAGTTGTGGTTATGGTAATATTGAAGTCATGCTAGTAAGGTGTTGTGGATCTAGAAATACTTGTGTTGAAGTTAGTGATTCCCGTAGCATGCACGTATGGTGAACCGCTATGTGATGAAATCTGAGCATGATTAGTCTATTGATTGTCATCCTTTGCGTGGCGGTCGGGATCGCGCGATGATTTATACCTACCAACCCTTCCCCTAGGAGTATGCGTTGAATGCTTTGTTTGGATTACTAATAAAACTTTTGCAACAAGTATATGAGTTCTTCATGACTAATGTTGAGTCCATGGTTTAGATGCACTTTCACCTTCCACCATCACTATCTTTTTAGTGCCGTGCAAATTTTCCGGTGCACAAAACCCACCATTAGCCTCCCTCAAAACAGCCACCATACCTACCTACTATGGCTTTTTCAAAGTCATTCCGGGATATATTGCCATGCAACTACCACCATGACATGTGCCACCACGTCTACATTGCTATTGCATGATCATAAGATAGCTAGCATGATGTTTCCATTAATGTCTATGTCATGCTAGATCATTGTCACGGTACACTACCGAAGGCATTCCATATAGAGTCATTGTTGCTCTAAGTTTTGAGTTGAAAGTGTGATGATCATCATTGATGGAGCATTGTCCCATGTGAGAAAATAAAAGAGGCCAAATATGCCCACCAATATAAAAATATATAAAAAAGAGGCCAAAGAGCCCACCAAAATAATAATAATAATAATAATAATAAATGAGAGAAAAAGAGAGAAGTGACAATGCTACCACTTTTCCACACTTGTGCATATTAAGCACCATAATCTTCATGATTGAGAGTCTCTCGTTTTGTCACCACCATATAGCTAGTGGGAAATTTTCATTATATAACTTGGCTTGTATATTCCAATGATAGACTTCCTCAAAATTGCCTTAGGTCTTCATGAGCAAGCAAGTTGGATGCACACCCACTAGTTTTCTTTAAGAGCTTTCACATACTCTTAGCTCTAGTGCATCATTTGTATGGCAATCCCTACCCATTCACATTGATATCTATTGATGAGCATCTCCACAGCTCATTGATATCCCTAGTTAATGTGACTATTTTCTCCTTTTTTGTCTTGCAACCTCCACCACACTCCACACCATCTATGGTGCTATAACCATGGCTCACGCTCATGTATTGCGTGAGAGCTGAAAAGGTTTGAGAAAGTAAAGGTGTGAAACAATTACTTGGCCAATACCGGGGTTGTGCATGATTTAAATTCGTTGTGCAATGATGATAGAGCATAGCCAGACTATATGCTTTTGTAGGGATAACTTTCTTTTGGCCTTGTTATTTTGAAAGTTCATGATTACCTTGCTGATGATAGAGCATAGCCAGACTATATGAGCATGACTGCTGGTCACAGTCTATGAGATTGGGATGATCTCTAGTAAACTCATGAATAGACCAGGAGTATGACTTATATGCTCCACCCGAGGGGTCAGCCTTCGGTAGCCTAGTACTAGTAAGACTTGTGGTGAAGCTTCTTTACGCCAAAATGACAATTCAAGGCATAGTCCATTGTTCAGTTGTAAAGGGGTGTAGCTGTTCGTTCTAGGTGAAGCTCAACCTTAGCAGGTCTTTACTGAAATGCTGGTATATTAAAATAGTGATTGGAACGAGGGAACACGATGTGCCCTTGAGATCTGGTGGGGGATTGTTGAAATTAGTAGTGGGCTTTAGGCCCATAAGAGAATTTCGAAAATCTCCAAGGGTCCATGTAGCTGGTGGCATGACAATGTGGTGGTGGAAAGTTTAGTCGCACCCCGCTAGTGGAGAAGAAATTGGACCCCTTTATAAGGGTCTCTCTTCTACATGCTATTGGACAGTGAGAAGAGAAGAGGCTCTCGCGCACTCCTCCTTCGCCGCCCGCCTCGCCACACCTCGTCGCGGGTTGCGGGAATGAGCCCACCGAGCTCATAGCTACGCGCTTATTTTTGTCGGTCAGGAACGAAGAATACGTAATGGGTGCGCCACGATCTGAGACGTTGGATCGTGGGCTGTTACCGACTCGGACGTGGGTTCAGCCCACGTCTCTCCACCAGGCCGCCTATATAAGCAAGGCTAACGCCAACCCTAGCCGTCACGAGATCAGATCGCCTCTGCCTTACGCGCTCGTTCCTTCTGCTGCTGCCGCCGCCAACGACTCCGTCCCGTTCACCGCGTACACGATCGACGGGAGAGCAGGCCTCCGAAACCCCGCCTGTCTGGTTCCTGTATGGGAGAGGGGCGATTGGGTTTTTGGAGAGCGATCAGGCGACTCCTCGCCTCCGTCCGTCTGCTTCGTCTACGTCTGCGTCGTCCTCATCATCGCCATGGCTTCACCAAGCGAAGCCGACCGTCTCCTTCAGGCCGAAGCCGATAAGAAGGCGGCAGAGAATGCTGCCGCCACCAACGCTACTGCTACGGCCAACTGGCCTACTGGAGGGTATAACTCGTTTATCACACTCATGTTCGTTTCAATGCTAGAAGTACTACATGCATGCATAGATGTATCAACTATATGCATAGTATGTGCTAGATTAGTTCATGATCAGTATGTCATCAGTATAGTCAATGCATGCTAGTTATTATGTCGTGGATTAATATACTCGTAAAATTGTCTATTTACTCAACATATGTGGCGGAGCATGGCAGAGGTGTTGGCTATCAAGATGATGCCATATACATACAGCAGGAGGTACGCAGTGGCACCGTCCAGATGGAGGATGAACAAGGATGTGTCTCTTTCGGAAGCCATGGAGCCAATGCTAGCAAGATACATGGTAAAACGTAGGCACCAAGCGTACATGGCTTATTTCCATTCGTAAGAGAGGGTGTTTGGATCCAAGGGACTAAAACTAGTCTGACTAAAACTAGTCTCCTTAAAAGGCTAAAGTTTTAAGCACCCCTGACTAAAGAGAGGTTAAAACTAGTCTTGAGGCTAAAATCTTTTAATCAGAGATACCCCTACTAAAATATGCATTAGTCCTCTCTCTTCTCATTTAACTCCTCAGATGAGTTTTGGATTAAAGGATTTGCAGGATAATAAATGTTTATTAACTTCATTTTAGTCTCTTTAGTATTTGGATCCAAATATGGATAAGGCTAGTAAGTTTTAGTCTGCGCTTGTTTGTAAGATGAGGGAATCGAGAATATGAGTTCGGTGGTCATAGAAAGACTAAAAAAGGTTTTAGACTGAAGGAAACTGCTATTGGCGTGCGTACGCATCACATGCATATCTTTTGGCGGGGTAGATGGAACGGCATGCGGTCGGATCGGGCATCCAGGTGGCGAGACGGAGTGGCTGGAAATGGTATGAGATCAGTGTGTAGACAAACATTCCTGCATTTGAGGGATGCTGCTTCAGAGCATGGTTAATAGTATAGCCAACTGCTGGCTATAAGCTATCTTATAGCCCATCTTATAGCTAGTTTCTACAATAGTTAGCTATAAAAGAATACTACTTTTATTCTATATGGCCCATCTTTCATTCTCACAAAGCATCTAGGAGCACGTGCTAGAGCTGACTCTTCACGAAGAGTCCGCTTTCCTTCTCTCTCCTATTCTCTCTCATCCAACTCAACAAAAATATTGTATTTTAATTCTTACAGCCTGCTGATTGTACCTTATTGTACTTGCTCTCAGAGACATTGTGAAGTGAAGTCACGCTGCGCCTTAGCCCCCAACATTCACTACTTATTTCACATCCAATTCTTAGGATTAGTTGGGAAGCATCCCCTAGCTCATCTGATGATTTCAAAATTTCAAGGGTACGCTATAGAAAAAAAAATGTACACTGAATGTTGAATGTTTGCAAATTTCAGTGTTACCTCGTTCATTTTTTTTTTCATTCATACTTTCAAAAAATATGTATAACTTTTTTTCAGTGGTACCCTGTAGATTGTATATTGAATGTTAAATGCTTACAAATTTCAACTGTAAGCCGTTCCTTTTTCCCCTTGTCTAATGGGATTAGTTTTTTGCATTTTGCAATCGTTTCAGTTTTTCGTTTCATATTATGTCCAGTGATCAAATATTTTTTATGTGAAATAATTCAGGTTGAAGTGCCTACTGCATACTTGCAAGCTGAAAACTATTATATCTGGCTGTTTTTGTTTGCCTTGTGTGAATCCTGAGTGTTGGATATAGAATGAGTGGTAGATGTTGGGGGCTAAGGCGCAGCGTGAATTAACTTCATAAAGTCACCGAAGTTGTGTCCGCATTTGAGCAGTGGGCGAGGTTCGCTAGAAGGCAAGGACGACGAAATCATGGGAGATTCACGGAGCGGAAACGGACGGAACTGAGTGCTATCACATTTGTTTTCATATTGTTTTGCAGAAGTGGAAACGAATACAGAAACCCCGGAAATGAATATGGAAACAAATACTACCGAAAACAAACGCGGAGCGAATACAAAACAGATACAGAAATGGAAGTGGGCGTTGACCGGAACTTTAAAACCCCTTGAATCATAGAGTAATACAGACAACAACAAGAATTAATGAATTGCTAACATGTCTACAAAATAATTTGATTATGTTAGTAACATATCCTAGTATTGTATTAGTACATGACAATTGTGTATAGGGTCTAGCTGAGTACATATATGGTAGTATAAGTGTTGGGGAACGTCGCATGGGAATCAAAAAATTTCCTACGCGCACGAAGACCTATCATGGTGATGTCCATCTACGAGAGGGGATTTCCGATCTACGTACCCTTGTAGGTCGCACAGCAGAAGCGTTAAGAAACGCGGTTGATGTAGTGGAACGTCCTCACGGCCCTCGATCCGCCCCGTGAACCGTCCCACGAACCGTCCCGCGATCCGTCCCATGATCCGCTCCGATCTAGTGCCGAACGGACGGCACCTCCGCGTTCAGCACACGTACAGCTCGACGATGATCTCGGCCTTCTTGATCCAGCAAGAGAGACGGAGAGGTAGAAGAGTTCTCCGGCAGCGTGACGGCGCTCCGGAGGTTGGTGATGATCTAATCTCGGCAGGGCTCCGCCCGAGCTCCGCAGAAACGCGATCTAGAGGTAAAACCGTGGAGTTATGTGGTCGGGCTGCCTTGGAAAAGTTGTCTCAAATCAGCCCTAATTACTCCATCTATATAGGAGGAGGGAGGGGAGGCTTGCCTTGAGGCTCAAGGAGCCCCAAGGGCTGCGCCACAAAGGGAGGAGGAGTCCTCCTCCAATCCTAGTCCAACTAGGATTGGAAAGTGGAGTCCTTCTCTCCTTTCCCACCTCTTTTTTTCCTTTTCTCTATGATTTTCTATCCTTGGCGCATAGGGCCCTCTTGGGCTGTCCCACCAGCCCACCAAGGGCTGGTGCGCCACCCCCAAGGCCTATGGGCTTCCCCGGGGTGGGTTGCCCCCCCCCCCCCGGTGAACATCCGGAACTCATTCGTCATTCCCGGTACATTTCCGGTAACTCCGAAAACCTTCCGGTAATCAAATGAGGTCATCCTATATATCAATCTTCGTTTCCGGACCATTCCGGAAACCCTCGTGACGTCCGTGATCTCATCCGGGACTCCGAACAACATTCAGTAACCAACCATATAACTGAAATACACATAAAACAACGTCGAACCTTAAGTGTGCAGACCCTGCGGGTTCGAGAACTATGTAGACATGACCCGAGTGACTCCTCGATCAATATCCAATAGCGGGACCTGGATGCCCATATTGGATCCCACATATTCTACGAAGATCTTATCGTTTGAACCTCAGTGCCAAGGATTCATATAATCCCGTATGTCATTCCCTTTGTCCTTCGGTATGTTACTTGCCCGAGACTCGATCGTCAGTATCCGTATACCTATTTCAATCTTGTTTACCGGCAAGTCTCTTTACTCGTTCCGTAATACAAGATCCCGCAACTTACACTAAGTCACATTGCTTGCAAGGCTTGTGTGTGATGTTGTATTACCGAGTGGGCCCCGAGATACCTCTCCGTCACACGGAGTGACAAATCCCAGTCTCGATCCATACTAACTCAACGAACACCTTCGGAGATACCTATAGAGCATCTTTATAGTCACCCAGTTACGTTGCGACATTTGATACACACAAAGTATTCCTCCGGTGTCAGTGAGTTATATGATCTCATGGTCATAGGAACAAATACTTGACACGCAGAAAACAGTAGCAACAAAATGACACGATCAACATGCTACGTCTATTAGTTTGGGTCTAGTCCATCACGTGATTCTCCTAATGACGTGATCCAGTTATCAAGCAACAACACCTTGTATATAATCAGAAGACCCTGACTATCTTTGATCAACTGGCTAGCCAACTAGAGGCTTGCTAGGGACAGTGTTTTTTCTATGTATCCACACATGTATATAAGTCTTCATTCAATACAATTATAGCATGGATAATAAACGATTATCATGAACAAAGAAATATAATAATAACTAATTTATTATTGTCTCTAGGGCATATTTCCAACAGTCTCCCACTTGCACTAGAGTCAATAATCTAGTTCACAACACCATGTGATTCCAACGAATCCAACACCCATATAGTTATGGGGTCTGATCACGTCTTGCTCGTGAGAGAGGTTTTAGTCAACGGTTCTGAACCTTTCAGATCCGTGTGTTCTTTACAAATCTTTATGTCATCTTATAGATGTTGTTACTATGTGCTATTCGGAAATACTCCAAGTATCTACTCTACTATATGAATCCGTTTCACTACTCATAGTTATTCGGATCAGTGTCAAAGCTTGCATCGACGTAACCCTTTACGACGAACTCTTTAACCACCTCCATAATCGAGAAAAATTCCTTAGTCTATTTAGTTGCTAAGGATAACTTTGACCGTTGATCAGTGATTCAATCCTGGATCACTCTGTGTACCTCTTAACAGACTTGTTGCAAGGCACACATCAGGTGCGGTACTCAGCATGGCATACTTTAGAGTCTACAGCTAAGGCATAGAAGACGACCTTCGTCTATTCTCTTTATTCTGCCGTGGTCGGGTTTTGAGTCTTACTCAAATTCACACCTTACAACACAGTCAAGAACTCCTTCTTTGCTGATCTATTTCGAATTCCTTCAAAAACTTGTCAAGGCATGCATCTTGTTGAAACTTCTATTAAGTGTTTTGATCTATCTCCATAGATCTTGATGCTCAATGTTCAAGTAGCTCAATCCAGGTATTCCTTTGAAAAACTCCTTTCAAACAACCTTTTATGCTTCACAGAAATTCTACATTACTTCTGATCAACAATATGTCAACCACATATGCTTATCAGAAATTCTATAGTGCCCCCACTCACTTCTTTGGAAATACAAGTTTCTCATAAATCTTGTACAAACCCAAAATCTTTGATCATCTCATCAAAGTGTATATTCCAACTCTGAGATGCTTGCACCAGTCCATTGAAGGATCGCTGGAGCTTGCATACTTCCTAGTATCTTTAGGATCGACAAAACCTCCTGGTTGTATCGCATACAATGTTTGCTCAAGGAAACCATCGAGGAAACAATGTTTTGACATCCTATGTGCAATATTTCATAAATAATGCAACAACTACTAACATGATTCTAACATACTTTTAGCATCGCTACGAGTGAGAAAGTCTCACCATAGTCAACTGTTTGATCATGTCGGAAACAATTTTGCGACAAGACGAGCTTTTCTTAATAGTGACTTTTCACCATCGTCGTCTGTCTTCCTTTTAAAGATCCATCTTTACTCAATAGTCCTACGACCATCAAGTAGTTCTTCCAAAGTCTACACTTTGTTTTCATACATGGATCCTCTCTCGGATTTCATGGCCTCCAGCCATTTGTCGGAATCCGGGCCCACCATTGCTTTCTCCATAACTCGTAGGTTCACTGTTGCTCAACAACATGACCTCCAAGACAGGGTTATCGTACCACTCTGCAGTAGTACGCGACCTTGTCAACCTACGAGGTTTGTAGTAACTTGATCCGATGCTCGATGATCACCATCATCAGCTTTCACTTCAATTGGTGTAGGCGCCACAGGAACAACTTCCTGCGCCCTGCTACACACTGGTTGAAGTGATGGTTCAATAACCTCATCAAGTTCTACCATCCTCCCACTCAATTCTTTCGAGAGAAACCTTTCGTCGAGAAAGGATCCGTTTCTAGAAACAAACACTTTGCTTTCGGATCTGAGATAGGAGATGTACCCAACTGTTTTGGATATCCTATGAAGATGCATTTATCCGCTTTGGGTTTGAGCTTATTCGACTGAAACTTTTTCACACAAGTGTCGAAGCCCCAAACTTTCAAGAAACGACAGTTTAGATTTCTCTAAACCTCAGTCTATACTGTGTCATCTCAACGGAAATACGCGGTGCCCTATTTAAAGTGAATGCGGTTGTCTCTAATGCATAACCCATAAACAATAGTGGTAATTCGATAAGAGACATCATAGCATGCACCATAGCAAATAGTGCGTGGCTATGACGTTCAGACACATCATCACACTATGATGTTCCAGGTGGCATGAACTGCGAAACAATTTCCACATTGTCTTAACTGCGTACCAAAACTCGTAACTCAGATATTCATTTCTATGATCATATCGTAGACAGTTTATCCTCTTGTTACGACGAACTTCACTCCTGAAACAGAACTGAACCTTTCAATATTTCAGACTTGTGATTCATTAAGTAAATACTCTTGTATCTGCTCAAATCGCCATTGAAGTAAGAACATAATGATATCCACTGCGTGTCTCAGCACCCATTGGACTGCATACATCAAAATGTATCACTTCCAACAAGTTACTATCTTGTTTCATATCAATGAAAACAAGGCCTTGCTCATTTGGTATGATTCGCAAGTCACTAGTGATTCAAAATCAAGTGAGTATAAAGATCCATCAGCATGGAGCCTCTTCATGCAATTTATACCAACATGACTCAAGCGGCAGTACCACAAGTAAGTGGTACTATCATCATTACCTCTTATCTTTTGGCACCAATATTATGAACATGTGTAACACTACGATCGAGATTCAATAAACCATCGAAGGTGATTATTCAAGCAAATAGAGTAATCATTATTCTCTTTAAATGAATAATCGTATTGCAATAAACACGATCCAATCATGTTCATTCTTAACGCAAGCACCAAATAATAATTATTTAGGTTTAACACCAATCCCGATGGTAGAGGGAGCGTGCGACGTTTTGATCATATCAACCTTGGAAACACTTCCAACACGTATCGTCACCTCGCCTTTAGCTACTCTTCGTTTATGTCGTAGCTTTCATTTCGTGTTACTAATCACTTAGCAACCGAACCGGTATCCAATACCCTCGTGCTACTAGGAGTACTAGTAAAGTACACATCAACATTATGTATATCAAATTTACTTCTTTCGACTTTTGCCAGCCTTCTTATCTACCAAGTATCTAGAGTTGCTCCGCCTCAGTGACTGTTCCCCTCATTACAGAAGCACTTAGTCTCGGGTTTGGGTTTAATCTTGGGTCTCTTCATTAGTGCAGCAACTGTTTTGCCGTTTCACGAAGTATCCCTTCTAGCCCTTGCCTTTCTTGAAATTTAGTGGTTTTACTAACCATCAACTATTGATGCTCCTTCTTGATTTCTACTTTGGCAGTGTCAAACATCGTGAATCGCTCAAGGATCATTGTATCTATCCTTGATATGTTATAGTTCATCACGAAGCTCTCACAGCTTGGTGGCAGTGACTTTGGAGAACCATCACTATCTCATCTGGAAGATTAACTCCCACTTGATTCAAGCGATTGTCGTACTCAGACAATCTGAGCACACGCTCAACGATTGAGCTTTTCTCCTTTACTTTGTGGACAAAGAATCTTGTCGGAGGTCTCGTACCTCTTAACAAGGGCACAAGCATGAAATCACAATTTCATATCTTTAGAACATCACTTATGTTCCGTGACGTTTCAAAACGTCTTCGGCGCCTTCCTACTAAGCCATTAAGTATTTTGCACTGAACTATCGTGTAGTCATCAGAAACGTGTATGTCGATTGTTCACAGCATCCACACACGACGCTCGAGGTGCAGCACACCGAGTGGTGCATTAAGGACATAAGCCTTCTGCGCAGCAACAAGGATAATCCTCTGCAAAGTTTGCTACTATCAACTTTCAACTAAATTTTCTCTAGGAACATATAAAAACAGTAGAGTTATAGCGCAGGCTACATCGTAATTCGCAAAGACCATTAGACTACGTTCATGACAATTAGTTCAATTAATCATATTACTTAAGAACTCCCACTCAAAAAGTACATCTCTCTAGTCATTTGAGTGGTACATGATCCAAATCCACTATCTCAAGTCCGATCATCACGTGAGTCGAGAATAGTTTCAGTGGTAAGCATCTCTATGCTAATCATATCAACTATACGATTCATGCTCGACCTTTCGGTCTCATGTGTTCTGAGGCCATGTCTGCACATGCTAGGCTCGTCAAGCTTAACCCGAGTGTTCCGCGTGTGCAACTGTTTTGCACCTGTTGTATGTGAACGTTGAGTCTATCACACCCGATCATCACGTGGTGTCTCGAAACGAAGAACTTTCGCAACGGTGCACAGTCGGGGAGAACACAATTTCGTCTTGAAATTTTAGTGAGAGATCACCTCGTAATGCTACCGTCGTTCTAAGCAAGATAAGGTGCATAAAGGATTAACATCACATGCAATTCATAAGTGACATGATATGGCCATCATCATGTGCTTCTTGATTTCCATCACCAAAGCATCAGCACGATCTTCTTATCACCGGCGTCACACCATGATCTCCATCATCATGATCTCCATCAACGTGTCGCCATCGGGGTTGTCATGCTACTCATGCTATTACTACTAAAGCTACGTCCTAGCAATATAGTAAACGCATCTGCAAGCACAAACATTAGTTTAAAGACAACCCTATGGCTCCTGCCGGTTGCCGTACCATCCACGTGCAAGTCGATATTAACAATTACAACATGATCATCTCATACATCCAATATATCACATCACATCGTTGGCCATATCACATCACAAGCATACCCTGCAAAAACAAGTTAGACGTCCTCTAATTGTTGTTGCATGTTTTACGCGGTGACCATGGGTATCTAGTAGGATCGCATCTTACTTACGTAAACACCACAACGGAGATATATGAATTGCTATTTAACCTCATCCAAGGACCTCCTCGGTCAAATCCGATTCAAATAAAGTTGGAGAAACCGACACTCGCCGGTCATCTTTGAGCAACGAAGTTACTCGTAGCGATGAAACCAGTCTCTCGTAAGCGTACGAGTAATGTCGGTCCGAGCCGCTTCGATCCAACAATACCGCGGAATCAAGAAAAGACTAAGGAGGGCAGCAAAATGCACATCACCGCCCACAAAAACTTTTGTGTTCTACTCGAGATTACATCTACGCATGAACCTAGCTCTGATACCACTGTTGGGGAACGTCGCATGGGAAACAAAAAATTTCCTACGCGCACGAAGACCTATCATGGTGATGTCCATCTATGAGAGGGGATTTCCGATCTACGTACCCTTATAGATCGCATAGCAAAAGCGTTAACAAACGCGGTTGATGTAGTGGAACGTCCTCACGTCCCTCGATCCGCCCCGCGAACCGTCCCACGAACCGTCCCGCGATCCGTCTCACGATCCGCTCCGATCTAGTGCCGAACGGACGGCACCTCCGCGTTCAACACACGTACAACTCGACGATGATCTCGGCCTTCCTGATCCAGCAAGAGAGACAGAGAGGTAGAACAGTTCTCCGGCAGCGTGACGGTGCTCCGGAGGTTGGTGATGATCTAATCTCGGCAGGGCTCCGCCCGAGCTCCGCAGAAACGCGATCTAGAGGTAAAACCGTGGAGTTATGTGGTCGGGCTGCCTTGAAAAAGTTGTTCAAATCAGCCCTAATTGCTCCATCTATATAGGAGGAGGGAGGGGAGGCTTGCCTTGAGGCTCAAGGAGCCCCAAGGGCTGCGCCACCAAGGGAGGAGGAGTCCTCCTCCAATCCTAGTCCAACTAGGATTGGAAAGTGGAGTCCTTCTCTCCTTTCCCACCTCCTTTTTTTTCCTTTTCTCTTTGATTTTCTATCCTTGGCGCATAGGGCCCTCTTGGGCTGTCCCACCAGCCCACCAAGGGCTGGTGCGCCACCCCCAAGGCCTATGGGCTTCCCCGGGGTGGGTTGCTCCCCCCCCCCCCCGGTGAACATCAGTGATCTCATCCGGGACTCCGAACAATATTCGGTAAACAACCATATAAATGAAATACGCATAAAACAACGTCGAACCTTAAGTGTGCAGACCCTGCGGGTTCGAGAACTATGTAGACATGACCCGAGTGACTCCTCGGTCAATATCCAATAGCGGGACCTGGATGCCCATATTGGATCCCACATATTCTACGAAGATCTTATCGTTTGAACCTCAGTGCCAATGATTCATATAATCCCGTATGTCATTCCCTTTGTCCTTCCGTATGTTACTTGCCCGAGATTCGATCGTAAGTATCCGTATACCTATTTCAATCTCGTTTACCGGCAAGTCTCTTTACTCGTTCCGTAATACGAGATCCCGCAACTTACACTAAGTCACATTGCTTGCAAGGCTTGTGTGTGATGTTGTATTACCGAGTGGGCCCCGAGATACCTCTTCGTCACACGGAGTGACAAATCCCATTCTCGATCCATACTAACTCAGCGAACACCTTCGGAGATACCTGTAGAGCATCTTTATAGTCACCCAGTTACGTTGTGACGTTTGATACACACAAAGCATTCCTCCGGTGTCAGTGAGTTATATGATCTCATGGTCATAGGAACAAATACTTGACACGCAGAAAACAGTAGCAACAAAATGACACGATCAACATGCTACGTCTATTAGTTTGGGTCTAGTCCATCACGTGATTCTCCTAATGACGTGATCCATTTATCAAGCAACAACTGTTGGAAATATGCCCTAGAGGCAATAATAAATTAGTTATTATTATATTTCTTAGTTCATGATAATCGTTTATTATCCATGCTATAATTGTATTGATTGGAAACACAATACTTGTGTGGATACATAGACAAAACACTGTCCCTAGTAAGCCTCTAGTTGACTAGCTCGTTAATCAAAGATGGTCAAGGTTTCCTGGCCATAGGCAAGTGTTGTCACTTGATAACGGGATCACATCATTAGGAGAATCATGTGATGGACTAGACCCAAACTAATAGACGTAGCATGTTGATCGTGTCATTTTGTTGCTACTGTTTTCTGCGTGTCAAGTATTTGTTCCTATGACCATGAGATCATATAACTCACTGACACCGGAGGAATGCTTTGTGTGTATCAAACGTCGCAACATAACTGGGTGACTATAAAGATGCTCTACAGGTATCTCCGAAGGTGTTAGTTGAGTTAGTATGGATCAAGACTGGGATTTGTCACTCCGTGTGAACGGAGAGGTATCTCGGGGCCCACTCGGTAATACAACATCACACACAAGCCTTGCAAGCAATGTAACTTAGTGTAAGTTGCGGGATCTTGTATTACGGAACGAGTAAAGAGACTTGCCAGTAAACGAGATTGAAATAGGTATACGGATACTGACGATCGAATCTCGGGCAAGTAACATACCGAAGGACAAAGGGAATGACATACGGGATTATATGAATCCTTGGCACTGAGGTTCAAACGATAAGATCTTCGTAGAATATGTAGGATCCAATATGGGCATCCAGGTCCCGCTATTGGATATTGACCGAGGAGTCTCTCGGGTCATGTCTACATAGTTCTCGAACCCGCAGGGTCTGCACACTTAAGGTTCGACGTTGTTTTATGCGTATTTGAGTTATATGGTTGGTTACCGAATGTTGTTCGGAGTCCCGGATGAGATCACGGACGTCACGAGGGTTTCCGGAATGGTCCGGAAACGAAGATTGATATATAGGATGACCTCATTTGGTTACCGGAAGGTTTTCGTGCATTACCGGAAAGGTTTCGGGCTCATCGGTAGTGTACCGGGAGTGCCGGGAGGGGTGCCGGGGACCATCGGGAGGGGTGTCACGCCCCAAGGGGTCTCATGGGCTATGGGAAGAGATAAACCAGCCCCTAGTGGGCTGGAATAAGTTCCCACTAAGGCCCATAAGGTTTGAGAAGGAAAAAACACAAGGTGGAAAGAGTTTCCAAGTGGGAAGGTGGAATCCTACTCCAAGTAGGATTGGAGTAGGACTCCTCCACCTCCAATTTCGGCCAAACCTTTGGGTTTTGAGGCTGCCTCCTCCCCTCCCTCCCACCTATATATACGGAGGTTTTAGGGCTGATTTGAGACGACTTTCTCACGGCTGCCCGACCACATATCTCCATAGTTTTTCCTCTAGATCGCGTTTCTGCGGAGCTCGGGCGGAGCCCTGCTGAGACAAGATCATCACCAACCTCCGGAGCGCCGTCACGCTGCCGGAGAACTCTTCTACCTCTCCGTCTCTCTTGCTGGATCAAGAAGGCCGAGATCATCGTCGAGTTGTACGTGTGCTGAACGCGGAGGTGCCGTCCGTTCGGTACTAGATCGTGGGACTGATCGCGGGATTGTTCGCGGGGCGGATCGAGGGACGTGAGGACGTTCCACTACATCAACCGCGTTCACTAACGCTTCTGCTGTACGATCTACAAGGGTACGTAGATCACTCATCCCCTCTCGTAGATGGACATCACCATGATAGGTCTTCGTGCGCGTAGGAAAATTTTTGTTTCCCTTGCGACGTTCCCCAACAGTGGCATCATGAGCTAGGTTCATGCGTAGATGTCTTCTCGAGTAGAACACAAAAGTTTTGTGGGCGGTGATGTGCGTTTTGCTGCCCTCCTTAGTCTTTTCTTGATTCCGCGGTATTGTTGGATTGAAGCGGCTTGGACCGACATTACTCGTACGCTTACGAGAGACTGGTTTCATCGTTACGAGTAACCCCCTTTGCTCAAAGATGACTGGCAAGTGACTGTTTCTCCAACTTTAGTTGAATCGGATTTGACCGAGGAGGTCCTTGGATGAGGTTAAATAGCAACTCATATATCTCCGTTGTGGTGTTTGCGTAAGTAAGATGCGATCCTACTAGATACCCTCGGTCACCACGTAAAACATGCAACAACAAAATTAGAGGACGTCTAACTTGTTTTTGCAGGGTATGATTGTGATGTGATATGGCCAATGATGTGATGTGATATATTGGATGTATGAGATGATCATGTTGTAATAGAAATATCGACTTGCACGTCGATGGTACGGCAACCGGCAGGAGCCATAGGGTTGTCTTTATACTAACGTTTGTGCTTGCAGATGCGTTTACTATTTTGCTAGGATGTAGCTTTAGTAGTAATAGCATAAGTAGCACGACAACCCCGATGGCAACACGTTGATGGATGATCATGGTGTGGCGCCGGTGACAAGAAGATCGTGCCGGTGCTTTGGTGATGGAGATCAAGAAGCACGTGATGATGGCCATATCATGTCACTTATGAATTGCATGTGATGTTAATCCTTTTATGCACCTTATTTTGCTTAGAACGACGGTAGCATTATGAGGTGATCTCTCACTAAAATTTCAAGACGAAGTTGTGTTCTCCCCGACTGTGCACCGTTGCGACAGTTCTTCGTTTCGAGACACCACGTGATGATCGGGTGTGATAGACTCAACGTTCACATACAACGGGTGCAAAACAGTTGCACACGCAGGACACTCGGGTTAAGCTTGACGAGCCTAGCATGTGCAGACATGGCCTCGGAACACATGAGACCGAAAGGTCGAGCATGAATCGTATAGTTGATATGATTAGCATAGGGATGCTTACCACTGAAACTATTCTCGACTCACGTGATGATCGGACTTGAGATAGTGGATTTGGATCATGTACCACTCAAATGACTAGAGAGATGTACTTTTTGAGTGGGAGTTCTTAAGTAATATGATTAATTGAACTAATTGTCATGAACATAGTCTAATGGTCTTTGCGAATTACGATGTAGCTTGCGCTATAGCTCTACTGTTTTTTTATGTTCCTAGAGAAAATTTAGTTGAAAATTGATAGTAGCAAACTTTGCAGACTGAGTCTGTAAAACCGAGGATTGTCCTCGTTGCTGCGCAGAAGGCTTATGTCCTTAATGCACCACTCGGTGTGCTGCACCTCGAGCGTCGTCTGTGGATGCTGTGAACATCCGACATACACGTTTCTGATGACTACACGATAGTTCAGTGCAAAGTACTTAATGGCTTAGAAGCAAGGCACCGAAAACGTTTTAAACGTCACGGAACATAAGTGATGTTCTAAAGAGATGAAATTGTGATTTCATGCTTGTGCCCTTGTTAAGAGGTACGAGACCTCCAACAAAATTCTTTGACCACAAAGTAAAGGAGAAAAGCTCAATCGTTGAGCGTGTGCTCAGATTGTCTGAGTACGACAATCACTTGAATCAAGTGGGAGCTAATCTTCCAGATGAGATAGTGATGGTTCTCCAAAAGTCACTGCCACCAAGCTTTGAGAGCTTCGTGATGAACTATAACATATCAAGGATAGATACAATGATCTTTGAGAGATTCGCGACGTTTGACACTGCGAAAGTAGAAATCAAGAAGGAGCATCAATAGTTGATGGTTTGAAAAACCACTAAGTTTCAAGAAAGGCGAGGGCTAGAAGGGATACTTCGTGAAACGGCAAAACAGTTGCTGCACTAATGAAGAGACCCAAGATTAAACCCAAACCCGAGACTAAGTGCTTCTGTAATAAGGGGAACAGTCACTGAGGCGGAGCAACTCTAGATACTTGGTAGATAAGAAGGCTGGCAAAAGTCGAGAGAAGTATATTTGATATACATAATGTTGATGTGTACTTTACTAGTACTCCTAGTAGCACGAGGGTATTGGATACTGGTTCGGTTGCTAAGTGATTAGTAACGCGAAATGAAAGCTACGGCATAAACGGAGACTAGCTAAAGGCGAGGTGACGATACGTGTTGGAAGTGTTTCCAAGGTTGATATGATCAAACGTCACACGCCCCCTTTACCATCGGGATTGGTGTTGAACCTAAATAATTGTTATTTGGTGCTTGCGTTAAGCATGAACATGATTGGATCGTGTTTATTGGAATACGATTATTCATTCAAAAGGAATAATGGTTACTCTATTTGCTTGAATAATCACCTTCAATGGTTTATTGAATCTCGATTGTAGTGTTACACATTGGTGCCAAAAGATACGAGTTAAATGATGATAGTACCACTTACTTGTGGCACTGCCGCTTGAGTCATGTTAGTATAAATTGCATGAAGAGGCTCCATGCTGATGGATCTTTACTCACCTGATTTCGAATCACTAGTGAGATGCAAATCATACCACATGAGCAAGGCCTTGTTTTCATTGAGATGAAACAAAATAGTAACTTGTTGGAAGTGATACATTTTGATGTATGCAGTCCAGTGAGTGTTGAGGCACGCAGTGGATATCATTATGTTCTTACATCACTGACGACTTGAGTAGATACAGGAGTATTTACTTAATGAATCACAAGTCTGAAATATTGAAAAGTTCAATTCTGTTTCAGAGTGAAGTTCGTCGTAACAAGAGGATGAACTGTCTACGATATGATCATAGAAATGAATATCTGAGTTGCGAATTTTTGGTACACAGTTAAGACAATGTGGAAATTGTTTCACAGTTCATGCCACCTGGAACATCATGGTGTGATGATGTGTCTGAACGTCATAGCCACGCACTATTTAGTATGGTACATGCTGGGATGTCTCTTATCGAATTACCACTATCGTTTATGGGTTATGCATTAGAGACAACCACATTCACTTTAAATGGGGCACTGCGTATTTCCGTTGAGATGACACAGTATAGACTGAGGTTTAGAGAAATCTAAACTGTCGTTTCTTGAAAGTTTGGGGCTTCGAAACTTATGTGAAAAAGTTTCAGTCTGATAAGCTCGAACCCAAAGCGGATAAATGCATCTTCACAGGATATCCAAAACAGTTGGGTACATCTCCTATCTCAGATCCGAAAGCAAAGTGTTTGTTTCTAGAAACGGATCCTTTCTCGAGAAAAGGTTTCTCTCGAAAGAATTGAGTGGGAGGGTAGTAGAACTTGATGAGGTTATTGAACCATCACTTCAACCAATGTGTAGCAGGGCGTAGGAAGTTGTTCCTGTGGCGCCTACACCAATTGAAGTGGAAGCTGATGATGGTGATCATTAAGCTTCGAATCAAGTTACTACAAACCTCGTAGGTCGACAAGGTCGCGTACTGCTGCAGAGTAGTACGGTAACCCTGTCTTGGAGGTCATGTTGTTGAGCAACAGTGAACCTACGAGTTATGGAGAAAGCGATGGTGGGCCCAGATTCCGACAAATGGCTGGAAGCCATAAAATCCGAGAGAGGATCCATGTGTGAAAACAAAGTGTAGACTTTGGTAGAACTACTTGATGGTCATGGGACTATTGGGTAAAATGGATCTTTAAAAGAAGACAGACGATGATGGTGATAAGTCACTATTAAGAAAAGCTCGACTTGTCGCAAAGATGTTTTCGATAAGATCAAACAGTTGACTATGATGAGACTTTCTCACTCGTAGCGATGCTAAAAGTCTGTTAGAATTATGTTAGTTGTTGATGCATTATTTATGAAATATTGCACGTAGGATGTCAAAACATTGTTTTCTCGACGGTTTCCTTGAGCAAACATTGTATGTGATACAACCAGAAGGTTTTGTCGATCCTAAAGATACTAGCAAGTATGCAAGCTCCAGTGATCCTTCAATGGACTGGTGCAAGCATCTCGGAGTTGGAATATACACTTTGATGAGATGATCAAAGATTTTGGGTTTGTACAAGGTTTATGAGAAACTCGTATTTCCAAAGAAGTGAGTGGGAGGACTATAGAATTTCTGATAGGTATATGTGGTTGACATATTGTGGATCAGAAGTAATGTAGAATTTCTGTAAAGCATACAAGGTTGTTTGAAAGAAGTTTTCAAAGGAGTACCTGGATTACGCTACTTGAACGTTGAGCATCAAAGATCTATGGAGATAGATCGAAAGCGCTTAATAGAAGTTTCAACAAGATGCATGCCTTGACAAGTTTTTGAAAGAGTTCAAAATAGACCAGCAAAGAAGGAGTTCTTGGTTGCGTTGTGAGGTGTGAATTTGAGTAAGACTCAAAACCCGACCACGGCAGAATAAAGAGAATAGATGAAGGTCGTCTTCTATGCCTTAGCCGTAGAATCTAAAGTATGCCATGCTGTGTACCGCACCTGAAGTGTGCCTTGACTCAAAGTATGTTGAGAGGTACAGAGAGTGATCCATGTTTGAATCACTAGCAGCGGTCAAAATTTATCCTTAGTAACAAATGGACTAAGGAATTTTTCTCGATTATGGAGGTGGTTAAAGAGTTCGTCGTAAAGGGTAACGTCGATGCAAGCTTTGACACTAATCTGAATAACTATGAGTAGTGAAACGGATTCATATAGTAGAGTGGATATTTGGAGCATTTCCGAATAGCACGTAGTAGCAGCATCTATAAGATGACATAAAGATTTGTAAAGAACGCACGGATCTGAAAGTTTCAGAACCGTTGACTAAAACCTCTCTCACAAGCAAGACATGATCAGACCCCATAACTATATGGGTGTTGGATTCGTTGGAATCACATGGTGATGTGAACTAGATTATTGACTCTAGTGCAAGTGGGAGACTGTTGGAAATATGCCCTAGAGGCAATAATAAATTAGTTATTATTATATTTCTTAGTTCATGATAATCGTTTATTATCCATGCTATAATTGTATTGATTGGAAACACAATACTTGTGTGGATACATAGACAAAACACTGTCCCTAGTAAGCCTCTAGTTGACTAGCTCGTTAATCAAAGATGGTCAAGGTTTCCTGGCCATAGGCAAGTGTTGTCACTTGATAACGGGATCACATCATTAGGAGAATCATGTGATGGACTAGACCCAAACTAATAGACGTAGCATGTTGATCGTGTCATTTTGTTGCTACTGTTTTCTGCGTGTCAAGTATTTGTTCCTATGACCATGAGATCATATAACTCACTGACACCGGAGGAATGCTTTGTGTGTATCAAACGTCGCAACGTAACTGGGTGACTATAAAGATGCTCTACAGGTATCTCCGAAGGTGTTAGTTGAGTTAGTATGGATCAAGACTGGGATTTGTCACTCCGTGTGAACGGAGAGGTATCTCGGGGCCCACTCGGTAATACAACATCACACACAAGCCTTGCAAGCAATGTAACTTAGTGTAAGTTGCGGGATCTTGTATTACGGAACGAGTAAAGAGACTTGCCAGTAAACGAGATTGAAATAGGTATACGGATACTGACGATCGAATCTCGGGCAAGTAACATACCGAAGGACAAAGGGAATGACATACGGGATTATATGAATCCTTGGCACTGAGGTTCAAACGATAAGATCTTCGTAGAATATGTAGGATCCAATATGGGCATCCAGGTCCCGCTATTGGATATTGACCGAGGAGTCTCTCGGGTCATGTCTACATAGTTCTCGAACCCGCAGGGTCTGCACACTTAAGGTTCGACGTTGTTTTATGCGTATTTGAGTTATATGGTTGGTTACCGAATGTTGTTCGGAGTCCCGGATGAGATCACGGACGTCACGAGGGTTTCCGGAATGGTCCGGAAACGAAGATTGATATATAGGATGACCTCATTTGGTTACCGGAAGGTTTTCGTGCATTACCGGAAAGGTTTCGGGCTCATCGGTAGTGTACCGGGAGTGCCGGGAGGGGTGCCGGGGACCATCAGGAGGGGTGTCACGCCCCAAGGGGTCTCATGGGCTATGGGAAGAGATAAACCAGCCCCTAGTGGGCTGGAATAAGTTCCCACTAAGGCCCATAAGGTTTGAGAAGGAAAAAACACAAGGTGGAAAGAGTTTCCAAGTGGGAAGGTGGAATCCTACTCCAAGTAGGATTGGAGTAGGACTCCTCCACCTCCAATTTCGGCCAAACCTTTGGGTTTTGAGGCTGCCTCCTCCCCTCCCTCCCACCTATATATACGGAGGTTTTAGGGCTGATTTGAGACGACTTTCTCACGGCTGCCCGACCACATATCTCCATAGTTTTTCCTCTAGATCGCGTTTCTGCGGAGCTCGGGCGGAGCCCTGCTGAGACAAGATCATCACCAACCTCCGGAGCGCCGTCACGCTGCCGGAGAACTCTTCTACCTCTCCGTCTCTCTTGCTGGATCAAGAAGGCCGAGATCATCGTCGAGTTGTACGTGTGCTGAACGCGGAGGTGCCGTCCGTTCGGTACTAGATCGTGGGACTGATCGCGGGATTGTTCGCGGGGCGGATCGAGGGACGTGAGGACGTTCCACTACATCAACTGCGTTCACTAAAGCTTCTGCTGTACGATCTACAAGGGTACGTAGATCACTCATCCCCTCTCGTAGATGGACATCACCATGATAGGTCTTCGTGCGCGTAGGAAATTTTTTGTTTCCCTTGCGACGTTCCCCAACAACAACACCTTGTATATAATTAGAAGACCCTGACTATCTTTGATCAACTGGCTAGCCAACTAGAGGTTTGCTAGGGACAGTGTTTTGTCTATGTATCCACACATGTATATAAGTCTTCATTCAATACAATTATAGCATGGATATTAAACAATTATCATGAACAAAGAAATATAATAATAACTAATTTATTATTGCCTCTAGGGCATATTTCCAACAATAAGTTGGGCCTCAAATGATCCACTATGCTCATTGTGTCATTGTGTGTTATTTGATGGTTGGGCTACAAAGCAACCGTAGGCCTATAGTAAAAATGAGAAATTCCATATTCACGGAAACGGAAAGTTCCATTTCCACATATGTTCCACCGGAAAACACTCTTTTGTTTTTGTTTCCGTTTTCACATTAAAAATTCCATTTCCATTTTCGTTTTGCAAATTTCCATTTCCACTTTCATATTTCCTCTCCGTTTTCATTTTTCCTCCGGAAAAGCGGAAAGTTTCCACTCCATTTTCATCCCTACGAAAGACCATTAGTCCTTGTTCAAACGGAAACCGAGACCAATGCCAGGCATTGGTCTCGGTTTGGTTTGTTGGGGCATTGGTCCCGGTTCGGTTCACCTCATTAGTCCCGGTTTGGGGCAAAACCCGGGACTAAAGATCCAGCGACTGCCACATGGCGTGCCGCGGATCATTAGTCCCGGTTTGTGGCAAGAACCAGGACTAAAGGGTAGGCTACTAGTTCCGGTTTTTGCCCTGAACCGGGACTACTATGTTGCCTATATAATCCCTTGCCCCTACCCACCCTTTCCTCTGTTATTTGGGTGTTGAGGTGTGCCCATGCCATGCTCTCGCCACCCTAGTTCATGCACATGAGGTGTTCGATGAAATGCCCGAGCCACACTACTTAAGCTTTGTCCTCTCCAAGCTCGACCTCCAAGCTCCATTTTCCTCAATATTTGTCTAGGTTTGGCCGTGCACCAACTGCACAAGTGTTTTAAAAGGTTAGCTACTTCATCATTTCATCTGTCACTGCTAGTTTAGCTCATTTCAAATTCTCTAGAAGTAGAGTGATTTGCGAGGGAGTATCCACCATATATGAGAGAAGAAGAATGCCGACTGTTGTTGTGGGGGTCGCTTCTCCTTCTTCTCCTTGTGCTAGATATTTGTTATGCATTAGGAAAGTAGGAGTAGCGACCATCGTCGACGGTCGAAAAATCAGGTGAGGGAGTATTCACCATATATGAGAGAATAAGAATGTCGACTGTTGTTGTGGGGGTCGCTTCTCCTTCTTCTCCTTGTGCTAGATATTTGTTATGCGCTAGGGGAAGTAGGAGTAGCGACCATCGTCGACGGTCGAAAAATCGGTGAGGAGGTGTCCACCATATATGAGAGAAGAAGAATGCCGACTGTTGTTGTGGGGGTCGCTTCTCCTTCTTCTCCTTGTGCTAGATATTTGTTATGCACTAGGGGATGTAGGAGTACCGACCATCATCGACGGTTGAAAAATCGGTGAGGGAGTGTCCACCATATATGAGAGAAGAAGAATGACGACTGTTGTTGTGGGGGTCGCTTCTCCTTCTTCTCCTTGTGCTAGATATTTGTTATGCACTAGGGGACGTAGGAGTAGCGACCATCATCGACGGTCAAAAAATTAGGTGAGAGAGTATCCATTATATATGAGAGAAGAAGAATGCCGACTGTTGTTGTGGGGGTCGTTTCTCCTTCTTCTCATTGTGCTAGATGTTTTTTATGAACTAGGGGAAGTTGGAGTAACGACCATCATCGACGGTCGAAAAAACGGTGAGGAAGTGTCCATCATATATGAGAGAAGAAGAATGCCGACTGTTGTTGTGGGGTTGGTTTCTCCTTCTTCTCCTTGTACCATGCCAACTTTCAACATTTTCAGAATTTATTTGTAGTGTTTTTTAATTTTAGGGTGAACTAGTTCAAAAAAATAAGTAAATGCACGAAAAATACCAAATGAAGTAAGAAATTGTTGAAAATTTGTGATGTGCCTTTTAATGGTGCATTTTGAACACACAAAAAAGTATTAAGTTCAAATAATTTCAAAAAAATTGAAATTCCTTTGTAACAGATTAGTTCTCGTTCGAAACCCTAATACTTCGAGAGAGATTCTCCGTTTTGTACACGAAGTGCATCCAGTTTTTATCGAAACTCTCTCAACTTTTTAGCAAATGCTATGTGGGTGAAATGATGATACCATGCCAACTTTCAACATTTTCAGAGTTCATTTGTAGTGTTTTTCAATTTCAAGGTCAACTAGCTCAAAAAAATAAGTAAATGCACGGAAAATACCAAATAAAGTAAGAAAATGTTGAAAATTTGTGATGTGCCTTTCAATGGTACATTTTGAACACACAAAAAGTATGGAGTTCAAATAAGTTCAAAAAATGAAATCCCTTTGTAACAAACGAGTTCTCGTTCGAAACCCTAATACCTCGAGAGAGATTGTCCGTTTTATACACGAAGTGCATCCAGTTTTTGTCGAAACCCTCTCAACTTTTTATCACATGCTATGTGGGTGAAATGATGATACCATGCCAACTTTCAACATTTTCAGAGTTCATTTGTAGTGCTTTTCAATTTCAGGGTCAACTAGCTAAAAAAATAAGTAAATGCACGAAAAATACCAAATGAAGTAAGAAATTGTTGAAAATTTGTGATGTGCTTTTAAATGGTGCATTTTGAACACACGAAAAGTATGGAGTTCAAATAAGTTCAAAAAAATGACATGCCTTTGTAACAGACGAGTTCTTGTTTGAAACCTTGATACTTCGAGAGAGATTGTCTGTTTTATACACGAAGTGCATCCAGTTTTTGTCGAAACCTTATAAACTTTTTAGCACATGCTATGTGGGTGAAATGATAATACCATGACAACTTCCAACATTTTTAGAGTTAATTTGTAGTGCTTTTCAATTTCAGGGTCAACTAGCAAAAAAAGTAAATGCACGGAAAATACCAAATGAAGTAAGAAATTGTTGAAAATTTGTGATATGCCTTTGAATGGTGCATTTTGAACACACAAAAGTATGGATTTCAAATAAGTTCAAAAAAATTGAAATCCCTTCGTAACAGATGAGTTCTCGTTCGGTACCTTGATACTTCGAGAGAGATTGTCCGTTTTGTACACGAAGTGGATCCAGTTTTTGTTTAAACCCACTCAACTTTTTAGCACATGCTATGTGGGTGAAATGATGATACCATGCCACCTTTCAACATTTTCGGAGTTCATTTATAATGATATTCAATTTCAGGGTTTAACTAGCTCAAAAAAAAGTAAATGCATGAAAAATTCAAATGAAGTAAGAAATTGTTGAAAATTTGTGATGTGCCTTTGAATGGTGCATTTTGAACACACAAAAAGTATGGAGTTAAAATAAGTTAAAAAAATGAAATCCCTTCGTAACAGATGAGTTCTCGTTCGAAACCGTGATACTTCGAGACAGATTATCCGTTTTGTACAAGAAATGCATCCAGTTTTTGTCGAAACCCTATAACTTTTTAGCACATGCTATGTGGGTGAAATTATGATACCATGCCAACTTTCAACATTTTCAAAGTTCATTTGTAGTGCTTTTCAATTTCAGGTTCAACTAGCTAAAAAAAAGTAAATGCACGAAAAATACCAAATGAAGTAAGAAATGGTTCAAAATTTTTGATGTGCCTTTTAATGGTGCATTTTGAACACACCAAAAGTATAAACTTCAAATAAGTTCAAAAAAATGAAATCCCTTAGTAACAGATAAGTTATCGTTCGAAACCGTGATACTTCGAGAGAGATTGTACGTTTTGTACACGAAGTGCATCTATTTTTTGTTGAAACCCTCCCAACTTTTTAGCACATGTTATGTGGGTGAAATGATGATACCATTTCAACATTAAACATTTTCAGAGTTCATTTGTACTGCTTTTCAATTTCAGGGTCAACTAGCTCAAAAAAATAAGTAAATGCACGAAAAATATCAAATGAAGTAAGCAATTGTTGAAAATTTGTGACATGTCTTTGAATAGTGCATTTTGAACACACAAAAAGTATGAAGTTAAAATAATTCAAAAAAATGAAATCCCTTTGTAACACATGAGTTCTCGTTCGAAAACCTAATACTTCGAGAGAGATTGTCCGTTTCGTACACGAAGTGCATCCTTTTTTTCGTAACCCTCTCAACTTTTTAGTACATGCTATGTGGGTGAAATTATGAAACCATGCCAACTTTCAACATTTTCAGAGTTTATTTATAGTGCTTTTCAGTTTTAGGGTCACCTAGATCAAAAGAAATAAGTAAATGCATCAAAAATAACAAATGAAGTAAGAAATTGTTGAAAATTTGTGATGTGCTTTTGAATGGTGCATTTTGAACACCAAAAAAGTATTGACTTCAAATAAGTTCAAAAAAATGAAATCCCTTAGTAACAGATGAATTCTCGTTCGAAACCGTGATACTTCGAGAGAGATTGTCCGTTTTGTACACGAAGTGCATCTATTTTTTGTCGAAACCCTCTCAACTTTTTAGCACATGCTATGTGGGTGAAATGATGATATCATTCCAACTTTTAACATTTCCAGAGTTTATTTGTACTGCTTTTCAATTTTAGGGTCAATTAGCTAAAAAAAATAAGTGAATGCACGAAAAATACCAAATGAAGTAAGAAATTGTTGAAAATTTGTGATGTGTCTTTGAATGGTGCATTTTGAACACACAAAAAGTATGAATTTCAAATAAGTTCAAAAAAATGAAATCCATATGTGACACATGAGTTCTCGTTCGAAACCCTAATATTTTAAAAGAGATTGTCCGTTTTGTACACGAAGTGCATCCTGTTTTTTTGTAACCCTCTCAACTTTTTAGCACATGCTATGTGGGTGAAATTATGATACTATGCCAATTTTTAACATTTTCAGAGTTCATTTGTACTGCTTTTTAAATTCAGGGTCAACTAGATAAAAACAAATAAGTAAATACATGAAAAATAACAAATGAAGTAAGAAATTGTTGAAAATTTGTGATGTGCTTTTGAATAGTGCATTTTGAACACCAAAAAAGTATTGAGTTCAAATAAGTTCAAAAAAATGAAATCCATTTGTAATAGATGAGTTCTCGTTCGAAACACTGATACTTCGAGAGAGATTGTCTGTGCATCCAGTTTTGTCGAAACCCTCTCAACTTTTCTGCACATGCTATGTGGGTGAAATGACGATACCATGCCTACTTTCAACATTTTCAGAGTTCATTTGTAGTGTTTTTCAATTTCAGGGTCAACTAGCTCAAAAAAATAATCAACTAAAAAGAATCGACTAAAGCATTAACTAAAATGAATGAATTAAAAATAATGAACTAAAATTATCAAATTGCTTATTTGTTAAAAAGAATCAAGTAAAACATGAACTAAAAGAAACAAAAAAAAGATCAACTCAAAAGAATATTAAAATAGAAGAGAAAAAAATGGAAAATAATTAAAGTAAAGTTATTAAAGTAAAGTAAAGTTATTAAAATAGAAGAGAAAAAAATCTATTAAAAGAAAATAATTAAAGTAAAGTTATTGACAATTTTCAAAGAATTCAAATTTGAAAATTAAATATTTAGCTGTAAGTAGAAAAAACAAAATAAATAGAGCAAAGAAGAAAAAAAATGGAAAAAAATTGAAACTATATGGGAATTTATAGAGAAAATTCAACCCAAATTCAAAGTGAATCACTTTGAATTTAGATTGAATTTTGTCTTTAATTGAAAATATATTTTTAATATTTAAATATATAGTCCGTTTAGGCTCAAAAGAATTTTCATAAAGTTTTTTGGTTAAAATCTTTAATAGAAAACTAAAATAGAAGAGAAAAAAAATCTCTAATAGCAAAAAATGAAAGTAAAGTTATTCACAAATTTCAAAGAATTCAAATTTAAAAACTAAATATTTAGCTGTAAGTAGAAAAAAAAAACATAATAAATAAAGCAAAGAACAAAAAAAAATAGAAAAAATTGAAACTATATGAGAATTTATAGAGAAAATTCAACCCAAATTCAAATCGATTCAAAGTCACTCTGAATTTAGGTTGAATTTTATCTTTAATTTCCCATATATTTTCAATTTTTAAATTTAGAGTGCGATTAGGCCCGTATCTACTTTCCAAACTGTTGCATCTACTTTCGTATTTAACTGGAGGTAGCGAGTAGTGCCACACATGTTCAAAACTTGAATGGTCTAAAGGGAAACATAATTCCCAATAGAGCGGGATACTCACAAGGTACAAGACTGTTCCGTAAAAAACTTATTATTTAGAGGTAATAATAGTGGTGGTGCTTAAACTTGTGACCACTATTCACCTTAATGTCTGAACTTGTAAAATATGTTGAACTGGTTCTAAAAGTTCACATGAACGTGCAAATATGATGCTAATCCCATTGATAGACATAAAATGTGCTGACATGGCACCGTATTTGTCTTACATGGCATGAGGGTCCACATGTATATACAAAAGATAATTCTAGTTGAATACCATGTCCCTATGACTAGTGGGCCTCGCCTGTCACTGAAGATGGAAAATTAAAAGAAAAAATGGAGACGATAGAGATCGACCTGAAGCGGGCGACCGATCGTTGCTAGCCACTCCAGCAGGTATATTTACCTCATCGCAAAAAAAAAGCAGGTATATTTACCTGTTAACTGTGCCCACTTATTATTCTTGTGCTATAAATTAAAATCTGGTACAGTTTAAATGGGTCGTCGTCAGTACAGACCTTTCATCACACGTTATGTAGGAAAAAGAGGTAAAATGTATGTAAATTATAAATCATAGTAATATAAATAAATTTCAACTATTCATGGTGTATTAATAGTTATAATTAATACACATAAAAAAATACTAACTCCTTCCTAAAATAAGTGTCGCATACCCAAAATAAGTGTCGCAGATTTACAAATTTCATACTAGATCAATGACACTTATTTCGGGACGGAGGGAGTATAAGCCATCCATGTATATATATGTTTGTATTCACTACACTTACAATGTATTTTCTAAATAATATATGAATAATTTTAAATATTGCAGGAACATTTTTCGTAAGGTATTTTATGCATGCACTTCCATATTTATTTTTTATGCAATTGAATATTTGTGTATTGCAAGGTCATTATTTATGTACAAAAAAAATTTATAACCCACGACAGGGCATGGGGCCTAGTTTACATATTTTTTCTAAAACGCACACAAATATTTGTATACCATAAGGTAACTATTATACCACACGAATATTTGAATCTGAATTTATTATTATGTTTATAATCTAATGTGTGCAAATTACGGCGTGTGCACTACTGTGATTGTAATGTACAAACCAATACAACTTAATTATTTTTACAAAATCTCTTAAATCTATCCGGCTGATTTTTGGACAAAAGCATCCACCTCATCTGCTTGCCACGGGTCCACCCACGTTGTGCATCGCTCTATGAACCATCCAGCCCACATACCGCATCTCTGGATGGGCCCACGCACCACTTAGCATCTGCCTTATACCCCATGCAGGAAGCCACGGTCTGACACATATTTCCTGCCGCATCGTCGTCCTCCTCCCTCGAGATCGTGGCCATCAACGGCCACTGCTGCCGCAAGATCCGCTCCTTTTGCTATAGGAGTGCTACAACGGGTCGTGCGACACTGCTCGTCGACACTGCATGGAGCGCGTGCTGCTTTCGACGGCGCGACGACGACACTGCAGGGGTGTGGGCACTGTTGCCGTCAACGCGACAAGTCAAGGATGGCGGTGTTGTTGATAGTGGCGCTGCAATGAAGCGGGCGGCGACGGTGCTGTTATCAGCGCAACAAATCGAAGATGGCGGCGCTGCTGCCGACGGAGCTGCAATGGAGCGGGCGGCGACAATGCCGTTGTGTGGTCACCGGTGTTGTAACGGAGCGGGTGTTGCTTCCAGCGGTGCGACGAGCCGACGATGAAGCCGCAACGGTGCAGGTGTTGCTGCAGTTGGCGCGAGAAGTCGAGGACGGGGGTGCTGCTGTCAGCGGCAATGCAATGGAGCAGGTGGTGGCGCTGCAGCCATTGGGTCACTAGTGCTGCAATGAAGCCCTTATCGCGAGGCATCCGTGTTGCAACAAAACATCATTGGGACCGCGACGCTACGTTGGAGCTTCGTTCAGGGTTACAATGAAGCTTCACCGGAGCTGCAGCGAAGTGTCGGAGGGCATGGATGATGCGTTGGAGCTTTCGCAGGACGCCGGCCGTGTGCCATGAGAGCTGAAGTGGATGTTCGGCCGAGGTGCAGCAGCGCTGCGTCAAAGCGGATGCGTGCCTTATTGCTGCATGACATTACTATGATCCAACGGCACTAGCGCGCTGATCGACCGGCTGCCCAGAAGAAATCATCCGGCTGATTCATACAGTAGGTTAGATGGATTACAGTCCATTTAAGTAGCACAAGCTTTTTTTACTGTGCACTAAATTAAAGTTAATGGTCCATATGTGCCACCAAAACCTGTTCTATGGACTGGCCAGCACGGATCGCCTGCAATTTTCAATTCAGAAGTTTGAACCGTATCTGGGACTTTTTTAATTTAGTTTTCTTTTGTACTTATTGGAGACAAGAAGTTGTTTATGTTTGTGGTTTTTAAAAAAAGAAAAGATAACGCCCACACGTGTGGGCGTTTGCAAACCGCCCACACGCATCACTAGTAGGCAAAAGCTTATAGACATACGTTTACTAGTAGCGTCAGTTTTTACCCATCGCTACCGGTACTTACTAGTAGTGCGGATTTTTACCCCTCTCTACTACTAAGTTGATAGTACTAGCGCGTGTTTTTACCCCTTGCTACTATTAAGTGGTTTCAACCATAACCCCCGAGGACATACGATAATAGTAGCGCGGGGTATAAACAGCGCTACTACTAAGTTCATAGTAGTAGCGCGGGTTTATACCCCTTGCTACTACTAAGTACAAGGTAGGTGAAGTCCACATATCCTCGACCGAATCCCTCCTCCCTCCATCAGTCTTCCCCTCTCTTCATAGGCTCTCTCATGGTGCTCCTACCCAAGCACACCTCCTCCTCCATGGCGCCCAACGAGTCCCAAATCAAAACCAACACTCTCTTGATTCTGCTTCTCCCTACCACCCGCGATTCCCTTCCTCACTCACCGCCACCGCCGGCCTCGCACCTCATTTCGCCTCCCTCAAATCCAGCGGCTTCCAGACCAATCGTAGCCCCCTCCCCCTCCTTCCTCCCCCTTCTCTGCTGTTGGAGGAGAGGGAGATCTAGAAGAGCACCATCCATGGCGGCGGCCAGATCCCCCATGGACACAATCACCGGTTAGTTGTTCTTCCTACTCTCAATCTCTCTCTCTCTCTCTCTCTCTCTCTCTCTCTCTCTCTCTCTCTCTTCGTCTTCTAATCATTTTCTCTTCTTTTGTAGTAGCAGCAGAGGAGAGGTGCGAAGCACCATCACTATGGATGGAGAAGCACCATCACCATTTTGGATGAAGAAGCACCATCACCATGGACAACTTCATCCCCTCCAGGACCAGCATCATCCCTGGATTGAGAGGACGTTGACGCCCAGCAGCAGCAGCCTTGGATGATTTTTTTTAATTCCTACTTAGTTAGTATTAGTGTTGTACCCTTACCGGCGCCACCCGCGCTACTACTAGCAGAAGTAGTAGTAGTGTGGGTAGGAACCGCGCTAGTGCTTAAAGTTAGCTGCAGCGTCGTAGCAGTAGCACGGGCCCCGCTCTATTAATAGGTCATTACCCCGCGCTACTACTAGGGTTTTCCCTAGTAGTGCATGGATCTGCGTCCGTTTATGGTTTGCTCTAATCTTGGCATTTTTTGTAGTTTTTTATGACACGTAGGAAGGGGTTGGTGTGTGGGTGTTAAGGAGTTCGCCCACACGCCTGTTTTGCTCATTCCCACACGCGGCTGTCAACCCGACGTGTGGTGGAATTGACGCCGCGCCCACATGCCTGTTTTGCTCACGCCCACACGTGGCTGTCAACCCGACGTGTGGTGGAATTGACGCCGCGCCCACACGCCCGCATGCGTGTCAGTTGACATGTCTTTGTGCAGTGTTACCTGGCAGCTGAGTGGAACTGCCGTGCCCGCATGCCTGTCAGTTGCCATGTATTTGCAGTGTTACATGGCAACTGTGTGAAACCGCCGTGCCCGCAAGCTTGTCAGTTGCCATGTCTTCCCCATGACAACTAAGTGGAACTGCCGTGCCCGCATGCCTGTCACTTGTCATGTCTTCCCCATGACGACTGAGTGGAACTACCATGCCCACATGCCTCTCAGTTGACATGTCTTCCCCATGACAACGGAGTGAAACTGTCGTGCCCGTATGCCTGTCAGTTGTCATGTCTTCTCATTGTTACATGGCAACTGAGTGAAACTGGTTGTGCACACATGCCTGTCAGTTGTCATGTCTTCTCAATGTTACATGACAACTGAGTGAAATTGATCGTATCCACATGTGTGTCAGTTGGCATGTCTTTTTAGTATTATATGGCAACTGAGTGAAACTTTCACGTGGGGCACACGAGACCGTGAGGTGGCAGGCCGGATGTGTGGGTCGCCAGGTAGGGCGCCAGATGTGTGGGCGTTAGTTGTTTTGCCCATACGCAGACCTATGAGTTGTTTTCCTTACACACCACACGAAACATGTGTGCAACACCCCTTAAGATCCACACGTGTGAGCGTTATCAGGACCTTAAAAAATGATAATTCATTTTCCTAGGAACGTAGTATGCTCCGAAATATCTTAGGAAACTACACTTGCGGATACGGGGTCGACATAGCATGTCTTCGAAGGAATCGAAGTAGAAATGACAAAATCACAGCTAAGAGTTATGTGGGAGAATTGGACCAAAACTCAACCGACGTGCATAGTTCGAGGACTCGTTTCACAGATTTGCGACTTTAATAAATCTGTGGACCAAACGGTACTTGTGTATGCCAAATGCAGAAACATCTTAGTCATGTTATCAAGATTATTGTGATTCATGTGGCTCGCGTCGCGTCACTCATGCCCGTACGTTGTACCTGAGGTCACATCACCATGAAAAGTTAGGCTCTACCATGCGCCACACAAATGTCCAGATCAACAGGCGTGAAGAGCATGTCCTTAACCATGCGTTTCCGGCTGTCCTTGGGCGAGGTGATGCCATCGCCGTCTTGATAGATGCATAGGATGGTCCTCGCCAGGTTGACGCAGACGCGGTTGGCCGCGGTCCCTGTCCCGGTTCTGCTGCACAAGGCGGCCTCCATGTTCACCTTCTTCCAAGTATCGGCAATGGCGTCCACCACCGCGGCGTGGGCCTCTTCCTTGCTGGCGCCACCCCTCATGTGGCAGGTGATGGCCGACGCCGCCTCGCCCCTGCCTGACTCGGCCTCATGGGTCGCACAGTCGTTGCAGAGCCGGAAGATCATGGAACATAGCTCGACCAGCTTCGGGTACGCCATGACCATGTCGTCGCCGTCTTGGTGGTTGCGCAGCCATGAATCCATCTGCTCTTGGTCCTGGAGCATGGTGAAAGCGTGGAGCAGCAGGAGAGGCCCCGTGGACGTGACCCACCCGTTCTCGAGGTACTCCTCCAAGCATGGCATCTGCCCGTCGTGCTGCCACTTGGCCTCTATAAGGAACGCCTTACACAGTTCATGCCACTGCATGCATGCATCCACAGTTCCGCATGCATGTTCATCCAGCAAACATCACAAGAATCCAAAAGGAAAGAAGAAGAAAATAAACAGAGATCTTACTGCTTTCTTGTAGAGCGGCAGCACGTCGTATCCTTGCTCCTTCATCACACGATCTGCTGCCCCGGAGGACGTCGACCGGATGGCACAGTACATGGCCTTCATGTACTCCGGCAGCGCTGCCACCAACGACAACGCATCTTCGTCACACCAGCTGCCGATAGCGTCGGTGAAGGCGGCCAGCTCGTCGACCGTGCCGTAGAGATCGTAGACGTCGTCGAGGTGGACGATGAGGGAGCCCACCTTGGCCAGCACCTCGCGGCAGCCTGCGAGGCTGGGTTCCGGCGCGATGCACGCCGCGCAGAAGAAGCACTCGACCAGCCGGTCCCTCGCGAACGGTAGCTTCTTGCCCAGCCCGGTCTCCTTCCACCATTTGGTCACCTTCAGGAGTTCTGCCCCATGGACGGCCTGCACGAGGTTAAAGTCGACCGCTGCCAGATGTAGGATGGAAGGATCGATCTTGCGGCAGCTCAAGCTCTTGTCGTTGTAGCCGTGTTGTTTGAGCGAGCATGTCGCCTGCAGCCTGGGAACTCTCCAGTGCAACGGGAGGTCTCCTTGTGTTTCCGTTTGGCTAGCAGGCACCACGGAGATGGACATGGACGGCATCAGTTCTTGGAGTGTCTTGATGGCGAATGCTCTTGCTTCGTCCAGAACGGCCTCTCCTGGGAATGCCAGGTAGGTAGCTTCATGGAGTGCAACAAAAGCATCAATGTCCTTGGGGGTGGCAGCTTTGAAATCACCATTGGCATCCCTGAATGAACTCAACATATCTACTAAAATATTGACAAGTTGCAATCATTAGTAAGAAAACTAGCTTGTTCCAACTGTTAACATATCAACAACTATTTGGAGTTGTGTAATCTCATATGTCGCATATGTTTCCTGAGCTATCCTCCTATCTACCTGACAAGGGATTGAAACATTTCCAATAGAATGATTGTGTGTCTAATCCATGAATCATGCAGACATTTACGCACAATTTCCATTTTCAAAGAATATATATTATATTATTTCAGGATTCCTCTACATATTGAACGTCCTGTTTTTAGGCATGGCAAATCGTCCATGAAAATAAAATAGGATAACTAATGAACTTTCTTATCTTTACCTGTGGATGCAGGGATTCCATATCCTCTCAGCAATCTAAATAGCAGGGCTGTTGATGAGAGGTCATGCTTGAGTTGAAGGTATGCATCATACACATGCATGGACATAAGGATGCTTTTTATCTCGTCCTCAAAATGGTATGCTACACCAAGACTTTGGAGTTGATCCATGATCATGAGCCTAGTAGCTAGCTCTTCTTCCTCCTCGAGGAAAAGTTGCCTCACTCTTCGCTTCAAGCTCGTTTGGAGTGAGCTTTGCTTGCTATGCTGCACCACCAGTATGTAGGTGAGTATCTTGCCTTAAAACATGCTCCTAGCTTAAAAACCATCCCCTTCATTTTTCTAAATATGTTCCGAATACATATACATATGGTACTCCTGCATCTTCATGCAGGAATGCACGGCAATTAACATGCAGTTTGAGGTTGTGTCATCTTGGATCTTTTGGTTGTAATTTGTTGTGATGTAAACACTTATCGTCAGACTCTTCTTTGAGAAACAGAGTATAGAAGCGGATACTCACAACATCCGTGTATACTTACCCACATGTATATAAACACACACATGCCCTGTCCATATGATCAAGTTGGATAGACTAAGCTTACAGGTCTTGACATGGACGAAGTCATCGCATGCACCTTGTATCCCGCACGCATGTCATACCGCTAAAATAATTTCTTAGGAAAGACTATAATAGACCTGAAAATATGATAGCACCCATGCCAAATCTGGGCCCTAAACCACAACAAATCTAACCACAAGAAGGTGGGCTAGTTTCACCGCAACAAATCTAACCATTTAAGCTATGCTCTCTTTGCGTCGACCTCTCGAGCAATGTCATTTAGATTTTATTTTTGACAATTCTACACTTTTGGACGTAAGTGCCTCCCGTGAGAGTGTTAGTGTTATGAGGCCAGCAAAAACACAAAATCTTCCTTTTCATTTATATCGTCGTTGCGGACACTTGAACTGTTTTGTTATTCTATGAAATAGTGAAAAATAACTTTTTGGATTGAAGACTATGTGGAAAGAAACGATAGAGAAATATACTTATAAATAGTGATTAGTATAAGTCAACCGAGGAATAGTCAACTCTGAAGTAACGAAAATCCCCCTGCAAGCCCTCTCTTTCTTCAACTAGCACGTTTGGAAAATCACCTAGCGTGATGCCGCCTTAGCCTCAGTAGCATTGACACGGAACTGAGGCCCTGTTTGGTTAAAAAGTCCTAGAATTTTTTTAGTTCCAACTAAAACGTTCATAGTCCCTATCTCTTTGGTTTCAGAGACTAAATATGAACTAGAAGTTATTAAATGACATGCTAAAAGACCATGTTACACCTAGTAATGTACTAGAGGTTATTAAATGACATGCTAAAAGTCGGGGCACTGTTGAAAAAAGTTTTTAAAAGTCTCAAAAAGGCATTTCCATAGGGACTTATTCCTTTAATCCTAAATGTTCACTTTTAGGCTTTTAGTCCCTTAAAGTCTCTCTTATTTGGTTTAGATGGGACTAAAAGAGATAGTCCCTACCCTGTAAACAAACACCCCGTGATGAGGCTGGCTCCTTGGCCTTCTTCCTCGATCGTCACCCAATTAAATTATGTCTCAGTTCTGATGCACCTACCCATCGGCTCGACATAGCCGGACAGGGAAACTGATAATGAGAAGGGAGAAAAAGGAAGAAAAATTCGGCTAGCTGATCGTGCATGCACCTTATCGTCCTTGTGGGCCTGCTCCTGCAAGGAGCAAATGGAGTCGTAGTCCCAGGTTTTGGGCTGGTAGTCCACCGGCCGCCGGTGCAACTCAGCCGGCGGGAACCGGTCGGCGTACATGGTTGCATCAGCAGCCGACGCCATTAGTGTTCTATCTACCTCAGTGTACGTAAGGGTAGACAGCAAGATGTGTTCTTCGGCTTCTACGGTCTAAACCGGAAAAGAGGTAGCTAGTTCGGCTCTTGCAAAAATCTAGTTTGATATGTTTGCAACAAAGGTGCCATCGAAATGGCAAGCTATTTATAGATGCAGACTATTGTTGCACCGGGGAGTTGTGGCCCGGTACGTCCGGGGTAGAGTTAGAAAGTTAGTCCCTTTTTCAGGAAATATGCATGAAACAAGTGCAGCTAGATTTACTCAAACAGAATATCTCCAGACATGTGGTATCCGTATATGGACGGCGAACAGGAGTGACAGCAGGAGTGTGTGGTCTCCGTCTTCTGTTCGTCTTGTTCCTAGGCTGTGTACATAATATCCTATCAATTTATTTCATAGCGAATCGATGGACCGTGTGTCTTTTTCAACAAAAAAAATTCTTTTGTGGTCAATCATTTTCTCATAATAAGGCAGTGTATAATTATAAGAACGTGAGCGATGTTCGTCAGGTGTGAATGTGGTTGACCTTAACCTTTCCGAGGATCTAGCTCATCCATGATCTTTTAATTCCGGAAGCTCCTTTGTGAACATTCTTTTCTTTCTTTAATCTTTTATAAAAATCATGAATGCTTCGTCCAATATATTAATTAAAAATAGTATGTTCGTTTTTATTTATAGTATTTGTTAATCAAGTTGTTTGGATTAATCAAGTTGTTAATAATGAAATTATTGGATGACATCCAAATTGTGCTTTATTTATACTATTCATATATTAACCGAAGTTCCCTCAAGCATGATTGAGTAAATTAATCATGAATATTTAAATATTAGTTAACCATGAAAAATGGTATGTATTATGAATTAATCACGGGTGTATAAATATATGAACCTATTTAATACTTTTTTTTATAATTTTCATGGTATATATTAATCAACTTGATTAATTTATATATTAACAACTTCGGCACAAACTGGACGACATAGTTATGTGTATTTATATATTAATTAATCGAAGTAAATTCATTCATGATTTATGAATAATAGAACTGCACATACAAGTACATTAATTAATCAGTCGACATATCTCCCTTTTTTTAATCCTGAGTATTTGTACTGTGGATTAGGTTAACTGATTTGTAGTGACAAAAGAAAGGTTAATTGATTTGAATGATCTATTAGCGGAAAAAAAACTAAATAGAGTGAAAAGATAAGCAGGTTCATGCCAAGATTCTTTATAATGCACACTAGCCTACGTGCAAGTTACGAAGTCCACTCTTCTTTTCATAATCAGTGCACAAAAAGTGTGTAGCTTATATATTTCATTAAAATATCCCTAAAAAATAATATATATTTCCAGACGTGTGGTATTGGCTTCTGTACGGCTAGCAACGACGGCCAAGTGACAACCATGTGGCCTCTATTCTTTTGTTCATACTAACCAATCTTTGGAGTTTGTCTTTTCATGCGAAAATATCTCAGCTGGTCAATCGCTCTCCTCTCGATGGTCTGGGCTGCCCAGCTCATACTCCCTCCGTCTCAAAATTCTTGTCTTAGGTTTATTTAGAAATAAATGTATTCAAATATTAAAGCGTGACTAGATACATTTATATATAGACAAATGTAAGACAAGAATTTTGAGACGGAAGGAGGGAGTACAATATTAATTAAGTCTGTGAGTGAGTGATATCTAGCCGATGTTGATTTGGTTTGCATTATAATAATCTTAAAGATCTTTTTTATGCGAAATAGCATCTTACACACCAAGCTCGTCGTTGTTTTTTCTTTCGAAAATAGTTTCATGCCACGCGGGATAGCTGCCACCCTGGTGGACGTCATAGTAAATGCTTTGAGATTTGAGCATGACGATTAACCGGGTGGACTGGTGAAGACCAGCATAAAAGTGAGCACTAATTACAGACAATACACCGGCACATTTGGACTACCATTATAGGCCTACAGTGTTAGGAGCTCTGACATCAATGGTGCATATTCATTTTTGTCGTAACCAAAAGTTGTATGCCCACATCGTTTGTTTAACACATCCATATTGGTTCTGTTTGGATCCATGAGTTAGAGTTAGAGTTGGTTAGATTGGACCAATCCAACCCCAAAACATCCAAACAGGAGGGTTAGAGTTGGTTAGATGCATCTAACCCATTTAAAAAAACTAACACACCCAAGAGGTGCTTATTTGGGTTAGAGTTAGGTTGGGTCCACAAAAGTTATTTTTCTCTCTACCTCTCCATCACACCAAATCCTTGATAAAGGAGCCAAATGATTGAAAAAAGTGCATTTATTGGTAATCTAACCTTCCATCCAAACACCTCTTTGGTTAGAGTTAGTTTAGGGTTAGTTCAAGGTTAGAACCTAACTCTAACCTCTAATCGAGTTAGAGTATCCAAACAGGGCCATTGATCATGTGATTTTTTTTCAAGGATCAAGTGATTGATATTAATATACATTGGAACATATGACTTGTAGCTTTCTATTCACTGAAACGTTGCACCGCATGCAAGGAAGCCTGCTGCACCATGCCAAGCTAGTGCTCCCGTGGCTCCGTAGACAAAAATGTTAGAAAGGGCTTAGTTTAAAAAACCGGACCGGACCAGAAGCCTCATCGGGTTTTTAAGCTAATAAAACCGTTTTGCAATTGGACCAGAGAAAACCGGTTGAACCGACCGGTTTTCTAGAAAACTAGTGAAAAACCGGGTCACAAACCGGAAAAAACTAGAAAAATATTTTAATAGAAATTGGGAGAAGTGGGATTCGATCCCAGGTCGGATGAGCAATACGTGAAGCGTGCCCATGGCCCTATAACTAACTCGGCTATGCTACTTTGTTGTTCACTACAAGAAAATAATTTCATTTCACCATAGTTTCATACAATATTAGAACATATATTACTCAACATTTATCAAATTTTTATTATAAAATCGACAATCGAACCGGTGAACCGGCGATCCGATCAGTAAAAACTTGAACCGACAACCTTTTTGGTTCGATTTCCGGTTCGGTTTTTTAAACTATGAGATAGAGTACGTAAATGTTCAAGGGAAAAGTAGCACTTACTCTTAGTTTAACAGAACAAGAGGCACATCAGATGTATATGTGTGATCATTTTCATGAATAAGTATTACATAACTATTTGTTTTTCTATCAATTGTCCAACGGTAATTTTTTTACCCACCGTATGTTTTCTTCGAGAGAGAAGCCTCTAGCGAAAACTATGGTCTTCGATGATACGTCTCCAACGTATCTATAATTTTTGATTGTTTCATGTTGTTACATTATCATCTTACGACACTTTTTGGGTCAAAATGCATCAATTTATATTAGTTTTGAGCACTAAACTATTAGCCCAGTACCAGTTGTTGTTTTCTCCGTGTTTTTTTTTGTTTTTCAGGTTTCCAGTTCCGAACAAAAGCTAATTGACATTAAACTTTTTGATGATTTTTTCTGAACCAAAAGAAGATGTGGAAGCTTCGGGGGAGACCTAAAGCCACATTTGAAGCCCACAAGGCAGCACGGTGCATCGAGGGGGTGGCCGCGCCCTAATGCCTTGTCGCCTCCCTCTGGCCCCTCTTGCCTCGTTATGTGCCCTATAAATTCTCATATATTCCAAAAACCCTAGATATATCGATGAAACACTTTTTACGTCATCGCAAGTCTCTGTTCCATGGTGACCCCACCATGAGCTCCGTTCCGGCACTCTATCGGAGGAAGGATTTCTAGCGCCGTTGCCGGGCAGTATCATCACCAACTATCAAGTCAATTCACACAAATTATCATTCACTTGTTCCTCTTTTTATTTGTTGTTATATCTTGCTTGTTTAAAAAAATTAAAATACAAATATATTTTCCTTTGCTTGCTTAGCTTGTCATTAGTTTGCATCTTCGCTCTCTAGTTTACTTGTTCTGCTTGTTACTTTTCCTCCTAGGCCACTATGTCCCAAGATAGATTCCACAACATCTCTTATTACCAAGGAATGTTGGAAATAGAAAACTCTATGAAAAATTTCATCACTTACCAATGAATTGTTTGCTTCTAAAATTAGGGAACTCTCCACTTTCCTCGACGCTATCAGTAATCGACTTGGTGGAGTCAACAAAGATGTATCTAATCCTCAATCAAATTTTGCTAACACCGAGGAGTATGTTAAGAAAGATATGTGATAAGCAAACCACTCTAGTAAATAGGATGGCTCCTAAACCGGAATCTCTCCCTATTAACAACCATGATGAAGATCTTAAAATAATTATCACTTTTCCTGTTGAATCTTTATTTACTTCTCTGAATGTTAATGATGGAGGGACTCGAGATGAGTCATGTTTAGCTAGTGAGTGTCCCGTTTGCTTGGAGGGTGATGATTCTAATGCAAAAACTCAAAAAAGTGGGTTTGGAGAGGTGAAAACTTTAACTAGTGATATGTCCACTATTTTGGATTACAAGGAGTTTAATTATGAAAGTTGCTCTTTAATAGAATGTTTTTCCTTGTTGCAATCTATTATTATCTAACCCAATGCTTATAAACAAAACAAGGCTTTCACTAATCATTAGTGGAAGCGATGATCAAAGCATATGATGAGAAACTTGAACTTGAAGTTTCTATTCCAAGAAAATTGCATGATGAGTGGGAACCTACTATCAAAATAAATATAAATAAATATGAATGTAATGCTTTGTGTGACCTTGGTACTAGTGTTTCAATAATACCTTAATCTATATGTGACATGCTTCACCTCACTAATATTCAAGAGTGTTCCCCAAACTTGCATCTTAGACATTCTACCAATAAGAAATACTTAGGTAGAATTAATGAAGTTATCATTATTGCAAATAAAAATTATGTTCCTGTAGATTTCATTGTGCTTTATATTGATTGTAATACTACTTGTCCAATAATAATTGAAAGACCTTTTCGACGAACTATAGGTGCAATTGTCGATATAAAAGAGGGTAACATAAGGTTTTTGTGCCAAGTAAAAACTTTAGATAATTTGGACGATAGGTAGATTTGATGTGCAATAACAAAAAACTTGTACGTTGAGTGCAAATTTTTTGTTATCTTACTAGAATGTCTTTTTGATCTAAATTGTTTACACAACATTGGTATACAAATTCCTTAGGCTGTCCTAATGTTTCAGAATTTTTGGAGTTACATAAGTATGGTTTTAATGGTGATTTTTTACAAACTGTTCTATTTTTTGTGTGCTCAAGCAAGATTTGGGTGTGATCACGATGGATGAAGGAATAAGGAGTAGCAAGATCCTATACTTGGGGATTCCCAAGGCACCCCAAGGTAATATCCTAGGAAGACTCAAGGGTCTAAGCTCGGGGATGCGCTGAAAGGCGTCCCCTCTTTCGTCTCCATTCCGTCGGTATGTCACCTAGAGCTATACTTTTATTCATCACATGTTATGTGTTTTTCTTGGAGCGTCGTCTGTTATAGTTTGCTTTTTTTTAGTTTTACACAATCATTGTTTTTGGAGACACCTATTTGAGAGAGACACATGTCGATCATGATTTATTAGAATACTCTATGTGCTTCACTTATATCTTTTGAGCTAAGCAGTTGCTCTAGTTCTTTACTTATATATTTTAGAGCATGGTGGCATGTAGATTTTATACAAACAATTGCACTCTCGTTCTTCACTTATATTTGATTCAGATCCTAATAGGGGGTAACGGTAATTTGCATGTGTTATAAGACTAATCCAAAAAGGATAGGTATTCAAGGATGATATAATAAAAAAATCATGTAGAAAACAAAAGAGAAATTGTAGGATAATGATATTAATGTGGTAATATGAAAGGGCTTGAGTACATGGTTGTTGGTTAATAGAAATATTGATAGTTATTGGGTGTTAAATTGTTCTTCATCTAAATACTTGTTATGTCATGGTGATTATGTGTGAGCATTCTTATTCCTCGTTGAAATCCTAGTGTTGTTCAAGTCGGGGGTGCACGATAGTTAACTCCTACAAACCTCCTGCCTAGAGGCATGCGAGTAGTACTTTTCTTTGAGAGAGCCAATAAGGCTATGCAATAAGTATATGATTTCTTTACGACTAATGTGAATCCATGGATGTATGCACACTCACCTTTCCACATATTTGCTAGACTCTTCGGTAGAGTGCATTGCCCATTCTCACCTCGACGATCGGTGCAGCGTTCGCCGGTGCATCCATACCCCGCGACATGATACACTCTGTTGTACCTAAGCCACCTTATATCTTCCGCAAAAAAACACTGTACGTACCTATCATGACATTTCCATAACCATTTCAAGATATACTGCCATGGAACTTCCACCGGTACATTATATGACTTGTGTATTCATCGTCATATTGCTTTGCATGATCATATAGCTGATATAGTATTGGAGGCACATCCACCATTCATCATTATTTACATGTGATGCTCGATCATATTACATCCTCGTACACTACCATAGGCATTCATGTAGAGTCATCTAATTTAGCAGTTTTTCATATCGAGTTGTGAGCAGATAGAAGTATGATGTTTTGTCATTATTAGAGCACATTCTAAATGAGGTAACAATGATAGAGACAATGAATCGCCCACAAGTCGGGATGGGACTCCTAAATAAGAGAAAAAGAAAAAAAATAAGTGAGAGAAAAGAGAGAAGGGACAGTGTTAATACCTCTTTTCCACACTTGTCCTTGGTGAAAGCACCATCTTTTTCATGTATAGAGTCTAATGTTTTGTTATTTTTATATGCTAGTGGAATTTTTTATATTATAGAACTTGGCTTGTATATTCCGATGATGGGCTTCCACAAATGCCCGAGCTCTTCATTAGCAAGCAAGTTTGGACGCACACCCACTTAGCTTTCTTGAGATTTCACACACTTATAGCTCTAGTGCATCCGTTGCATGGCAATCCCTACTCCTCGCGTTGATGTCTATTTATGGGCATCTTCATACCCCGTTAGTCGCCTAGTTGATGCAAGACTTTCTTCTTCACTTTTACTCCTTTGATAGCTACCATCATATTCTATTAAACCTATATGCTATGTCCATGGTTTACACTCACATATTGAGTGATGTTGAATAAGCTGAAGCGTGTTAAGAAGTACGATCCATTTACTTGGCCTAGTACCGTGGTGCCTGACATTTGTATTTATGTGGTGAAGACGGAGCCATGCCATGCTAATATGATAAAATGAATGGGGAGTAACATTCTTTAGGGATCATATATTTTTAATATGGATGATTGTGTTGCTTATGTGTATGGATATTACTATGTTGATGTTTATTAGTTCATCGTTTCTCAATAATCATACCTGAAAGGGATTACATGTTAAGTGCCATGTCACATCAAAAAAAATCTCTTTTTATCATTTACCTACTCGAGGACGAGCAGGAATTAAGCTTGGGGGTGATGATACGTTTTCAATGTACCTATAACTATTGTTCTATGCTATTATATGATCATTCTTTTATGATTTATATACCATTATAGTCTATTTTATATCTACTTTGGGAACTAACCTATTAACTTAGTGCCTAGTGCCAGTTAGTGTTTTCTACGTGTTTTTGTCTTTTCAAGAAATCAGTATCAAACAAAGTCCCAACGCAATGAAACTTTTTGTTGATTTTGGGGACAAAAATAAGACCTCGAAACTTTGAAAGGAGGCAGGAGGTCACACGAGGTGGCGCCAAGCCAAGAGGACGTGCCCCGGGGGGGGGGGGGAGGGGTGGTCACGTCCTGATGGCTTGGGTCCATCTCCCAAGGCCTCCTGACATAATTCCACTCCTATAAATTCTAATGTGTTGGAAAAATACGAGAGAGCCACCCGAAATTCTTTTTCCGCGGTTGTGATCCCATTTGGAACCTTGTTTGGGTGCCCTGCCGACAGGGTGATAGATCATGGGGGGCTTGTACATCAACCTTGCTGCTCCCATGGTGAGTACCACAGACCTAAGGTCCGTGATTAGTACCTAGATGGCTATCTCTCTCTCTATGTCCTTCAATGCAAAGATCGTCGCAATTTCCACGGTGAACTATCCTATGTAGTCCTCTCTGTGGTGTGTTAGTTCGGATCCAATGAATTATTGATTTATGTTCAGATTATCCATGAAAAGTATTCGAGTCATCTCTGGATTCTTACAAGTATGATTATGATAGCTTCGTATTTCTCTCTGATCTATCGGTTTGGTTTGGCCAACTAGATTGATTTATCTTCAGCAAAAGTGGTGTGTTGTAATTGTTTCAATCTTGCGGTGCTCAATCCCATTGACAGAAAGGGACATGACACACACCATATTCCAGTCATTAAGGTTAAAATGATGTGGTTTATTCATATTAGTTCAGTTTACTTTGTCTACACCATGTCACATTTTCCTAAGCATTACTCTATTTTCGCTTAATACTCTAGAAACATGCTGGATAACGGTCGATGAGTGGAGTAATATTAGTAGATGGAGGTAGGAGTCGGTCTACTTTCTTATACATATGATGCCTATATGTGTGATCATTGTCGTGAATAAATATTACATAACTATGCGTTTTTTTATCAATTACCTAACAGTAATTTGTTTACCCACTATTGTGAAAACTATGCCCCCAGGGTCTTCATAAATCATATTACAAAAACACTAAAAATATTGCTGCACGTTTATTTCTGTTATTTTATTTTATATTTATTTATCTATCTATCAGTAGTCATCGTTTGCATGTAACGAGTTCAAGGGCTTAACAACCTCTTGCCCACGTTAGGTGTAAGTGTTTGCTATTTTATTGTGTAGGTGCTGAAGACGGGCATGTGTGTGGTCCATCTATTGATTTGATAGCCTTACTTCTTAGTAAGGAAAATACTTATTTTTATTGTGTTGCATCTCCTTTCCTGTTTGATGAAAATCCTAAGACGGTTTACAAGTAGCAGTGTGTACGGCGACGACCAGCCCTGCTCACCCAGCTAGATCCACTCGCATTAGTCGGCGGCTGAGGCATGGCCCGACGGCTATGGAAAGAGACAGAGCATAAGAGATGGTGGAGGAACACGAAGCTCTGGTGAGTTGCCTTTGCACGGAATGAAACAAACTATTCCCTTAGTTCGTAAATATAATTCCTTTTAGAGATTTTCACTACAAACTATATATATAAAGATACTTTAAAGTGTAGATTAATTTGGTTTGTTCTGTAGTCCATAATAAAATCTTTAAAAAGCTTTCATTTAAAAACGAAGGGATTAATCGGTAATCGCTATGTTTTTATTATGCCTTTCTTTCTCCGGTCGATAAGTTTTCCCGCTCACCAAATTTGCCAGCGCAAAGGACACTCACCATTGGCCATCAGACACATTGCCCGGGTAATGACGTGGACACGCCAAGCGAGCGCTCTTTTTTTTGACGGTGCTACGGCGGGCTTACGTCGGCCTGAACCTTTTAATAAATAAGATAGGGAGAAAACCTGTACACAAAGGGGGGGGTTGGGGTGGTAGTGGTTGGTGTGGGGGACGAGAGCGTGGAAAATGGATAAAAACAGAAAGCGAAAGAAAAAAATTACAAAGGGGTCACAATCTCTCAGACAAGTGAAACGACATAGTACTCCAGTCACGTAGGATGAGCATTGGTTGTTCATGGGAGCACCTATTTGACCATAGCATAATGTTATCTGCCGCATAGCGAGCGATCAAATGGATAGGCTGAAGATCTCCTCGGAAAGCTTTGGCATTCCTTCTCTTCAAGATGTTCCAAAGGACATCAATGATTACTGTGGAGCGTGTCTTGTTGGACAGTTGAGGACCCCATAGGTCGCGCAGATCCGTCGTTGTAGAGGCCGACGTCGCTGTCAGTTCCTGCCATAGGGGGCTAAGATGCCCACAATGGAGGAATAGGTGCTCAGAAGATTCCGGCTCCGGACAGAAGGGGTAGTTGCAAGAGTCTGTAAGTCCTCTGTTAAAGCGTCTGATGTTGGTGAATAGGCGGTTCTTTCCCGCTAGCCAGAGGAAAATCCTGCATTTGTTGGGAGCAAAGTTCTTCCATATGGCCGGTGCGAAATGGTCCACCGGTCTGGCACTCCAAATCGCCTTGTATGCAGAGTTGCAGGTCAGGGGCTTGCCATCTATGCGTCATGTCCGTCTGTCATGTACCTGCATATCCAAGGTGACCGCAGCGAGCACTAGTCTAAGGTTTTCAAGTTCAAGGACCACAACATGTGATAATTGTGGAGCCAGGTCAAGCTGAAGATCTGGGGTGGAGAAGGTCTGGGCGACGCTGGCCCCCGGGTGCAGAGGGTGGGAGAAAAGGGCGGGGAAAGTTTCAGCAAGGTTTTGAAGGAGGTTAGGGACCCAAAGGTCAAGCCAGAAAGCTGTGGACTTCCCGTTCCCAATATGGACTTTGGTAATAGAACGGAAGAAGCTTATGCCCTTTGCGATATCCCTCCATACATGAGATTCTGAAGGGTGGTGGGAGTCAAGGTCACGAGTCTCGGACCAGGAGTATTTAGTCAAAATCTAGGAAGCGGATGAAGCAGTGGTGGCCGAGTGAAGTTTAGTAATATGTGAGAGCAGCAAGCAAGAGTTAATGTGATGCAACGATTAGAATCCGAGTCCCCCATGGCTAAACGGCGCGCAAATAAAGTCCGAGGCAACTTTGCACTGACCCCCCGATACTTTGTCTTGACCCACCCGGAAGAAGGCCCTACAGCGTTTATCCATTTCCTGGATCATGCCCATAGGCAGCAAAAGAGCTGGCATGGCGTAGATGGGAAGAGCACGAAGAACCGCTCTAACAAGGATTGCCCGCCCAACAATTGAGAGAAGCAGTCCTCTCCACCTAGCAAGGCGTCTGTCGATTTTTTCGATAATCAAGAAGAAGTCTTTAATGTTTAGCTTATGAGTGGACAAAGGAAGACCGAGGTAGGACTGAGGGAAGGAGGCTACTGTACATCCGAAGAAGGATGCCAGAGTCGAGGCAGACTGATGGTCCACATGAATAGGCGCAAATGTGCTTTTGTGGAAGTTGATCACCAGACCTGTCGCCATTGTAAAGTCCAGCAAAATAGACTTGAGGGTTTTAAGCTGCTCGATATCCGCAGGAAGGATAATCAGAGTGTCGTCCGCATATTGAATAACCAGGCATGGGATGGCCGAGTCGATAGGGTGCGAGAGAAGACCATTTTCGGAAGCCTGGAGAATCATGCGCTGAAGGATGTCAGCGACGATAATGAACAAGTACGGGGAGATTGGGTCACCTTGCCGCAACCCCTTTTTGCACTAGATCCATGATCCCGGCTTTCCATTAAGAAGCACTGCTGACTGGCTAGTTTTGTTAATGGTACTGATCCAATCTCGCCATCGGGTGGGAAAACCTTTGGCGTCTAATACAGACTCCAAAACTTGCCAGGACACCGAGTCAAAAGCTTTTTGGAAGTCCAATTTTAGCACAATTGCAGGTTTTTTTCCTCTAGAAGCAAGTTTGATCAATGTCCGCAGCATAGGTAAAATTATCCGCAATACCTCTACCTTTTATAAATCCATACTGATCCTGGTGCACAATAGAGGGGATGAAGGGTTGAGCCCTAGATGACACACACTTGGATATAATCTTTATGAGACAATTTTGCAGGGAGACTGGACGGAAGTTGTCGGGATTCGTGGCGCCTAACTTTTTAGGAATGAGAACAATGTAGGCCTTGTTGATCCTGAATAACTCGGAAGAACCATTGTGGAAGTCAAGCAATAAGTTGAAAATGTCTTGTTTCACAAGATCCCAATTTGCCTTAAAGAAAGCGGGTCCGAATCCATCCGGTCCAGGGCTTGCGTTATCATTCATGCTAAGGATCGTAGCCTTAATCTCCTCGAGAGAGAAAGGATTAATAAGAGCGGCTGCTTAAGACGCGGTGAGGGAGGATCCATCCATGAGATGATGGATATCAAAATTGAAATGAACCCTGTTCTCTACTCCAAGCAGATTTTTGAAAAAGTCGTGAAGTACCACGGCATTTGCACAATGGGATGAGATGTCCATACAGTTTACATTTAAGCAGGGGATTTGTTTTTTGCGATAGCGAGTCGATGCACAAGCATGCATATAGCTTGAGTTTTCGTCTCCAAGCTTACACTCGCGACTTTTTGCCCGTTGGCGCCAATAGACAGCCAATAGTTTGTTATGCCTATGTAAGGCCACCTTAGCAGTAGTACGAAGGCTGAGCTTGCGGTTAGATAGGGGCCGAAATTCCTCTACTTTATCCGGAACTGAGATAACCGTGGAGCAGTTGGCCGCCAGCCTTCGAGGTTCTTTAGAGTTTATTGCCCATTTTTTAGCCATGCACCGGACCCGTTTAGTTTCAGGCATAGGCATCCCTCCGAGCCCCGAATTCTGAATTGCTGGCCTACACTGGTCCAGTTCGCTCGGATGAGCTGAATGAACCTGTGGTTAGCAAGAAGCAAATTATTGAGACGAAAGACATTTGATTTTGGGACGTCAGTTGATGCAGAAAGGATAATCGGCACATGATCCGAGGTAGAGCGAACAAGAGATGACAGGGTGGAGTCGGGGAACAGAGTGAACCAATCCATATTAGCAAAAGCTCTGTCAAGCGGGACAAGGGTGGGAGAGTCTTGTTGGTTTGACCAGGTGAAAAGCCTCTCTACAAGGGGGATCTCCTGCAGCTGGATGGAGTTTATCGTAGCGGCGAAAAGAGAGGCCTCAACCGAGTTGAATAAAGGCGATGATTTGTCTGAAGGTCGCAAAATAAGGTTGAAGTCAACCATAATGACCCAGGGAAGGTCTACCCCTCTTGATAGAGTTGACATGGAGTCTAAAAAGGCTTGTTTCCTCGGGTGATCACAGGGCCCGTATATATTTGTGAGGAGAAAGGAGTTGCCATTTGCGCGAAGGACAAACCAGCAAGAGATTGCAAATGTGTCAATCTGAACCTTAGTGCATTCAAGAATTGAGTCATCCCAGACCGTAAGGATTCCGCTGGAAGCACCAATTAACGGGAGAAGGTGGAAGGAGTGAGCATTGAAGGGGAGGAAGGAGTTGGCTTTAAAACAGGAGATTTGAGTAAGTTTAGTTTCCTGAAGGCAAATAATTGATGAGTGGGCAGATTGCAGCGCGTTTTTAACATCCAAGCATTTATTCGGTCTACCAAGTCCTCTAACATTCCAAGAAGTAATTTTGATTTGTCTATTCATGGGGACACAAAACAAACAACATCTTGGATAGATTCTAGACGTTCCCGAGAGAAGGCCCTAGCAGGATGCTGGGAGAACCTTCTAGGAGGTTGCGGAGCAACCATACAAAAACCCATGAGACAAGGGACTACATCACCAGAGGCCCGGAGGCCGACAGATGCGCTAAACGCCGTGACAAACCTAACTGACAAAGAGGATAAGGGCATGAGAGGGCTTGGTAGACCGAAGCAGCCTAGAGCCAAAAAGATCGAAGCCACTATCAGGCAAGTAATTAGCCCCAACACGGGCATGAGAGGGCTTCGAAGATGGCCGCGTCAGGCGACCAGAAGACGGTCTAGGGCCGTCACACATCGTTCACTTCAGGAGCCACCTTGTTGAGGTCGAGTTCGTAGATGTCGCAGGCATCGGCCAGCTGAAGGACGTCCTTCCGAGGAAGCGGGGCAAGGTTCTTAGTGGCTAACTCGAGCAGTTCCACCGCAGGAAGAAGTCCCTTGGACTTCGCACGGGCTTTGCCGTTGAGTTTCCGAATTTTTAGGAGGGTGGCCTTCTCGAGCATGGTCTGGTGGAAAGCGGGCTCAACAGCTTTGAGCCGCGTGCTCCTCCTAGAGTACACCAGGGGAGTCTTGCCCGATGTAGAGTGACGAGGGGTTTCTAGAGTAACCGATGTCACTGCCGCATGAACCGGAGGAGGATGAAGAAGCAGCGTAGGAGACTAAGCCGGCGCGTCAAAAGGAGGGAGAAGGTCGGCACCTGAGTCGAAGCGCTCGATGACATTGCGGACCTCCACCTCTCCGAAGACTACCGGGCCAAGCAAGCGCCCACGGGGGTCGGCGCACAGAACTTCAACGTTCGTCATAGGCATGCGAGCGTCTCCCACCGTCCCCACCCTGGAGAGATAGCCAATCGAGCAGGATGCCAGATTGGCTACCAAGATCCTCAGGGAGCTAGCCGGGTGCATCAGAATACGGTAGAATCCCTGCTCTCCATGGCGGCCTGTGACGCGGACGTCGTAGAACCCTGCGAATAGCTTGACCTTGACAGAAACTGGCCTAGTGTCGAGGGGCTCCGCAACCACCAGAGGCCGAAGGTTGGCCATCATGGTTCTCCCACCAGGAAGCTGCACCACACGGTCTAGATGATGAATGTCGGAGACAGGCGGCGGAGGCTGATACGCCCATTTTGCATCGTGTTTTCATGTTGATATTTATTGCTTCTTTGGCTCTTATTTCACTTCACGGTACTATTCTTATGCCTGTTCTCTCTTATTTTGCAAGGTTTACTTGAAGAGGGACAATACCGGCAACTGGAATTCGGGCCTGAAAGTGGAGCAAACTTGAGATACGTATTCTGCGCAACTCCAAACGCCGTGAAAATCAACAGAGATTTTTTTCCCAATATATAAAAAATACTGGGCCGAAGAAGTGCCGGAGGGGCACCAGGGTGTGCCCACAAGCCTGCACGGCGCGGCCACACCCAGGCCGCGCCATAGGAGCTTGTGGGCAGCCCACTGGCCCACTGCCCCCCTCTTTTGCTATATGGAGGGTTTCGTCCATGAAAAAAAATCAGAAGGGAGCTTTTTCGTGGTTTCGCCGCCGCCACGAGGCGGAACTTGAGCAGAACCAATCTAGAGCTCCGACAAGACGATCCTGCCGGGGAAACTTCCCTCCCAGAGGGGGAAATCGTCGCCATCGTCATCACCAACACTCCTCTCATCAGAGGGGACTCGTCACCATGAAGATATTCATCAGCACCATCTCATCTCCAAACCCTAGTTCATCTCTTATAACCAATCTCCTTCTCGCGGCTCCGATTGGTACTTGTAAGGTTGCTATAGTAGTGTTGATTACTCTATGTAGTTGATGCTAGTTGGATTATTTGGTGGAAGAGTTTATGTTCTGATCCTTGATGCTACTCATTACACCTCTGATCATGATTATGATTATTCTTTGTGAGTAGTTACTTTTGTTCTTGAGGACATGGGATAAGTCATGCTAATAATAGTCATGTGAATTTGGTATTCCTTCGGTATTTTGATATGTTGTATGTTGTTTTTCCTCTAGTGGTGTTATGCGAACGTCGACTACATAACACTTCACCATTATTTGGGCCTAGAGGAAGGCATTGCGAAGTAGTAAGTAGATGATGGGTTGCTAGAGTGACAGAAGCTTAAACCCTAGTTTATGCGTTGCTTCGTAAGGGGCTGATTTGGATCCACTAGTGTAATGCTATGGTTAGACTTTGTCTTAATTCTTCTTTCGTAGTTGCGGATGCTTGCGAGAGGGGTTAATCATAAGTGGGATGCTTGTCCAAGTAAGGGCAGTACCCAAGCGCCGGTCCACCCACATATCAAACTATCAAAGTAACGAACGTGAATCATATGAACATGATGAAACTAGCATGACAGAAATTCCCGTGTGTCCTCGGGAGCGTTTTTCCTCCTATAAGACTTTGTCCAGGCTTGTACCTTGATACAAAAAGGATTGGGCCACTTTGCTGCACCATTGCTATTTTTGTTACTTCTTGCTTGCTACGAATCATCTCACCACACAATCACTTGTTACCGATAATTTCAGTGCCTGCACATATTTCCTTGCTGAAAACCACTTGTCAGATCCTTCTGCTCCTCGTTGGGTTCGAGACTCTTACTTATCGAAAGGACTATGATTGATCCCCTATACTTGTGGGTCATCAAGACTCTTTTCTCGCGTCGTTGCCAGGGAGTGAAGCGCCTTTGGTAAGTGGAACTTGGTAAGGAAACATTCATATAGTGTGCTGAAATTTATTGTCACTTGTCACTATGGATACTAATCCTTTGAGGGCTTGTTCGGGGTATCTTCACCTCGAACAGAAGCACAAATAGTTGCTCCTCAACCTTCTACACCTACTGAAAATATTTGCTTTGAATTTCCTTCGGGTATGCTTGAGAAACTGCTGGCTAATCCTTTTACAGGACATGGGACATCACATCCAGACTTCCATCTAATCTATGTAGATGAAGTTTGTGGTTTATTTAAGCTTGCAGGTGTGCCCGAGGGTGAGGTCAAGAAGAAGGTCTTTCCTTTATCTTTGAAGGATAAGGCGTTGACATGGTATAGGCTATGTGATGATACTGGATCATGGGACTACAATCGGTTGAAATTGGAATTTCATCAAAAGTTTTATCCTATGCATTTAGTACATCGTGATCGGAATTATATTTATAAATTTTGGCCTCGTGACAGAGAAAGCATCGCTCAAGCTTGGGGGAGGCTTCAATCAATGCTATATTCATGCCCCAATCATGAGCTCTCGAGAGAAATTATCATTCAGAACTTCTATGCTCGGCTTTATCATGATGATCGCACCATGCTTGACACTTCTTGTACCGGTTCTTCTATGAAGAGAGATATTGACTTCAAATGGAATTTACTCGAGAGAATTAAAAGCAACTCTGAAGATTGGGAGCTTGAAGAAGGTAAGGAGTCAGGTATGAATTTCACATTTGATTGCGTTAAATCCTTTGTTGATACAAATACCTTTAGTAATTTTAGCGCTAAGTATGGACTTGACTCTGAGATAGTAGCTTCATTGTGTGAATCCTTTGCTGCTCATATTGATCTCCCTAAAGATAAGTGGTTTAAATATCATCCTCCTTTAGAAGTCAATGTAGTTAAACCCACTCCAGTTGAAGAGAAAGTCATTGCCTATAATGATTCTGTTGTTCCCAGTGCTTACATTGCGAAACCACCTTTCCCTGTTAGGATAAAGGATCATTCTAAAGCTTCAACTGTGATACGTAGAGGCTATATTAGAACACCTACACCCCCTGAGAAAATTAGAGTTGAACCTAGCATTGCTATTATCCAAAGATCTTCTGTCTGAAGAAGTTGAGGGACATAATATTCACTTCTATGAAGATGCTGCTAGAATTGCTAAACCTCACGCTAGAGACAAACATAGGCCTGTTGTTGGCATGCCTGTGGTTTTTGTTAAGATAGGAGATTATTGTTATCATGGTTTATGTGACTTGGATGCTAGTGTTAGTGCAATACCTCAATCCTTATACGATGAAGTCAAAGATGAGATTTCACCTGTTGAGATAGAACCTATAGATGTCACTATTCAGCTTGCCAATAGAGATACTATCTGCCCTCTTTGAATTGTTAGGGATGTTGAAGTCTTGTGTGGTAAAACAAAGTATCCTGCTGATTTCCTCGTTCTTGCTACCGCACAAGATAGCTTTTGTCCCATCATATTTGCTAGACCTTTTCTCAATACTATCAATGCTCATATTGATTGTGAGAAGCAAACTGTCACTGTTGGCTTTGAAGGTGTGTCACATGAGTTCAATTTCTCCAAGTTTGGTAGACAACCTCATGAAAAGGAGTTGCCTAGTAGGGATGAAACTATTGCCTTAGCTTCTATTGTCGTGCCTCCTACTGATCCCTTAGGGCAATACTTGCTTGAGCATGAAAATGATATGCATATGGATGAAAGGGATGAGATAGATAGAGTTGTCTTAGAACAATATCCTATCCTTAAGAATAACTTGCCTTTTGAACTACTTGGGGATCCACCCCCACCAAAGGGTGATCATGTGTTCGAGCTTAAACAGTTGCCTGCTACTCTTAAGTATGCCTATCTTGATGAAAAGGAGATATATCTTGTTATTATTAGTGCTAGCCTCTCGGAGCATGAAGAAAAGAAGTTACTAAAAACTCTGAGGAAGCACCGTGCTGCTATTGGATATACTCTTGATGATCTTAAGGGCATCACTCCTACTCTATGCCAGCACAAGATTAAAACTGATCCTGATTTCAAACCAGATGCTGATCATCAAAGGAGATTAAATCCTAAGATGAAAGAGGTAGTAAGAAAAGAAATACTAAAGCTCCTGGAAGCAGGTATTATCTACCCTGTTGCTCATAGTGATTGGGTGAGTCTGGTGCATTGCGTCCCTAAGAAAGGGGGCATTACCGTTGTCCCTACTGATAAGGATGAATTGATCCCACAGAGTATTATTACTAGCTATAGGATGGTGATCGATTTTAGGAAACTGAATAAAGCCACTAGGAAGGATAATTATCCTCTGCCTTTTATCGACCAAATGCTAGAAAGACTATCCAAACACACACACTTCTGCTTTCTAGACGGTTATTCTGGTTTCTCCCAAATACCAGACAATCTGATCAGGAGAAAACCACTTTCACCTGCCCTTTCGGTACCTTTGCCTATAGACGTATGCCCTTTGGCTTATGTAATGCACCTGTCACCTTTCAAAGATGTATGATGGCTATATTCTCTGACTTTTGTGAAAATATTGTCGAGGTTTTCATAGATGACTTCTCTGTTTATGGGTCTTCCTTTGATGATTGCCTCAGCAACCTTGATCGAGTCTTACAGAGATGTAAGGACACCAATCTTGTCTTGCATTGGGAGAAGTGCCACTTTATGGTTAATGAAGGCATCATCTTAGGACATAAAATTTCTGAAAGAGGTATTGAAGTCGATAAGGCTAAGGTTGATGCAATCGAGAAAGTGCCATACCCCACAATATCAAAGGGATAAGAAGTTTCCTTGGTCATGCTGGTTTCTATAGAAGGTTCATTAAAGAATCTCTAAGATTTCTAGGTCTCTTACCAATCTCTTGCAAAAGGATATTCCTTTTGTCTTTGACGATGATTGTGAGGAAGCCATCAAAATACTTAAGAGGGCTTTGATAACCGCACCTATTGTTCAACCACCTGATTGGAACTTACCTTTTGAAATCATGTGTGCCGCTAGTGATTATGTTGTTGGTGCTGTTCTAGGGCAAAGAGTCAATAAGAAATTGAATGTTATTCACTACGCTAGTGAAACTCTCGACAGTGCTCAGAGAAACTATGCCACTACGGAGAAGGAATTTTTAGCAATCGAGTTTGCATGTGAAAAGTTCAGGTCTTACATAGTTGATTCCAAAGTCACTATTCACACTGATCATGCTGCTATTAAGTACCTCATGGAGAAGAAGGACGCTAAACCTAGACTTATCAGATGGGTTCTCTTGCTACAAGAATTTGATTTGCACGTCGTTGACAGAAAGGGTGCTGATAACCCTGTAGCAGATAACTTGTCTAGGTTGGAGAACGTTCTTGATGACCCACAACCTATCAATGATAGCTTTCCTGATGAGCAATTGAATGTCATCAATGCTTCATGTAGTGCCCCATGGTATGCTGATTATGCAAACTATATCATTGCCAAATACATACCACCTTGTTTCACGTACCAGCAAAAGAAGAAATTCTTCTTTGACTTGAGACATTACTTTTGGGATCATCCTCACCTTTATAAGGAAGGAGTAGATGGTGTTATTAGACGTTGTGTACCTGAACATGAACAGGGACAGATCCTACAGAAGTGTCACGCCGAGGCCTACGGAGGACACCATGAGGGAGATAGAACTGCACACAAGGTATTGCAATCAGGTTTCTATTGGCCCACTCTCTTCAAGGATGCCCGTAAGTTTGTCTTGTTGTGTGACGAATGTCAAAGAATAGGTAATATTAGCAAACGTCAGGAAATGCCTATGAACTATTCACTTCACTAGTGGGGACAGGGCCCATAGTCCCCGCCCGTAAGGGGCTTTAGTCCCGGTTCACCAACCGGGACCAAAGGGGCGGGACTAAAGGCCTAACCTTTAGTCCCGGCCCTGTTCCAAGCCGGGACCAAAGGTGCTCCACGTGGGCGCCTCAGAGCGCCCTCAGGGGCAGGCCCTTTAGTCTCGGGTCTTTACACGGACCGGGACTAAAGAGTTTCAGATTTTGTTTATTTTTGGGTTTTAGGGTTTTAGGGTTTAGGTGTTCGGGAGATTAACATGATGCCTCGTTTGGTGTTCGGGAGTTAGTTTTCATATAATTCTAAATAGAAAATAATTATGCATATATATAAGATTAACTTATCTTACAAGCGAGCATATATATACAATTATATGAAGATCTGAATTATCGGGACTAGAGCCCGTCTATTCGATTACATGGACCAACATCAGTAATGGCCCCTAGCTACACTAAATCGTCCTTTGTCATCTATAGCTTCCGTCCTCAGAAAGGTCGCAAGCTCCTCTGCAACAGCAATCGCGCGTTGCTCTGGTAGGGACTTCTCCCTCATGGCCATGTACTATATAAGAAGAGGAGATGAATATGAATATCAATCATGATAACAAAGAATGACGGGTAAAAATAGAGGTGTGAATGTTCATTGCTTACGTCGGATCTATGATCCTTGTGCTCAGAGGTAAACGTGCAAATGGTCTCGCAAACATAGTATCCGCATAGATGCGTCCCCCGTGGCTGCTGGTCGCACTTTACGAGAATAGGATATATATAATCAAAATAATAATCTAGCATCATAAATGTATTGAAAATAGAAGTATATCATACTACTACTTACCTGAGCCGCTCTAAAGGTCACCTTCTCAGGCTCGATACCGGGAGTCACGCACTTGAACCGCTTCCAAACCCTGCCCGACAAGGATAATGATTTGCTAAGTTTTTTTTGACCGGCTACTGTAGGGAAAACCCCCCACAGCCATTTTCCTTTATTCCCATATATGAGAGCAGTATGTACAAGAGGAGATTAGAATGTACAAATGGGGAAGAGGAGCAAAGGATTACAAACCTCAAGGAGGCAAAAAGGAAACCCATTTAAGGAGATCATCCCAGAAACTAGCCTTAATTCTATGAGCTAACAGAGAAATGTCATGAATGAATCCAGATCTCCATTTTCTGAACTTTGGCTGCTCCTGTTTTAAGACCTTTGCATTTCTGATAGTCTAGATGTTCCAACATGCAGTGAAGACCACCTCAGCAAAGAAAGGCTTATGAAAGTCCTTTCTAGCCGCAACAGCAGCACTCCACATAGATGAACCCTGCCATGTGATCTGCAGGTGATTTGCTAAGTTTTTCATTAATTGATATATCAGAAAATCATCGAAAGAGACCGATAGAGCGCAAGAATGATTGAAATTATCCTTGGAGCATGTCTTGCAGGCTTTGGAACTGTTCCAAGGGTCTCGATAATGGGTCGAAGGCATCAACTCTTCCCTTATCAATTTGAATGTCCAACAGAATCCAATGGAAGCTGCACATGTATATATATATATATATATGTGTGTGTTTGTGTGTGTGTGTCAGTAACTTATCAATTATACTTATAAGTGAATGGACACAACAGAGTAAAGACCCTCACCTGAAGTTGTATGGAAATAGTATGTGGTCACAGAAATTTTGATCTGTTAGAAACCTTAGAAGGTTTTCCTCCATCTCCTTGGATTTATCAGTTAGCGTCGCTATATGTATTTTATCTGGGTCAATAAACCCAATATTTAGGATGTTCCTATTTTTACAATCCAGAATCTTCATTCTGCATAATAGAGTACAAATTATATATAGACAATGAATTGAAATAACTAAACAAGTTATATGTAGACAACGAATTGAAAAACTTACAAACAATAGCAACTCATAAGCGATTTGTCGAGGGCGTCGGCATTGTACATCTGGAAGAGTTCATCAAAGTCGATATGGATTTCTTCGGGGCGACCGTAGTACTCCCGTGGGACACTCACCATGATCATCGTTCTCCCATTCTTTGATTCACTTAAGTACCATGTATGCAAGTAACGCATATTTGTTGGGAGATCATCTTTGCTGACCAAAGGCGCTCCCATAACAAACTGTGGCTTATGGGCTACCACAGCCTTGGGTAACCTGTCGTCTTGGGAAGCCAGAATGTCTTCAACCGGGATACCCCATTAATTCGCCCACTTCTTTGCTAATTCCAAATCTTGCCCCTGCACCAGAGGGGGGACATTCTCAGGTAACACCCTGAGGGGTGGTATCGACTGTTTGGCCTGTTGTCCAAGCCGAGGAACGTCTGATCTTTTTTTGCTTGTAGTTGAACTTGATTTGCTCCCACTTGCACTTGCACGTGATATGCTCTTCTTCACTTCCTTCTGCAATGTGCGTGTATAGTCATCAGGCTTATGGTGTAAGTCATACTGTGATGGAAGGTTCGTGAAGTATTTTGCAAATGCTATTTGCTTCTCGGTGTATTCCGGGCGGGGCTCGGGTTCCTTCTTTTTCATCTGCGCATCATGATGTTCCTTTGCTATCCTGGCGTTTTCCTCGGGGGTACAATCATAAGGTCTGATTGGAAGATTAGTATGAGGTACCTTTGGGAGGGGCGACAGTTTGCGCTTTGGGGGGCTCCGTCGCTTAGAAATCATCGGCGGAGCGTTCTTGCTAGCACGCTTCCGCTTAGTATCCGGAGCGGGCGGCGGCGGAGAAGGACGACCCAAGTCCGGCGGCGGTGATCGAGATGGACTCGTGTTGTGCTGGCCGAAGTCATGTGGAGGGCTTGGAGGTGATGGAGGTGTAGGTGACCTGCGACGACTCGGAGGCGGTGTTGTCCTTGGGGCCGAGCCTGGAAGCTTGATGTAGTTCTTGTCCCATAGGATGACTCCGCCCAGTACTTCTCCGAGTGTCCTCTCATCTTCGGGTCCAGCTATGTCGAGCTCCATATCATGAAACCCCGCCATGATTTCATCCACCCCGACTTTAGCAAAGCCAGCTGGAATCTCACGGCCATGCCAGCGTGCATCAGGGCCAGAAGGTAAAGCTTGTCCGACGGCCACCTTCATGGATATGTTCTTGAATTTTTGATGGAGTTCACATGATGTTGACTCCTTGATTCCATCCACGGGGTAGCCAGGACCACCCTCTATCATTCTTCGTGCATCGTCGGGCGGGGCCTCAGATTCAGCCACGCTGCTTTTCCGCTTAGATGGGGCGCCGGTAATATCGAGTGCGGGATCTTCCTGGTGCGCTACTCCTCTAAGCTCATCAATCTGCTTCTGTTGCTCGTTAATCCTTGCAAGCAACTGGTTGAACTTGTCATTCTCCTCATCCTGCTGCCGCTTCTTTGCTCTCGCTCGGCTTCTGTAAGTGTCTTGGTCTCTGGCAAACCCAAGCCACCACGGTAAGAAGGACCGAAGCCTCGCGTTCGTCCTCCATGTTCGTCATTGCCGAGGACCAGTGTGAGCAAATCTTTCTCTCTATTTGCAGTGAACTGTCTTTTTCCCTCCTTAATTTCTTTCACTATCTTTTTCCAATTCTCCCTGGGTATCCTAAGACCGTCACTGCAGATGAGGTCCCCTGTTTCTTCGCCGTACGAACCACCATGCGCAAGGAACCAATTTCTTGCACTCAATTCCCACTCATCACGGAGTTGTTCAGGTATGATGCCTTTGGCTAGCAGATCTTGCTCTTTCTTATCCCACTTTGGGATGGCAGTCTCATAGCCCCCTGGCCCCAGCTTGTGGTGATATTTCTTCTTGTCGGCATTTTTCTTGTTCTTTTCTGATAATGCATGGGCATCTTCTGACTCCTTGTACTCTTGAAATGCCTTCCAGTGATTCGCCTGCTTGGCTAGATACCCCTCGAATACTGGCACTTTCTTTGTCTTTAGATAGTTTTTCCATAGCTTCTTCTTCCAGCTACCGAACAGTTCGGCCATCTTCTTTAGAGTCCACTGCTTGACTTTGGCCCTCAGTTTTTTTGCGGCGTCTTCATTCTCACATTCTGGCAGGTTGAAATGTGACATGAGATCATTCCAAAGATTATCTTTGTATCTTTCGGCGACATAGTCACTATCGGCTGCCCCTTTGCGCTTGTTCCACTCCCGAACGCTGATCGGGACGTGATCCCTAAGGAGAACTCCGCATTGCTTCTTGAATGTGTCAGCAACATTCTTAGGAAGCTTGGGTTCGCCCATAGGCAATATCACCTCAAAGGTGTAATGCGTCCGTGCATCCAACTTTCTAGTCGGGCCTCGTTTCGTAGCTTTGCTCGATGTGGAAGCCTAAGAGGGAGAAATATTCGTCAAATGAATGTATATGTATACAATATAGAGCTATCTCCAATATTTTTCACATATTACAAGTGATTGTCGAACTTCATATGTATACCTCGCCGGACTTTATTATTTCTCCACCGGCTTCTCCATCAGTGGAGCTATCACCTTCTCCGTCATTGGACCTATCTCCTGCCCCATCGGCTTCATCTTCGTGTCGGTCGACCTCCATTCCATATCCGGAGGGGTTTAGATATGACGACGGAGATTCAGCTGGTTCAACGTCCGGGCCGTCTTTGATTATATCTTCGAGAAGTTCTTCCTCTTCGAGGTTCCTGATATGTGGATCCATAGTTCTGCAAAAAACGGACATTTGATTAACTAATAAACTAACAAACTATATAAGAGGGGTTGGAAACTTCGAAGTGTCATTTTATATAGGAGGCCCTTTAGTCCCGGGTCTTGGCTAGAACCTAAACTCTAAAATATGTCTAACGGATTCTCTTAAACTTTAAGGATTTAACAAAATGGCGACATTCTAGATGTGTAGAAAAAGATCCTATTTTTCCTGATCTCATCTACCCTTCTATATGTCACATTGTCTAGTGTCAAAGGACTTTGTTGAACTTTGTACCAAAAAAGAATTATTCTATCAGGAACTCCGTTCCAAAACAACTTTAATCCCGGGTGGTGCCTAGATTTCTGCATAGTATTCAAAGTAGGAGTACTTTTCCAATTTGAGCATTCAATAAGCAAAACCAAATCGTAAAATAAAGTAGTGTTCAAATTAGCATGCATTCAATTATAAGCAAAACTACATCATCTCTTTTGTCCGTACATCATCTAATATTATCACTAATACTCCTCGAATACTATCATACATATAGCATCACTGATACAGCTAGAACCGTAGCGCGCGACGGGTATCGTCGCGGGCGGTGGACACCCTAAGAGAAGGAACCATCACAGGATCATAGCTCCAGTGAGATCCCCGAAGAACCTGCCAGGTATGCTCGAACCTGCCCTCCAACGCAACCATGTAGCGAGGGACGTGCTCATCCTCCTCGCTGACACGGTGATGTACCACCTCCGCGGTGTCCGAAAGCCTCGGCACCGTCACTGGCCCACGCGACCGCCACCAAACAAGGATCGGGTCAACAACGGGCTGGCTCCTCACCAACCTACGCCCCCCGGAAGGTAGCACCTCCCAATACCAGCCGGGCGGAGCCCAGTCCCGGACATGGCCCCTCTGATCAAGCAGGTGTCCTCCGCCGAGTCGACGACGAGGATGCGGGATAGGCATCGTAAAATGAACTAAAAAAAATAAACTAGTTCTATTAATTTTCTTGCTAAAAATAAACTAATTGTATATATAGTAAAATAAACTATTAACACTTAAGCATATACAATAGAAAAATTAAGCAATAATCTAAGAAACACTAATTAAGCATCTATATACGTAGAAATGTCTTCTTCTTCTTCTTCTTCTTTCTTATTTTCTTCTCCGCTTCTTCTTCTACTTCTCCTCTTCTTCTATTTTTCCTCTTCTTCTCCTCTCCTCCTCTTCTTATTCTCCTTTTTCTTCTTTTCTTCTCCTCCTCTTCTTATTTTCCTTTTTCCTAATCTTATTTTCTTATTTTTGTTCATCTTTCTTCTTCTTGTAACCCTAACCTAATTCTAAATATTACTAACCCTGATAATCTACCACAAACCTAATAACAATAGGAATTAAATGACAAAAAAATCTTTTCTTCTTTTCTTCTCCTTTTTCTTCTTTTCTTCTTTTCTTCTCCTTTTTCTTCTTTTTCTTCCTTTCTTCTCCTTTTTCTTCCTTTCTTCCCTTTTTCTTCTTTACTTCTCCTTTTTCTTCTTTTCTTCTCCTTTTTCTTCTTTTCTTCTCCTTTTTCTTCTCTTCTTCCCTTTTTCTTCTTTTCTTCTCCTTTTCTTCTTTTCTTCTCCTTTTCTTCTTTTCTTCTCCTTTTTCTTCTTTTCTTCTCCTTTTTCTTCTTTTCTTCTCCTTTTTCTTCCTTTCTTCTCCTTTTTCTTCCTTTCTTCCCTTTTTCTTCTTTTCTTCTCCTTTTTCTTCTTTTCTTCTCCTTTTTCTTCTTTTCTTCCCTTTTTCTTCTTTTCTTCTCCTTTTTCTTCTTTTCTTCTCCTTTTTCTTCTTTTCTTCTCCTTTTTCTTCTTTTCTTCTACCATCCGGAGTGTTGGGGAGGAGGGTCGGGCACTACAGGAATCGAGCATTTTGCCGTCAGGACTCTACAGACGGAAAAGAAAGAATTATAGACGACAAATTTTTTGTCGTCAGCCTATGTGCCCGCAAAGGGTATTTTTGCCGTCAGCTTTTAGTCAGGGAGACGACAAAAAATTTGCCGTCAATAAATTGTGTTTGCTGTCAGCAGGAACAACGAGACGGCAAAAAATAGTGATGCGGCTGACAAACGGCGTTAGTGGCTTTGCTGTCAGTCAAAACTAATTCTTTGCCTCATCCAGACTGAACAACAGACGGCAAAGATGTTTCTGTTATTTAAAAAAAAAATTACAGGACCAGAGCATATCGCCCAAATTGGATCGAGGCGGAGCTCGCCGGAGTAGAGTTGCTCGCCACCCACGGCAACCGTCGTGCATTTACTGTTGTTTGTCGGCCGTGTCGGAGGGAGGAGGAGCCGGCTTCATGCGACAGCTGTGGCAGAGATGCACGGGGAAAAGGCACTGCGAGATGGGGTTTCATGCGGCGATGGCTAGATGGAGGAGCTGGCGGGGCTTCATGACGACTGGCGAGAAGGCGAGGATGCACACAGCGGCAATGGCGGGGATGCACACGCGGCTATGGCGGGGATGCACACGGCAACAACGGCGGAACTGCACGGAGAGTGGCTGCTCAGGGACGGGCAGATGGGCAAGATGTGATGAGTGCGGTTGGTGGCGAACGAGCGGATGTGCGGGCGCTGGCCGACGACGTGTGGCTGTGCACGGGCGATGGTCGGCGGCGTGTGGCTGCTCGCGGGCGCTTGTGGGTGCGCACAAACGCCGGATGGGCGGTCGGGCTCTGGCTCATTTGGGACAAGAGAGAGGAGGGATCTCGGTGGAGAAGCGGGCAGGAGAGAGCTCCGGGGAGAAGCAGCACGGTAAGAGAGAGGAGAGAGCTCCGGCCGAACGTAGAGCCAAGCACAGGTCGAAGGTGTGGTCTGCTCGGTAAGGAGAGAGGAGAGCGCTTGGGGATGAGGATAAGGAGAGAGATGCAGAGAGGCACGTGGGTGGGGCCCGGACTGGTTGGTGGGAGATGGGCAGATGGGTGTGTTTGTTCGATGGCTGTGCTAGATGCGATATACGGTTTGGATCTTGCCATGTCATCGATCCGCGTCATTGATCCGTGAGGTATGCTTTATTTTTTGCTCTCTGCATTTGTTATTCCAGACAGCAAATGGCATATTTTGCCGTCTGTAATAAAAAATGCAGACTACAAAATTTGTCTTTGCCGTCATCTGTTTTTATCACAGACGGCAAAATTGCCGTCATCTGTTTTTATCACAGACGGCAAAATTTGTCTTTGCCGTCATCTGTTTCTATTACAGACGACAAAATATTCCTTTGCCGTCAGCAATTTTTACTATAGACGGAAAAATATGTCTTTGCCATCAGTCATTCTTTGCCGTCAATAGTTTTTTATTATAGACGACAAAAATGATCTTTGCTGTCATCCACGACAAAAAGCTGACGGCAAAGATCTTCAAAGACGGCAAATTACCTGATTCCCGTAGTGCGGGGCTCGAGCCGGGACTAAAGACACCCTTTAGTCCCGGGTGGAGCCACGACCCGGGACTAAAGGCCCGTGCTCGGCAGGCGGCAGGCGAGGGGCTTTAGTCCTGGGTCGTGGCTCCACCCGGGAGTAAACCCCTCCGCTGGCTGCACGATAAGTTTAGTTTCACCTCACCCAGCGAGGGGGACTAACACTAGTTTATAAGCCCCATCGCAGCATCTCCATCGAGCTCCTCTCTAAAGCAGGCTTACAGGCCTAAAATGACTGTAAATTTGAAAATTGAAACTATATTTGAAATTATGGAGAAAATAAAACCTGAATTCAAAGTGAGGTCACTTTGAATTTAGGTTTAATTTTCTCTATAAATTCTCATATAGTTTCAATTTTTTTCTATTTTCAAAATTAACTATTTTGTTATTTTCAATTAAAAACTATGTTTATTAAAATTCTTTTTTGCATATTTGAGAATTTGACAAAACTATGATAATGAAAAGTGTTTGAAAGTGAATAAATAATTCAAAACTATTTTCTATTTTCAAAATTAATTATTTTGACTATCCAAACTATTAACTATTTTGTTATTTTCAATTAAAAACTATGTTTATTAAAATTCTTTTTGCATATTTGAGAATTTGACAAAACTATGATAATGAAAAGTGTTTGAAATTGAATAAATAATTCAAAACTATTTTCTATTTTCAAAAGTAATTATTTTGACTATCCAAACTATTAACTATTTTGTTATTTTCAATTGAAAACTATGTTTATTAAAATTCTTTTTGCATATTTGAGAATTTGACAAAACTATGATAATGAAAAGTGTTTGAAATTGAATAAATAATTCAAAACTATTTTATATTTTCAAAAGTAATTATTTTGACTATCCAAACTATTAACTATTTTGTTATTTTCAATTAAAAACTATGTTTATTAAAATTCTTTTTGCATATTTGAGAATTTGACAAAACTATGATAATGAAAAGTGTTTGAAATTGAATAAGTTATTCAAAACTATTTTCTATTTTCAAAATTAATTATTTTGACTATCCAAACTATTAACTATTTTGTTATTTTCAATTAAAAAGTATGTTTATTAAAATTCTTTTTGCATATTTGAGAATTTGACAAAACTATGATAATGAAAAGTGTTTGAAAAATTGAATAAATAATTCAAAATGCACCATTCAAAGGCACATCACAAAATTTCAACAATTTTTGACTTCATTTGGTATTCTTCGTGCATTTACTTATTTTGTTTGAGCTAGTTGACCCTGAAATTGAAAAGCACTACAAATGAACTCTGAAAATGTTGAAAGTTGGCATGCTATCATCATTTCACCCACATAGCATGTGTTAAAAAGTTGAGAGGGCTACGACAAAAACTGGATGCACTTCGTGTACAAAACGGACAATCTCTCTCGAAGTATGAGCGTTTCGAACGAGAACTCATCTCTTACAAAGGTTTACTAAAATTCTTTTTGCATATTTGAGAATTTGACAAAACTATGAAAATGAAAAGTGTTAAAATTGAATAAATAATTCAAAACTAAAAGGTTTAGTACATTCCATACATGCATTACATAAAAGGTTTAATACATTATTACATTATTGCACCAATATTCCTATCTATTATTTCTGTTTTCTTCTCGGTCGTAGCCATGGAGAATCTTCATCATTCAGTAGGATGCTTGGGTCAGTTTTCACTTTGAAGGGCGGAATTTCATGAAACTTATTATAATCTACTAACATGTCTGTCTTGTCATCTACTCCCACGATGTTTCTTTTCCCTGAAAGAACTATGTGGCGTTTTGGCTCATCAGACGATATCTTCTTTTGCTGATTTCTTTTTCTCGTTTTTGTAGACATGTCCTTCACATAGAAAACCTGAGCGACATCATTGGCTAGGACAAATGGTTTGTCCATGTACGCAAGATTGTTGAGATCCACTGTTGTCATGCCGTACTTTTGGTCTACAACTACCCCGCCTCCTGTCAGCTTCACCCATTTGCACCGAGACAAAGGGATCTTAAAAGTAGGTCCATAGTCAAGTTCCCATATCTCCTCTATGTACCTGTAATATGTTTCCAAACAGTGCCCATTCTCGTCTGTTGCATCAAAGCGGACACCACTATTTTGGTTGGTGCTTTTTTTATCTTGGGCAACCGTGTAAAATGTATTCCCATTTATCTCATACCCTTGGAAAGTACATATAGTCGAAGATGGTGGCCTGGCCAAACAGTACAGCTGATCTCCAACGGTGTCGTCATTCATGAGATGTGTCTGCAACCAACTGCCGAAAGTCTTCTCGTGTTCCCCTTTAATCCAAGAGTCAGCCTTCCCCGGGTTTTCGGAGCGTAGAATATTCTTGTGTCTCACGATATACGGAGCCACCACGGTGGAATTGTGTAGAACTGTGTAGTGTGCTTGAGAGAAAGAATGCCCGTCCATACATACTTTTGCTTTCCTTCCTAGTGTGGCTTTTCCTGTCAGCCTACCCTCATACCAAGATTCAGGAACACCAATCGGCTTAAGGTCAGGAAGAAAGCCCACATAAAACTCAATGACCTCCTCTGTTCCATAGCCCTTGGAGATGCTTCCTTCTGGCCTAGCACGGTTACGAACATATTTCTTTAAGACTCCTATGAACCTCTCGAAGGGGAACATATTATGTAGAAACAAAGGACCGAGAATTCTAATCTCTTCGACTAGGTGAACTAGGAGGTGTGTCATTATATTGAAGAAGGATGGCGGGAACAACAACTCAAAGCTGACCAGACATTGGACCACATCAATCTGTAACGCTGATAGACTTTCTCGATCGATTACCTTATGAGAAATTGCATTGAGGAATGCACATACCTTCACAATTGCCAGGCGAACATTTTCCGGTAGAATTCCCCTCAATGCAACCGGAAGCAATTGCGTCACAAGCACATGGCAGTCATGAGACTTTAGGTTTTGGAATTTTTTGTCTTTCATATTTACGATTCCCTTTATTCGACGAGAAGCCAACCGGGACCTTGATACTGAAAAGGACTTCAAAGAAGATTTCCTTCTCTTCCTTAGTAAGAGCGTAGCTGGCACGCCCTTGAAACTGCCCTGGATGCATGCCATCTCTTCCTTTATGACGTTCCTGGTCCTCCCGTGCTTCCGGTGTATCTTTTGACTTCCCATACAAGCCCAGGAAGCCTAGAATATTCACGCAGAGATTCTTCGTCAGGTGCATCACGTCGATTACCGAGCGGACCTCATGGACTTCCCAGTAGGGTAGCTCCCAAAATATAGATTTCTTCTTCCACATGGGTACGCGCTTATCAGGGCCGTTAGGAACAGGTTGTATGCCAGGACCCTTTCCAAAGATTACTTTTAAATCTTTGACCATATCAAATACTTCAGCACCAGTACGGATGACAGGCTTCCCCCGGGGTTCTGCCTTGGCATTGAAATGATTGCCTTTTTTCTTTAAGGGATGCTTGGGCGGAAGAAAACGACGATTGTACGGGTACATATTCTTCCTACATTTGTCCAAATATATACTTTCTGTCTGATCCAAACAGTGCGTGCATGCATTGTATCCCTTGTTTGACTGTCCTGAAATGTTACTAAGAGCAGGCCAATCATTGATGGTTACGAAAAGCAACGCTCGAAGGTCAAATTCCTCTTGTTTGTGCTCGTCCCACACACGTACACCTGGTTCGGCCCACAGCCGTAAAAGTTCATCAACTAATGGCCTTAGGTACACATCAATATCGTTGCCGGGTTGCTTTGGACCTTGGATAAGCACTGGCATCATAATGAACTTCCGCTTCATGCACAACCAAGGAGGAAGGTTGTAGATACATAGAGTAACGAGCCAGGTGCTGTGACTGCAACTCTGCTCCCCAAAAGGATTCATGCCATCTGTACTCAGACCTAACCATAAGTTCCTTGCGTCAGTAGCAAATCTCGGGAACTCTCTCTCGATTTTTCTCCACTGTCGACCATCAGCGGTGTGCCTCAACTTATCGTCTTCCATACGATCTTCCATGTGCCATCGCAACAACTTCGCATGATCTTTATTTCTGAACAGACGTTTCAACCGTGGTATTATAGGAGCATACCACATCACCTTGGCAGGAACCCTCTTCCTGGGTGGCTCGCCCTCAATATCACCAGGGTCATCTTTTCTGATCTTATACCGCAATGCAGTGCATACCGGCCATTTATCCATATTCTCGTACTTCTCACTGCGGTAGAGGATGCAGTCATTAGGGCATGCATGTATCTTCTGCACGTCTAATCCTAGAGAGTACACAAGCTTCTTTGCTTCGTACGTGCTGGCGGGCAATTCGTTCTTTCTTGGAAGCATCTTCTTCATCAGTACCAGCAACTTTTCGAATGATGAGTCAGTCACACCGGTCTCTGCCTTCCACTTCAGCAATTCCAGTGTGCTACCCAGCTTCTTCTGGCCATCTTCACAAGTTGGGTACAACAATTTGTTGTGGTCCTGTAACATCTGCTCGAACTGCAACCTCTCCTTTTCTGTGTCGCAACCTCGCCGTGCATCAGAAATGACCCGGCCAAGATCATCAGCGGGCTCATCTGGTTCCCGTTCTTCATCCTGATCTTCTTCTACATTGTCTTCCATTGCGGTATCAGCATACTCAGGGAACATAGATCTCTAGTTGTCATCATCGTTCTCTTCTTCTTCATCATCGTCTTCCATCATAACCCCTCTTTCTCCGTGCTTGGTCCAAACATTATAGCCCGACATAAAACCGGACCGAAGCAGGTGGCTCTCAATGACTCTTGAGGAAGTGTAATCCTTCTCATTCCGACATTCAACACATGGACAAAACATAAAGCCACCACCATGCTTGTTCGCATCGGTTGCATCTCGAAAAGAATGCACGCCTTCTTTGTAAGCGGCCGTGCATCGATCACCGTACATCCATGGATGGCTCATCTGCGTTATACGACACTATATCAAATACAATCAAGATCCTAAAAATTAGTACCGCACGGTCTAAACGAGGAAATATAGTTGCTAACCTTAAAGAGGAAGAGGTTTAAGCGTGGCTCAGGCATCTCATATCGTAGTTTTGTTCGGTGAACTGAAGTGGCATCGCTCTAACACACATTTCAACAAACACCTCTAGTGCATAAAAAAAATGGAGAGATAGCACACACCCACACTCTTCCATCAAGAAAAATGCAAGGAAGAGGGGAGAGGGGGGCTGTGCTATATATAGGCAGAGGACTTTAGTCCCGGTTTGAGACACAAACCGGGACTAAAGGTGGCGCACATGCGGGCTGCACACCGCGTAGCCCTTTAGTCCCGGTTTGAGACACAAACCGGGACTAAAGGCTCCTTACGGGCCGGGACCAAAGCCTCTTGGGCGGCATTGCGATTTGGGGCGACGTGGCCGGGCCTTTAGTCCCGGCCCAGAGGGAGGCCGGGACTAAAGGGTCCAGGCCAAAGGCCCGTTTTCCGCTAGTGCTTGTCATTGAACCATTTGATGTTTGGGGCTTTGATTATATGGGACCTTTTCCAAAATCCAACGGGTATACGCATATCTTAGTTGCTGTTGATTACGTCACTAAGTGGGTAGAAGCTATCCCCACTAGTACTGCTGATCACAACACCTATGTCAAGATGCTGAAAGAAGTTATCTTCCATAGATTTGGAGTCCCTACATATCTAATGACCGATGGTGGTTCACACTTCATTCATGGTGCTTTCCGTAAAATACTTGCTAAGTACGATGTCAACCATAGAATTGCGTCTCCCTACCACCCTCAGTCCAGTGGTCAAGTAGAGCTAAGTAATAGAGAGATTAAACTGATTCTGTAAAAGACTGTCAACAGGTCTAGAAAGAATTGGTCTAAGAAGCTCGATGATGCACCGTGGACTTATATAAGTGCCTATAAGAATCCCATGGGCATGTCTCCGTACAAAATGGTGTATGGGAAAGCATGTCATTTACCTCTTGAGCTAGAGCATAAAGCTTATTGGGCAATCAAAGAGCTCAACTTTGATTTCAAACTTGCCGGTGAGAAGAGGTTATTTGATATTAGCTCGCTTGATGAGTGGAGAACTTAGGCATATGAGAATGCCAAGCTTTTCAAAGAGAAGGTTAAGAGGTGGCGTGATAAGAGGATACAAAAGCGTGAGTTCAACGTAGGTGCTTATGTCTTGCTATATAACTCTCGTTTAAGATTCTTTGCAGGCAAGCTTCTCTCTAATTGGGAAAGTCCCATAAATGTTGAAAGCAATATCATCAATACCATAACTCCGGAAGAATACCTAAGGGATATTTATCAGCCTGTTTCAGACTCCGAAAACGAAGAGGTATGTGATTCGGTAAGAAAACAGAGTCCAAAACGTTCCCCATAGGAAATTTTCTCCGTTTTGGTATATTTGAAAAAATACAAAAATTGGAAGTAGTCCGGAAAATGCGCGAGGAGGCGACAAGCCTGCACGACGCAGGCCCACCCCCTGGCCGCACCGTGAGGGCTTGTGGCCACCTCGTGCGCTGTGGCCACCTCGTGCGCCTCCTGGACTCCGTTTTCGTGCAGGGTACTCCTTCTGGTCTAGAAAAAATCATTATATATACTTCCGTTTGGTCTGACCCCTGCATCACACAGATTTCCTCTGTTTTTCATTTCGAGCCTGTTTTCTGCCGCAGATCTAGGACAAGATGTCTTCTCAGGATTCAGAGGGGGAGAGCTATGTGGCTGATTACCTTGCTAACCCCAAGGTCTATGGGGACTTTGATCCATATGGCTGGACCACTGATGAGGAAGAGGACTATGATCCCAAGGGGAAGGAACAAATGAGTTCCGATGAAGAGGAGGCTCCTCTACCGCAACCTGGACGCACTCATGTGGAGTTAAAGAAGTCAAGACTCCCTTACTCAAGGAAGAAGCCTAAGAACTTGTTTATCCCTTCTCGTTTCCTGCAGGAGAGTAAGCAGGAACTATGTCAAAGGGTGTTGAAGCTTGAGGAGGAAAATGATGATCTGAGAGAGCAGAACTTTATGCTCAAGTGGAAATTAGACAAGCTCAAGACCTCTGCAACAACTCCTCCATCACCACTAAAGGAAGACAACTGAGCATTGGTATGGGCAATCTCCTTGGCTTTTGCGAAGCTTGGGGGAGTTGCCCCGGTATCGTATCACCATCACATCTTTTGCCTTTACCTTTGTTTTAGTTTTCCTTTTCAGATTTCTTTTTCTCTAGTAGTTTAAAAGTCTTAGTGATTTAGTCTTGAGTTTTGCTTTGTGTCTCGCCTGATGTATTCTTGCTCGTGAGCCATATAATAAAGAGTGTATTAGTTGAAGGGCTTTGCCTCTTGCCATGATCAAAAGAGTGAGAATAGAACAAAAGCATGAAAGATCATGTAATGATCTTATGGGAAGTGATGGCTTCACATATAAAAAGAATGAGGATTGAAACTTGTTGAGGGTAGGCAAACGTAGGCCTTGGTCATTGTTGCAATTAATAGGAACTGATAAAGAAGGAGAGGTTCACATATAAATATATCATCTCTCACAACCATCTATGATTGTGAACACTCACCAAACTATTGCATGCCTAGAAGTAGATGTTGGAAAAGAAAGACAACGTAATGAATTGTGTTTGCTTGGCTCTAAACAATGTTATATGATTAGAGATCCCTTAGCATGTGACGATTGCTTCCACCTCATATTAGCCAAAACTCCCGCACTAAGTAGAGATACTACTTGTGCATCCATGAACCATCAAACCAGTTTTGCCATGAGTGTCCACCATACCTACCTATGGATTGAATAAGATCCCTCAAGTAAGTTGTCATCGGCGCAAGCAATAAAAATTGCTCTCTAATATGTATGATCTATTAGTGTGTGGAAAATAAGCTTTATACGAACCTGTGATGAGGAAGACATAAAAGCGACAGATTGCATAATAAAGTTCTTTATCACAGGAGGCAACATAAAGTGACGTTCCTTCGCACTAAGAGGACACGCATCCAAACCTCAAAAGCGCATGAAAACCTCTGCTTCCCTCTGCGAAGGGCCTATCTTGTACCTTTACTTTTTGTCCCTGAAAGAGTCATGGTGATCTTCACCAATTCCTTATTTTGCCTTTGTCTTGGCTACCGTCACATGCTTGGGAAAGATCTATATTCATATGTCAACTTGGAGGTAGGCATTCATGAATTATTATTGTTGACATTACCCTTGAGGTAAGCAGTTGGGAGGCAATACTATAAGCCCCTATCTTTCTCTGTGTTCAGCTGGAACTTTGATCTCATGAGTACCACGTGAGTTGTAGCAATTGTAGAGAACGAAAGAATGATTGAGTATGTGGATTTACTTTACAAGCTCTTATTTGTATCTTTCTGATGTTGTGATAAATTGCAATTGCTTCAATGACTAAAGGCTATCGGTTGTTACTTCTTGGTAAGGTTCTTGATCCATGCTTTACTTTGTGAAGGAATTATCACTTTAGCATGAGAGATTATATGTTGGTATTGCTGTTCTGAGCTTGATCATGATGCATGCATGCTCGTATCTTGTTTTGTCGACACCTCTCTTCATAAACATGTGGACATATTTATTGAGCTAGGTTTTCGCTTGAGGACAAGCGAGGTCTAAGCTCGGGGGAGTTGATACGTCCATTTTGCATCATGTTTTCATGTTGATATTTATCGCTTCTTTGGCTGTTATTTCACTTCACAGTACTATTCTTACGTCTGTTCTCTCTTATTTTGCAAGGTTTACTTGAAGAGGGAGAATGCCGGCTACTCGAATTCTGGCCTGAAAGTGGAGCAAAGTTGAGATACCTATTGTAACGCCCCGGACACAACCGCCGGCGGTCTTTACTCCTGGCGAGATCTAGACTGGCCCCACATATCAATACTAGTCTCTTCTACGCACTTTGTCCTCACTCATGCGCACCCGGGACCAACTTCCCGGTCGGTCACCCATCCTAGAACTACTCCAAGCCAAGCACGCTTAACCTGGGAGTTCTGTTCGAATGGGCTCCCGGAAAAGAAGGAATTCCTTATTTATATGAGTAGTCTATCATCCCTAATAAGCCAGGCTATCACATACACCGCCACTCAGAGGGACCGACGTCCTAGTCGGGCCACAGGAGCGTTTCCTCTTGGCACAAACGTCTGTGCATCCAGTCCAGTACATGTGCCATGCCGTGTGCCACGACGGGTCACAAACGTCATGAACAACATCACTGCGCACCTCTCCGCAAACATCCGTGTAACTGCGAGAACCTAGCTTTGATACCAAACTTGTAACGCCCCGAACACACCCGCCGACGGTCGTTACTCCTGGCAGGATCTAGACTGGCCCCACATATCAATACTAGTCTTTTCTGCACACTCTGTCCTCACTCATGCACACCCGGGACCAACTTCCCGGTCGGTCACCCATCCTAGAACTACTCCAAGACAAGCACGCTTAACCTGGGAGTTCTGTTCAAATGGGCTCCCGGAAAAGAAGGAATTCCTTATTTATGTGAGTAGTCTATCATCCCTAAAGCCAGGCTATCACACCTATTCTGCGCAACTCCAAACGCCGTGAAAATCAACGGAGATTTTTCCCAATATATAAAAAATACTGGGCCGAAGAAGTGCCGGAGGAGCACCAGGAGGTGCCCACAAGCCTGCACGGGGCGACCACCCCCCAGGCCACGCCATGGGAGCTTGTGGGCAGCCCACTGGCCCACTGGCCCCCCTCTTTTGCTATATGGAGGGTTTCGTTCAGGCAAAAATCACACGGGAGCTTTTTCGTGGTTTCGCCGCCACCACGAGGCGGAACTTGAGCAGAACCAATCTAGAGGTCCGACAGGAAGATCCTGTCGGGGAAATTTCCCTCCCGGAGGTGGAAATCGTCGCCATCGTCATCACCAACACTCCTCTCATCGAAGGGGACTCGTCACCATCAACATCTTCATCAACACCATCTCATCTCCAAACCCTAGTTCATCTATTGTAACCAATCTCCGTCTCGCGACTCTGATTGGTACTTGTAAGTTTGCTAGTAGTGTTGATTACTCTTTGTAGTTCATGCTAGTTGGATTATTTGGTGGAAGAGTTTATGTTCAGATCCTTGATGCTACTCATTTCACCTCTGATCATGATTATTATTATGCTTTGTGAGTAGTTACTTTTGTTCCTGAGGACATGGGATAAGTCATGCTAATAATAGTCATGTGAATTTGGTATTCGTTCGGTATTTTGATATGTTGTATGTTGTTTTTCCTCTAGTGGTTTTATGTGAACGTCGACTACATAACACTTCACCATTATTTGGGCCTAGAGGAAGGCATTGGGAAGTAGTAAGTAGATGATGGGTTGCTAGAGTGACAGAAGCTTAAACCCTAGTTTATGCGTTGCTTCGTAAGGGGCTGATTGGGATCCACTAGTTTAATGCTATGGTTAGACGTTATCTTAATTCTTCTTTCGTAGTTGCGGATGCTTGCGAGAGGGGTTAATCATAAGTGAGATGCTTGTCCAAGTAAGGGCAGTACCCAAGCGCCGGTCCACCCACATATCAAACTATCAAAGTAACGAACGCGAATCATATGAACATGATGAAACTAGCATGACAGAAATTCCCGTGTGTCCTCGCGAGCGTTTTTCCTTCTATAAGACATTGTCCAGGCTTGTCCCTTGCTACAAAAGGGATTGGGCCACTTTGCTGCACCGTTGCTACTTTTGTTACTTGTTGCTTGCTACAAATCATCTCACCACACAATCATTTGTTACCGATAATTTCAGTGTAGATATTTCCTTGCAGAAAACCACTTGTCAGATCCTTCTGTTCCTCGTTGGGTTCGACACTCTTACTTATCGAAAGTACTATGATTAATCCTCTATAATTGTGGGTCATCAGAGGCGGGGCGAGATCCGCGTCCATCCCGGCTGGGAAGTCGCCCCCCTCTCCATCGAAGTGGTCGTTGCCATCGCTGCCATTTGAGCTACCGTCATCAGAAGGGAACGACGGGTCCGACGGCAGCTGCTCAGACCGAACCACCAAGACGGAGACGATTGCACCTAGGCCGGAGAAGCCATGAACTGGGATGGTATGCGGCACATCATATAAGGATCTGCTTTTGACAGAGAGCAGAACAGCAGAGTAGTCCAGTCCAGTCAGGCAGACCGAATCGATCTGGATGGGCGACGCTAAGGGCACCACAGAGTTTGTAATGGTCTCTGGGAACCAGTACTCGATGGGGAAGTCTTCCAAGTTTAGGGCAGAGACCGTGCCAAGGCATTAAAGGAATCTATTGTCAGTGTCATCATGACGGATCAGGTGGATAGAGTTGATGGGGCAGTTGAACGGGCTTAATGGCACAGAGATTTCCCTTTCGTATGTGGAACTGAATACAACCAGTCTCGCACCTTGAGAGGATGCTCTAATGGCAACCTGGGGGTTTCTAGCACCCGAGAGAAGAGCCCGACGGATCATGGCTTGGGGGGAAGGATGAGGAGGATTAACGTAGGCGAAAGCGAGGTTTTGGAAGTGATCAAGGTCGACGAATGGCATGAAGACATTGGAATGACTCCTACGGCGAGTCGGCGGGGAGGGAGGAAGCATGAAGGGGTCCGAGTCCCAGTCCGTGGCCTCTTCGCCGGACTCAAACTCTACCTCGTCAGGGTCTTCCTCCTCTTCCATGATCACATCCTCCACATCCTCATGAACAGGGAGGGCAGAGGCATTCGCCGGGGGAGAGGAGGCGGCGCGAAGGTTGAGATCAACTTCCTCAGAGGAGGAAAGCTCGATCGGCACCGGGATGAAGCTGGCCATGGAGGCGGGCAACTGTTGCACAGGGGAGGGTTGAGGGAAGAGAGGAGGAGGTGACGGGGGAGACTCAGGAGTGGATGCATGATGAGCAATGGCGGTCGGGCCGGTAGAGTATAAAACAGTCTTGCAGGTATGTTTGTTGTGTCCCCAGCCCCAGCACCGACGGCAGCGGATAGGGTCGCGACACATTTTGACCCGGTGATCGAGAGCAAGGCACCTATGGCATCTATCTCTGAAGTTAGTGATATTAGGAGGAGTTGGGGAGCGGGACGTCGGCTGCATGGAGGTCTGCATGCTATAAGGAGAGGAGGCGAGGGCACGGGCGTAAGAAAGTTTCTCGCCACCCGATGGGAGAGGCTGGGGGCTACTACAGTGCCCCGACTGAAGCGCCGCAGCATGCAAAAGAGTCTTGGGCAACGCGACATCACTTCCCGTGAACATCCCTTCATTTGGCTGTAGTGATTTGTCCACCGCGGAGACCCGGATGGAAACGACAGGGGGGAGGGGCAAGTTGCCTGACGGGATTGGCAGAATACCGGCTGCCGTCAGATTTAAAATAAGAGTCGGCCTCTTCCCTGCCACGCGACGACTAGCGATAGGATGCATGGCAGGAGCCATGCAGCGCTCGCGCACTACGTCGGGGGCGGGATTCACATGCGAGGGAGAGCACACAGGGGAGAGTGGCTTGGGGGCGAGAGCGGCCGCAGCAGCTGCCGAAACCATCGAACGCGCAGCAGGCGATACAGGGCGGGAAAAACACACAGAGGTAGGGTCGTAAGAGCTTTTTATAGCGAGGGCCATGCTACTTTGACATGGGGGACATAGGACTACATCGGCAGAGGCTGAGTTCGCAGATTGTTGCATCATGGGGGAGAAAGAGTCCACAGGAAAACCGGAGCTGAGAGGGTACAGAGGCCGGTTGTCATTGCAGTCGATGGCAGCATTTGCAGAAATAGCAGGAGAGGTTGACCACAGGCCCTAGAATAGAGCCAACTTGTTTTGAATTTTGAATCGGGGCGCAGCAGAAATACTTGCGAGCGGACGCAAGAGAAGGTCTTGCAAGATGGAAAAAAATAACTATCCCATTGTAATTAATCCCTTCCAGACAGACTATGAACTGGGCAGCCTTATTGCAAGCTACAGACATCGAGAATAAGCAGGGACTGAACTGCCGAACCCGCGGACTTTCGAACGTAGAGCCTAGCCAAGACCCAATCAACTTAGCAATAATCGCGGCATTAGGCGCCGGAGAAGGAAGCAATACCTGAAGCCAAATCTCAGGCTTTGCCGAAGGAGCAGTCAGCATGGAGATTGGCGAGCACACCGGCGACGATAGGAGCTTCACTACATGAGTCCTCAAGACCGGCAAGAAAGGTCCTACTCGATGCCGTCGCAGCATCTCCGGCGTAGAGGCCGACAGGAAGCCGTCCCTGAATGCAGAAGCCGAGCGAAGGTCCTCCGACGAGGCCAGGGAGATCTGAGATGGGGCGAGATCCAGGCCTATGCGGCCTCCCAAAGCATCAGATGAGCAAGTCCCAACCGAATCGGGCGCGGAGGCTTTGGAGGGAGGCATAGGGAAAGCCGCATCGGGAGCATGACTCGAAGGAGGTGGAGGAAGACACGCAGAGAACCATCTGATGGAGACGCAGGATCCCGAACGTGTGCATCCAAATTGATCGCCGACGGCGGCTGCTTAGGTGGTGACGCAGAGGGAGATGAATCCGGATCCAGAGAAGGAGACACAAAGGGTTGAGGACGCAGCGCCAAAAGGGAGGCCCTTGGCGGAGGCGCCTGGGCATGGGGATCAGAGAGGCTCCGGAGATGTCGCGAGAGAGCATCCCCGTCCGGTCGAGCATCAGCAGGGGAGCTCCCCGGCGAGATGATCCCGTACTCCTCCGACAGAACGGGGGCAGCGGAGATACTTCTGATGCCCGCCGACGCTGGAGTGGCAGCTAGCGCTGAAGGCGCCCTCCTCAGAGAGAGAGAGAGAGGCGGCAGACTGCGAAAGAGCGGGGTTCACCTCCGCCAGCGAGTAGTAGAGGAATGGTGCCGGCGTCCGCGGGAGCGGCGGGGGGACGGGTGGAAGAGGGTCATCCGCCGCGGCCTGGGCAGTGGAGGATGTCTCGGTGGCCACCACCGCAGGAGCGGCTGGTGGTGGTTCAGTTTCCATCGGCGTATCCTCTGCCGACAATGATACTTTCACCTGGCACAAATTTTCTTTTGATCAAAAAGTACGGGTAGTTACTCTAGCGATTTTTAGTGTCAGATGTCAAGCGAAAGGACAAGAAGTCACTTTTTATTTCTATGGCCCTCGTATACGCTTGAATTCTTTTATTATTCTATGGAATAGTGAAAACAACTTTCTTGCTATGTTCCAAGCGACTGAAAAATGCTCGTCGGTTGTTGATTCTAATCACGAAGACTATGTAGAAAGAAACTTAAGAGAAATATAAACTTATAAATAGTTATTCTAAGTCTATCAAGGAATAGTTAATCCAATGGAATAAATATATCACCCACACCCCTCTGTTTGTTCACCGGCATGCTTTGGCAAATCATCTTGGTCGTCATCTCCTCAGCCTTGGGAATAACTAGTCAGCGAGCACTTCTTCGAAACCTTTTCAACGATCACTTCCGCGCGTCGCCACTTGACGCGTTCTTAGTCGCCGTCAAGTGTCGCGTTTTGAGCGTTTTCTTTGTATTTTACTTTTTTATGTTTTCCCACGTGTTTTCGACTTTTTAGAGTGTTTTTTAGATTTTTTTTCGCACAACCGTGCCTCTTGAAAAGGGAAAAAACTTATTTTATGATCTCTTTTTTCCTGCGAGATGCACGGTTTTACTTCAGCGAGAGGCACAGTTTTGCTATCGCGAGAGGCACGGCCGTGCCTCTCGAAAAGGGAAAAACGTGTTTTCTGCTTTTTTTTTTCATGAGAGGCACGATTTTGCTACCGCGAGATGTATGGCCGTGCCTCTCAAAAAGGGGGGAAACGCGTTTTCTGCTCTCTTTTCCCATGAGAGAAACGGTTTTGCTTTCGCGAGAGGCTCGGTGTTGCTATCGCGAGAGGCACGGCCGTGTCTCTCTGAAAGGGAAAAAACTCGTTTTTTGCTCTCTTTTTTTCCGTGAGAGGCACAGTTTTACTTCCGCGAGAGGCACGGTCGTGCTTCTAGTAAAGGGAAAAAATGCAGGTTTTTTAGTTCGGTTTTTTCGTGAAAAAAAAGTTTGTCAAAATCTATCAACATGGGATCTGGTTTTGAAGATCTTGACGCAAGAAACCCAACGGTGAAAACAGTTCAAGAACTGAACCCATGGTTTATGAGATAAAACGTTTTGAAAAAACGGATCTACGAAAAAAGAAAAAACTCCCAGGTTGCGACAAGTAACACGCATGTAGTGCGTCACTTGTTGCAATCTAGGAAGGTGGGAGTATTCGTTGAAAGGTGTATTCCTTAACGATTTCGTCCATGCTCCGCACACCTTCCGACTGAATTTGGGCCGGCCCAGTTTCGATTTGTCACCGATTTTGAAAACCTTCCAGGAGTTTCCCTTAACTATTTTTTTCTTTTTTTCTTTTTCTGTTTTCGTTTCTTTTTTCTTTTCTGTTTCTTTTTTACTTTTTCCAAGGTTAATTTATATTTTTTAAACTAAGTTCCTATTCAAAAATTGATTTCACAATTCGAAAAATATTCTTCCTTTAATAAAATTGTTCTAAATTTCGATTCATTGCTGTTTTTTCAAAAAATATTTTTGTTTTTTGCTTTCATTTCGTTCGTTTCTATTTTATATTTCTCTGTTTCCTTATCCTTTTGTTTGACATTTTCTAATTTTTGTTTTAAATTTCAAATAATCTTCTCATGTCCAAAATTTTGTTCAAATTTTCTATTTAAATGTACGTACTTCAAAAAATACGTTCAGGAATTGGAAAAAAGTTCTTGCTTTGAAAATGCGTTCAAATTTTAAAATATGTTTGTGTTTCGAAAACTGTTCTCATATTAAAATTTTGCATGATTTTTCGAAATTTTCTGTACAAAAAAACATGTATTTATTAATATTTTTTGTTCAACAAAAAATCATGTTTGCATAAAAATAAATTTTTGGTTCACAACTTGTTCATGATTTTCATAAAATGTTTGTGTTTCTAATAGTGTTCAGGAATTAAAAAAATATTTTTAAAAATTTGGTCAAAGTATAAAATGAGGAAAACATTTTATGAAATTCCAAACGAATAGGTTTTTTAAATGTGCAAACATTATTGAATTTGTGAAAAAAATAGGAGCATTTTTTGAGCATCTGAACATTTTCTAAAACTATGTAATAAATTGAAATTTTGAAGAACAAGAAAGAGAAGGAAAAGGAATTATGACTTGAGTAGCCTTCCTTGGTGTTAGAACGACCCCTTTTCTCCTTTATAGAGGTCGGCTAATACGGCAGCCAATGCTGCTGGACTGGCAGGACCCTCCTGCTTGTATCGAGTGGCATCACTTAAACCATTGTATTGCCACACGGGATGGGAGCTTTGTTGGAGAGGTTGAACACATCGGTTTATGGCCACGACCATTACATCAATCATGGTAAGCTTAAATGCGCCAACAATTTTACCTTGGCAACCAACTGCTTTATCTCCGAGTTGTATTCTTGTTAATGGCCCATCGGGCGCGAGTTGAATCGCTTCTGAATGGGAGCAGTTGACAATTCGGGCATACCCCTTGCTGCTGGCTATGCCTATAGAGATTTCCTTGGCAAATATGCAAAGGATTCCCCCGCTGCCTTGGAGCCTTGCGTTGGTGTTCCCTTGAAGAGGAAAGGGTGATGTAGCACAGCGGCGGTAAGTATTTCCCTCAGTTTGAGAACCAAGGTATCAATCCAGTAGAAGGATCACGTCAAGTCACAAGTACCTGCACAAACACAAAGAGCTTGCACCCAACGCTATGAAGGGTTTGTCAATCCCTTATAGATTGTTTGCAAAGTGAGAACTGAAAGCAAAAAGTAAACAAAGCAAAGTAAAAGTAAAAGCTGAGATAATAATTGTGAGTAGACCCGGGGGCCGTAGTGTTCACTAGTGGCTTCTCTCATGAAAGCTAGTAGACGGTGGGTCAATGAATTACTGTCGAGCAATTGATAGAACCACGCAAAGTCATGACGTTATCTATGGCAATGATCATACATATAGGCATCACGTCCAAAACAAGTAGACCGATACTTTCTGCATCTACTACTATTACTCCACACGTCGACCGCTATCCAGCATGCATCTAGTGTATTGAGTTCATAAGAACAGAGTAACGCCTTAAGCAAGATGACATGATGCAGATGGACAATCTCAAATCTATGATGAAAGCCCATCTTGTTACCCTTGATGGCAACAACACGATGCGTGCCTTGCTGCCCCTTCTGTCACTGGGAAAGGTCACCGCACGGTATGAACCCAAAACCAAGCACTTTTCTCATTGCAAGAATCATAGATCTAGTTGGACAAACAAAACCCAAGACTCAAATATAATTCATAGATAATCTGATCACAAATCCACAATTCATCGGATCTCGACAAACACAACGCCAAAGAGGATTACATCGGATAGATCTCCATGAAGATCATGGAGAACTTTGTATTGAAGATCCAAGAGAGAGAAGAAGCCATCTAGCTACTAACTACGGACCCGTAGGTCTGAAGTAGACTACTGCTGAGTCATTGGAGAGGCAATGATGTTGATGTAGAAGCCCTCCCGCTCCAGAGTCCCCTCCGGCAGGGCACCGGGAAGGGTCTCCAGATGAGATCTCGCGGAAACGGAAGCTTGCGGCGGCGGAAAAGTGGTTCCGTGGACGCCCTTATTTTTTCTGGGATTTTAGGGAATATATAGGACAAAAGCTAGGGCAGGGGAGCGCCTGGGAGGCCACAACCCTGGTAGCCCCGGCCCCCCTGGCCGCGGCTACAGGGCTTGTGGGCTCCCTGTGGGCCTCCTGCCTTGGCCCTCAAGTCCCCCGATCTTCTTCTGTTCTGGAAAAATTCATTTCCGGGATTTAATTTCATTTGGACTCTGTTCCAAAACCAGATCTGAAAAGAGTCAAAAACACACAAAAAACAGGAATTGGCACTTGGCACTGAATTAATAAGTTAGTCCCAAAAAGATATAAAAGGTATATAAAACATCCAAAGTTGACATGATAAAAGCATGAAACCATCAAAAATTATAGATACGTTTGAGACGTATCAAGCATCCCCAAGCTTAACTCATGCTCGTCCTCGAGTAGGGAATTGATAAAGAATGAATTTTTGATGCTTTCATGCTACCTAGCATAGATGTCCTTTGTAACTCCTATTATGTGACATGAATGTTCAGATCCGTTAGAACCAAAACAATAGTTTGCTATTGACGTGGAGACAATAGTACTTCAAGCAAACTAGCAAGGTAATCATGAACTTTCAAAATAACAAGGCCAAAAGAAAGTTATCCCTACAAAATCATATAGTCTGGCTATGCTCTATCATCCTTTCACAACAAATTTAAATCATGCACAACCTCGATATTGGCCAAGTAATTGTTTTCACACCTTTACTTTCTCAAACTTTTTCAACTCTCACGCAATACATGAGCGTGAGCCATGGTTTTAGCACTATAAGTGGAATGGAGTGTGGTGGAGGTTGCAAGGCAAACAAAGAGAAGATGGTCACATCGACTAGGCATATCAATGAGCTATGGAGATGCTCATCAATAGATAACAATGTGAGTGAGTAGGAATTGCCATACAAATGATGCACTAGAGCTAAGAGTATGTGAAAGCTCTTAAAGAAAACTAGTGGGTGTGCATCCGACTTGCTTGCTCACGAAGACCTAAGGCAATTTTGAGGAAGCCCATCATTGGAATATACAAGCCAAGTTATATAATGAAAATTTCCCACTAGCTATATGGTGGTGAAAAAACGAGAGACTCTCAATCATGAAGATCATGGTGCTTAATATGAAGCACAAGTGTGGAAAGGAGATAGTAGCATTGTCCCTTCTCTCTTTTTCTCTCATTTTTTTGGTGCGCTCTTTAGCCTTTTTTTAATTTTGGTGGGCGTCTTTGGCCTCTTTTTGTAAATGGGCTTCGCTGGCCTCTTTGATTTCCTCACATGGGACAATGCTCCATCAATGATGATCATCACACTTACAACTCAAAACTTAGAGCAATGATGACTCTATATGGAATGCCTTCGGTAGTGTACCGTGACAATGATCTAGCATGGCATAGACATTAATGGAAACATCATGCTAGCTATCTTATGATCATGCAATGGCAATGTAGAAGTGGTGGCACATGTCATGGTGGTAGTTGCATGGCAATATATCTCGAAATAGCTATGAAAAAGCTATAGTAGGTAGGTATGGTGGCTATTTTGAGGGAGGTTAATGGTGGGTTTTGTGCACCGACGAAAGTTGCACGGCACTAAAGAAGATAGTGATGGTGGAAGGTGAAAGTGCATCTAAACCATGGACTCAACATTAGTCATGAAGAACTCATATACTTGTTGCAAAAGTTTTAGTAGTAATCGAAACAAAGCATTCAACGCATACTCCTAGGGGAAGGGTTGGTAGGTATAAACTATCGCACGATCCCGACCGCCACACAAAGGATGACAATCAATAGACTAATCATGCTCAGACTTCATCACATAGCGGTTCACCATACGTGCATGCTACGGGAATCACTAACTTCAACACAAGTATTTCTAGATCCACAACACCTTACTAGTATAACTTCAATATTACCACAACCACAACTCAAAACTAATTGAGATGAATCAAACTTCTCTAACTACTCAATGCACATGAAGGTGGAAGATTTCATATCCCTTTGGATAACTACCCCTTTTCAGACTACTTTCATAGCATAGATCAACTACCACGCCACGCACTGTCGTGCTCTAAAAGATAGAAGTGAAGCACATAGAGCAAAATCAACTAGCTCAAAAGATATAAGTGAAACACATGTGAGCTGAATTGCCTAACCAAAGGATATAAGTGAAGCTCGACAAAATGACGGTGAGTGTATGTCTCTCTCTCTAGGTGTGCAGCAAAGAAGATTGTGACACAACAAAAATAAATGACTCCTACCATAGAAGACGCTCCAAGCAGAACACATAACATGTGGTTAATAAAAATATAGCCCCAAGTAACGTTACCGATGGATTGAAGACGAAAGAGGGGATGCCTTCCCGGGGCATCCCCAAGCTTAGGCTTTTTCGGCATCCTTGAAGAAACTTGGGGTGCCTTGGGAATCGCCAAGCTTGAGATCTTGCCACTCTTTATCTCTTTGTCCATAAGAACTTCACCCAAAACTTGAAAACTTCACAACACGAAACTTAAACAGAAACTTGTGATATCATTAGTATAAAAAAGCAAACCACCACTTCCTTAGGTACTGTAGCAAACTTAAATTCTACTTATGTTGATGTTGGGTTACTGTATTTTCAATCTTCCATGGCTAATACCACCGATACTATCCATAGTTTCATGAAAATAAGCAACCAACTCAACAAAAACATAATCTGTTAACAGCAGACAAGTCTGTAGCAATATGTATACTTCGTATACTTCTGGTACTTCAAAAATTCTGAAACATTACGACAGTCTGAAGAATTTGTGTAGCAATCAGCAGCAAAATAAATCAACTCAAAAGCTCTCACAGAAAAAAATGAAAATTCTTTTTGTGAGCAGAAAGTTTCTGACTTTTCCAGCATGATCAAACGGTCATCCCCAAGACTAATCATAACGGTTTCACTTGGCACAAACGCAAAAGAAACACAAAAACCACAATCATAACAGAATTATGAAAGTGTGGAAAACACAAAACAGAAAGAAAAAGGATAGATGCGTTGGGTTGCCTCCCAACAAGCGCTATTGTTTAACGCCCTAAGCTAGGCATAAGGTGATGGAATCACGTATAGTCATCTTTGGTGCTCAAACCATAAGTAGCCCTCATCATAGATTCATAAGGCAATCTTATTTTATTTCTAGGAAAATGCTCCATTCCCTTATTTAGGGGAAATTGAAATCTAATATTCCCTTCCTTCATATCGATGATAGCAGCAATAGTCTTTAGGAAAGGTCTACCAAGAATAATGGGACATGAAGGATTGCAATCTATGTCAAGAACAATGAAATCCACGGGTACATAGTTCTTATTTGCAACAATAAGAACGTCATTGATTCTTCCCATGGGTTTCTTGACAGTAGAATCCGCAAGATGCAAATTAAGAGAACACTCTTCAATCTCATGAAAACAAAGAATATTACATAAAGACTTTGGAATCGCGGAAACACTAGCACCCAAATCACACAAAGCATTGCATTCATAGTTTTTGATTTTGATTTTGATAGTAGGTTCCCACTCATCATGAAGTTTTCTAGGTATAGAGACTTCTAATTCGAGTTTCTCTTCAAGAGATTTCATCATAGCATCTACGATATGTGCGGTAAAGGCTTTGCTTTGGCTATAAGCACGTGGAGAGTTTGCAATGGATTGCATCAAGGAAATGCATTCAAACAAGGAGCAACTATCATAATTGAATTCCTTGAAATCCAAAGTGGGAGTTTCATTACTACCCAATATTTTGATTTCTTCTACTCCAATCTCCACACCTTTATCATCAAGATAGGTGGACTCCGAATCAGTGTGGCGTTTTTCAACCAAAGTGGATTCATATCCAGCCCCTTCACCAATAGGTTTGACACGCGAAAACAAATATTCAAGAGGAGTCACACCAAGCACTTTAAGATCTTCATGATTTGCATCACTAGAACGCACCCTTTTAAACTATTCATGCCTAGCGCGGATTTGGGTGGTTCTTTCTTTGCTCTCATTCATGGAGACACGCATAGATTTTAAAGTTTCATCCAAGTTAACCTTGGGAGGAGCACATCTAACTTCCAAAGCATCAATATCACAAGACATCCTATCAACGCTCTTAGCCAAATCGCCTATTTTTAGTAGTTTTTCCTCTATGGACGCATTCAAAATCTTTTGAGAGTTGATGAACTCTTTGATATTACTCTCTAAATCAGAGGGTAATTTGTTATGATTTCCATAAGTGTTGTTGTAGGAATTGCCATAGTTGTTAGACGAGTTACTAGGAAAAGGCCTAGGAACATAGTTTCCTCTAAAAGCATTGTTGTTGCCAAAATTGTTCCTACCAAAAAAATTAACGTCCAAACTAGCGTTGCTACTCTCAATCAAGGAAGATAGTGGCATGTCATTAGGATCTAAAGGAGCATTTCTACTAGCAACCAAATTCATCAACTCGTCCATCTTAGCACTAAGCTAGTTAATTTCTTCTATAACATGTACTTTTTTGCTAGCAGGTGACCTTTCAGTGTGCCACTGAGAGTAGTTGGTCATGATATTGTCTAGGAGTTTTTTAGCTTCCCCTAACGTGATTTCCATGAAAGTTCCACCTGAGGCGGAGTCCAAGATATTGCGAGAAGCAAAATTCAAACCAGCGTAAAAGATTTGTATAATCATTCACAAACTCAAGCCATGAGCGGGACAATTTCTAATCATTAACTTCATCCTCTCCCAAGATTGTGCAACGTGTTCATGATCAAGTTGCTTGAAATTCATGATATCGTTACGGAGAGAGATAATCTTAGCCGGCGGAAAATACTTGGATATGTAAGCATCTTTGCACTTATTCCAAGAATCGATACTATTTTTAGGCAAAGAATAAAACCAAGTTTTGGCACGATCTCGCAAAGAGAACGGAAAAAGCTTCAATTTAACAACATCATTATCCACATCTTTCTTGTTTTGCATATCGCAAAGTTAAATGAAAGTATTAAGATGGGATGCGACATCTTCACTAGGAAGGCCAGAAAATTGCTCTTTCATAACAAGATTCAGCAAGGCAGCGTTGATTTCATATGATTCCGCACTAGTGGCGGGAGCAATCGCAGTACTAATAAAATCATTATTATTGGTATTCGAGAAGTCGCAAAGTTTCGTGTTTTCAGCCATGATGACTTCAACAAAAAAACAAGAACACAAGCAAGCAAGAAAACTGGCAAACGAAAACGGCAAAAGGCAAAAGAAAACGGCAAAGGAGAAAGCCTAATGAAACGGCAAATGTGAAGTGGGGGAGAGGAAAACGAGAGGCAACTCGCAAAAAAGGTAAATGCAAGAGATGACTTTGTGACACTTACTTGGATAGATCTTGACTTGATCTTTCCCCGGCAATGGCGACAGAAATCCTTCGGCTGCTGGCTACGCCTATAGGGATTTCCTAGGAAAATATGCACAGGATTCCCCCGCGGCCTTGGAGCCTTGCGTTGGTGTTCCCTTGAAGAGGAAAGGGTGATGTAGCACAGCGGAAGTAAGTATTTCCCTCAGTTTGAGAACGAAAGTATCAATCCAGTAGGAGGATCGCGTCAAGTCACAAGTACTTGCACAAACACAAAGAGCTTGCACCCAACGCTATGAAGGGGTTGTCAATACCTTATAGATTGTTTGCAAAGTGAGAACTGAAAGAAAAAAGTAAACAAAGCAAAGTAAAAGTAAAAGCTCAGATAATAATTGTGAGTAGACCCGGGGGCCGTAGTGTTCACTAGTGGCTTCTCTCATGAAAGCAAGTAGATGGTGGGTGAACGAATTACTGTCGAGCAATTGATAGAACCGCGCAAAGTCATGACGTTATCTATGGCAATGATCATACATATAGGCATCACGTCCAAAACAAGTAGACCGATACTTTCTGCATCTACTACTATTACTCCACACATCGACCACTATCCAGCATGCATCTAGTGTATTGAGTTCATAAGAACAGAGTAACGCCTTAAGCAAGATGACATGATGTAGATGGACAATCCCAAATCTATGATGAAAGCCCATCTTATTACCCTTGATGGCAACAACACGATGCGTGCCTTGGTGCCCCTTCTGTCACTCAGAAAGGTCACCGCACGGTATGAACCCAAAACCAAGCACTTCTCCCATTGCAAGAATCATAGATCTAGTTGGCCAAACAAAACCCAGACTCGGAGAGACTCACAAGGATATCAAATCATGCATATAAGAAATCATCAAAGACTCAAATATAATTCATAGATAATCTGATCACAGATGCACAATTCATAGGATCTCGACAAACACACCGCCAAAGAGGATTACATCGGATAGATCTCCATGAAGATCATGGAGAACTTTGTATTGAAGATCCAAGAGAGAGAAGAAGCCATCTAGCTACTAACTACGGACCCGTATGTCTGAAGTAGACTACTCACGAGTCATTGGAGAGGAAATGATGTTGATGTAGAAGCCCTCCAGCTCCAAAGTCCCCTCCGGCAGGGCACCGGGAAGGGTCTCTAGATGAGATCTCGCGGAAACGGAAGCTTGCGGCGGCGGAAAAGTGGTTTCATGGACGCCCTTATTTTTTCTGGGATTTTAGGGAATATATAGGCCAAAGAGCTAGGGCAGGGGAGCGCCAGGGAGGCCACAATCCTGGTAGCCGCAGCCCCCCTGGCCGCGGCTACAGGGCTTGTGGGCTTCCTGTGGGCCTCCTGCCTTGGCCCTCAAGTCCCCGGATCTTCTTCTGTTCTGGAAAAATTCATTTCGGGGATTTTATTCCGTTTGGACTCCGTTCCAAACTCAGATATGAAAAGAGTCAAAAACACAGAAAAAACAGGTATTGGCACTTGCACTGAATTAATAAGTTAGTCCCAAAAAAGATATAAAAGGTATATAAAACATCCAAAGTTGACAAGATAACAGCATGAAACCATAAAAAATTATAGATACGTTTGAGACGTATCACCCCTCTGGATAGGATCAAACTAAGGGACATCTTCAATGTAGAACCATTCTGAGGTCCACTCTTCGGAAGCTGCCCTCAGGGTCCCTACCGGATACCCTGTTCCCGCTATACGCCATACTTTGGCTCTGCCTACTTTGCAGATTGTCTCTCCCTCAGTTCGGGGGACAAGGTAGAAACATTTCCTCACGGATCAAAATGGGCCTCGCAACCCAGAAACATCTCGCAGAGAGCAACGAATCCCGAGATGTGGAGGATTGATACGGGAGTAAGGTGGCCGAGTTGGATTCCATAAAACTGCAGTAAACTCCATAAAAGGGGTGAATAGGGAAGCCTAGACCTCATAAGAGGAACAGAATGAAGCATACTTTCTCCCCCTTGTGGGGTGTGGTGAATTTCTCTACAAAAGCCTCTCCATTGCAGGAGGATAGCCCGGAGTGCGTAGGTGCCAGATCTGAGTCAAGGAAGTACCCCTGCACTTCAAGCTCGTGCAAACGAAGGCGCGAGGCGCAAAAACTGGCGCAATTGCCTGACAGGGAGCCATGAGTGCGCGAGGATGAGCCTCCAACACTCGCCATATTTCTTTATCTAGTGTTCTTCTTGACGTCTAGAATGGATGGTGTCGTGGGTATAAGTCTGACAGTAGATGTATGGGGTACGAAAGGATGGGCAGAGCCTTAGCTATGGCGAGGATATATGAGTTCAGGCCCCTTTACGGTGGAGGTAAAACCCTACGTCTCAGTGCTCTTGGGAGCTTAGTGTCGACTCGATTATAGGATTACCGCAAGTGCCAACCCTTGCACCGGTGGGGAAGGGCGGCTTATATAGAGTGCGATGCCCTTCATAATGGCCCGGTGAACAGGGGTGGAATAGTGGCGAGTAAATGCTTACGTTACAGGTAACGTAAGCTTTAAATGCTAATAATGGTGTATGAAAACGTATGACCGTTGCCCTCCTTGGAGGTTACAATGTACAGAGTGGATTCCAGTCGGTACGTTAGATATGCTCCGAGTGGATCGTCGCCGACTGGATGATGGGGGTGTCCTTAGTTCAGTTGGAATTGTATAAGGGCCTTGTCTTCTATGAAGGGTAGTCCTTGGGTAGGACCAATAGGGCAGACCTATGACCCTACCCTCGGACTATAACCCCATCATTAGTCCCCGAATGGATCGGGGTTGGAACGATGAAGTGATGTCTGGACTATGGAACCGACTGGTATGGAGGTGACTTTAGTGTTGTTTGCCTCGATCCATTTTATCCTTTCAACCACTGATCCGAGTGAATATACCAGTGAAACGAACCGTCAGGGACCGAGTGCTTCCGCGAAATCTTTCGACGTGACTGGTCAAACTGACAGCGCCGGATTTTCCGGGATCCTCAAATTTCGGTTGCCGCGCGCTCAGCGGGGATGACGACATCGCCATTGAGTAGGTTTTGCCTCCTCGATTACCGCGCCGTTATCTTCTCCACTAATCTTGCAGCGGCCGGTTGGGGGGATAAGATCTTGGGTCCACCTGTTAGTGACCCAGTCGGAAGCCTATTTAAGCCTCCCAGGCGGGATTTCTTGTTGCGCTGCTCATCCTCCTCTCATTAATCTCGCTCCTCCTGCAGCTCTCTGCACACCTCAAGCCACCTCCTTCCCCTCCTCCTCTGCGGATCTGTCGCCCTCGCCATGACGAAGGGGCAGACCAGCAAGCTCGAGTCGCAGAAGAAGAAGAAGAAGGGGGCGGCCCCTACTCAGCGGCGGCAGCGGGCGATGCCGGCGGGTTGGATCCAGGGGGATTTCCTCCCCTCCTCGGTGACGGAGAACAACATGCTGGACCTGGTGGAGCATGGCATGGTCGTCAACAAGTCCTGGAGGCTGCCGGAAGGCGAGACGGAGCCGGTATCGAAGGAGGGGGAGCGCGTTCTGCTGCTCAGCCATGTGGCCAGAGGTTTCTCCTTGCCTACCCATCCCTTCTTCCGAGGTATTATGAATTACTTCGGGGCGCAGCTCCATCACTTTCCTCCAAACGCAATAGCCCACCTTACTGCATTCGTCACCCTCTGCGAGTGCTTCATAGGATGTCCTCCCCACTGGGGGCTCTTTAAGTATGTCTTCTCCGCTAGATCCCAAACTGTTAGAAAGCTAAGCCAGTTGGACGATAAGACACACATCCTCCATCTCTGCGGGGGTTTAGGCTTCTAGAATAAAACAAAGAGTAGCTATCCCTCCCTCCAGCTATCCAAGTCAGTTAGGAACTGGCAATCGTCCTTGTTCTATTGCCAGGACATTGCTTGTCCGAATGCTTCGAGCGGGTTGCCACCTTTCAGTTTAGACCGTCCGGGCCCTCCCAGGAAGCTTGCGCTCTCTAAGGGAGAAAGAATCCAGATCCAGCCTTTGGTCGACGCGCTGATAGCCGTCTTCCGTAAGGGAGTCACCGGCACGGACCTGCTGGAGACTTTTCTGGGTCGGCGCATCCAGCCGCTGCAGGCCCGACACCATGCCATGTGGCACTACGCGGGGCCTTCGGATTCCACTCGGTCTCATCCAGAGGACGTGAGCGGGGAGACTGTGAGTGTGTGGGTCCGCAGCATCACAGGCGCGTGTGATAACCCCGTGGGAGCTCGGCGGGTGAAGCCCTTCCGCACCGAAAATCCTCCTCCGAATGAGGTGAGTACATGTTGTCGAGTGCTTTTAATCTTCTCAGCTATATTGCTTTTCTTGTCCCGCTGACTGACGTTGCCGACCGTGTTTTGTGCAGGAGTGGACTAACTGGCATTCTGCATTCTCGAACGGGAATCCAGCCGAGGAAGAGGAGGGCAGCCAGGAGGGCAGCACGGATAGCGCCGAGTACTTCTCTGACAGTGGGGAGATGGAGGAGGAGACGGAAGAGGAGGAGGAGGAGGATGGGGAGCAGAGCTCGCCACCCTCACCACCAGAGCACCGAACCAAGCGCCGTCATGACCCCGCTGCTCCGCCGGCTCCTCCCGCAGCCCCGAGTGCTCCGCCAGCTCCTCCCGTGGCTCCGAGTGATCGGAGCGTGAAGAGAACCAGGGGTGCTTCTGCCGAGTCCGTGAACCAGCCATCCAAGATGGCCAAACCTAGTGGGCCTAAGCCTCGGAAAGCTTTTCCTCGGATGAGGATCGCTGTTCCGGTCGCCTCAGTGTAAGTGTCTTGTTCTTCCATCTTCCTTCAGTATCCGATAGAACTTCTCTTTTTGGGAACTCATGTTTATCCGTCGAGTGGATTTCACTCAACAGAGCTGCTACCTCCGCCACCTCTCTGCCGCGCCAGGACGATGATCCCATGGACATGGATAATGCCGCCATGTCCCAGCAAGGTACATTGTCACGACTCCGAGAGCTGTATTACTGTTCCGCGAGTGCTGTCTTTGATCTTGACCTTTTTTTGTAATTTCATTTTGTTCAGTCAGGCTTCCTTCGGAGGTGATCCATCTGGACGACGACGACCAAAGGAGGTCGGAGCCAGCTTTGGCGCCGGTCCTTGGGGTTATCCCATCTGCTGCCAATCCCACCATGAACGTGCCGCCTACTGTGACGGTGCCGCCGACTGAGACGGTGGCCCTCACGGCGGAGCCGACTTGTGCGGAGCTCGGGATGCCTAGAGAGTCTTCTGCTGCATCGGGTCCGTCGGCCGTTCAATATGATGCCCGACACCTCCCAGAAAATCAGGTAGGAGCCGCCAAGGATGCCATGATGCAGGTGGAGCTGATGGTGGGCGACGCCAAGGGAGCGTATGACTCCATCGCGTCCCTGTACAAGAAGAGCTTGGAGCTTCGGGACGATATCCGAGTAAGTGCGCTAGTAAGTGTTTACTTTCCTCTTGGTACCCACTGGGGGTTTCAGTGATATACTCGGATACAGTAGGATGCTTTTGCAGTGGGTTCACTCCGAGTGAACCCAGTGGGTGTAGTCCCCGAGACTTCTGCCGAATGCTTGCACCGGCAGTTGTCTTTATATGTATTTTCCGTAATCTGAACAGATCAGAGCTGATCTACCCGAATGGTACCAGTGGGGGCACTCCGAGTGCACCCACTGGGTGTAGTCCCCGAGAGTAGTGTTACACGGGTCGAGTAATAGTAATCTCATAGTGTTGTTGGTTTTCTATGGAGCTCAATAGGGCCGACCTGTTCGAGCTTCATACCAGTGGGGTCACTCTCAGTGAACCCACTGGGTGTAGTCCCCGAGACCGCTGTCGATTGCTTGCATCGGCAGGGGTCTGAAGAATTTTGAGCTTTGATTGTTTTGCCATATCTGTGGAGACTTTTTCCTTGTTGAATGTGGCTGATCCTCCCTTTGTGTCTCTTTGACAGAAGACTTGTGAAATGGGATCGGCTTACAATGCTCTGAAAGCTGAGAAGACCCAACTTGTTGCGGACTTGGAGATAGCTGTGAATGACCTGGCTGGCGTGAAGAAGGCTCTTGCTGACCGAGAGAAATTTTTGGAGGAGTCTCGGGAGACCAACAAGGCATTGCTAGCCGAAGTGGATAAAATGAAGAGGGAGAGATCCGAATGGATGGGCCAGCTGAAGGTGATGAACACTCGGTGCATAGCGCAGGAGAACTACGTCGGCGACTGGGCAAGGAAGATGGTAGCACTACTTGATGGTAATTTGTTGCCGAGTGCTTCTTGACTTTGGAGTTCACTCCGCGCTTATTTTCTGCTTGTATTTTCTTTGCAGACTTATGTCGGGACGTTGAGGCTGAAACAACCGAAATTGAACGGTCGCTTGTTCCGAATGTTCCCCTCGGCGATGAAGCTAACAGGGACATGTTCCGAGTGCATTCTCGCCTTAACAGGATGGGCCCTTTCATTGGTCGCCTGAGAAGAGTTGTTAGCCGAATCGACAAGGAGCTGTGGCCTGAAGATGACTCCCGGAACGAGATAGAGGGGTTGATGACTCGACTGGAGGACGTCCCAAGCAGAGTGCAGGCATGGAAGAAGTCTGCCGCTCGGTGTGGTGCGGACGTGGCGCTGTCTCTGGTCCGAGTGCACTGCAAGGAAGCCCGCGAAGACAAACTGAAGACCTTGCAGGTCGCCAACACCAAGAAGCTTCGATTCGAATATTTCATGGAGACCTTCCTCGACACAGCCACTCGCATTGCAGATTGAATCGACCTCGGCACCATTGTGGAGCCTGCCAGTCCCGGTGACGCTTGAAAAAACTTTATGGTGAACGCACATTTCCCTCGGTATGCCGAGTGGTATCTGTATTAAACTTTGGCCACTGCTATTGGCCGTCACATTCGTGGTTCGGTATGGATAAACTTGATTCACACCGAGCCGACTGATCGTAGATCCAACTTGAATTCAAATCGGATCTTTTGCTCTTCTTTCGCTGAGTTTTTTTTTGACACAATTTTGGCTCGTGGTTTTTGTTTGGGCATCTCTTGGTGAAGCCAATGGCAAACATGCAGAGCATGTAGTTGTCAGTTGTCTTCACATCCACATGAGCCTCGATGAGGGTCTGCTAAGCCTCCGAGTGTATCTCGAGTGCCCACTCGGAGGAAGCTCTTTACTTACGCGACTCTGGTTCGCAGCTAAGTCTCCGAGTGTGACTTTTGGTGCATACTTGGAGCGAGTTTTTACTTAGGCGACTCTGGGTCGCGGCTAAGTCCCCGAGTGTGACTTTTGGTGCACACTCGGAGCGAGTTTTTAATTAGGCGACTCTGGGTCGCAGCTAAGTCCTCGAGTGTGACTGTTAGTGCACACTCGGAGCGAGTTGTTACTCATGTAGTTGTCAGTTGTCTTCACATCCACATGAGCCTCAATGAGGGTCTGCTAAGCCTCCGAGTGTATCTCGAGTACACACACAGAGGAAGCTTTTTTACTTAGGTGACTCTGAGTCGCAGCTAAGTTCCCGAGTGTGACTTTTCGTGCGTACTCGGAGTGAGTTTGTACTTAGGCGACTCTGGGTCGCAACAAAGTCTCCGAGTGTGACTGTTAGTGTGCACTCGGAGCGAGTTGCTACTCATGTAGTTGCCAGTTGTCTTCACATCTACATGAGCCTCAATGAGGGTCTGCTAAGTCTCCGAGTGTATCTCGAGTATACACTCGGAGGAAGCTTTTTACTTAGGCGACTCTGAGTCGCAGCTAAGTCCCTGAGTGTGACTTTTCGTGCACACTCGGAGTGAGTTTGTACTTAGGCGACTCTGGGTCGCAGCTAAGTCTCCGAGTGTGACTTTTAGTGCACACTCGGAGCGAGTTTGTACTTAGGCGACTCTGGGTCGCAGCTAAGTCTCCGAGTGTGACTTTTAGTGCACACTCAGAGCAAGTTCGTACTTAGGCGACTCTGGGTCGCAGCTAAGTCTCCGAGTGTGACTTTTAGTGCACACTCGGAGCGAGTTTGTACTTAGACGACTCTCGATCGCAACTAAGTCTCCGAGTGTGACTTTTAGTACACACTCGGAGCGAGTTTGTACTTAGGCGATTCTGGGTCGCAGCTAAGTCTCCCAGTGTGACTTTTAGTGCACACTCGGAGCGAGTTTGTACTTAGGCGACTCTGGGTCGCAGCTAAGTTCCCGACTGCGACTTTTAGTGCATACTCTGAGTTAGTTTTTTAGACCGGAGTCTGCAAACGCGGAAGAATTTTGAATCGGCAAGAAATCAATATGCTTTGTATTACTTCGATGATACTTGTTCTTTACATTGTTTCCGTCGGCGGCTATGTGTAGAAGCGCTTCAGTAGATCTCCATTCCATGCTCGCGGCTCGTCCGTTTCCCTATCGAGGTTGTAGAGTCGATATGCTCGGTTGTTCAGCACCTTAGAGATGATGAACGGTCCTTCCCAGGCGGGAACCAACTTGTGTGGTCTCTGTTGATCCACTCCGAGCACCAGGTCGCCTGCTTGGAATGTGCGGCTCCTGACGTGCCGCACGTGGAATCACCGCAGATCTTGTTGATAAATTGTTGAACGGACCAGTGACATCTCGCGCTCTTCTTCTAGAAGATCCACTCCGTCTTGCCTGGCTTTCTCTGCTTCGGCTTCGGAGAAGAGTTCGACTCGTGGAGAGTTCTGAATCAAGTCACTCGGAAGGACTGCCTCTGCCCCATAAACAAGGAAAAACGGGGATCGCCCTATCGATCTATTCGGAGTTGTGCGGAGGCCCCACAGCAGCGAAGGCAGCTCGGTGACCCATGCGTCGGCGGCGTGTCCAACTTCTCGCAGGAGTCGAGGCTTCAACCCTTGAAGAATAAGTCCATTCGCCCGCTCTGCTTGCCCGTTTGTTTGGGGGTGCGCCACGGATGCGAAATCCACTCGGATACATTGGCCTGTGCAAAAACCCTTGAACCTGTCCGTGTCAAAGTTTGTGCCATGTCGGTGATGATGCTGTGCGGAACCCCGTATCTGGCGATGATGTCTCTGATAAATTTGATGGCCGTAAGGGCATCAAGCTTCTTGATAGGCTTGGCTTCAATCCACTTGGTAAACTTGTCGACTGCTACCAGCAGATGAGTGAATCCTCCTTGGCCTGTTCTGAATGGTCCGACTGTATCTAATCCCCACACGGCGAATGGCCAAGCAAGAGGAATTGTCTTCAGCGCAGACGTTGGCTTGTGGGACTTGTTTGAATAGAACTGACAACCTTCGCAACGGTCGACCATATCTTTTGCCATTTCATTCGCCTGCAGCCAGAAGAAACCAGCTCTGAATGCTTTGGCGACGATTGCCCTTGAGGAGGCATGATGACCGCAGGTTCCCGAGTGAATTTCTTCTAAGATTAACTGTCCCTCCTCAGGAGAGATACACCGCTGAAGGACGACTGAAACACTTTCCCTGTATAACTGGTCATCAATGACGGTGAAGGACTTCGACCTGCGAACGATCTGCCTAGCTTGGACTTCGTCTTCTGGTAAATCTTGCCTCAAGATGTACGCAATGAACGGCACAGTCCATACGCAAGAATCTCCATGATCAAATCAACCTCAATTGGGACCTCGAGTTCAGTCTGACCTGTTGTGCTCTTCGGTTGTACCGGTTCCTCTGTAAAAGGGTCTTCTTTTACCGAGGGGAGGTGTAGGTGCTCGCGGCAGACATCACTCGGTACCGGTCTCCGAGTGGATCCAAGTTTCGCCAATTCATCTGCTGCTTGGTTTTTCAGTCGGGGAACATGGTGAAGTTCCAGACCTTCGAACTTCTTCTCGAGCTTCCTTACTGCGTTGCAGTATGCAGTCATGGTGGGGTTCCTTACATCCCATTCCTTCATTACTTGATTAACCACCAGATCTGAATCGCCATAGACCATCACGTGACGGACGCCGAGTGTGATGGCCATGCGCAACCCGTAAAGGAGAGCTTCGTACTCCACTTCGTTGTTGGAAGAATCAAAATGTATCTGCAACACATACTTGAGTTTGTCACCTTTTGGGGATATGATCACTACGCCGGCCCCGGAGCCATTCAACATCTTGGACCCATCGAAGAACATGGTCCAATAAGCCGAGTAGATGTGAGTCGGTTGCTGTTGTTCTACCCATTATGCTATGAAGACAGCCAGAGCTTGAGACTTTATAGCTTTCTTGGCTTCCAACTTGATGTCGCAGTATAGCATCTCCATTGCCGACTTTGCCACTCGGCCTGATGCGTCCCGATTGTGGAGAATTTCCGACAACGGAGCATCAGATATGACAGACACCGAGTGGTCTTGGAAATAATGAGCCACCTTCTTTGCAGTCATGTAGATCCCGTAAGTAAGCTTCTGATAATGGGGATACCTCTGCTTGGAAGGAGTCAGGACTTCGGAAACATAATATACTGGCCGCTGAACCATGTACGCTTTGCCTTCTTCTTCGCGTTCGACTGTCAGAACGGTGCTGACGACTTGATTTGTAGCCGCGATGTATAGAAGAAGGGGTTCTTTACTGAGCGGGGCAGTAAGAACCGGCTGGGTGGAAAGCAGGGCTTTGAGGTCATCGAATGCGATTTGGGCTTGTCTGTCCACTCAAAGGTATCTGACTTCTTCATGAGTCGGTACAGAGGTAACGCCTCCTCGCCGAGTCGAGCGATAAACCTGCTCAAAGCCGCTAGGCAACCTGTGAGCCTTTGAACATCAAGTACTCTTACCGGCCGCTCCATTCGGACAATGGTCCCGATCTTTTCGGGGTTGACATCGATCCCTCGTTCGGAAACGAAGAAACCGAGTAACTTCTCGCTGGGAACGCCGACTGAACACTTGGCTGGGTTGAGCTTGATATCGTACCTACGTAGGTTGGCGAATGTTTCTGCCAAGTCAGTTAGCAGGTCGGAACCTTTGCGTGACTTGACTACGATATCGTCCATATATGCCTCCTCATTTCGACCGATCTGGTCTAGGAGGCATTTTTGGATCATGCGCATAAAAGTTGCTCTTGCATTCTTCAAACCAAATGGCATAGTGATGTAACAGAAACACCCGAATGGGGTGATGAAGGCTGTTTTTAATTCATCTGGACCATACAGACGGATCTGATGATAGCCCGAATAGGCATCAAGGAAGGATAAACGCTCGCAACCCGCAGTCGCATCAACAATTTGATCAATGCGGGGGAGCGGGAAGTGATCTTTCGGACAGACCTTATTGAGATGCTTGAAATCGATGCACATACGGAGAGACTTGTCCTTCTTGGGCACCATGACAACATTAGCGAGCCACTCGGAGTGGTGTACCTCGCGAATGAAGTTGGCTGCCAAAAGTTTAGCCACCTCCTCTCCGATTGCCTTCCTCTTGTGCGTGGCGGACCGACGCAGGCGTTCTCGGACAGGCCGAGCAGCAGGATCCACATGCATTCGGTGCTCAGCCAACTCCCTGGGTACACCTGGCATGTCAGCAGGCTTCCATGCAAAAATGTCCCAGTTCTCACGGAGGAATTGGATGAGCTCAGCTTCCCATTTTGGATCAAGGGTGGTGGAGATGTTTGTCGAGGCAGCGGCGTCGTCCGTCGGGTGGATGCTGACTTTCTTCGTGTCTCCCGCCGACTGGAATGCGGACTCGGAAGCTGGCTTCTTTGAACGCATCAGGTCAACGGGGTCGGCGGTCTTCCTGTACTCATCCAGCTCGAGAATAGCCATCTGCTGATCGGCAATCCTCGACCCCTGTTGCAGACACTCCTCGGCCCGCTGCCGATTGCCTGTGACCGTAATCACACCCTTGGGACCTAGCATCTTCAGCTTCAAATAGACGTAACATGGACGGGCCATGAAACGCGCATATGCCGGACGACCCAGAATCGCATGGTATGCACTCTGGAAGTCCACCACCTCGAATGTCAGCTTCTCATTGCGGAAGTTCTTGTCAGAGCCGAAGACGACATCCAATGCAATCTGGCCGAGTGATTTTGCCTTTCTTCCTGGGACGACTCCGTGGAACTGCATACTGCTCTCGCTAAGTTTGGACATCGGAATGCCCATTCCCTTGAGTGTCGGCGTACATGATATTCAAGCCGTTGTCGCCGTCCATGAGGACTTTGCGCAGCCTAACTCCTTCCACCACCGGGTCGATGACCAGAACCTGCCTCCCTGGGGTGGGTACATGTGCTGGGTGCTCTGACTGATCAAAGGTGATCGCAGTCTGTGACCACTTGAGGAACGTGGGAGTGGATGGGGTTGCCATGTTCACCTCCCTGTTCACCAGCTTCACTCGACTTTTGCTTTCCACATCAGCAAAACTCATCAACGTTGCATGGACTTGGGGGAACGGATCCTCCTTGTCCTCATCATCCTGCTCGATGTCCTTCTCACTCGGCCGTCCTTCACCTCCTTGGATCAGGAGGCGACAGTGCCGAGTGGTATGCTTCGGCAATATGGCATTGCCTTCTTCATCCATCTTCGTGTGGATTGGACACGGTTGATCCAGGATGGAATTGCCTGACTGCCTCTTCTTGGGGGTGTACTGAGCTTTCCCCTTGCCTTTGAACTTGGCATTTGTAACGGCTGCTGCCTCTGCCTGCGAAGTGGATTGAGCTTTCTGCTTCTGCTTCCGATTGTTGTTCCTATCTCCATCGGCGACTGACTTATGCTTGCCGCTACGTATGCGGTCCTCCTCTTCGCCATTTGCATAGCGCACGGCTATCTCCATCATCTTGCTCATGGAGATGTCGCCTGTGCGACCGAACTTCAGGTACAGATCTCTGTACTGCACGCCTGCCTTGAAGGCGCAGATTGCTTGGTGCTCTGTGACGTTCTCCACTGTGTGGTAGAGGGTCGTCCAGCGCTGGATGAAATCGCGCAAGGGCTCGTTCTGCTTCTGGACACAGTGTTGGAGCTCTACGAGACCAGCAGGGCGTTTGCACGTACCCTCGAAGGTCTTGATGAAGGCTCGGAACAGATCTGCCCAGCTGTAGATGCTTGACGGAGCTAACTGGTTCAGCTAGGCTCGCGCCGAACCTTCGAGCATCAGTGGGAGATGTTTCATGGCGACATGGTCATCTCCGCCGCCGATCTAGACCACCACTCTGTAGTCGTCCAACCAAGTTTCTGGTTTGGACTCTCGTGTGAACTTGCTGATTCCCGTCGCCAATCGGAAGTTGGGAGGGATGTCAGCTGAGCGGATGGCCCGACTGAAGCACTCGGGGCCAGAAACGACGGTCCTCCTTCCACTCGGACGGTCTCTATCGTGACCATCATGGTGGGCTCGACTTCTGTCGACCTTCTTCTGGGCGATGTACCCTCCTGCATCAGTCCTTGGATCATGCGCGTCATCGACCGAACGACGATCATCGTGATGCCGGGGCCCCTAAGGCCCACCCCGCGGAGGAGTACGCGAACGGCGACGATCTTCGGGATGAGAACGAATGGGAAGCGGATTCCGACTCGGGTTCCTGGAACGGCTGCCCCCTCTGCGTCGCTGGTGAGAGTCGGGACTGAAAACCGACTGATGCGTGTTCGCATGAACAGAACTGTTGTGGATCCTGTTGTGCGACTGGGAGACCGCCGAATTTTGTTGCTGCGCCGTATGCAACAAGGCACGGATCTGCTCGATCCCTCTACCAGCCTCTGAATCAGTTGGCTGGAGAGAATCGGCTATCCTGGCGGCCGCAACCAAGTTGAGGATGGGTGTGTGGAACACCTCGACGTTGCTCTGGCGAGAGCGTCGACTGGAAGAACGATGGTGCTGACGACGAACGCCGGATGATTCTCAGAACTAACGTCCGTTCCGACCAGTCCCGAGGGGACTTTCATGGGAATCGGCCATGAGAACTTCGGTTGCAGGCCCGCGACCCGGATACTTGGAAGGTAGCTCAGTCGGAACTGACTCCAAGCACTGGGATGGCGGCGGGACCACAACCGAGTCGAGCACCGCCACTTGAGAGGACGCACTCTGTCGCGCCTGGGTGTGTCGCACCCAACACTAGAGCCACGGACGACGAGATCGCTTGTTGCGGCGCGTGACGGGGGCAAAGATCGACACCGGGGTCGATGGCTAGAGAAGAAGAACACCGCGGGAACTGGCACGGAAGTGCGTAGCCCCGCGACTGGGAAGCGCCTCGACGTCGAGGGGTGCATCCCGAAGCCATGCCGAATCGTCGGTGATGAAGGAGAGGGCATCGAAGAGGATCTCATGACCCATGCACAGATCTCCGCCGGACGACATGACGAAAAGATGAAATCGCAAACTCGCCGGAAGTCGCTTAGACGCCTGCCCCACGGTGGGCGCCAACTGTCGTGGGTATAAGTCTGACAGTAGATGTATGGGATACGAAAGTATGGGCAGAGCCTTAGCTATGGCGAGGATGTATGAGTTCATGCCCCTCTAGGGTGGAGGTAAAAGCCCTACGTCTCAGTGCTCTTGGGAGCTTAGTGTTGAGTGGATTATAGGATTACCGCAAGTGCCAACCCTTGCACCGGTGGGGAAGGGCGGCTTATATAGAGTGCGCTGCCCTTCATAATGGCCCGGTGAACAGGGGTGGAATAGTGGCGAGTAAATGCTTACGTTACAGGTAACGTAAGCTTTAAATGCTAATAACGGTGTATGAAAACGTATGACCATTGCCCTCCTGGGAGGTTACGATGTACAGAGTGGATTCTAGTCGGTACGTTAGATATGCTTCGAGTGGATCGTCACCGACTGGATGATGGGGGTGTCCTTAGTTCAGTCGGAACTGTCTAAGGGCCTTGTCCTCTATGAATGGTAGTCCTTGGGTAGGACCTATAGGGTAGACCTATGACCCTATCCTGGGACTATAACCACATCAGATGGGAAGTGTTGCGGGGGCACGCGCGGGTTATCTAATAAGTAACATCTTGTTTTTCTCTTTTGAAGGAACCACCCATTTCTCATTGTCACGCGGGAATCGAAAAGGTGGTTATCCCTGCGAGGTAAGTATTCATTCTTGTGGGCCAGACAACGTTTCGTCAATCACGAATGAGGAATGATCCGAACTGGTGTCAGATGAACATAAGGAAGAACTCGCCCCGCAAGCCGAGGATTGTGAAAGTATGAAGATGGTGAGCCTAGACTGCGACATTCGAGGCTAGTTCATGGGCTACTCAGGGTGTCCGGGATTAAGGGGGTCCTTGGACCACCTATCCATTCTTATGGGCCGGACTCTTGGGCCGCTTGATCATTAATGAAGATACTAAAATCAAGATGGACTCTTCCGAAGACATGGTATGTAATTCAAGGTAACATCGTGATCTACGTGTTCCTTTTCTTAATGTAACCATTGTTGTGTAAACCACAGAACCCCTGTCATCTATATGAACCGGGCGGTTGTAGTTCATAGAGGAAATAATCTCATTACGATTAGGATTAGACCACAACATCCGATCTCGAGATAGATCTCTGTACTTTGTACTATCTCATGAATACAACAAGAGCAAGACGTGGGGTTTTACCTCTATCAAGAGGCCCAGAACCTTGGTAAACATCGTATCCTTCATCCCTTCGTATCCATCGATCCAAAGATCCACAGTCCGGACCCCCTACTCGAGATCGGCCAACATTGACACCGACAATGGGCTAAATGGAGGTGCCATGGCCTTATTGGGCCAGGAACACAAATCCCTCAAGGCCCATGTGTCTTGGGAGGGCTGGATAGTCCACCGTGTATGGAAGAGAGGGAGGAGGACTAAGAGTCCACCTCCACCTTGCCTGCGCCCCTAGGGCTTGGAGGGCTGGCCAGCATGCCCCTCCACCTATATATAGAAAGGAGGAGGGCCAAGACCATAACCAAGCCCTTGGCGCCCTCTCTCTCCCGTTACTCCGTAGCTCCTCCGTCCTCATTCTAGTAGCGCTTGGCGAAGCCTTGCTGAAATAGTTCCATCACCATCTTCACCACGCCGTCGTGATGGCTAGGAACCCATCTACTACTCCGCCCTCCATCGTTGGATCGAGGAGGCGGAGACATCATTGAGTTGCATGTGTACTGAACGCGGATGTTTTGTCCGTTCGGCGTTGGATCAGATTGGATCGCGATTGGATCATGAAGAGTATGACTATATCAACCGCTTAATATACACTTTCACTTAATGGTCTACGAGGGTACGTAGACACACTTTTCTCTCTCGTTGCTATGCTTCTACATGGATAGATCTTTCGTGTGTGTAGGAAATTTTTGTTTCTCATGCAACGTTTCACAACAGGTTATATATAAGCCATTCGGCACCTCGGTATGGTAGCCAACCCCTTTAGAACTCCTCTAGACCCGGGTCTCAGCATGTTCCCTCTCTTTTGTTGCAGAAATAATCCTTGTATTTTTCTGTATTTTTTTCTTGTGAGTAAAAACTACTTGTTTTCTCTGAATACATAAACACTGAGAAGCAAGAACTCGCTATGAGCATTTTATTAATATATTAGTTCAAATAAATTGGAATATGTCATTATCAAAAGAAATATGTAGATACATTTAGGCTTTACAACTAAGCTCCCATTAAAGCTAAGGACGTTTTTTTTTAAAGATCCAGCTTGGAATGCTGGCATATATTAGAACTTAGCAGGTAGAAGAGCGGTTACAGCAAGGCGGGGGATATGATCCTAGGATCAAGGAGAAAAAGGGAGAGAAACTTAAAAAGAAAACGAGAGGGGGGGGGGGGGTAGAGTCGATCCCTCACGGAGGATCCCAGAAAGGGGGCTCCAAGAAGAATGCTCCAGCTTGTCTCCATAGCTCAAGGTTCTCGTGATTGCACATTGTAAGTCTTGTATCTGCGCCTGCTTGTTTGAGAAGGTGCAATCATTCCTGTGTTTCCAAATCTCCCATAGAATCAGTATGATCATCGTCTTGGTAGCCTTGCGGTGAAGTGGTTGGGCCGCCCCGATCATTACGGTTATCTTCTCGGCTGACCCAGTCTTCGTCACCCATAAGGGAGGGGACAAAGAGGCGCATCCAGCCCTGGAGGCGGCCTCCGTCCAAATCTGCAGCGTCATGGGGCATTCCCAGAACAGATGTACTGATCTCTCCAGGTTCCGTAGGCATAGCTGACAGAAATAGCCGTTTGGCCATCGACGACGTTGCAGTCGGTCATTGCACCATAACCTATTGCGAAGAACTAGCCAGCAAAAAATCTTGAGCCTAGGGGGTGCCCAGGTCCTCCATATTAACTTCTTGAAATCGGATGTTAGCCTTCCTTGGAACTGTGCATTGTATGCCGACCTGGCCGAGTATGTTTGTGAGGCCTCATGGTTCCATGTAATAGTGTCCGCAGTTTCTGCGTGGAGTTGCAAATCTCTGTCTTGTAGCCATATGTGGAGCCTAATCGCGTCCCCCCAAAGGTGCGAATTGCTACCATGTGCTAAGTCTGCTACCCAGGTGTTGTCCCGAAGTGCCTCTCGCACTGTTCTTTGCTTCCTCCTCGAGTGCTTGAAAAGGGATGGGAACAGTGCCTTGAGGGAACTTGTTCCCGTCCACGAGCAGTGCCAGAAGGATGCCGTTGCGCCGTTGCCTAGGGTGACAGTTGTTGATGCGTTGAAAAGCTCTCTGTCAACCTCGTTGCAGGGAAGATTCATGCCCTGCCAGGCCCTGTCATTGCTCGTCCATTGCAGCCAAAGCCATCTTAGCCTGAGGGCCCGGCTGAAACGGTTTAGGTCAAGGATGCCAAGTCCCCCATTCTCCAAAGGGGAGCAGACTGTGGGCCAATTCACTTTACTCTTGCCTCCACCTAGCTCCCCGTCTTCTTGAGCCCACAGAAAACGGCGTCTAGCTCTATCTATCTCCTCGAAGAATTTCCTCGGCGCCCTTAGCACAGATAATGCGAAAGTGGGTAGAGCTGAGAGGACGTTACGTACTAAGACTCGCCTGCCGGCTATGTTAAGAAGATTCCCCTTCCATCCCGCTAATCTAGCTCTGATCCTGTCTAAGATGAACTGAATGTGGACGAGCCTAAGCCTCGATAAAGTTATCGGCAGGCCCAGGTAGGTCAGCGGGAAGGCGATTACTTTCCCTCCGAAGGCAGCTAAGATGTGGTGCAGATCGGCGCCATCACATCTGATCGGAGCAGCTGTTGATTTGGACGGATTGATGAGCAGCCCTGATGCTCGCCCAAAGTCACGTAGGATAGCCATGAGAACTATGATCTCTTCTGCTGCCGGATTGGCAAAGATGACGGCGTCGTCTGCATAGAGGCTAACTCTGAGGGGAATTCCCCTGCCTGGTAGCGGTGCAATTTCTTGCAACTCCGTGGCCTTCTCAAGGAGGCGGTGGAGGGTGTCAATGGCGATGATGAAGAGCAGTGGGGAGAGGGAGTCTCCTTGCCGTAGGCCCCGTTGATGGGCGAAGTAGCAGCCGGTAGTGCCGTTTAGCAAGACGGCCGACGAGGCCGTGCAGAGCAGCAGGGACACCCAGTCCCGCCAGCGTGCCGGGAAACGTAGTTGCTGCAACACCTCTAGAAGGTACTCCCATGAGACGCTATCGAAAGCTTTAGCAATGTCTATCTTAAGCAGGAGAGCTGGCTGTTCTTCCTATGCAGTGATCGCACTATATTTTGCACATAGAGGAAACTATCTTGCGTTGATTTGGAGCGAAGGAAAGCAGATTGCGCAGGTGAGATTATGGTACTAATCATCGCGGATAGCCGCCGGGAGAGGACTTTGGAGATTAGCTTGGCCACCGAATGAATTAGACTAATCGGTCTCTAGTCCTGGATCGCACTCGCACCGTCCTTCTTTGGTAACAGAATTATCAGGGCTGTGTTTAGCTTGGCGAAGTCTCCTCTAGACAGATTGTAGAAGCTAGTGAATGTTGCCATGATGTCTTCTTTGATAATGTGCCAGCAGACTCTATAGAAGGTCCCAGAGAATCCATCTGGCCCTGGGGCCTTCTCTGCCGGTGATGCTTTGATCGCCTCCCAGACCTCTTCCTCAGAGAAGGGGTTGTCTAAGCCCCTATTATGGACAGATGGTAGGTTAAAGATCGACCAGTCCACTTGTAGAGATCGCTCTATCCTGCTACCCATGGAGAGTTTGAAGTGGTTGTGAATGGCCTCCTCCTTGTGCTCGTGCGCCGTAAGCAGGTCGCCTCCTACTCGAAGGCAGTGGATAAAATTCTTCCGCTTCCTAGTAGTTGCCTTGGCATGGAAGAACTTGGTGCCCGCGTCTCCTAGCCGGAGCCAGGTGAGCCGAGAGGCCTGTCTCCTGCGAACACGCTCTAGTGCCGCGAGACCCAGCAGTCGTAGTTTGAGCAGCTTACGGAGGGCATGCTCTGCGTCTGAGAGACGGCGCCTTTCCTGTGCGACATCTAGCCGTAGCACTATCTCTGCCGCCATGTGAAATTGCAGCTTGGCCTGGCTAAAGAAGCTCTTACTCCAGTTCTTGAGCTCTCTTGCAGTCCTCGCCATCTTCGTGGCAAGGCGTTGGAATGGACACGAGGACCGCTCCGTCCTCTTCCATGCCCGCTCGACCGTTGCATGGAAGCGAGGGAAGCTGGGCCAGAAGTTCTCGAATCTGAATAGGGCTGTCCTGGGGGCAGCAGAAGTGTTAGCTAAGATCAGCGGGTGTTGGAGCATATATTGAGCATATATCTCCATATGTGGTTTTGGTACTTGATGACAATACCTATGGACTAATGGTTGCCTTAAGTTACATTTATAGGATTTGTCCATGGGCACTTCTTGAAGTCCATCTGTTGGGTTCAAGGAGTTTATATGATGACCAAGATGGTATTCAAGGTATTATCCAAAGAATGGTCATAGAGACACATGGTTGATCAAGATCTCAGACAAAGAGTAAATCAAGATGATCAACACACAAAGCGTACAAGATGTGCCGGGAGGGATCAAGTGATCCCATGGTATGAATTTGTCCATAGGCACTTCTTGAAGTCCATCAGTTGGGTTCAAGGAGTTTATATGATGACCAAGATGGTATTCAAGGTATTATCCAAAGAATGGTCATAGAGACACATGGTTGATCAAGATCTCAGACAAAGAGTAAATCAAGATAATCAACACACAAAGCGTACAAGATGTATCGAGAGGGATCAAGTGATCCCATGGTATGGTAAGCATTGTCCATTACGTGTTTGTGTACTAACCCATGGTCTTCGTGAGAGTTCTATGTGGGGGTTAGGTGTGTTTCCACGGGCTTGCGTCAAAGGGAAGATCTCATACAACCCATGGAGTATGACATCAAGTTGTAATCATCATCAATGGTTGATCAAGATCTCAGACAAAGAGTAAATCAAGATGATCAACACACAAAGCGTACAAGATGTACCGAGAGGGATCAAGTGATCCCATGGTATGGTAAGCATTGTCCATTACGTGTTTGTGTACTAACCCATGGTCTTCGTGAGAGTTCTATGTGGGGGTTAGGTGTGTCTCCATGGGCTTGCGTTAAAAGGAAGATCTCATACAACCCATGGAGTATGACGTCAAGTTGTGATCGTCATCAAGATTGCGATGTGCAAGTTCAAGTGGATCAACACGAAGATAGCATGCTTGAAGCTTGCCGTCCATTGTGGTGGCAATGGACTTGTGAAGATATGCTGAAGAGTGGCTCACCCATAGTGAGTATGGGGGAGCAATCAACTAGTCTTCATCAAGCCAACACAATCAAGAAAGGTGGTCCATGTTGAGGAAGCCAAGATCATCATCATCTAGCTCAAGAGGACGAGGTGCAAGGTATAGGTTTGCCCTTGATAGGTTTTCTGGTTAGGATAGATTGTTGTTCTATCAAGGGGGGCTCTCAAGTGAGTAGCTTGATCGTATCGTTCGTTGAGAGCTCAAACCATTTGCATCCTTGCATCATACTTCTTGGTTCTTGTTTGGTGTTTCTCTTTGTGAGTTTTAGAGCTTATGGTCATCTTCGTGACAAGCTCGAGTTCATCGAAAACGGAGTCCATATTCATCTACTATGATGTTTTCGATGTTGGGGTTTTTGCCGGTTCTTCATTCATAGAGATCTCACATCTCTATATCTTTGGCATATTCATAACCGCATATTCATAGAGATCTCGCTGTTTGGATAGCCCTTGTCGTCCTGAATCCAACAAGCTTGGGTTTGCTCGATTCGGAGCTCGTATGCGAAAGTTATGGCTGTTTCAATGGCGAGCGGTAGTACCGCTGGACCTAGCGGTAGTACCGCTAGAGTTGGCGGTAGTACCGCTGGCCCTAGCGGTAGTACCGCTAGAGTTGGCGGTAGTACCGCTGGCCCTAGCGGTAGTACCGCTGGATCGCGGTAGTACCGCCCCTGGTCAGCGGTAGTACCGCTCCAGGAGCTTAGTACCGCCTGCCTAGCGGTTGTTCGTGGACGGACCTTTTTGCGAAGACTTTCTTGGCGGTGGTAGTGCCTTTGCACTACCAGGGGCCCAGCGGTAGTACCGCTGGAGTGCCAGCGGTAGTACCGCTGCAGCTAGCGGTAGTACCGCTAGCTGGCGGTAGTACCGCTGGAGTGACAGCGGTAGTACCGCTGGAGTGCGAGCGGTAGTACCGCTGCAGCCAGCGGTAGTACCGCTGGAGCTCGGGCAGAGAGTGGGGGTAACGGTCTGATTCTTCCCCCCACTATATAAAGGGGGTCTTCTTCCCCCTTGGCCTTATCCATCCGTTGAGCTCTTGTTCTATCTCCATTGTTGACATTCTTAGAGCTTGATTACTCTCTATCCCTCTAATGATTCTTGCTTGTTCTTGAGGGAAAAGAGAGAGGAGATCTAGATCCACATCTCCACCAATCACCTTCTCCTCTATGTGAAGGGAACCCCTTGGATCTTGATCTTGGAGTTCTTTGTGAGCTCCTTGTTCTTCCTCTCATATTTCTCCATAGCTTTTGTTGTTGTGGAGGGATTTGAGTGTGAGGGACTTGACCACTTCGTGTGTTCTTGCCATTGCATTAGTTGCATCGGTTTGAGTTCTCCACGGTGATACGTGGAAGTGAGAAGTTGAGAAGCCTACTACCTTTGGTACTTAGTACCCTTGATATTGTTCTTCGTGGATGCTTTGGCGTCCTAGAAGCTTGGTGGTGTCTCGGAGCTCAATCATTGTGGTGTGAAGCTCCGGGAAGCGTCGGGGTCTCCAATAAGGTTGTGGAGATTGCCCCGAGCAATTTGTACGGGTACCGGTAACCGCCCCCAAGGGTTGCCACGTGTACGGGTTCGGTGACCGCCCCCAAGGGTTGCCATTTGTACGGGTTCGGTGACCACCCCCAAGGGTTGCCATTTGTACGGGTTCGGTGACCGCCCTCAAGGGTCCCTTAGTGGAATCACGGCATCTTGCATTGTGCGAGGGCGTGAGGAGATTACGGTGGCCTTAGTGGCATCTTGGGGAGCATTGTGCCTCCACACCGCTCTAACGGAGATTAGCATCCGCAAGGGTGTGAACTTCGGGATACATCATCGTCTCCCCGTGCCTTGGTTATCTCTTACCCGAACCCTTTACTTATGCACTCTACTTTGTGATAGACATATTGTTTATTGTAATATATCGTGCTATCACTTAGTTGTTTATCTTGCTTAGCATAAGTTGTTGGTGCACATAGGTGAGCCTAGTTGTTTGTAGGTTTTGTGCTTGACATATTAAACGTTAGTTTTATTCCGCATTTTTTCTAGCCTAAACCTTATCTATTTTAAAGCGCCTATTCACCCCCCCCCCTCTAGGCGACATCCACGTCCTTTTCAATTGGTATCAGAGCTAGGTCTCTCTTTATCAGGTTTAACCACCTAGAGAGTAAGGATGTCGACTAGGGGTTTAGGATTCACCGACACTCTTAGTTTCGATGGCACAAATTTTCATGTTTGGGTAATTCGCATGCTTAATCACTTTAGGGTCATGGACCCAAATTTAGAGCGAATTGTAGATATGGGTTTTTCTCCTCCAAAGGATTCTCAAAGTATATCTTTAGAGGATGAGAAAAACTCTTATCTCAATGCTCAGGCTTCTAATGTGTTTTTTGATGCTTTGAGCAATGTAGTTATATTTCAACTCATGCTATTCCGGGATGCTCATGAGTTGTGGACAAAGCTTCAAGACAAATATGGTGTGTCCAAGATTTGCAGGGATGATTGTTCTCCCTCCACCTCCGGTCATGTGGTCTTCTCAACTTCATCTACTTCACCTACATGTGGATTGCCACAAGGTAATGATATGGTGAGTAGTGGTGACCATTGCAATAATGAAAGTGGGTTTATTGTTGATGATCTCTCATCACTTTATTATTGCAATGCTTCATCTTTGGGCGTTAACACTTCGAGCACTCTAAATGTTTCACATGCTTGTGTTGATAGTCCGTGCATATCATGTAAAAACTGCCTGTCTAAACCTCATGATGATATGCCTCCTATATCTTATTGCCATGATAAAAATGTATATATTTCCTCGAGTTGTTGTGCTAACAATGTAGAGGAAATTCATCACTCCATGGAACAAGATGTGGCCTTGAATGATGCTTCAAGGGATCATACATCATCATCTATTGTGACTCACTTTTGCCTTATGGCTAAGGCTTCAAAGGTATCTCCTACTTTGAATTCCAATATATCTCATGATGATGATGTTGATGATAATGGGGATGAGGATAATGATAAAGAGAGTGATAATATTGCATCCTTAAAAATTAAGGGTGAAATGATTTTTAAATCTCTTTATAAGAATAAACTTGCTTGTTCCAACTTCTTGGAAATCGTGTCTATTTCCACTGAGGGCAAGAAATACATTGAGGAGTTGGAAGCTCATCTTGAGGAGCATGAGGCCACCATTGAGACAATGCAAGGTCATGAGCGTGATTACGCTAATGAGATCGCAGAGCTATCTCAAGCTCTTGATAATGAACAAACCACCAAGGAATCTCTTGAGGAAACCTTTGCTCTAGAATTATCTAGATTAAAGGGATCCTATGATAGAGCTCTCGTGGTGGCTAATGATTTTCGAACTAAAAATGATAAGCTTCAAGTTGCACATGCTAAACTCCTTGAGGACTATGAGCACCTCGGAAATGGCTCAAGGGCTATTAAGAGCTCTCTCATCGAACTCACCGAGTCTCATGCTCAACTTGAAGCTTCATATGCTAAAGTGCTTGCCAAGGTGCCTTCTCCTCTTATTTCTATTAATGATGCTTGTGCTACTAACTCTACTTCTTGTGAAGCATCCATTTTAAAGGAGAATGTTGAGCTAAGGGCTCAACTTGAGTTGCTATCTAGCAATTATGGGAAATTGGAAGAAAGCCATGTAATGCTCACAAGCTCTCATGATGATCTTCTAGCATCCCATAATGTGCTAAAATTAGCTCATGAGGCTACTACTACCAAGGTAACATCGAGTGAGCCTCATGTGGACATTAGCACTACTTCTAGTCAAAAAGCTATATTGCCATGTGCTAGCCCTTGTAATTCATCTACTCATAATGTTGCTACATCTTGTGATGAATTACTTTCCATGCCTTGTTGCTCTAACAATGAAGCTTATACTTCCTCTAGTACTTGTGTTGATACTAACCATGTAGAGGAAATCAAAGAGCTCAAGGCCCAAGTCACTTCCTTGAAGAAAGACTTGGAAAAGAGTCATGAAGGGATGTCCACACTCAACAATGTCTTGTGTGGACAAAAATCCCCGAATGATAAAAATGGACTTGGATTCAACTCCAACAAGAAGAAGAAGTCCAAAAGCTTCAAGAAGAAGGGCCAAGAACAAGTCAAGAATTTGGCCAAGATTATTTGCTTCAAGTGCAAAATTGAAGGGCACCATGTTAGATCTTGCCCACTAAAGAAGAAGCCCCAAAGTCACAAGCAACAAGGGAAGAGGCCACAAGTGCACTCACATACTCAACTACAAGTTGAAGAAAGGCCCCTTCCCAAGAAGACCCAATCCAACACTCCTCATGTTGAGAAATCAATAGGGAAGAAATTAAAGGGTAGATGTTGCTACTTATGTCGTCAGAAGGGTCACTTCGCTTCTTCTTGCACGAGAGGTAATTTATCCAACCCAATCATTATTGATGATATCTATTCTCTTGGGAAGGATAAGGTTGGCAATGTGTTTGCCAAGTTTGTTGGTACTCAAAGTGGTGTCAAGAAAAGTACCATTTGGGTTGCCAAGCCTATTGTGACTAACCTCTTAGGACCCAACGTGGTTGGGGACCAACAAGCGCAAACTTGATCAATAGGTGAACATGGAGGACATTAGAGACTTGGATACATAATGAAGAATTAAGGGGTCTTCATCATTCATATTTTCTCAAGCCAAGTCATTTGGATTATCGAGTTTCTATCTTATATCCAATGTGCCTCCTTACGGTAACTTGTGCTTAAACTGTTTACATTGTTAGTTGCTTGCCCCTTTGCATGTTGTGGTTTTGTACCTTGCATGTGTGTGTACATGTTATGCTTCCAACTTGCTTATGTTGAGTAATCGAGTATGTGTATGTTGGTTTGCATACCATGTACATGTGAGTCTTGTATTGAGCCTTATTGCATCTTGTTTGTATCTTTGATTGGCTCTTGTGAGAGATTAATGGATTACTTCACTATGGGGGAGTGATGTGCTTTTCACACCTCACGATCCTATAAATGTGTATACATGGGGAATACCACTTAGTATTGATATTTCAAGATTATCTAGTTTCTATGTGGTATGTCTTACTCATAAGAAATTCAAATTCTAAATGGTCCATTAATTATCTCTTGTTGGTTTTTCATTTTCCACTTGTTAATATTGTTGGGTTATCACATTATGGGGGAGTAATATGCTATGTGCATATTACAAACCTAGAGAATGTGTACATTTGAGGTATTGCCACTTAGTGTTGATATTGCAAATTATCTTGTTCCTAGGTGGCATGTTTGCTCTACAGGTGTCATTTGCTTGCGTTTTATGGGTAAAGATGATCTTGGATATATTTGCGATCTACCAATGAGTATCATTTCCAAAATACTTTTTGTCCTTGACAATTTGTATTCCCATCATGTGGTAGGAATTGCTAATCGTCTTTACATTGGATTTTGTGTTTCGTTTGTCTTCCTTGCCTCTTGTGGATCTATTTTAACTTGTCTAGTGTTTTTATAGATATAGTGGAAGTGATGATCCCATCTTGTGCATTTTGTATTTAAATGCAAATTCTATATAATGCACAACCCTTGGGGGAGCTATCCTATTTTCTTTAGAACACTCTCTTTATACGCCCATCATAAAATCTTTTGATCCCCATCAAGTGTATGTTGATGGGAGGCAAGTCTTGCTCTTTATGATGCTTTGTGCCATCATGAAAATTTGTCGAGGGTTTGGTTTGTTGGAACCTAGATCTCTTTTGGAAACTAGATACCTCGTGTTTGTTTTTCTTCAATTGGTATCTTGTTTCCTTTTTATTTGGCATGTGTTAATGGATATCTCATGCCTTGTTGAATATTTTAATTGATATCCCTCAAGTGATAGTTTTTCATTTGCTATCTTGTTATCACTTGATACCTTGTCTTTTGGTATCTTATCAACTATATGTTGATTGGATTCTTGAAAGCCTTGAGCATGCATATTTACTATCTGTATTTCCTTTGGCATGCTTTCTTTCTTTGACCCAATATATAGGGGAAACTTCACCTTGTCATAAAATGGCTAACGTGTGCATGAAATTCAAATTCATATCTATATGCACATATGTATGTGGAGTTTGTCCTATGTATTGTTGGTTTTCTAACTCTTTGGTCCCAATAAGTTTGGGCACCATTTTGTCTGTTTTGTTGTTCCAGGAACAATTGGAGATGCATTGGATGCTCGGCTCACCTATAAGGAAGGTGTTGTGACCATGTTATTATTGGAGCCAAGTTAGGATGATCAAAGAACAACTATCTACTACATCAATCCAATGTTGTCTCGGTAACAAGTATCTACTTCATGCATTCTTTTCTTGCAAAGGCCCCTGTCTTTTCTTTACAGGGTGCATCATGGCATGAATCTCTTGATTCATTCTTGTAGTACTTGTTTCCTTTCTCAAAGCATCCTAACGATGATGTCTTATTACTAGTTGGGATGTCTTTGATGTTCGTATGTTGGAAGTTCATATTGTACAATAAGAAAATATTATGCCATGTGTTATGCTTCCAAGCAAAAGATCTTATTGATATGTTCATGACTTCCTTTTGGATATCTAGTTTGTTCCTTCTTGTAACCATTTCGTGTGTACATTCTTCTTTGTGGATATATATCATCATGATTGTCTTCTACTTAGAAGCTTTTACACATGAGAGAAGTTACATCTCTAATTGATATCCTCTTTTCTTTTACGTCCACCGTTGCATTTCCTTTTTCAGTTTTTGGTGGCTTCGTTAAAGGATTTGTCTTGAGTGCGTATATTATTTTCCTACATCTTGATGCACTCTTTGGCCGTGAAGATAATTTTTCCTCATGCCTGTCTTGATGAGGGTTTTGCCATTTCGATTGGTATCCCTCCTCTCTTGACAAGGTTCTTATTTCCTATCTTCACCATGGGTTGTCACAAGCGTTGGTTCTTATTTTGTTTATTAGTAAGCTTGTGAACCCATTTTCTAGTAGGTGTGTGTGGGAATGATATGTCTTGCACTTTGTGTCTCATTTCATCAAGACTATGTTGATGAGTAATGTTCATCCTTATCTTAGTCTTCTCAAGTGCATTGCCATGACTCACACACATTATTTTGGTTGAGCCTAATCTTAAGTTGCTTCTTTTACATATTGTTCAACCACTTGTTTTGTGCAAGAGATTTGCTTATTGTCTCATCTTTCTTCTTGCACCCGTTGTGTGTTTTTATTAATTTTGGGGGAGCAACGATCCTACTTTGTGCACTTGTATCATATACAAAAATCTCTTATTAGTGCACAAATCATGGGGAGCTTCTCTAGTTTTGATAAAACACTCCGTTGCTTTTATCATAATATCTTTTATTCATGTGGTTCGAAGGACCATATGATTGGTTGTTCCATCCGGTATCTTTTGATTGCTTGCCTCTATTTTGGTATGTCCTTGTGGCATACGATTCCTTTATTTGCAATCTTTGGGTCCTCAATATAGTTTGTTTTCCTCCAACTACTTATCATTGTATTTGTGTATTTCTTTGCACTCATTTGCTCAGAAGTACACACTTTTTGGAGGACCACCAAATATATTGGCTTTCTAAACTTTTCGTCCATTTTGGCAATCGATGCCAATGGGGGAGAGGTTTAGAGAGTTTAGTTTACTTTGGATATGTTTAGAGGGGTTTTCTTTTATTGCGTAAGCATTTACATGTGCATCTTGCACACATGCATTATTGGTTTGTATGTGTGCGGTTGGTTATGCTTATTTCCTTATATAAACTCTCTTGAAGTAGTTGTCATCAATTACCAAAATGGGGGAGATTGTTGGAGCATATATTGAGCATATATCTCCATATGTGGTTTTGGTACTTGATGACAATACCTATGGACTAATGGTTGCCTTAAGTTACATTTATAGGATTTGTCCATGGGCACTTCTTGAAGTCCATCTGTTGGGTTCAAGGAGTTTATATGATGACCAAGATGGTATTCAAGGTATTATCCAAAGAATGGTCATAGAGACACATGGTTGATCAAGATCTCAGACAAAGAGTAAATCAAGATGATCAACACACAAAGCGTACAAGATGTGCCGGGAGGGATCAAGTGATCCCATGGTATGAATTTGTCCATAGGCACTTCTTGAAGTCCATCAGTTGGGTTCAAGGACTTTATATGATGACCAAGATGGTATTCAAGGTATTATCCAAAGAATGGTCATAGAGACACATGGTTGATCAAGATCTCAGACAAAGAGTAAATCAAGATGATCAACACACAAAGCGTACAAGATGTATCGAGAGGGATCAAGTGATCCCATGGTATGGTAAGCATTGTCCATTACGTGTTTGTGTACTAACCCATGGTCTTCGTGAGAGTTCTATGTGGGGGTTAGGTGTGTTTCCACGGGCTTGCGTCAAAGGGAAGATCTCATACAACCCATGGAGTATGACATCAAGTTGTAATCATCATCAATGGTTGATCAAGATCTCAGACAAAGAGTAAATCAAGATGATCAACACACAAAGCGTACAAGATGTACCGAGAGGGATCAAGTGATCCCATGGTATGGTAAGCATTGTCCATTACGTGTTTGTGTACTAACCCATGGTCTTCGTGAGAGTTCTATGTGGGGGTTAGGTGTGTCTCCATGGGCTCGCGTTAAAAGGAAGATCTCATACAACCCATGGAGTATGACGTCAAGTTGTGATCGTCATCAAGATTGCGATGTGCAAGTTCAAGTGGATCAACACGAAGATAGCATGCTTGAAGCTTGCCGTCCATTGTGGTGGCAATGGACTTGTGAAGATATGCTGAAGAGTGGCTCACCCATAGTGAGTATGGGGGAGCAATCAACTAGTCTTCATCAAGCCAACACAATCAAGAAAGGTGGTCCATCTTGAGGAAGCCAAGATCATCATCATCTAGCTCAAGAGGACGAGGTGCAAGGTATAGGTTTGCCCTTGATAGGTTTTCTGGTTAGGATAGATTGCTGTTCTATCAAGGGGGGCTCTCAAGTGAGTAGCTTGATCGTATCGTTCGTTGAGAGCTCAAACCATTTGCATCCTTGCATCATACTTCTTGGTTCTTGTTTGGTGTTTCTCTTTGTGAGTTTTAGAGCTTATGGTCATCTTCGTGACAAGCTCGAGTTCATCGAAAACGGAGTCCATATGCATCTACTATGATGTTTTCGATGTTGGAGTTTTTGCTGGTTCTTCATTCATAGAGATCTCACATCTCTATATCTTTGGCATATTCATAACCGCATATTCATAGAGATCTCGCTGTTTGGATAGCCCTTGTCGTCCTGAATCCAACAAGCTTGGGTTTGCTCGATTCGGAGCTCGTATGCGAAAGTTATGGCTGTTTCAGTGGCGAGCGGTAGTACCGCTGGATCGCGGTAGTACCGCCCCTGGTCAGCGGTAGTACCGCTCCAGGAGCTTAGTACCGCCTGCCTAGCGGTTGTTCGTGGACGGACCTTTTTGCGAAGACTTTCTTGGCGGTGGTAGTGCCTTTGCACTACCAGGGGCCCAGCGGTAGTACCGCTGGGGCCAGCGGTAGTACCGCTAGCTGGCGGTAGTACCGCTGGAGTGACAGCGGTAGTACCGCTAGAGTGCGAGCGGTAGTACCGCTGCAGCCAGCGGTAGTACCGCTGGAGCTCGGGCAGAGAGTGGGGGTAACGGTCTGATTCTTCCCCCCACTATATAAAGGGGGTCTTCTTCCCCCTTGGCCTTATCCATCCGTTGAGCTCTTGTTCTATCTCCATTGTTGACATTCTTAGAGCTTCATTACTCTCTATCCGTCCAATGATTCTTGCTTGTTCTTGAGGGAAAAGAGAGAGGAGATCTAGATCCACATCTCCACCAATCACCTTCTCCTCTATGTGAAGGGAACCCCTTGGATCTTGATCTTGGAGTTCTTTGTGAGCTCCTTGTTCTTCCTCTCATATTTCTCCATAGCTTTTGTTGTTGTGGAGGGATTTGAGTGTGAGGGACTTGACCACTTCGTGTGTTCTTGCCATTGCATTAGTTGCATCGGTTTGAGTTCTCCACGGTGATACGTGGAAGTGAGAAGTTGAGAAGCCTACTACCTTTGGTACTTAGTACCCTTGATATTGTTCTTCGTGGATGCTTTGGCGTCCTAGAAGCTTGGTGGTGTCTCGGAGCTCAATCATTGTGGTGTGAAGCTCCGGGAAGCGTCGGGGTCTCCAATAAGGTTGTGGAGATTGCCCCGAGCAATTTGTATGGGTACCGGTAACCGCCCCCAAGGGTTGCCACGTGTACGGGTTCGGTGACCGCCCCCAAGGGTTGCCATTTGTACGGGTTCGGTGACCACCCCCAAGGGTTGCCATTTGTACGGGTTCGGTGACCGCCCTCAAGGGTCCCTTAGTGGAATCACGGCATCTTGCATTGTGCGAGGGCGTGAGGAGATTACGGTGGCCTTAGTGGCATCTTGGGGAGCATTGTGCCTCCACACCGCTCTAACGGAGATTAGCATCCGCAAGGGTGTGAACTTCGGGATACATCATCGTCTCCCCGTGCCTTGGTTATCTCTTACCCGAACCCTTTACTTATGCACTCTACTTTGTGATAGACATATTGTTTATTGTAATATATCGTGCTATCACTTAGTTGTTTATCTTGCTTAGCATAAGTTGTTGGTGCACATAGGTGAGCCTAGTTGTTTGTAGGTTTTGTGCTTGACATATTAAACGTTAGTTTTATTCCGCATTTGTTCTAGCCTAAACCTTATCTATTTTAAAGCGCCTATTCACCCCCCCTCTAGGCGACATCCACGTCCTTTTCAGCGGGCAGTGATCTGATGTTGCTGTCGACGCTGCGATGAGTGCTACGGATGGGAAAATGCATTCCCAGGATGTGTTGCAGAAGAATTTGTCGATGCTCATTAGAGTTGGGTCGTTGCGCTCGTTGCTCCACGTGTATCTACGGTTCTTGCATTTGATCTCCTTCAGACCCTTAGCGTCGATGGCTGCTCGGAACCTACCCATCAACCTACAGTTGAGATTTATGTTGCTCTTGTCCCGTGCCTCGAAAATGAGGTTGAAGTCGCCGTTGATGAGCCAAGGATCGTTTGGTGGTGGCGCCGAGAGTGAGAGTTCCCGAAGGAAAGCGTTCTTTCTCGCGTCATCCGCCGGACCGTAGACTGTCGAGAGCCAGAAGTCCTGCGCCTGCCCGAGGAAGGTCACTTTGGCTGTAATAGCAAAAATTCCTATGGCATGCGATGAGATTGTGACCAGATCCTTGTCCCAAAGGATCGCCGCGCCTCCACTAGTCCCTATTGCAGAACTATACATCCTGTAAGCCTAGCGCCCCCTATCTCGCGGACTAGTTCCGGTGACCAGGCGGCGATCTTTGTCTCTTGGATGCAAAGAATGGCTGTGCGCTGGGCGGCTGCCAGCTCCCCGACTGCCGCTCTCTTAGCTGGATTGTTCAGACCCCGAACGTTCTATCACATGATGGGTTGAATCTTGTTATACATCTAAAACACAAAGGAATCTCCGATGATTAGAACAGGACGGCCCAGGGCCGAACAAAGCACACCACCATCATACACGGTTTGGGCCGGCGCCCACCAACAGCACCCAAGATGCGCCGGCACTCAAGATTCATACTATTGGTACTACGAACTGGAGAACATACTAGGTAGCAACGGTTGGGGATCGGACGCCATCGGAGGCTAATACTAAGGGCAGCTAACATGATCACACGATGGCCTCATCGGCAGCTCCGTCGGGTCCGTTCATACGAGCCATGACCCGCAGCGCCTCGTCGTCCAGGTGAGTCAGCCTTGCGATGACCGAGATGTCGCCGTCTGACAGTGGCTCTTCGAAGCGCTGGAGAAGCGCCTTCGCTACTTCTGCCGTGAGCCTATCTCGAGGGCCGAGAAGACCAAGCTCCTTTACGATGCGCAGGGATGCGCGTTGTGCCACCGGTACTGAGGAGCCGATGGCAGCTTGCCGCGCACTGGAACGAGTCGGGGTAGAGGTGGCCCTCGTCTTGGGCGGCGCCGCGGGACGGCGCGCGGGTGCAGGAGCAATGAGGGGCTGCTGCTTGGAGTTCCGGAAGAGACCTCGCGATTCCGGCCCGGCTACTCTCCCGCCGATCTCCAACTCCCTGACGCATCTAGTGACAGCCCCGAGCTGGACCTCGAGAGTGTTGGCTGCTGAAGGGGTGGCCTTGTGGAACTGACCCAGCTCGGATGCCGCGGCCGACAGCGTCGGGCTGAAGGCGTCCAGCTCCACCGACTCCCCCGGGGCTTGGAGAAGTGTGGCGTCGACGAAGTCAAGTGGGGCTGCAACTGCCGCCTCCGCGGCGTTGTGGACGTCAGCCGCCAGACCGTCGACGATGACGGAGGCCAGGGAGGGTTTCTTTGCGGTCTTGAAGAACTCTTCGACCGGGTCCTTGCCTACTGAACTGGACCTGTGACCTAGCTCGGGCTGGCTGCCCGCTGCAGCGTCGCCCGCGGACTTGGCAGACAGAGTCGGAGTTGACGAGACACTAGGATGCCTCGTCGGGCGCCTGGCCGGCGCTTTGTTCCTCCCTGCCCCCGAGCGGCGGTCCGAAGACTCCCCAGTGCCGCGCCTTGCCGGTGGTGATCTGCTGCGGCGGCGCCGAGAAGGCGAGGCGCGAGGCGCCGCGGCGCAGGAGGACGTCCTTCCAGGACCTATGGCCGCCTGCGCCCGAACCGCCCTCGTCGTCCCGGTCCCTTGGACGGCTATCTCTAGGGGCGCCCCTGCACCCCACGCTGGCCACAGGAGCGGGAGCCCGACGGTGTGCTCGCTCCCCTCCTTGGCCATCTTCCACCCCCAGCGTCCATGACGCAGGGGCCACGAGGGGAAAGGGAGTACCCTCGTCGTCGGAGCCAGACGACGGCAGTCCGCTGTGGGCGGAGCGGGAGGAGCGCGGAGAGGGCTGCGTCCAATCCTCCACCCTGTCGACGTGAATCAGCATGGAGTACTCCGCCGAGGCCGGCGGTGGCGCGACTCTCCTGTCTGGTGGGGAGAATCCCTCCATCTCCTCCACCCTGCCGGCTCCGCGAGGAAGGACCCCCAGCGTGTGCGACGTAGGGATGTCCGCCACGTCTCTGGCCCAGACCCAGCAGGCAAAGGTCTTGGTGTGGCCTCGCTCAAGAGTCCGGCTGTCAAGGCGGTCGACGCGGACCCGACGGCCGAGGATTTCCTCCGCCCCCTCCACCGACCAGAAGTGCATGGGGACCTTCTCGATGACGACGCGGACGTGGAGCAGGAGGGAGTCGAACGTGGCGAGGTCATGCTCGTGCCACGGGCTGATGTTGAAGCAGGCGCCGTCGATCCGGATGGAGCCCCGGCGCACGGCGTTCACCTGATGAGCAGGCTGCGTGAAGGTGACGAAGAAGTGCTCGGGGTGGTGAGCCGTGACCCGCAGAGAGTGAACTGGCACCGAGAGCTGCGCCTCCAGGGCCTTGCCCACAGCCATCGGCGAGGAGATGTTGACCCCGTCAGCTGCGGTGATAGTCACTGCGTGGCTACGGAGGAAGAACACTGCCTGGTCCAGAGCGGGGGAGAGCACCGCCGTGGAACGGCTCTCCCTGGGGCGCCGAGAAGGGTCGAGGTGACGGAGCATGGAGGGAGTCGCCGGAGCCATGGCCGCAGGTGGAGGAGGAGGGAAGCGCAGACGGTCGGAAAGTTGAATCGTGCGAGGCGTCGGACCCAGCCTGTCTCTAAGCGGGATGCCTGCCTTTCGGTTACGGGGGCACCTAGAGGCGATGTGCCCTGCTCTCCTACAACTAAGGCAATGAACTGGGTCACGGCAAGACGCTAAGCGATGTCGCTTGCTGAGACAGCGAAAACAACGGCCGGCGAACGGGCTAATATGGAGCGGCGCAGCTTGCGGGTCAGCAGCAGAGTGGACAACGCGGCGGTCGGACTGGCGCGTACCTGGAAGAGACCGGGGGGCCGAGGGGTCCGCCGGTGCCAGGCGCTTTCCCCGCCGAGCCACCTCGGTCCAGCCCGGATCCGTTCCCGAAATGGTAACCTCGGCTCCCGAGGAGTCGACGATGATGGACTTGACGCGCCGGCCTTGAATGCGCCCGGGCTCCCCCCGGGACAGGTGATGGATCTCGCACCCGCGGATCCCGCAGCTCCCATCTCCTGTCCCCCATCGGCGCCGGGGAGGGGGCACGCGGCGGACCGTTGGGTGCCGCGTAGGAGCACTCCCCTCGGAGCAGGATCCGCGGCGCTGGGGCTGGATCCGGCAGGGACCCCCGGGGCGACGCAGGAGGAGCAGGCCGGGCTGGATCCGGCGGCGACGCAGGGGAGCAGGCGACGGACCGCGGGGTTCTACGACGGCGCGCCGGCTGGAGCCTGGGGAGGCCGGGAAAACCGGCGGACCGCCGGGGGAAGGCCCGCCCCGGCCGGTCATAATGGCTTGGTGGGTGGCCGCCGCGGCCGGAGTGGCCTGCGGCGCGGGGAGGGGTTGCGGGCTCTCTCGGGCTGGTCTCGCGGAGTATAAGCTAAGGATGTTTGGATGGCGACTGGCTCACTCGTCTCTAGCTACGAGCAAAGTCAGATGTCACCGCAACATGGTGAAGACGACATCGTCTCCTTCTGCGTCTGTGAGGCAGTCTTTGCTTGAGTGTAACATGGCTTGTAGCTGCTCCTTTTGCGGGGACGAGGTGGATGCCTGGAGGAATTCTTTGCTGCAGTGTGTTGGCGCCGCCTCCTCGCATCGTCGCCTTCTTTTTCTACCTCTCGTTGTCTCACACAACTCTTCCTCCTCTCATGAACAAAGATACACACACACTCGAGGAACTCACACGCACACACGCATGTACCAAGGAGGCGCACAAGGCTTTGCCAAGGCATTTTTCCCTGGCACGCAACACAAAGGCTAACATTGTTTTTTCCTCAGCCATCACGGCCCCTCTATTTTCCATTCACTTGGTCAAGTTAAATAGCTAAGTATACAAGTTACTCACACGGTAGCACTACCAGCCTAGCCTAAACTCACGCCATGACCCATTTGACGTGGTACACACACGATCCCACTAACTAACTCCCTCCGACCACTCTCCTTCACGCACGAAGGTAGCTAGCTGAAACAGGCCACCCATGCATGCACAAACGACTTAACAAAATCACTCTGCTAGCCAAGTGGTAGCACAACTACAAACCATTCGCTTCAGGACATGTTCATGCACACCGTCCACCAAGCCAGGCAGCCAACTTCACACGACCACCGCAGCCTCTCGCCGCTATCGGCATCTCACCTTGCTTGCTGCATCGCATGGCAACCAGTAATGGAGCCAGGATTTGGATATGAAGGGGCCAAGCCCAACAAAATGAAAAACAAATCAGTACAAAAGTGTTGTGTTAGCTTTAATTTTGATTTATGTATTTCCATATAGTTAAGTGTTTATGTAGCCTGTTGTAGTCTGGCAAGGTGTACGTGTGATGTGTACGACGCCGGCGAGTTTGAGCAAAGACGCGCAAAGGAGACGAGATGTCGGGTTGCAATGGCACGCAAAAGTAATCTATACTTCTATACTTATGTATACTTATACTAATTATGGACTCTCTAAAAATTCCTACGTTAATTAAGAAATAGGAGCCGTTTATCTTGTGGAACCGGATTATTACGGTGTAGATTAATTGGGGCAATGTTTTTTTTCTAGGGAACTCACATAATCTTTTCATGGTTGGATTCTATGGCCTGCACGGTTCAATCGTGGGAAAACACACCCTTTCACGGTGGGATTCTCCTTTGTCTATCCACATTCACCAAATATAATTTAACCATTTGACCTATATAATCGAGCTAACCCTGTGGTTTTCATTATTTTATTGAAAAAAAATAAAAACCACTCTACGTAAAAAACCCTGTCCATTGCACTTCACAAAACAAAACTATCCATGGCAAGCATGAGGCCGGATTCAATCTGCTACGTAAAAGAACAGCATGCATCGTCGAGCGACCGAGCGACAATCTCTCTCCGTTGCCGCCTTGCCTCGCCTCTCCATGTGTCTGTCTTGATCCCCTTATACTATCCTCATCGTAGGATTTGTATCATGGTACAACTCCAATTAATCGAGTCTCTCTGTCTTCCAATCTTCGGCCTTTTCATAGCATGACTGCTTCCAGATGTGCGACTAACAAATTCAAGAGCAGGACTTTCAGATTTGGCCGTGTGCCCCTAACGCCTTCAGCAGGATGGTAGGTAAGCACAAATCAATAGCTACGACTACTTAGAGATTACACCTAACGGATTCCAGCCGCCTCTTAAATCCTCACTGACCATCCGATCCTAACTTTGAGGTGTCCATGTACGTCTAATTTCGATGCAGACATATCACCAGCTTCCGCTGATCTTCAGAATTCTGTGTCATCTATAGCCGCCGCATAATGGAAATCCATGGTTGCCCAAAATCACATGGCGCCGGCAACAACGGTGGTCTGTCTTCCCCGGGGAAACGAAACAAAGGGCCAACGACCACATGGCGCCCGCAACAACGATGGTCTCTGTGGACTGCTTCCGAGTGCAAGGAAGGAAATAGAAGTGTTGCTTCCGGCCATGATGAAGGTCTCCTCACGCTGCTGCCTTATCACTATGGGTGGCGCAAGCCAATGAAAAATATGATATATTTTATCTATTCGGTCAGAAGGGAGATGAAACATACCGTGCCAAGCAGCTAGCCAGTTGTGATTTGTCAGGAGTTAGTAAAAAATAAACTAAAAGTTTTGCATTTGTTTTCTTAGAGAAGATTTTGCATAAGTACGTAAACTGATATGAAAAGTTGTAGTTATTTACTTAAAGCAGCTGCAGGTACAATAAGTACATAATTTGATATTGAAGAACTGGATTAGCATCATGTAATGCAAGATGCAGCACGTGAGGTATGAATGGAGTTGCCGAGGCACTGGATCCTTGGACGTGCACTTTAACAACATAGATGTTTAGTAGTATTTGGTGTTTGGGGACAATGGTAGCAAGTACTCAGTTTTGGATTTGCTTTGGACTAATCGGGGTATCTGGTTTATAAATAATTTTGTTGCCCACAAACGCAAGTTATTTTTTGACCTGTCAAGCAAGTAAATATTTGGGTAAATGTTATACTGTCTTCTTAAATAGCCTTTAGATGTGTAACTAGGTTGTTGATAATATATAGATTACATGCCTAGGGGTATGGTTTTGTCATTTGGGAAACCTATATGTACCACAGGTTATCACAAGCTGTGATTGGCTGAAGAAATGGTCACATTTTTCATATTCTTATAGAAGTTATTTGGTAAAGTATGAGCCCAAAATGATGGATGTGCTTAAAGTGAGTGTTTTTTTTTCCAATTATCATAACCTTCCATACCCAAGTATGACTTTGTGTACCTCCTCTATATGAATACAGGGTACCCTCCAGATACGAAAGTCTGAAAAGATTTGACAAGTACGCTACTTTGTTTTCCATCATCAATTTGCGAGAAAAATATGCATATAATTTAGCGGCAAAAACACGAGAATTGTTGATATATGGGACTTGCAATTTGTTGCCATTTCTACAAAAATCTCATTATGTCCTCTCGGTGCATTCAATATATGTGGTTGACTAATATCCTAGAAAATATATATAGATTAAGACAGAGAATTGGATTCGCTACTATATCAACACGGTCAGGCATAGTACACTAGTGGAAACAGGGCCTTTGGCCTGGACCCTTTAGTCCCGGCCTGCCTCTGGGCCGGGACCTGGCCCGGCCACGTCGCCCCAAATCGCAATGCCGCCCACGAGGCTTTGGTCCCGGCCCGTAAGGAGCCTTTAGTCCCGGTTTGTGTCTCAAACCGTGACTAAAGGGCTACGCGGTGTGCAGCCTGCATGTGCGCCACCTTTAGTCCCGGTTTGTGTCTCAAACCGGTACTAAAGTTCTCTGCCTATATATAGCACAGCCCCCCTCTCCCCTCTTCCTTGCATTTTTCTTGGATGGAAGAGTGTGGGTGTGTGCTAGCTCTCCATTTTTTTTATGCACTAGAGGTCTTTGTTGAAATGTGTGTTAGAGCGATGCCGTTTCAGTTCACCGAACACAACTACGATATTCATTACACCTCTAGGTGGCATAGGCGCCTAGGACACCCATCTCTTCGGGTGGTGCAGCAAATTCTTCGCAATCATAATCTTCCCGTGTTTAGTAAAACCAATCATCATTTCGTATGTGATGCATGTCAAATGGCTAAGAGTCACCAACTACCTTATTCTTGTTCAACTAGTGTATCTCATGCTCCTTTAGAGCTCATTTTTTCCGATGTATGGGGCCCTGGGCCTCTTTCTCTTGGGAGACAAAAATATTATGTCAGTTTCATCGATGATTTTAGTAAGTTCAGTTGGATTTATCTCATCAAACATAAGTCCGATGTGTTTCAGAAATTTCATCTTTTTCGAGTACTAGTTGAACGCTTATTTGGTAGGAAAATCATTGCTATGCAAACTGATTGGGGCGGTGAATATCAAAAGTTGAATCAATTTTCTGGACGCATTGGTATTACACATCATGTTTGCTGTCCCCATGTTCATCAACAAAATGGCTCCGCTGAACGTAAACACCGTCACATTGTCAAAGTAGGTCTCTCACTTTTAGCACATGCATCCATGCCACTCAAATTTTGGGATGAGGCTTTTCTCAGGGCCGTCTACCTCATCAATCGTGATCCTAGTCGAGTCAGTCACAACCGAACTCCTCTAGAACGTCTTTTTGACACCACACCTGATTATTCATCCCTTCGTATTTTTGGGTGTGTGGTTTGGCCAAATTTGTGACCTTTCAACAAACACAAAGTATCGGTCTAAATAATGTGTTTTTCTTAACTATAGTCCACTCCATAAAGGGTATAAATGTCTTGATGTTTCCACAGGTAGGCTCTATGTTTCCCGTGATGTTATTTTTTATGAGCACATCTTTCCTTTTGCTGCCCTACACCCAAATGCCGGCGCACAACTCCGTACGGAGCTTGTTCTTCTGCCATCGCTCTTTCCTCCACCATCAACCCAAGTCTCCCAAGAGGAAGTGAATACTAATACTGTGTCTATCTCTAATACCAGTGCGCCAGGATCTGATGAATTTTTTGCAGAAAATGGAGATGATTTTATGTAGGCACCTCATGCTATAGATTCACCAGCCACATCAAAACCAGGCGGCACAAACTCCCGTGTTGATCTGCCAGCCAGATCTGCCTCGGGATCCCTTGCGCCAGACGCGTCAGGCGCATTAGCCGCGGGATCTGCGCACCAATCCAGCCCGCTCCCGCCCGCCTCTGTCGCCTTACGTGGCGTGGCCTCACACGCGGTACCGGCTGCTTCCGCCTCGGGCTCGGTGCGGTCTCCCGACATCGGTCACATGCTCGGTCTGGCATGGGACTCTGCTGTCTCGGGTCTGGCCCGGTCGGCCGACACATCTCCCTCACGTCGGCCTCGGTCCCTTGCTGCATCTACCTCCGCGGATGCGACGCCTGCCACTGCCCGTGGGCCGCCTTATCCTTAGATGTTGGAGCCGCCATCTCCCGCCGATTCTCCTGGCCCCGTGTCAGACTCTGGTTCGTTACATGAAGCTGATGACGACGGCCCTGACTCCGTTGTCTCCTCTGATGCTCCTGATGTACATCAGCGCCACCAGAATCTTCTGCCACCACCGCCGCCTCCCCTACCGGTCGTACTCATACACGTTCTCGAAGTGGTATTTTAAAACCCAAAGAGTATAAAGATGGATGTATTCGTTGGGGTTCTTTTTGTGCTACAGGTGAACCGCAAAGTTTGATGGAGCCCCTTGCTCATCCTAACTGGAAGGAGGCGATGGATGCGGAATATTATGCACTCATGGCAAATCATACGTGGCAGCTTGTGCCACCACAGAAAGGTACAAATCTTATTGACTGCAAGTGGGTTTACAAGATTAAACGTAAGTCTGATGGCAGTGTTGATCGTTATAAAGCACGGGTGGTAGCAAAAGTTTTTAAACAATGCTATGGTCTTGATTATGAGGATACCTTTAGCCCTATTGTCAAAGCTTCTACTATCAGGTTAATTCTATCTATAGCTGTCTCTAAGAGTTGGTGCATGCCACAGTTGGACGTTAAGAACGTGTTCTTACATGATGTTCTGGAGGAGGATGTATTTATGAAACAATGATATGTCCATTTTGCATCATGTTGATATTTATTGCTTTATGGTCTGTTATATTACTTGTTGTACCATATTTATGCATTTTATCTCTTATTTTGCAAGGTTTATTTGAAGAGGGAGAATTCAGGCAGCTGGAATTCTGGACTAGAAAAGGAGCAAATCTTAGTCCACTATTCTACACATCTCCAAATGCCCTGAAAAGTTACGTGGATTTTTTTTTGGGATTATATAAAAAATACTGGGTGAAAGAAGTACCGGAGGGGGGCTGCCAGGGCGCCACAAGCCCTGCCACGGCCACCCCCTGGTGGCAGAGTGGGGGCTTGTGGGCTCCCTGACGGCCCACTAGCCCCCCTGTTTTGCTATATGAAGGGTCTTGGTCCAGAAAAAAAATCATTCGGGAGCTTTTTCGTGGTTTCGCCGCCACCACGAGGCGGAACTTGAGCAGATCCAATCTAGATCTCCGACAGGACGATCCTGCCGGGTTAATTTCCCTCCCGGAGGGGGAAATCGTCGCCATCGTCATCACCAATACTCCTCTCGTCGGAGGGGAGGCATCTTCATCAACATCTTCATCAGCACCATCTCCTCTCCAATCCCTAGTTCATCTCTTGTAACCAATCTTCGTCTCGCGACTCTGATTGGTACTTGTAAAGTTGCTAGTGGTGTTGATTACTCTTTGTAGTTGATGCTAGTTGGATTATTTGGTGGAAGAGTTTATGTTCAGATCCTTGATGCTATTCATTACACCTCTGATCATGATTATGATTATGCTTTGTGAGTATTTACTTTTGTTCCTGAGGACATGGGATAAGTCATGCTGAGAATAGTCATGTGAATTTGATATTCGTTCGGTATTTTGATATGTTGTATGTTGTCTTTTCCTCTAGTGGTGTTATGTGAACGTCAACTACATAACACTTCACCATATTTGGGCCTAGAGGAAAGCATTGGGAAGTAGTAAGTAGATGATGGGTTGCTGGAGTGACAGAAGCTTAAACCCCAGTCTATGCGTTGCTTCGTGAGGGGCTGATTTGGATCCACTAGTTTAATGCTATGGTTAGACTTCATCTTAATTCTTCTTTTGTAGTTGCGGATGCTTGCGAGAGAGGTTAATCATAAGTGGGATGCTTGTCCAAGTAAGGGCAGTACCCAAGCGCCGGTCCACCCACATATCAAACTATCAAAGTAACGAACGCGAATCATATGAACATGATGAAACTAGCATGACAGAAATTCCCGTGTGGCCTCTGGAGCGTTTTTCATCCTATAAGACTTTGTTCAGGCTTGTCCCTTGCTACAAAAGGTATTGGGCCACTTTATGCACCATTGCTACCACTTGTTACTTGTTACTTTTCGCTTGCTACATTTCACCTCACAACACCATCACTTGTTACCGCTACTTTCAGTGCTTGCAGTTATTACCTTGCTGAAATCCGTTTATCACAGCCTTCTGCTCCTCGTTGGGTTCGACACTCTTACTTATCGAAAGGACTACGATTGATCCCCTATACTTGTGGGTCATCAAGACTCTTTTCTGGCGCCGTTGCCGGGGAGCGAAGCGCCTTTGGTAAGTGGAAATTGGTAAGGAAACATTTTTATACTATGCTGAAATTTATTGTCACTTGTCACTATGGAAACTGCTCCTTTGAGGAGTTTGTTCGGGCTATCTTCACCACGAACGGAAGCACGAGGAGTTGTTCCTCAACCTGAGGTACCTACTGAAAATATCTTTTGTGAAATTCCTTCGGGTATGCTTGAGAAACTCCTGGCTAATCCTTTCATAGGAGATGGATCTTCACATCCAGACTTGCATCTGATCTATGTAGATGAAGTTTGTGGTTTATTTAAGCTTGCAGGTTTGCCCGAGGATGAGGTAAAGAAGAAAGTCTTTCCTTTATCTTTGAAGGATAAGGCGTTGACATGGTATAGGCTATGTGATGATACTGGATCTTGGGGCTACAATCGGTTGAAATTGGAATTTAATCAAAAGTTTTATCCTATGCATTTTGTACATCGTGATTGAAACTTTATTTATAACTTTTGGCCTCGTGACAGGGAAAGCATAGCTCAAGCTTGGGGGAGGCTTAAATCAATGCTATATTCATGCCCCAATCATGAGCTCTCGAGAGAAATCATCACTCAAAACTTTTATGCTCGGCTTTCTCATGAAGATCGTACCATGCTTGACACTTCTTGTGCCGACTCTTTTACGAAGAAGGATATTGATCACAAGTGGAATTTATTGGAAAGAATCAAACGCAACTCTGAAGATTGGGAGCTGGAGGAAGGTAAGGAGTCAGGTATGAATTTCCAGTTTGATTGTGTTACATATTTTGTTGAGACAAACACTTTTAGACATTTTAGCGCTAAGTATGGACTTAACTCTGAGATAGTAACTTCTCTATGTGAATTTTTTGGTGCTCATGTTGATCTTCCCAAAGAGAAGTAGTTTAAATATCATCCTCCTGTGGAAAGCAACATAGCCAAAACCAATCTAGTTGAGGAGAAAGTCATTGCTTTTAGTGATCCTGTTGTTCCTTGTGCTTACACTGAGAAACCACCATACCCTGCTAGGATAAAGGATTATTCTAAAGCTCCAACTGTGATATGTAGGGGTTACATTAGACCACTTGCACCCCCTGAGGAGATTAGAGTTGAACCTAGTGTTGCTATTATCAAAGATCTCTTAGCCGAAGACATAGATGGGCATGTTATCAAATTCTGTGAGGACTCCGCTAGAATTGCTAAACCTCACGCGAAAGACAAATACGGACCTGTAGTTGGCCTGCGCGTTGTTTCTGTCAAGATAGGAGATCACTCTTACCATGGTTTATGTGATATGGGAGCTAGTGTTAGTGCAATACCCCGTTCTCTATATGATGAAATCAGAGATGAGATTGCACCTGCTGAGTTACAACCCATTGATGTCACTATTACGCTAGCTAATAGAGACACTATCTACCCTCTAGGTATTGTGATAGACGTAGAAGTCGTGTGTGGTAAGACGAAGTATCCTACTGATTTCCTCGTCCTTGGTACTGCACAAGATAGCTTTTGTCCCATCATATTTGGTAGACCCTTTCTCAACACTGTCAATGCTCACATTGATTGCATTAAGCAGACCGTCACAGTTAGTTTCGAGGGTGTGTCTCATGAATTTAATTTCTCCAAGTTTGGAAGACAACCCCATGAAAGAGAGTCGTCTGGTAGAGATGAAATTATTGCTCTTGCCTCTATTCCCGTACCTCCTACGGATCCTTTAGAGCACTATCTGCTTGTGCATGAAAATGATATGCATATGGAGGAGAGAGATGAGATAGATAAAATTGTCTTAGAACAATATCCTATTCTCAAGAATAGTCTGCTTGTTGAACTGCTTGGGGATCCTCCCCCACCAAAGGGTGATCCTGTGTTCGAGCTTAAACAGTTGCCGGATACTCTTAAGTATGCCTATCTTGATGATAAGAAGATAAATCCTGTCATTATTAGTGCTCTCCTCTCAGAGCACAAAGAGAACAAGTTACTAAAAACTCTGAGGAAGCACCATGCTGCTATTGGATATACTCTTGATGATCTTAAGGGTATTAGTCCTACTCTATGTCAGCACAAGATTAAAACTGACCCTGACTTTAAACCAGTTGTTGATCATCAAAGGAGATTGAATCCTAAGATGAAAGAGGTCGTTAGAAAAGAAATATTAAAGCTTCTGGAAGTAGGAATCATTTATCCTGTTGCTCATAGTGATTGGGTAAGTCCAGTACATTGCGTACCTAAGAAGGGAGGTATCACTGTCGTTCCTAATGATAAGGATGAACTAATCCCACAAAGGATTATTACCGGCTATAGGATGGTGATAGACTTCCGGAAACTAAACAAGGCAACCAGGAAAGACCATTATCCTTTGCAGTTTATCGACCAAATGCTAGAAAGGCTATCAAAACACACACACTTCTGCTTTCTAGACGGTTATTCAGGTTTCTCGCAAATACCTGTTGCACAATCTGATCAGGAGAAAACCACTTTCACCTGCCCCTTCGGTACCTTTGCCTATAGACGTATGCCTTTTGGTTATGCAATGCACCTGCCACCTTTCAAAGATGTATGATGGCTATATTCTATGACTTTTGTGAAAACATTGTCGAGGTTTTCATGGATGACTTGTCCGTTTACGGGTCTTCCTTTGATGATTGCCTCAGCAACCTTGATCGAGTCTTACAGAGATGCGAAGATACCAACTCGTCTTGAATTGGGAGAAGTGCCACTTTATGGTTAATGAAGGTATGGTCTTAGGACACAAAATTTCTGAAAGAGGCACTGAAGTTGATAAGGCTAAGTGTCGTGGGTATAAGTCTGACAGTAGAAGTATGGGGTACGAAAGTATGGGCAGAGCCTTAGCTACGGCGAGGATGTATGAGTTCAGGCCCCTCTACGGTGGAGGTAAAAGACCTACGTCTCAGTGCTCTTGGGAGCTTTGTGTCGAGTGTATTGTGGATTACAGCAAGGGCCAACCCCCGTACCAGTGGTGAAGGGCGGCTTATATAGAGTGCGCTGCCCTTCATAATGGCCCGGTGGACAGGGTGGAATAGTGGCGAGTAAATGCTTACGTTACAGGTAACGTCAGGTTTAAATGCTAATAATGGTGTATGAAAACGTATGACCGTTGCCCTCCTGGGAGGTTACGATGTACACAGTGGATTCCAGTCGGTACGTTAGATATGCTCCGAGTGGATCGTCGCCGACTGGATGATGGGGGCGTCCTTAGTTCAGTCGGAACTGTCTAAGGGCCTTGTCTTCTATGAAGGGTAGTCCTTGGGTAGGACCTATAGGGAAGACCTATGACCCTACCCTGAGACTATAACCCCATCATTAGTCCCCGAATGGATCGGGGTTGGAACGATGAAGTGATGTGTGGAGTTTGGAACCGACTGGTATCGAGATGACTTTAGCATTGTTTGCCTCAATCCATTTTATCCTTTCAGCCAAAGATCCGAGTCAATATGCCAGTGAAACGAACCGTCAGGGACCGAGTGCTTCCACGGAATCTTTCGACATGACTAGTCAAACTCACATCGCCGGATTTTCCGGGATCCTCAAATTTCGGTTGCCGCGCGCTCAGCGGGGATGACGACATCACCATAGAGTAGGTTTTGCCTCCTCGATTACCGCACCGTTATGTTCTCCACTAATCTTGCAGCGGCCGGTTGGGGGGATAAGATCCTGGGCCCACCTGCAAGTGACCCAGTCGGAAGCCTATTAAAGCCCCCCGGCGGGATTTCCTGTTGCGCTGCTCATCCTCCTCCCATTAATCTCGCTCCTCCCGCAGCTCTCTGCACACCTCAAGCCACCTCCTTCCCCTCCCCCTCTGCGGATCCGGCACCCTCGCCATGATGAAGGGGCAGACCAGCAAGCTCGAGGCACAGAAGAAGAAGAAGAAGGGGGGAGCCTCCACTCAGCGGCGGCAACGGGCGCTGCCGGCGGGCTGGATCCAGGGGGACTTCCTCCCCTCCTCGGTGACGGAGAACAACGTCCTGGAGCTGGTGGAGGACGGCATGGTCGCCAACAAGTCCTGGAGGCTGCGGGAAGGCGAGACGGAGCGGGCGCCGAAGGAGGGGGAGCGCGTTCTGCTGCTCTTACATGTGGCCAGAGGCTTCTCCTTTCCTCCCCATCCTTTCTTCCGAGGTATCATGAATTACTTCGGGGCGCAGCTCCATCACTTTCCTCCGAACGCAATAGCTCACCTTTCTGCGTTCGTCACCCTCTGCGAGTGCTTCATAGGATGTCCTCCCCATTGGGGGCTCTTTAAGTATGTCTTCGCCGCTAGATCCCAAACTGTTAAAAAGCTTAGCCAGTCGGATGATAATACACACATCCGCCAGCTCTGCGGGGGTTTAGGCTTCCAGAAGAAAACAAAGAGTAGCTGTCCCTCCCTCCAGCTATCCGAGTCAGTTAGGAACTGGCAATCGTCCTGGTTTTATTGCCAGGACATTGCTTGTCCGAATGCTTCGAGTGGGTTGCCACCTTTCAGTTTAGACCGTCCGGGCCCTCCCAGCAAGCTTGCGCTCTCTAAGGGAGAAATAACCTAGATCCAGCCTTTGGTTGACGCGCTCATAGCCGTTGTCCGGAGGGGAGTCACCGGCATGGACCTGCTGGAGACTTTTCTGGGTCGGTGCATCCAGCCGTTGCAGGCCCGAGACCACGCCATGTGCCATTACGCGGGGCCTTTGGATTCCACTTGGTCTCATCCGGAGGACGTGAGCGGGGAGACTGTGAGTGCGTGGGTCCGCAGCATCACAGGCACGTGTGATAACCCCATGGGAGCCCGGCGGGTGAAGCCCTTGCGCACTGAAAATCCTCCTCCGAATGAGGTGAGTACATGTTGTCGAGTGCTTTTAACCTTCTCAGCTTTATTGCTTTTCTTGTCTCGCTGACTGACGTTGCCGACTGTGTTTTGTGCAGGAGTGGACTAACTGGCATTCTGCAGTCTCGAACGGGAATCCAGTCGAGGAAGAGGAGGGCAGCCAGGAGGGCAGCGCGGATATCGCCGAGTACGTCTCTGACAGTGGGGAGACGGAAGAGGAGGAGGAGGAGAGTGGAGAGCAGAGCTCGTCACCCTCACCACCAGAGCACCGAACCAAGCGCCGTCATGACCCCGCTGCTTCGCCGGGTCCTCCCGCGGCCCCGAGTGCCCCGCCAGCTCCTCCCGTGGCTCCGAGTGTGAAGAGAACCAGGGGTGCTTCTGCCGAGCCCATGAACCAGCCGTCCAAGGTGGCTAAACCTAGTGGGCCTAAACCTCGGAAAGCCTTGCCCCGGATGAGGACCACTGTTCCGATCGCCTCAGCGTAAGTATCATTACTCTTTCATCTTCCTTCAGTATCCGATTGAACTCCTCTTTTTGGGAACTCATGTTTATCCGTCGAGTGGATTTCACTCAATAGAGCTGCTACCTCCGCCAACTCTCTGCCGCGCGAGGACGATGATCCCATGGACACGGATAACGCCGCCACGTCCCAGCAAGGTACGTTGTCATGACTCCGAGAGCTGTATTACTGTTTCGTGAGTGCTGTCTTTGATCTTGACCTTTTTCTGTAATTTTATTTTGTTCAGTCGGGCTTCCTTCGGAGGTGATCCATCTGGACGACGACGACCAAAGGAGGTCGGAGCCAGCTTTGGCGCCAATCCCACCATGAACGAGCCGCCGACTGAGACGGTGGCCCTAACGGCGGAACCGACTGGAGCAGAGCTCGGGATGCCCAGGGAGCCTTCTGCCGCGCCGGGTCCGTCGGCTCTTCAATATGATGCCCGGCGTCTCCCGGAAGATCAGGTAGGAGCCGCCAAGGACGCCATGGTGCAGGTGGAGCTGATGGTGGGCGACGCCAAGGGAGCGTATGACTCCATCGCATCCCTGTACAAGAAGAGCTTGGAGCTTCGGGACGATATCCGAGTAAGTGCGCTAGTAAGTGTTTACATTCCTCTTGGTACCCACTGGGGGTTTGAGCGAGGTACTCGGATGCAATAGGTTGGTTTTGCAGTGGGTTCACTCCGAGTGAACCCAGTGGGTGTAGTCCTCGAGACTTCTGCCGAGTGCTTGCACCGGCAGTTGCTTTATATGTATTTGCCGTAATCTGAACAGATCACAGCTGATCTGCCCGAATGGTACCAGTGGGGGCATGCCGAGTGCACCCACTGGGTGTAGTCCCCGAGACTAGTGTTACTCGGGTCGAGAGATAGTAATCTCATAGTGTTTTTGGTTTGCTATTGAGCTCAATAGGGCCGATCTGTTCAAGCTTCATGCTAGTGGGGTCAATCTCAGTGAACCCACTGGGTGTAGTCCCCGAGACCGCTGTCGATTGCTTGCATCGGCAGGGGTCTGAAGAATTGTGAGCTTTGATTGTTTTTTCATATCTGCCGAGACTTTTTCCTTGTTGAATGTGGCTGATCCTCCCTTTGTGTCTCTTTGACAGAAGACTTGTGAAATGGGATCGGCGTACAATGCTCTGAAGGTCGAGAAGACTCAACTTGCTGCGGACTTGGAGGTGGTTGTGAATGACCTGGCTGGCTTGAAGAAGGCTCTTGCTGACCGAAAGAACTCTTTGGAGGAATCTCGGGAGGCTAACAAGGCACTGCTAGCCGAGGTAGAAAAAATGCAGAGGGAGAAATCCGAATGGATGGGCCAGCTGAAGGTGATGAACACTCGGTGCTGAGCGCACGAGAACTACGTCGGCGACTGGGCGAAGAATATGGTCGCACTGCTTGGTGGTAAGTTCTTGCCGAGTGCTTTTTGACTTTGGAGTTCACTCGGCGCTTATTTTCTGCTTGTCTTTTCTTTGCAGATTTCTGTCGAGACGTTGAGGCTGAAACGGCCGAAATTGAAGGGTACCTTGTTCCGAATGTTCCACTCGGCGATGAAGCTAACCGGAACATGTTTCGAGCGCATTCTCGCCTTAACAGGGTGGGCCCTTTCATTGATCGCCTGAGAAGAGTTGTCGGCCGAATCGACAAGGAGTTGTGGCCTGAAGATGACTCCCGGAATGAGATAGAGGGGTTGATGACTCGACTGGAGGACGTCCCAAGCAGAGTGCAGGCATGGAAGAAGTCTGCCGCTCGGTGTGGTGCGGATGTGGCGCTATCTCTGGTCCGAGTGCACTACAAGAAGCCTGCGAAGACAAGCTGAAGATGTTGCAGGTCGCCAACACCAAAAAGCTTCGATTCAAAGATTTCATGGAGACCTTCCTCGACACAACCACTCGGATTGCAGACGGAATTGACCTCGACACCTTTGTGGAGCCTGCCAGTCCCGGCGACGCTTGATAAACTTTATGCTGAACACACATTTACCTCGGTATGCCGAGTGGAATCTGTATTAAACTTTGGCCACTGCTGTTGGCCGGTACATTCGTGGTTCGGTGTGGATAAACTTGATTCACACCGAGCCGACTGATCGTAGATCCAACTTGAATTCAAATCGGATCTTTTGCTCTTCTTTCGCTGAGTATTTTTTGACACGATTTTGGCTCGTGGTTCTGTTTTGGGCGTCTCTTGGTGAAGCCAATGGCAACCATGCGGAGCATGTAGTTGTTAGTTGTGTTCACATCCACATGAGCCTCAATGAGGGTCTGCTAAGCCTCCGAGTGTATCTCGAGTGCCCACTTGGAGGAAGCTTTTTACTTAGGCGACTCTGGTTCGCATCTAAGTCTCCGAGTGTGACATGGAATGCACACTCGGAGCAATTTGTTTACTTAGGCGACTCTGAGTCGCAGCTAAGTCTCCGAGTGTGACTTTTGGCGCACACTCGGAGCGAGTTTTTACTTAGGCGACTCTGGGTCGCGGCTAAGTCCCCGGGGTGTTACTTAGGCGACTCTGGGTTGGAGCTAAGTCCCAGAGTGTGACTTTTCGTGCACACTCGGAGCGAGTTGTTACTCATGTAGTTGTCCGTTGTCTTCACATCCACATGAGCCTCAATGAGGGTCTGCTAAGCCTCCGAGTGTATCTCGAGTATACGCTCGGAGGAAGCTTTTTTACTTAGGCGACTCTGAGTCGCAGCTAAGTCCCCTAGTGTGACTTTTCGTGCACACTCCGAGTGAGTTGTTTACTTAGGCGACTCTGGGTCGCAGCTAAGTCTCCGAGTGTGACTTTTAGTGCACACTCGGAGCGAGTTTGTACTTAGGCGACTCTGGATCGCAGCTAAGTCTCCGAGTGTGACTTTTAGTGCACACTCAGAGCGAGTTTGTACTTAGGCGACTCTGGGTCGCAGGTAAGTCTCTGAGTGTGACTTTTAGTGTACACTCGGAGCGAGTTTGTACTTAGGCGACTCTCGGTCGCAGCTAAGTCTCCGAGTGTGACTTTTTGTCTACACTCGAAGCGAGTTGTTTACTTAGGCGACTCTGGGTCGCAGCTAAGTCCCCGAGTGTGACTTTTAGCGCATACTCGGAGCGAGTTTGTACTTAGGCGACTCTGGGTCATAGCTAAGTCTCCGATTGTGACTTTTAGTGCACACTCGGAGCGAGTTTGTACTTAGGAGACTCTGGGTCGCAGCTAAGTCTCCGAGTGTGACTTTTAGTGCACACTTGGAGCGAGTTTGTACTTAGGTGACTCTGGGTCACAGCTAAGTCTCTGAGTGTGACTTTTAGTGCACACTCGGAGCGAGTTTGTACTTAGGTGACTCTGGGTCGCAGCTAAGTCTCCGAGTGTGACTTTTAGTGCACACTTTGAGCGAGTTTGTACTTAGGCGACTCTGGGTCACAGCTAAGTCTCCGAGTGTGACTTTTCATGCACACTCGAAGCGAGTTGTTTACTTAGGCGACTCTGGGTCGCAGCTAAGTCCCGGAGTGTGACTTTTAGGGCACACTCGGAGCGAGTTTGTACTTAGGCGACTCTGGGTCACAGCTAAGTCCCCGAGTGTGACTTTTCATGCACACTCGGAGCGAGTTGTTACTTAGGCGACTCTGGGTCGCAGCTAAGTCTCCGAGTGTGACTTTTCGTGCACACTCGGAGCGAGTTGTTTACTTAGGCGACTCTGGGTCGTAGCTAAGTCCCCGAGCGTGAGTTTTAGTGCACACTGGGAGTTGGTTTTTTAGACCGGAGTCTGCAAACGCGGAAGAATTTTTTATCGGCAAGAAATGAATCTGCTTTTTATTACTTCGATGGTATTTGTTCTTTACATTGTCTCCGTCGACGGTTATGTGTAAAAGCGCTTCAGTAGATCTCCATTCCATGCTCGCGGCTCGTCCGTTTCCCTGTCGAGGTTGTAGAGTCGATATGCTCCGTTGTTCAACACCTTAGAGATGATGAACGGTCCTTCCGAGGCGGGAGCCAACTTGTGTGGTCTCTGCTGATCTACTCGGAGCACCAGGTCGCGTGCGTGGAATGTGCGGCTCCTGACGTGCCGCGCATGAAATCGCCGCAGATCTTGTTGATAAATTGTTGAACGAATAAGCGCCATATCGCGCTCCTCTTCTAAAAGGTCCACTCCATCTTGCCTGGCTTGCTCTGCTTCGGCTTCGTAGAAGAGTTTGACTCGTGGAGAGTTGTGAAGCAAGTCACTCGGAAGGACTGCCTCTGCTCGATAAACGAGGAAAAATGGGGATCGCCCTGTCGATCTATTCGGAGTTCTGCGGAGGCCCCACAACACCGAAGGAAGCTTGGTGACCCATGCGCCGACGGCATTTCCAACTTCTCGCAGGAGTCGAGGCTTCAACCCTTGAAGAACAAGTCCATTCGCCCGCTCTGCTTGCCCGTTTGTTTGGGGGTGCACCACGGATGCAAAATCCACTCGGATACCTTGGCCTGTGCAAAAACCTTTGAACCTGTCCGAGTCAAAATTTGTGCCATTGTCGGTGATTATGCTATGCGGAACCCCGTATATGGCGATGATGTCTCTGATAAATTTGATGGCCGTAAGGGCGTAAAGCTTCTTGATAGGCTGGGCTTCAATCCATTTGGTAAACTTGTCGACTGCTACCAGCAGATGAGTGAATCCTCCTTGGCCTGTTCTGAATGGTCCGACTGTATCCAATCCCCACACGGCGAATGGCCAAGCAAGAGGAATTGTCTTCAAAGCAGACGTTGGTTTGTGGGACTTGTTTCAATAGAACTGACAACCTTCGCAACGGTCGACCATATCTTTTGCCATTTCATTCGCCTGCAACCAGAAGAAACCAGCTCTGAATTCTTTGGCGACGATTGCTCTTGAGGAGGCATGATGGCCACAGGTTCCCGAGTGAATTTCTTCCAAGATTAACTGCCCCTCCTCAGGAGAGATACACCGCTGAAGGACGCCTGAAACACTTTCCGTGTATAACTGGTCATCAATGACGGTGAAGTACTTCGACCGGCGAACGATCTGCCTAGCTTGGAGTTCGTCTTATGGTAACTCTTGCCTCATGATGTACGCAATGAATGGCACAGTCCATTCGGGAATGACAACTAGAATCTCCATGATCAAATCAACCACAGCGGGGACCTCGACTTCAGTCTGATCTGTTGAGCTCTTCGGTTGTACTGGTTCCTCTATAAACGGGTCTTCTTTTACCGAGGGGAGGTCTAGGTGCTCGAGGCAGACATCACTCGGGACCGGTCTCTGAGTGGATCCAAGTTTTGCCAATTCATCTGCTGCTTGGTTTTTCAGTCGGGGAATATGGTGAAGTTCCAGACCTTCGAACTTCTTCTCGAGCTACCTTATTGCGTTGCAGTATGCAGTCATGGTGGCGTTCCTTACATCCCATTCCTTCATTACTTGATTAACCACTAGATCTGAGTCGCCATAGACCATCAGGCGACGGACGCCGAGTGTGATGGCCATGCGCAACCCGTAAAGGAGAGCTTCGTACTCCGCTTCGTTGTTGGAAGAATCAAAATAGATCTGCAACACATACTTGAGTTTATCACCTTTTGGGGATATGAACACTACGCCGGCGCCGGAGCCATTCAACATCTTGGACCCATCAAAAAACATGGTCCAATGAGCCGAGTAGATGTGAGTCGGTTGCTGTTGTTCTACCCATTCTGCAATGAAGTCAGCAAGAGCTTGAGACTTTATAGCTTTCTTGGCTTCGAACTTGATGTCGCAGTATAGCATCTCCATTGCCCACTTTGCCACTCGGCCTGATGCGTCCTGATTGTGGAGAATTTCCGTAACGGAGCATCAGATATGACAGACACCGAGTGGTCTTGGAAATAATGAGCCACCTTCTTTGCAGTCATGTAGATCCCATAAATAAGCTTCTGATAATGGGGATACCTCTGCTTGGAAGGACTCAGGACTTCGGAAACATAATATACTGGCCGCTGAACCTTGTATGCTTTGCCTTCTTCTTCGCGTTCGACTGTCAGAACGGTGCTGACGACTTGATTTGTAGCCGCGATGTACACAAGAAGAGGTTCTTTACTGAGTGGGGCAATAAGAACCGGCTGGGTGGAAAGCAGGGCTTTGAGGTCGTCGAATGTGATTTGGGCTTCGTCTGTCCACTCGAAGGTATCTGACTTCTTCATGAGTCGGTACAGAGGTAACGCCTTCTCGCCAAGTCGAGCGATAAACCTACTTAAAGCCGCTTGGCAACCTGTGAGTTTTTGAACATCATGTACTCTTACCGGCCGCTCCATTCGAACAATGGTCCCGATCTTTTCGGGGTTGACATCGATCCCTCGTTCGGAAACGAAGAAACCGAGTAACTTCCCACTGGGAACGCCGAATGAACACTTGGCTGGGTTGAGCTTGATATCGTACCTACGTAGGTTGGCGAATGTTTCTGCCAAGTCAGTCAGCAGGTCGGAACCTTTGCGTGACTTGACTATGATATCGTCCATATATGCATCCACATTTCGACCGATCTGGTCTAGGAGGCATTTTTGGATCATGCGCATAAAAGTTGCTCCTGCATTCTTCAAACCGAATGGCATAGTGATGTAAGAGAAACACCCGAATGGGGTGATGAAGGCTGTTTTTAATTCATCTGGACCATACAGACGGATCTGATGATAGCCCGAATAGGCATCAAGGAAGGATAAGCGCTCGCAACCCGCAGTTGAATCAACAATTTGATCAATGCGGGGGAGCGGGAAGTGATCTTTCGGACAAACCTTATTGAGATGCTTGAAATCGATGCACATACGAAGAGACTTGTCCTTCTTGGGCACCATGACAACATTACCTAGCCACTCGGAGTGGTGTACCTCCCGAATGAAGTTGGCTGCCAAAAGTTTAGCCACAACCTCTCCGATTGCCTTCCTCTTGTGCGCGGCGGACCGACGCATGCGTTCTCGGACGGGCCGAGCAGCAGGATCCACATGCAGTCGGTGCTCAGCCAACTCCCTGGGTACACCTGGCATGTCAGCAGGCTTCCATGCAAAAATGTCCCGGTTCTCACGGAGGAATTGGATGAGCTCGGCTTCCTATTTTGGATCAAGGGTGGTGGAGATGTTTGTCGGGGCGGCGGTGTCGTCCGTCGGATGGATGCTGACTTTCTTCGTGTCTCCCGCCGACTGGAATGTGGACTCGGAAGCTGGCTTCTTTGAACGCATCAGGTCAGCGGGGTCAGCGGTCTTCTTGTACTCATCCAGCTCGAGTATAGCCATCTGCTGATCAGCAATCCTCGACCCATGCTGCAGACACTCCTCGGACCGCTGCCGATTGCATGTGACAGTAATCACACCTTTGGGACTGGGCATCTTCAGCTTCAAATAGACGTAACATGGACGGGCCATGAAACACGCATATGCCGGACGGCCCAGAATCGCATGGTATGCACTCTGGAAGTCTACCACCTCAAATGTCAGCCTCTCCTTGCGGAAGTTCTTGTCAGAGCCGAAGACGACATCCAACGCAATCTGGCCGACTGATTTGGCCTTTCTTCCTCGGACGACTCCGTGGAACTTCATACTGCTCTCGCTAAGTTTGGACATCGGAATGCCCATTTCCTTGAGAGTGTCGGCGTACATGATATTCAAGCCGCTGCCGCCGTCCATGAGGACTTTGCGCAGCCTAACTCCTTCCACCACCGGGTCGACGACCAGAGCCTGCCTCCCTGGGGTGGGTACGTGTGCTGGGTGGTCTGATAGATCAAAGGTGATCGCAGTCTGTGACCACTTGAGGAACGTGGGAGTGGATGGGGTTGCCATGTTTACCTCCCCGTTGACCAGCTTCAGTCGACTTTTGCTTTCCACATCAGCAAAAATCATCAACGTTGCATGGACATGGGGGAACGGATCCTCCTTGTCCTCATCATCCTGCTCGGTGTCCTTCTCACTCGGTTGTCCTTCGCAGAATCCTTGGATCAGGAGGCGACATTGCCGAGTGGTATGCTTCAGCAATATGACATTGCCTTCTTCATCCGTCTTCGTGTGGATTGGACACGGTTAATCTAGGATGGAATTTCCTGACTGCCTCTTCTTGAGGGTGTACTGTGCTTTCCCCTTGCCTTTGAACTTGGCATTTGTAACGGCTGCTGCCTCTGCCTGCGGAGTGGATTGAGCTTTCTACTTCTGCTTCCGATTGCTGTTCCCATCTCCATCGGCAACTGACTTATGCTTGCCGCTACGTATGCGGTCCTCCTCTTCGCCATTTGCGTAGCGTGGCGCTATCTCCATCATCTTGCTCATGGAGATGTCGCCTGTCCGACCAAACTTCAGGTACAGATCTCTATACCGCACGCGTGCCTTGAAGGCACAGACTGCTTGGTGCTCTGTGACGTTCTCCACCGTGTGGTAGAGGGTCGTCCAGCGCTGGATGAAATCACGTAAGGGCTCGTTTTGCTTCTGGACACACTGCTGAAGCTTCACGAGACCAGCAGGGCGTTTGCACGTACCCTGGAAGGTCCCGATGAAGACTCCCGACAGATCTGCCCAGCTGTAGATGCTTGACGGAGCTAACTAGTTTAGCCAAGCTCGCGCCGAACCGTCGAGCATCAGTGGGAGATGTTTCATGGCGACATGGTCATCTCCGCCACCGATCTGGACCGCCACTCTGTAGTCGTCCAACCAAGTTTCAGGTTTGGACTCTCCCGTGAATTTGCTGATTCCCGTCGCCAATCGGAAGTTGGGAGGGATGTCAGCCGAGCGGATGGCCCAACTGAAGCACTCGGGACCAGAAACAACGGTCCTGCTTCCACTCGGACGATCTCGATCGTGACCATCACGGTGGGCTCGACTTCTGTCGACCTTCTTCTGGGTGATGTACCCTCTTGCATCAGGCCTTGGATCATGCGCGCCGCCGCCCGAACGACGATCATCGTAATGCCGGAGCCCGTAAGCCCCACTCCACGGAGGAGTACGCGAACGGCGACGATCTTCAGGATGAGACCGAATGGGAAGCGGATTCCGACTCGGGTCCCTGGAACGGCTGCCCCCTCTGCGTCACTGGTGAGAGTCGGGACTGAAAATCGACCGATGCGTGTTCGCTTGAACAGAACTGTTGTGGATCCTGTTGTGCGACTCGGAGACCGCCGAATTTTGATGCTGCGCCGTATGCAACAGGGCACGGATCTGCTCGATTCCTCTACCAGCCTCTGAATCAGTCGGCTGGAGGGAATCGGCTATCCTGGCGGCTGCAGCCAAGTTGAGCATGGGTGTGCGGAACACCTTGACGTTGCTCTGGCGAGTGCGCCGACTGGAAGAACGATGGTGTTGACAACGAGCGTCGGATGATTCTCCGAACTCACGCTCCTTCCGACCAGTCCCGAGGGGACTTTCGTGGGAATCGGCCATGAGCATTTCGGCTGCAGGCCCGTGACCCGGGTACTCGGAAGGTAGTTTTGTCGGAACTGACTCCAAGTACTGGGATGACGGCGGGACCACAACCGATTCAAGCACCGCCACTTGAGAGGATGCGCTTTGTCACGCCTGGGCGTGTCGCACCCAACGCTGGAGCCGCAGACGATGGGATCGCTTGTTGCGGCGCGTGACAGGGGTGAAGATCGACACCGGGGTCGATGGCTGGAGAAGGAGAACACCGCAGGAACTGGCACGGAAGTGCATAGCCCCGCGATTGGGAAGTGCCTCGACGTCGAGGGGCGCATCCCGAAGCCATCCGAATCGTCGGCAATGAAGGAGAGGGCATCGAAGAGGATCTCATGACCCATGCGCAGATATCCACCAGACGACATGACGAAAAGATGAAATCGCAAACTCGCCGGAAGTCGCTTAGACGTCTGCCCCACGGTGGGCGCCAACTGTCGTGGGTATAAGTCTGGCAGTAGAAGTATGGGGTACGAAAGTATGGGCAGAGCCTTAGCTACGGCGAGGATGTATGAGTTCAGGCCCCTCTACGGAGGAGGTAAAATCCCTACGTCTCAGTGCTCTTGGGAGCTTTGTGTCGAGTGTATTGTGGATTACAGCAAGTGCCAACCCCCGTACCAGTGGTGAAGGGCGGCTTATATAGAGTGCGCTGCCCTTCATAATGGCCTGGTGGACAGGGGTGGAATAGTGGCGAGTAAATGCTTACGTTACAGGTAACGTAAGCTTTAAATGCTAATAATGGTGTGTGAAAACGTATGACCGTTGCCCTCCTGGGAGGTTATGATGTACAGAGTGGATTCCATTCAGTACGTTAGATATGCTCCGAGTGGATCGTCGCCGACTGGATGATGGGGGCGTCCTTAGTTCAGTCGGAACTGTCTAAGGGCCTTGTCTTCTATGAAGGGTAGTCCTTGGGTAGGACCTATAGGGAAGACCTATGACCCTACCCTGGGACTATAACCCCATCACTAAGGTTGATGCAATTTAGAAAATGCCTTGCCCCACAGATATCAGAGGTATACGAAGTTTCCTAGGTCATGATGGTTTCTATAGAAGGTTCATTAAATACTTTTCTAAGATTTCTAGGCCTCTTACCAACCTCTTGCAGAAGGATGTTCCTTTTCTTTTCGATGAGGATTCTGAGGAAGCTTTCGAAATACTTAAGAAGGCTTTGATAACCGCACCTATTGTTCAACCACCTGACTCGAACTTGCCCTTTGAAATCATGTGCCATGCTAGTGATTATGCTGTTGGTGCTGTTCTAGGACTAAGAGTTGACAAGAAGTTGAATGTCATTCACTACGCTAGTAAAACTCTAGACAGTGCCCAAAGAAACTATGCCACTACAGAAAAGGAGTTTTTAGCAGTCGTGTTTGCATGTGAAAAGTTTAGATCTTATATAGTTGACTCCAAAGTCACTATTCACTCTGATCATGCTGCTATTAAGTACCTTATGGAGAAGGACGCTAAACCTAGGCTGATCAGATGGGTTCTCCTGCTACAGGAATTTGATTTACACATCGTTGACCGAAAGGGTGCTGATAACCCCGTAGCAGATAACTTGTCTAGGCTAGAGAATGTCCTTGATGACCCACTACCTATTGATGACAGCTTCCCTGATGAGAAATTAAGTGTCATCCGCACTTCACATAGTGCACCGTGGTATGCTGATTATGCAAACTATATCGTAGCCAAATACATACCACCCAGTTTCACCTATCAACAAAAGAAGAAATTCTTCTTTGATTTGAGACACTACTTTTGGGATGATCCTCACCTTTATAAGGAAGGAGTAGATGGTGTTATTAGACGTTGTGTGCCTGAAGTGTCATTCCGAAGCCTACGGAGGACACCACGCTGGAGATAGAACTGCCCATAAGGTATTGCAATCAGGTTTCTATTGGCCCACTCTCTTCAAGGATGCACGTAAGTTTGTCTTGTCTTGTGACGAATGCCAAAGAATAGGGAACATCAGTAAGCGTCAGGAAATTCCTATGAACTATTCACTTGTCATTGAACAATTCGATGTCTGGGCTTTGATTATATGGGACCCTTCCCGAGTTCCAATGGGTACACTCACATCTTAGTTGTTGTGGATTACATCACTAAGTGGGTAGAAGCTATCCCCACTAAAAATGCTGATCACCACACCTCTATTAAGATGCTTGAAGAAGTCATATTCCCAAGATTTGGAGTCCCTAGATATCTGATGACTCATAGCGGTTCACACTTCATTCATGGTGTTTTGCGCAAGATGCTCGCTAAGTATGATGTCAACCATAGAGTTGCATCTCCTTATCATCCTCGGTCTAGTGGTCAAGTGGAGTTGAGTAATTGGGAGATCAAATTGATCCTACAAAAGACCGTCAATAGATCTCGAAAGAATTGGTCTAGCAAACTTGACGATGCACTATGGGTTTATAGGACTGCTTATAAGAATCCCATGGGCATGTCACCGTATAAAATGGTTTACGGTAAAGCCTGTCATCTACCTCTTGAGTTGGAACACAAAGCTTATTGGGCAATCAAAGAGCTCAACTTCGATTTCAAACTTGCCGGTGAGAAGCGGTTGTTTGATATTAGCTCATTAGATGAATGGAGGGCCCAGGCATATGAGAATGCCAAGTTGTTCAAGGAAAAGGTTAAGAGATGGCACGATAAACGTATACAGAAACGGGAGTTCAATGTTGGTGATTATGTCTTGCTATACAATTCTAGTTTGAGATTCTTTGCAGGCAAGCTTCTCTCTAAATGGGAAGGTCCCTATGTTATCGAGGAAGTATATCGTTCCGGTGCCATCAAAATCAATAAAACGGAAGGAAATTTTCCTAGAGTGGTAAATGGGCAAAGAATCAAGCATTACATCTCTGGTACTCCCACAAATGTTGAGACCAATACCATCAATGTCATAACTCCAGAGGAGTACATAAGGGATGTTTATCAGCCTGTTTCAGACCCTGAAAACGAAGAGGTATCTGTTTCGGTAAAAAATTGGACTCCGATGCTTTTCCAATAGGAAATTTCCTCCGTTTTGGAACTTTTGGAAAATTAGAAAAATAAAAAGCAGTCTGGAGAGCGCACGAGGCGGCCACAAGCCCTGCCACCGCCCCCTACCCACTGGTGGCGGAGGGCAAGATTGTGGGCACCTCGTGTGCCTCCCGGACTCCGTTTTCTTGCAGAGCACTCCTTCTGGTCGAGAAAAAATCAATATATAGTCGCCCGAAGGTTTGGATCTCCGTATCGCGTAGTTTTCCTCTGTTTTTGTTTCGAGCCTGTTTCTGTGACAGATCTAGATCATGATGACTTCCCCAAACGCTCCTAAGGACAATATCTTCGAGAAGGTCATCAATCCCTACCTCACAGAAGTGCTGAAACACCCTCAATCTATCAAGATGAGCGAGGGTTTGTTGCACATCCGTGATGTTGAGGGGCCTAAGAAGACCGGAAGCATGGAGACGAGGCTCGAAGAAATGGAGCAACAAGTCTTCAAGTGCCAAGGGATGGTGGAGCATGGACTCAACGCCAACCACATGATGATCACGGAGTTCACTAGCAATCACAAGATGGATGCCATTGACATTGGGAAACACCTCTCCAGGCTCTATGACAGGGTTGATCAACTTGAGGGCCAGATCTATGACTTGCAGAACCAAAACTATGAGTATGAGTACATATTTAAATCAATAAGGTTGGCTGCAGATTTGAGGATTCTGGCGACTCGTTCATCCTGCCATGATGGAGCACCTATGCCTTGGAAGACGGAGGATCAGACTACTCCAACAACTCCACCAACATCACCACCAAAGGAAGACAACTAAGCATTGGTATGGGCAATCCCCTTGTCTTCTGCCAAGCTTGGGGAAGTTGCCCTGGTATCGTATCGCCTTTATATCTTTTGCTTTTACCTTTGTTTTAGTTCTTTGCTTTTCAGTTTTTATTTATTCTCTTAGAGGAATAAGTCTTTAATGTTTAGTTTGAGTCTTTTGCTTTTGTCTCTCCCCCGATGTATTCGAGCTTACGAGCTATATAATAAAGAGTATCTTAGCTTCACATATGACACGTATGATGATTGAAACTTGTTGAGAATAAATCAACATAGACCTCAGTCATTGTTGCAATTAATGAGAAGTAATAAGGAAAGAGAGGTTCACATATAAATATATCATCTTAGACACTTTTTACAATTGTGAGCACTCACCAAACTATTACATGCTTAGGAGTAGATGTTGGACAAGGAAGACAACATAATGAATTGTGTTTGCTTGGTTCCAAACAATGTTATATGATTAGAGATCCCTTAGCATGTGACGATTGCTTCCACCTCATACTAGCCAAAACTCCCACACCAAGTAGAGATACTACTTGTGCATCCATAAACCTCCAACCCAGTTTTTCCATGAGAGTCCACCATACCTACCTATGGATTGAATAAAATCCTTCAAGTAAGTTATCATCGGTGCAAGCAAAAAAATTGCTCTCTAATATGTATGATCTATTAGTGTGTGGAAAATAAGCTTTGTACGAACCTATGATGAGGAAGACATAAAAGCGACAGACTGCATAATAAAGTTCTTTATCATAGGAGGCAATATAAAGTGACGTTCCTCCGCACTAACATGACACGCATTCAAACCTCAAAAGCGCATGACAACCTCTGCTTCCCTCTGCGAAGGGCCTATCTTGTACCTTTACTTTTTGCCCTTGTAAGAGTCATGCTGATCTTCACCAATTCCCTTTTTTGCCTTTGTCTTGGCTACCGTCACATGTTTGGGAAAGATCAATATTCATATATCAACTTGGAGTTGAGTACTTATGCTTTATTTTTGTTGACTTTACCCTTGAGGTAAACCGTTGGGAGGCAAAACTATAAGCCCTATCTTCCTCTGTGTCCATCTGAAACTTCGACACCATGAGTACCACGTGAGTTGTAACAATTGTGGAAAACAAAAGAGATGATTGAGTATGTGAGTTTGCCTTACAAGCTCTTATTTGACTCTTTCTAATGTTATGATAAATTGCAATTGCCTCAATGACTATGAACTATTGTTGGTTACTTCTCGGTAAGGTTTTTGCTTCATGCTTTGCTTTGTGAAGGAATTGTTACTTTCCCATAAGAATCTTTATGATATATTGTTGTTCTATGTGTGATCATGATGCCCTCATGTCAGTATTATGTTTTATCGACACCTTCGTCCCTCAACATGTGGACATGTTTATGGAACTTGGTTTTCGCTTGAGGACAAGCGAGATCTAAGCTTGGGGGAGTTGATACGTCCATTTTGCATCATGCTTTCATGTTGATATTTATTGCTTTATGTGCTGTTATATTACTTGTGGTACCATATTTATGCCTTTTCTCTCTTATTTTGCAAGGTTTATTTGAAGAGGGAGAATTCAGGCAGCTGGAATTCTTTACTGGAAAAGGTGCAAATCTTAGTCCACTATTCTGCACATCTCCAAATGCCCTGAAAAGTTACGTGGATTTTTTTTGGGATTATATAAAAATACTGGGTGAAAGAAGTACCGGAGGGGGGCTGCCAGGGCACCACAAGCCCTGCCACTGCCACCCCCCTGGTGTCGGAGTGGGGCTTGTGGGCTCCCTGACGGCCCACTAGCCCCCCTCTTTTGCTATATGAAGGGTCTTGGTCCAGAAAAAAATCATTTGGGAGCTTTTTCGTGGTTTCATCGCCGCCACGAGGCGGAACTTGAGCAGATCCAATCTAGAGCTCCGGCAGGATGATCCTGCAGGGGAAACTTCCCTCCCGGAGGGGGAAATCGTCGCCAGCGTCATCACCAACACTCCTCTCGTCGGAGGGGAGGCATTTTCATCAACATCTTCATCAGCACCATCTCCTCTCCAATCCCTAGTTCATCTCTTGTAACCAATCTTCGTCTCGCGACTCCGATTGGTACCTGTAAGGTTGCTAGTAGTGTTGATTACTCTTTGTAGTTGATGCTAGTTGGATTATTTGGTGGAAGAGTTTATGTTCAGATCCTTGATGCTATTCATTACACTTCTGATCATGATTATGATTATGCTTTGTGAGTAGTTACTTTGTTCCTGAGAACATGGGATAAGTCATGCTGATAATAGTCATGTGAATTTGATATTCGTTCGGTATTTTGATATGATGTATGTTGTCTTTTCCTCTAGTGGTGTTATGTGAACGTCGACTACATAACACTTCACCATATTTGGGCCTAGAGGAAGGCATTGGAAAGTAGTAAGTAGATGATGGGTTGCTGGAGTGACAGAAGCTTAAACCCCAGTCTATGCGTTGCTCCGTGAGGGGCTGATTTGGATCCACTAGTTTAATGCTATGGTTAGACTTTGTCCTCATTCTTCTTTTGTAGTTGCGGATGCTTGCGAGAGAGGTTAATCATAAGTGGGATGCTTATCCAAGTAAGGGTAGTACCAAGCGCCGGTCCACCCACATATCAAACTATCAAAGTAACGAACGCGAATCATATGAACATGATGAAACTAGCATGGCAGAAATTCCCTTGTGTCCTCGGGAGCGTTTTTCCTCCTATAAGACTTTGTTCAGGCTTGTCCCTTGCTACAAAAGGGATTGGGCCACTTGCTGCACCGTTGCTACCACTTGTTACTTGTTACTTTTCGCTTGCTACGTTTCACCTCACTACACCATCACTTGTTACCGCTACTTTCAGTGCTTGCAGTTATTACCTTGCTGAAATCCGTTTATCAGAGCCTTCTGCTCCTTGTTGGGTTTGACACTCTTACTTATCGAAAGGACTACGATCGATCCCCTATACTTGTGCGTCATCAAACAACCACCTGGGTATGTGGATCCAAGGTCACCTCATCTCGTTTGTAAACTTGATAAAGCACTATATGGTCTCAAACAGGCACCACGAGCTTGGTATTCTCGCCTATCTGTCAAGCTGCAGTCACTTGGTTTTCTACCTTCCAAATGTGATACATCACTGTTTCTATAAGTGCATCTAGTGCCCCTTAGTGATTTTGGTGGTTTGAAGACTTATAGGTTAAGTATCTAATGTGTTTATGAGTGTACACATGATCTATAAGTCATTGAGGAGTTTGAGATAGTTGAAGAATATCGACTCCTAAAAATATATGTCTTCAGTTGAAGAAATGAATCGCGAGGAATCTGCGATGAAATTGATATTCCTCATGAAGATACTGATATTGAGAAGTCCGGTGGTTCCTGAAGAAAATCATTCTGAAGAATTTGAAGCGTGAAGATTTACACTTTCTGTTTTACTTTCTTCGCATTTGAGTAATAGGAACACCGTACTGTTAAAGGGGGTCGAAGTTACACTATGGAATGAATTTCCTCATGATGCTCAACCCAAGCCTACTCCTACCAAAAGCCTCAAAGTGAGGAATATGAGTGACATGAGAACTCTCACAGTTGTGGGTTCCGACCGTTTCGATAGCCACGCCAAGGCACTGGTCTTATCCACTCCAACGGTCATAGTACTTAAGGGCATTAGTGTCAAATCATGTCGGGATGCTCCCAGGCTATAAATAGCCACCCCCACAACCACTAGCTGGTTGGCTGCTCCATTAGAAACTGACACTTGTCATAAGAGCAACCCAAATTCCTCAGAGCCTTCGAGAGTAATTCATCAGTGAGGAAATAGACCATACACCGAAACCACAAACCAAACCAAGTGATTGAGCATCACTGAAGAAGTTGTTCCTGTGTGGGACTGAAGCCTTTTACCTTTGAGGACTGTGCATCCTCCAGACGGTTAGGCGTCATGGTCTAGAGCTTTCCAGCAGTCAATTGTGGATCGCCGGGTGACCAAGTTTGTGAGGGTTTGGAAGTCTGCCCTGAAGACTTACCACGAGTGTTGGGCGAGGACTGTGTGTCCTTAGCTCAAGGAGAATACGGTAGGGACTGTGTGTCCCGGGACTGGGTGTCCTTTGGTTTCAATACCAAGCCGCTCCAAACCAGACGTACGACTGTCACAGCAGTTGGAACTGGGTCATCAACGACTGTCTTCACTGAGAAACGGGTTCTAATTCCTCAACTCCTTACTTTCCTCGTACTATGTGTTGATGACTTTCATTGTGACTGTTTGAAGAACTCGTTGAAGACTTTCTCTGAATTTCCTCAACCCCAAATTCTTCACGTTAGTTAACCCTCATCTGTATTCTGCGTACCTGCTCACAGTGCAATCTGTTTTCACATTCTTCACTCTGAAAAATTGCTGTTGTGAAACTTTGCACTTCTGATCCTTTACTATTTCCGTTGTAACTTAGTCATCAGTGAGGAATTTCCTCAAAAGGAATTTCCTCAGTGATGAAATTCTAAAAATCTCCTATTCACCCCCCTCTAGTCGATATAATGCACTTTTAGTTTCTTTACTCTCGGGCTGGTGTCACTATTTTGATGCTCATCTATGTTGATGATATCATTGTTACCAGCTCCCATCCTCAGGAAGTTGAAGCTCTTCTTACTGATCTTAGCATGGATTTTGCTCTAAGGATCTTGGTTCTCTCCACTATTTCCTTGGTATTGAGGTAACCCCTGTTGATGGTGGCATTCTTTTATCTCAAGGAAAATACTTACTTGAACTGCTTCAACGAGTGGCTATGCTAGGCTGCAAACCAGTTAGCACACCCCTCTCAACCTCTGAGAAGCTGTCACTATTTGATGGTCATCCTCTTGGGTGTGAGGACTCTACTCAGTACAGAAGCATTGTTGGTGCACTGCAATATTTGACATTAACTCGTCCTGATATTTCCTTTCCAGTTAACAAAGTTTGTCAATTCTTGCATGCTCCTACTTCTGTACATTGGACTGCTCTCAAGAGAATTCTTCGATACTTGCAAGGCACCTTGACTCATGGTCTTTCTATTTGCAAGTCTGATTCCATGTTGGTGAGTGCTTTTTCAGATGCTGATTGGGCTGGCTGTCCTGATGACAGAAAGTCCACTAGAGGTTTTGCTGTGTTTGTTGGAAGTAATCTGGTTTCCTGGACTGCTCGCAAACAAACTACTGTGTCCCGCTCCAGTACCGAGGCTGGATATAAAGCACTTGCTAATGCCACTGCTGAAATTATTTGGATACATAATCTCTTGACTGAGTTGGGTATTGCTCATCCTCCATCAGCTTCCCTTTGGTGTGATAATTTAGGTGCAACCTATTTGTCTGCTAATCCCATTTTTCATGCTCATACCAAGCACATTGAAATTGACTATCATTTTGTTCGTAAACGGGTTGCTCAAAAGTTATTGAATATCCGGTTCATCCCTACTGGAGATCAAGTGGCAGATGGTTTCACTAAAGCTCTTACAACTCGACAGTTAGAGGAATTTCGTCGCAATCTCAACTTAGATAAGTTGTGATTGAAGGGGAGTGTTAGACATTGTAATATTGTATCAAGGGGTGCGTGTAGTTTAAGTTAGGATTGATCTTGTAGATATATTCTCTGTATAGATAAAGATCAATCCTAGCCTCTTATGTAAATATTCTTGTATTCGGTTGGCTTTATGCCTTTATATACACGCATACATCCCTGCTATCAAGCATAAGTTTCTACCCAATTATTCTCACAAGGATTTCATCTTCAGTGGTACTCGTCGGGGTGCCGAGTAGTGACTTTCAGGGTGAAAACCTAAGGTGTGGCCTTCATTGGTTGTGCCTGGCGATTACCTTGTTGAAAGAATTGTTTTGGGAGTGCGAACTCTCTTGAGGGTGAAAACCTAAGATCTTTGATTGGGCAACGACGGTGCGTGTGCACCGCTCCCTTCTTGAAGGCGTTGCTTTTGGAGAACTGTTATGTTTCTTGGATGTTGTATTTGGTGGTGTTATGAGTGCTGTTCTTGAGAGGAGTTGATCGCTATGGTGAGACCTGTTTTTATTATTTCTTTTCCATTTTCTTTTTTGGTTGTGTGCATCCTGTATGTCTCGGCGATGGCTTGTAGGTGCAGAGGCTGGGTGTAATTGATATCTTCGCGATATTAATATATTTCCCCTTAAAAAAAGACTAAAAAAGGTTTTAGACTGAAGGAAACTGCTATTGGCGTGCGTACGCATCACATGCATATTTTTTGGCGGGGTAGATGGAACGGCATGCGGTCGGATCGGGCATCCAGGTGGCGAGACGGAGTGGCTGGAAATGGTATGAGATCAGTGTGTAGACAAACATTCCTGCATTTGAGGGATGCTGCTTCAGAGACATTGTGAAGTGAAGTCCTTAGCCCCCAACATTCACTACTTATTTCACATCCAATTCTCAGGATTTGTTGGGAAGCATCCCCTAGCTCATTTGATGATTTCAAAATTTCAAGGGTACGCTATAGAAAAAAAAAATGTACACTGAATGTTGAATGTTTGCAAATTTCAGTATTACCTCGTTCATTTTTTTTTCATTCATACTTTCAAAAAATATGTATAGGTACCCTGTAGATTGTATATTGAATGTTAAATGCCTACAAATTTCAACTGTAAGCCGTTCCTTTTTCCCCTTGTCTAATGGGATTAGTTTTTTGCATTTTGCAATCGTTTCAGTTTTTCGTTTCATATTATGTCCAGTGATCAAATATTTTTTATGTGAAATAATTCAGGTTGAAGTGCCTACTGCATACTTGCAAGCTGAAAACTATTATATCTGGCTGTTTTTTTTTTTTTGCCTTGTGTGAATCCTGAGTGTTGGATATAGAATGAGTGGTAGATGTTGGGGGCTAAGGCGCAGCGTGAATTAACTTCATAAAGTCACCGAAGTTGTGTCCGCATTTGAGCAGTGGGCGAGGTTCGTTAGAAGGCGAGGACGACGAAATCATGGGAGATTCACTGGGCCCATTGATAGAATCGGGTGTGATGTGTGGTGACACAAGATGTGGGGAAGACAGGAGGCATGCGGATCCTACGACCGAAAATTCTCAATAATGTTGAACCCATGTCCGAAATTGCAAGTTGTTTGAAAGGTCGGGAAAAATGCACAATTGTAATATCTCGAAATGTGTCCTCATATGAATTCCGACTATGGAATCTACATTCGAGCACGGTGTTTCACAAACAAGTCATATACTCGCCGATCCATACGAAAGATATTATTTAATGAGCATTCAATAATTTATGAATACAACAAAATATAATCATCACTATGTTGTCGGTAGGGTATATATCTATACTTACTAATAAAAAATAGGTATTCTTAGCCCGTCATGCTATTTTATAAAAAAAAACCTTGATGTTTTTAACATTATACCCGTAATACATATTAAATATTTTTTAAATTACTCGTATCTTCAAAACCGCAACTCCAAATTTAACATGTTATATGTGGATTTTAATTAGAAAAATATGTACAATCTGAATATACATATTAAATATATTTTTTAAATACTCCTATCTTCTAAATCGCAACTCCAAATCTAACATGTTATATATTGATTTTGATTAGAAAAATATGAATCTATATATGATTTTATTTTACCTATTAACCATTTTTAAAATATTATCTAGGATGCAATCTTAATCAGTAATGTATTACCCATCTTTCTTTCATACCAGTACTGATTTGGATTGTGGATGAACATCTCAGCAAAATTAGGATTAGAGACGAAATTGAAGATCACTTAACCGTTTATTTCTACGTATTAAATCTACATGCAAGCCGTATTTAAATAGAAGACCAGTAAAATCTTAAACTGCGTTTTGTAGGCTAAGATCGTCTTCGTTTGGCTCGTAGCTATAAATACTCAAATTATAGACCACTTTTGGTAAATTAAGAGTGCGTGGTATTCTTTTTCGCCGTTGGAACGCACGGGTCCTTTTTCTAGTTTTATTTATATGTGTCATGCGTTTTAATTTGATCTTCTTTATTCCTTTCACGCTTGAACTTTTTTAGATAATCAGGTCACACATAATACTTTTGTGCCACTGACCACATCTAACACAAGATTGACCGATAGTATATGTCCTTATTTATTTTTATTTTCCCCACATTTTGATGTGCATATGTTACAAAATATTCAGCAGCCGCAGTAATTATTCAAGTCTCAGAATGAAGGAACTGAATTTTCCTAGCAAACATGGAGCAACGGCATGTCGGCGTACGGGCCGTTCAGCACTCCATTGGCGATGATGTTGTACGCCTTCTCAGTCATGTGGATCTGGTCCCAGCTGGCAAACCTGGACGGGTCGGAGCAAACCCTCGCCGTCTGGTTGCAGCCATGGCCGGTGCCGTAGGGGCCATTACCACCACAACACGCCACTAGAGGATCGTCAATGCCATTCCTACTGGGATTCTTGACGAGCTCCATGAAGGCACCATAGTAGTCGGCATAGATGATCTTCACGTCGGCGTTGAGCGACTTGAGCTTCTCAACCTCCTGCTTCAGCAACTGATTGTGCATCTGGGAGAATTTGTTAAACCGCTTGAGGCAGTGGAACTGGTCGTAGTCCGCGGACTTGTTGCTCTTGTTACCACTCAGGTACGCCGGCACACACCCGATGGGGAAGTTCCCCGGAACAAGGACCGTCTTGGCACCGAGCTTGATCACCTCCTGGACGCCGTCCCCTATGCGGGCAATCACGTCGGGCATGTACTTCTGGGGCGTGTCTGTGTCATCGCCGTTTCCTCCGAAGAACCAGAAGTTGTAGTCGTTGCCGCCAATCTCACCAAACACTATGAGCGACTCGCTCAGGACACTCTTGGTGGCAGCTGATCACAAAAAGTAAGGAATAAGTGGACCAAGAAGACACGCATGTGTATACGGACATGTTGCCAAATTGAAATATGATAAGCTGACCGTAACGTATGCTTTTTACATGCGTTACATACCATCTCCCGGAGCAATCCTAGCGAGCACTTTCTTGAAAGATGCCAGCTGATCGTCGAGACTCCAAGGAAACGGCACACCGAAGTTATACCTCTTGAAGAAGTTCGGGTTTAGCGCCGTAGCACCGAACAAGGCGAAGTTGGCACCGGTCGGAAACTGGCTCGTTTTCTCGTCGGGCAAGCTCGGTGGCAGCAGCGGCAGGCCCAACGCTTGCGCTGACAGAGCATCCCGCATCAAATTTAGCATTTGTACGAAATCAGACAATTGGGTTGGGACACACATGGACATACATGCATATATATGTACTCACCGTAGAAGTCGACGATGAGACGCCCGTCGGAGGCGCGCCCCGTGGGATGGTGGAAGTAGGTCTTTCCATAAGGAGGCACCGAGGGCGGACCCGGCGGATTATTCTTACGGCCGCTGTACGCGAAGTTGCCGGCATCAGTGAGGGAGTCGCCGAAGGTGAACATGCGCTTGAAGCAGCCGCACGATCCAACATCAGCGTTGAGCAGAAAGACGGCAAGGACTGTCAGGAAAATGGAAAAGAGGGGATTGGAACTTCCCATCTCAGCTATCTAGCTAAGCAGGTGAACAAAAGTGTTGCTGATGTACGTTTCGTTTTGCTTTCCAGATGAGTTCCCTTGATCTACATTTTATATTCGAGCGTTATGCGGTCAAAGTGTGTATATCAAGATGTCTATAATTTTAGATAATGATATATTTTAAGCAGTGTGTATTTTACTACTACACTATTCTTACCCTGCAATTATATGGTGAAGATATCGCCAAATATGAAGTTCAATACAAATGCAGTCTTTAAAGATAAGATTGGGGTTCTATACCATTATTCATGCACTATATATGGCCCGAGTATTAAATAGGCGCCTGAAATTTATTTTGTGACTTCAATCAAATTGCTCTCCACCATCTGATTAATTAGGATCCAAAGGCCCATCTTCTTCTCTACTTAACAGGTCACTGGCAACCACTTCTTTTCCGACAAGATTATATATTAAAACCAGAAATAAAACTAAAGTAAAATTAAAAGATGAAGTGTTTTAAGGAAAAAATGAATTGAAGATGTTGGTACTACCCGGAAACAGTAAGAAAATGAATAAACTTTAAATAAACGATGAAAAAACTTGAACACAAAGTAGACGTAAAAAAATATTAACATGAGCACGTACACATGACCACAAATCACAGACATATTATGTAGTAATTGCGTTAATCCTGGGAGATTAATCGCCTCATGTTATATTGGTCGTACTCCCTCGTGCGCACGTACACATGAGCTCGTCGAAGATGAACTTCGATTCATATTGATATCGCAGGTGCGCGCAAACTATACACATGCACACACGACAACATTGACGCTTGCACAAGAACGATCAACTACACGACACACATGTAGATATGCAGACGTGCACGCACATGGGTGACGCGCGCACACACACCCATACGCCCAGAATACAAACAAAGAGAAGTTAGAAAAAACTGATTCTAACAAAATGTAAACACACATGAATGGGAAAAACAGTAAATTGATTGAACAAGAAAAAATTCAGGCACGTATGATGCAGCAAAAGCGACTATATATATGTGCATGCATGATAAATAGTCAACATGTAAAACATGTAGTTCAGTGTTTGGACAATGCATGAGAGGATTGAGGAAATGTTTTAATGTTCACTATATTTGGAAAGTATATTATGAGAGAACAGGGGAAATAAGGAGGAAGTTTATTAACTGAGATCCAATGGTTTTTCTAGAGGTGATAATGGCATGTATATGCATAGATGGTACAATTGTAGCCTTTTCGAAGTAAAAGTATTAATCCCATGGGGAGCGTCGAAAATGGTCTCTGCCTCTTGTAGAGGTTCATCAGAAAGTGCCTGCATTTTATTTGTGATCCAAAGAAAAAGTGTGCTGAATGTGAAAATATTGTAAGAGTGCTTAAAGGAGAATTTTAAAGTGCTAGAAAAGTAATACTCCCTCCATCCCAAAATAAATGTCTCGAGCTTAATACAATTTTATACTAAAGTTAGTATAAAGTTGAGACACTTATTTTAAAGCGGAAGGAGTAAATAACAAGAGAGTAACGGAAAGGAGAATATAGAATAGCGCTGAGGCGTTCAGAGGGGGTTTGGATTCACCACTAGTATATTTGTTACTTAGTTATGAGAAGGAATGATTTTGGGTTCAAATACATAACCAAATTACATGTTTCCGTATGAGCAGAGCAAGATAAAGATACGTTGTGGAAACTGCATATAGCCTTTAAGTGTGGCTTTCGTAATTAAGAAAATCTCTATGAATTCCCTAAATATCAAGATATGTTGTAAGCTTTGGTATTGACTAACAATTCCTATGAAGCAGTAAGCGCAATGTATCCTATATGAAGAATAGTTCATTGTGATGCATGAAGCATATTTGGTTGATTTAGGAAAAGTTCCATCAAAAGCCTTCTCTGCTTATCCCATGCCCATGGGGTCCAAAGAAATCTCTATAGACACTTTGTGTGCATGGGCCTCCTGACCTCCATGCCCATAGGATTTAGTATTGCACTCTCTACATACCCACGAGGCCTAAGCTTTATCTCTCGTGGTCTTATGTCCATGTAGGTTACTCTAGTTGGTCTTTCTAAATATCTATTGAAGCCATCAAGGTTGGTTTTGATGTCTATCCAAATATGTTGAATGTGAATTTCATTGGAGGATTTCAAAGGTTAAGATACTTGGCGTGGCGGAGCGACAACGACGGAGGCCGGGCCACACATTGGCGATGGCGAGAGTGTCGGGGAGATCGAGGTGCGACAGATAATAAGTGAATTTTGAGGAACCGCCGAAAACCAAAGTGTGGCTTCACTTTTTCATGAGGCGGGCGCTGCAAGAGGCTTACCACCCCTAAGTTGATTGTGGCTGGCATAGAGAATTCCCTGCCACATACATTTCTGGATATTTTTCAAGTGATTTTCTAATAGATATTTTGAATTTCAAACTTTTTCTAGGATGAATACACATCATCGAAAGGGGCATAATGCTCTTCCGTAAGTTGCACATACCCCAATTTGGTTACTTTTCAAGTTGATCTCCTATTTTCGAGGCATTACCTGATTTTCTGGCAAATCAAAGGGGCAAAATGCTCTTCGGTAAGAAAGAGCGTGCAAGCGACTTCCAATAGGGATGAAACTTTTCATATTGTTTTCATCTCATCCATGTATGGTGTGGTAAACAAATTACAACATTACATAGAAACCTTGATGCATCTCGTGTACAAACTGGGCACTCTCATCCAAAATGTGAGGGTTTCGAACGAAAACCGTCTTCACCACACAAAACTCCATCTTTTTAAATATATTGAACTGGAACCTTTTTCTAGAATGAATACACCACAAGAAAAATCAGATCCTCAAATTTGGGCACTTTGAGTTGGTTTGCTATTTTCGAGGCATTACCTGATTTCCCGGCCACTTGAAGGTACAAAACACTCTTCAGTAACATGTTGCGCGCAAACAAGATCTTAAACGGATGAAACGTTGCATGGTTTCTTCTTCTCGCCCATGTTGGGTGTGGTAAAACTTTAAAAGTGTTACACAGAAACTTGATGAACCTATTGCATAAAACAGACACTCTACAATCAAGTGTCAGTGTTTCGAAAGGAAAACGTCCCCTGCGAAACAAAACACCATTTTTTAAATCTTTTCAACTTCAATTTTTTCTGTGATTAGCACAAACCATCCAAAGCAACATATTCAAATTTGGCCTGTTTTCAAGTGTGTTTTCTATTTTCTAGGCATTCCCTGATTTTTTGCACTAAAAATGGCAACCACTCCACATTTTTTTCATGATTAATACACACATTTGAAAGCCCCAAGATCAAATTTGAATCTAATAGTTTAGCAAATTAGATTTTTAACGAGTTTTTGGACTTAAGATATGTGTGGCGGGCGGCCTATATCACTCGCCAAATCAAACCCTTGGAAACTTTTAAGAAATTTGGCGCATGACATCTAAATAATGGTGTGGCGGGTAGAGTTTTTATCATGCCATTGATTTTTTATTTAGCAATGGTAAGCCGTTACTTCATGCCCGCCGCAGCTGTTTTTTTAACTGCGAGCGTTAGAGATTACTACTGGCAGGCAGAATTATTCACCCACGACTGATTCGTTATACAACAGTGGCGGGTTGTTAGTTCCAGCCCGCAATTATTGTATTTAGCCTACTACTGTGTGAATATCAATGGCGGGCATTTATTTATATCCGTCGCTGTAACTTTTCCAGAAAACGTTGTGTAGTGTTCATCAGGGGGGAGCTTCCAGAAGGGGCGAGGTTGGGCGCTCGCCCTACCTTGATTTTTGACGATTTTGTTTTACGTACATGTATATACCGCTTTTTCGATCGCTAAAACATAAAGCCGTTTAGAAATCATGGTGAAGCATTTCTAGGCCATGATGTAATATTGCACCTACCTGGATGACTTATTTGACCATAGCAACTAGTAGGCCCTGCACGAGCCTCGCTCGATCCAGTCATCTACTCCTACATTCGTCCACATCGGGTGCAAACTCTAGCAGCCAAGATGAGTGCTAAGCGCATGTGTGAGGCTGACGACCGACAGGAGCGTGCAAGGATGTGGTCATGTACTCGCGTTTTCGACAACCGACAGAAGCAAGCACCGCCACAGGAAGGGGCGAACAGAATAGGAAAAGGGCTAGCAAAGAAGAAGGAGAGATCTAATTTGTTTTGAAAGTGTCATTGTTTCAGAAAAAAGGTTGACATTCTTTTTTTTTTTGGAGGTACAAGGTTTGACATTCTATAACTACAATGCAATGATTAGTGGCATTTGTTTGATGAATGAAGCTTATTGCTTTGCTTATTTTCTTTTACAACTTGATCGAATGGATAAATTACTTATGAGGTTTTCTCCAAATTGGGGTATAAGGATTGAAAAAATACATCCGAGGCATAGTAAATTTTGTTTGCATTAAAAAATTCTTAACAGTTCTCCCCATCTCAAAAAAGTATGGTCCTCCGCCACTGGGATTCATAGCGACGTCCGTCACTAAGTAGAGACACTAACATGTCTTTTTTGCAGTAGTGAGAGCTATCCAAAACCCTACGAATGCCCAACACGATGAGTTGAGCAAGGCGTTCCTTCCTTAGGAAGTCAACCGTATACACGTTGTCCTCCAGAAGCACTAGATTCCGAGGAAACGTAGATAAGACCAGTCCCGTAGTCATTTGAATCCTCCGCACGTCAGATAGAACTCCAGCAGTCATTCTTACGATCCTAGTCTTGGCACTCCCAACCCATTGTCGGCTGGAATTGGCACACTCAGTCTCGAAGAATAGTAAACTATGATCGCACACCCCGTAGGCCGTGATCATTGGTTTAGCATAACGATTAGGGGCATTGATGGGATGGGGTCCCGTCCTAACACAATTATCACAAAGCTTAGTCGTACATTCGACCGCGGAGTGACCCCTTTCGCTACATCTGTAACAATAGATCTTCTCTTTCTTTCTTGCACCTTTCCTTGTCAGATCTTACGCTGTGGACTCCCACGATACAACATTCTGAGAACGTTAGGTGCCGCCATGAGCACAATCAGCACTCTTCCCTTTCTTCCTTTTTCAAATTGTGTATGCATTCATATGCAGTTAACTCATTGTCATATATACAATGACATAGACTTTGCTGCTGTTCTTCCTCCTGGGGGCATCGTCTTGGAGCAGTGGTTGACTAGAGAGGCCAACAGGTGGAGCGGTGTTACATTGACCGCATTGAAGACGGTTGGTATCAGCGGTGTGGAGCAGTCGAGTCTCAGTGTTGGGCGCGGTTGGATCGACGCGCACGGGCTGGTGTCTCTGTTTGGCGCAGTGCTGACGTCGATGGCATATGGAACTGGCAGTATCTTTGCAGTATTTCCTCCTGGAGATGGGATGGTGAAAGATGGCAGTGGCGGGTCCTAGAGCATGCGCATGTAGTGGACGATATGGGACGCCTAGACCGGATGGTTTTAAGGCCACTTCATTAGACTATGCCTGTTATGCGGATAGAGTATATTTGTATACTCTTAGGTGTAGCGATTTTGTTCGCCTAGTAGGTGGCTTCTGGATAATCCATGTTATCATTTTTTTCAGGCTCCGATGAATAATTAATAAAGATGGTTGTGTGTATCATGTTGATGGAGAGGCTGGGGTAATCCTCTTTCTAAAAAAATATAAGCCAGCCCGGGACAAAAGCGCTTTACTCCTCCAAAATAATTTAGTCCAGAATAGGCCTTATAAAAGACATTACGAAGTGAGATCGGTCTAGTAAGATTTTAAGGGTTTTTAATCTTGGGGCTAAGAACCACCAACATAGTACGTACTATCCACATCCGACATTAGTCCTGTTACAAAAAATTCACGGGTACTATGACATACCGAATTTTTTAGGATGTGCCAATGCTTGATATCAAATCCAGCCGTAAACCTGTCAACTCCCGGAGATTTATTCGGATCCATCATGGAGAGAGCATCTTCTATTTCTGAATCAGAAACTTGCAAACAATCTTTCATTCATTGCATCACTCACTCTATGTATCCACATGAGTGATGATCTGCTCCAGATGCGTATCCTCCTGAACTGTGAAGCGTGTTTCATAAAAATTAATGGCTGCCTCCTCCAGTTCATGTTGTGCCATAATAGTTCTGCCATCATCGGGTTTTAGCGCCTTAGTTTTATTCACTCGAGCCCTCTCCTTGCTTTGAGCATGGAAATACTCAGTGCTTCGATCCCCTTCCCGCAGCCAGTTAATTCTAGAGCGTTGTTTTGCCAGCACTTTTCGCTACCCAAAAGTTCTGAAATCCTCTTCACAAGATATTTTTCTTCAACCGAAGGACCTTTCCATAGTGCCCTTTGCCTGATAGGCAGAACCCTAGCATGGATCTATGCGGCCACTATCAGGTTCACCGCTGTAGGTATACTTCTCCCTCGGCTAGCGAGGTGGGACTAAATATCTAACCGCACTACGGCTGTGCCAGGCACAAGCCTGTCGTGTCGGTTTGTGGTACAAACCGGGACCAGAGACAGACTTTAGTGTCGGTTGGTGGTACAAACCGGGACAAATGGCCCCCTTTCGTCCCGGTTAGTTTCGCAAACTAGGACTACATGTATCTTCTTCCCCGCCATTTGGGCTGCTCAAAACTGACGTGTAGACCTGGTTTGCTGAGTCAACCGGGATGAAAGGATGGAATTGGTGCCAGTTCGGGCCACTAACCGGGATAGAAGGTTTTCGCATATAGGCGGGAGTTGTCGAAATTTCCCCCAAAACTCTCCCTTTGCTCACCACCGCCCCCCGAGCCAGTACGTCCTCGTCGTCGCCGCCCCCGATCCAGTCCTCCTCGTCATCACCACCGTCACCGTCGCCCCGAGCACGTCATCGTCGCCGCCGCCCCCGATCCAGTCCTCCTCGCCGCCGTCGACGCCCCAAGCACGTCGCCGTCGCCGCCTCCGAGCCCGTCGTCGTCGCCCCAAGCGTGTCATCGTCGCCGCCCTGAGCTCGTCGTTGTCGCCGCCCCGAGCCCGTCAGCCCCGGTGAGCTCCTCCTCTGCGTGCACTGCTTGTCGCCACCGTCGCCCCTGCATATTGATGTTCATACAAATTTTGTTCATAGATTATACTAGAGATGTATTCGAGATTAAATTCGAGATGTATTAAGTTGATTATTGGTTCTAAGTGAAAGAAAACCTTTTTGCCTCTTGAGATCTATTGCATTATATATCATAACGTACATCTATGAACTATTTAACATTTGGAAATGAAATATAAAAAGTTTGTGCATGTTTAAAACATAGAAGTTCGTGTAATTCAGTTATTCGTACAAGGAGCTGAAATATTTACAGAAACTATCAAAGAGAACAGTTGTTGGGGAGATAATGCTCGATGATTATTTGTTGTATCTCAACGACACCGATGGTATGGAAGGAGAGGATGACGGCTCAGATGATCGAACAATGGAGGAGGAAGGACATGCTCATGATGGCTCCAGTGAACGAAGGCCGGAGGAAGAAGGAGACCATGATGATGGCTCCAGTGACCGAACGGAGGAGGGAGATGTTGCAAAGTCCGGCGAGGTATATATATTAATTAAGCCCGAAGGTATGTACATATATTAACCCTTATTTCTTCTTTTATATCCCTACGGATCGAGCCAAACTTCGGTAAAGAGACGAGGCCCGAAGAGAAGGTTGTGCATGGATGAAAAGTTCACAATCACAGCACTCGCGGCCGATGGCCTACCGATTGAACCCAAGCTAACCAAGGACGCATTTTTGGCTCAGTGCGGAGCTATTGTTAGGGACAACATCCCAATCAGCGTCAAGCAATGGAAAAAGCCTAAGGGCGGTGACGTCCCTGAAGGTGATTATGTCACCGCTAGGCAGAAAGATGATCTTTGGACCACGCTGAAGGCAAATTTCACCCTAACGCCAGACGAAGATCCGAATAAGCCAGTTATAGAGCCACTGGTCAAGGCGTGTGCTCTTAAGAAGATGGCACATCTTTTCGGGATGTGGAAGAATGATTTGAAATCAATATTTGTCGACAAAGGGAAGACTCCAGAAATCATGGGCTGATTTGAGAAGATAAGAACCATGCCGCAAGTCATCGGAGAAGAGTAAGAAAATGTCAGAGACAAACAAGAACCATGCCGCAAAGAAGCAGTATCACCATCACACGGGGTCAGGTGGCTTCCTCAAAGCCCGGCCGTTGTGGGACAAAGCTGATAATGACCCGATTGCTAAAGGGGTCCAACCACAGACATTGAACTGGCCAAACCGTTCAAGGACTTGGTTCTTCGGGGTTGGAGGAAATTTGGACCCTGAAACAGGGAAGTGTTGTTGGACGAACGAGCAACTTTCAATACCCATGATCAAGCTTCAGAAGTGTACCTCCGCAGCGCAGGAAGGGACGTTAATTACAAACAGAGAGAATGACGAGATGACTAACGCCCTAGGGAATGCTGAGCACCCTGGACAAACACGACGCACACCAGGCTCCATTCCGTGGAAGTTTGGGTTTCCTAACGCAAGCGGTTCCAGAAGATGGGAGAGAAAGAGGAAAGCGGAGCTGAGCGACATGCAGCAGATCAAGGCAAGACTTCAAAAACTAGAGGAACTTGAGAGCCAGCGAGCTGCCGGCCAACCATCTCAGCGGCACGAAGCTACCCTAGAAGGTACCCCACCATCTCAGCGGAGAAGCAGCATGGCTTCCATGCAACCCGTTCAGCATGACTTCACGGCTCGTAGCTACCCCGTGGATACTATCACGGAGGCTCAACGTTGCATGCTTATGATGAAATGTCGGAACCACACTTTCAAGGCGGATGTCGGCTCTGTTGAAACTCCTCAACCCAACGGATCTTGTCACTGCCTTCTGATTCCACATGGCTATGCTGTTGTGATGGTGGATCAAGTAATGGAGGAATTTGAGCAACTCGAGCTTGACCACCCTACAGGTGAAGGGGAGATTCAGCTGGTTTGTGCTGTGGGGAGTACATGTCTATGGCAGAAGGAGTTCATCAAACTTCCAAACTGGACGCCTCCGCCTCCTCCTCCGACGACGACGAGTCAGGGCACTCCGCCTCCTCCCCTTTCTCCTCCTCCTCCTCCGGCGAGTGATCAGGGCACTCCGCTTCCTTCTCCAGCTCCTCCGATGCGTGGGGGCACTTCGCCTCCTCCGGCACGCCAGAGCAGTCCGCCTCCTCCTTCGCCTCGTCGCAACGTCACAAGACAAACGCCGCCGCTTCGTCTCGTCCGGTGCGTTAGAGCAGTCCGCCTCCTTCTCTCAAGCAGAAGAGGGACGCCTCCTTCTCTCTGGCAGCTAGCAGTACAAGCAGAGGCGGGAGGCAATTCAGATACGGTCCATCTCTCAAGCCTCTGGAAAAGTTACCATATGAGAGGACCAAGGAGGAAAACCAGGAGATATGTCATGCAGAATTGAGGGCCCATTTTGCAAAGAAAACTCCACCTCTGATGGAGAAGCTAGATCCGGTGAAAGTGGAGCGCATTATCAATCAACTTCAGCGTCCACCAACGCCTCCGCCGGATTCCAACTATGACCGAATTCTTAAAAAGACATATGCACAAGCGGTGCGGTCGGGAACTACTTCTAGTGATGCAAGGTTAGCAGAACAAACAAGTGGGAAAACAATTCCCGAGCTCGATATCATCGTCGCTAATCAAGCAAAAATGGTGCCCGGTACCAATCCTGATGATTACTTGAGGGATGATGTAATAAAAGAACAATATAAATACGTGCACAGGAAGCCTCTCGTCAAACCTAGTCATCCTGCTCTAACAACGATGATGCACAGATGGCATGAGTGGTACATGAAAACCTACAGGGAGTCTGGGAAAAATGCTATGTATGTGGTAGTGAAACCAGAGCACGAATTCATTGGACTTCCCGTGATTACTATTCAATTTCAGGAGTTCTTTCAGTTATACAATCAACTGCCCTTGACAAACAACTCATGACTTCCTACTGTCTGTAAGTATTACTTCTATAGTTAAGTCTCTAGCTCAGCTTGTTCATTGCATGTATATATAATTATCGTCACTATATATATTATGCAGATTGAAGATCGTCGAATTAAAAAAAGCAGGAATCATCGACGTTGGGTTCATTAGCCCAGATGTCGTAAATGAATTGACGATACGAAACTCAATCAAAGAGACTGAGGAGAACTTGCTAAACTCGTTCCTTATACATCAAAAAAAGGAAATAATCTTTCCTTACAACTTCAAGTGAGTGTTGTTGTCTTCTTGTAAACACGGTTTCTCTTACTCCAGGTTAATTAAGTAATGTAATTGATGAGTTATATATGTGTGCGCAGAGACCATTTTATTTTGCTATCCATTGATGTTGACAGGACATTAGTAAATGTCTTAGACTCGAGATGTAAAGCCGAAGCGGATTATGAGGACATAACTTCAATGCTCAAGAAGTAAGTTCAGGAAATATACCGACACCATATCGGCATGCAACTTTCGTTAATTTCCTGATATCAAGTAATCGTTTTCTTTGCCTAGCAGGGTTTGGACGAAGTTCGTCAATAAGGTTCCCGGTCTAAACAAAGAGTTGCGATTTCTAATTGATTCAAATTTTCATCAATATATCATTACCATGTTTGTTTATCAATTTGATTGAACTATATTCTCATAAAGTGTATGTACCAGAAAGAAGACACTGTTTTATGTGCATACTACGTATGCGAGTTCATTCGCCACTCGACCTCTGAGTGGGTCTTCTCTGAGAAACAATTTCAAGTACGTAAATAATATTCATAATTGTGTTGAGTTTTATTCATATGTATGCATGTATTGACCCCCTTCTTTAAATTAGATATCGCAGATGCAGAATGAACTCCTACCATATGATCGCATACAAGCAATTCAAGAGGAATTGACGGAATTCTTTCTTGACCACGTCATACCTAAAACCGGAGAATGACATGTGGATTTGTCATTGGTTCTTAATTAGAAGATGTTTTGGATTAATTGTAAAAGATGTTATATTATATATATGTAATAGCGTCGGATAGATATACGAAAACTTATTATTCAACCAAGCATGGAGAAAGAGAGGACACTTCTCTCTATTAGCTAGCTAATACAATATGAAACCACTAAATTAAGCGCTCCAAAACCCCACCCAAATCCACCCCCCATTCAAAAAAAATCCAGCTCCGGCCAGATGCTGACGCGTGGATGCCATGTTGTCCCGGTTGGTGTGACCAATCAGGACTAAAGAACCTCGTGCCCGGGCTACCAGCAAAGGCCACATGGAGACCCTTCAATCCCGGTTAGTAAGGGAACCGGGACTAAAGGTTATCGGCTTTAGTCCCGACCCTTTAACCCCGGTTCCAGAATCGGGGCTAATGGGCCTCTGGAACCGGGACAAATGAGCCATTTTCTACTAGTGTATAACATACACATAGTAAAAGACAACTAAAAGCATCCATGCTATGTGTCAAGTTGGGCCTGTCGCTAACCCCCCCCCCCCTTCCTAACACATGTTTACATTATTGATTCGACATCTCCATGACCATGACCTGTGAAACATGGTCATCAACCAATACATGTGATAGTCTTATATTCATATGTGTCCTCACATGAACTCCGACTGGGGACTAGTTTATAATCATTCAAGGATAGAATTTTGCAACCAAGTCTCATACTTGCAAATAAATACAAACGATGCTATTCAATGAACATTCAACAGATCATGGAAAATTCTCTGTCCATAGAATATTCATGTTTTCCTTTGGCTAAGTGTGTACAATAAAATACTAACCAGAGATAACTTAGCTAAGAGGAAAAATGTCGAGGATCCTTCTTGCCTATTCTGCTCTGAACTGGAGTCAGTACAACATCTTTTCTTTGATTGTGTAGTGGCTAAATGCATCTGGATGTTTTTGCGGATTTCTTTCAAATACCAATTTCCTGTTTTAAAGACATCTGTGCCTTGTGGCTGGTTCATAAGAAAAACCAGTTCAGAACATGATTGTGGCTTCCTCCTTATGGAGTATTTGGAGACTAAGAAATGAATTATTTTTTTCAAGGTCAAACTTGAAAAAATCTGGACTGTGTTCTTGTGAAGCTGTGAAGTTTTCTACGATAATGGTCTATTCTCTGCGACGCTACATAGGAGGATGTAGTGTGGCAATTCATCTCTAAACTTGACACATTCACAGGGGAACTTCTGCGCATCGCTTGGAGGAGCTGAATTCTGCAAGTGTTGGTGTTGCTGTTAAATAGCTTTTTATTCTGTTTAGAGGTGATGACTTGACTAAATTCTTGTTTTGAGATATTTTCGGCCTGTGATGGTCTTTGTCAGTGTGAGATATGTAAACTTGGTTATCTGATGCTTCATCAATAAAATGGAGCAGGAGGAGAACCACTTTTATTCAAAAAAAATCAACAGATCATGGATAAAAGGGCATATAATGATCACTCTGTTGCCTGTAGGGTATATTTCTAGCACACTAATGTGTCAGGCGTATTTAATTTGATCTTCTTTACTGCTTTCACGCTTGTACACCCTTTTGTATAATAATGAAGTCACATATATAATACTTTTTGCCCAGTGACCATATCTAAATCAAGACTGGGCTGGACAATAGTGCATAACCTTTTTCTCCATTGTTGCACTTTTTGAAACGCATGTGGTACAAAGTATTCTTTAGCCGTAAAAATTATTCAAGTTCAAAAAATGAAGGAACAAAATTCTCCTAGCAAGCGTTGAGCAATGGAGTGTCAGCATACGGGCCGTTGAGCACACCATTAGCGATGACATTGTACGCCTTCTCCGTCATGTGGATCTGGTCCCAGTTGGCGAACCTCGACGGGTCGGGGCAAACCTTCGCCTTCTGGTCGCAGACATGGCCAGTGCCGTAGGGGCCATTGCCACCACAACATGCTACCAGAGGCTTGTCAATGCCATTCCTGCTAGGATTCTTGATAAACTCCATGAAGGCACCGTAGTAGTTACCGTAGATGATCTTCACACCGGGGTTCTGCGACTTGAGCTTGCTGATCTCTTGTTTCAATAGCTGGTTGTGCATCTGGGAAAACGCGTTGAACCATTTGAGGCAGCCAAACTGGTCGTAGTCCGTGGCTGTGTAGCTCTTGTTACCACTAAGGTAAACAGGTACGCACCCGATGGGGAAGTTCCCCGGGACAAGGATCGTCTTGGCACCGAGCTTGATCACCTCTTGGACACCGGCTCCTATGCGGGCAATCACGTCGGGCATGTACTTGTGGGCCGTTTCCCGGCTGCGTGTATGATCGAAGAACCAGAAGTTGTAGTCGTTGCCGCCAATCTCGCCGAAGACGACCAGGGATTCGCTAAGGAGGCTCTTGGTGGCAGCTGTTCATAAAGGAAAATGGAAGAAATTAACAAAGAACACATACGCATGTTAAGCTGACCGTAACGTATGTTTTTGCCTGCATTACGATACGTACCATCTCCCGGAGCAATCCGTGCGAGCACTCTGTTGAAAGAAGCCAGCTGATCGTCGAGGCACCCGTGCTGCATACTGAAGTTATACCTGGACATGAAGTACTTGGGGTTGAGCGCAATAGAGCCAAACACGGCGAAGTTGGCCCCGGTCGGGAACTTCCCCGTCTTCTCCTCGGGAATGCTCGGCGGCAGCAACGGTAGGCCCAACGCTTGCGCTGACACGACATCAGGCACCAAATTTAGCATGCACACGAAATTCGAACGGTCGGAACACACATGCATGCATCCATGTACTCACCGTAGAAGTCGATGATGAGACGCCCATCGGAGGCACGGCCCGTGGGGCGGTGGAAGTAGGTCTCTCCATAAGGGGGAACAGAGGGTGCACCCGGCGGACTGTTGTGGCTGATATATGCGAAGTTGCCGGTGTCGGTGATGGAGTCACCGAAGGAGAAGATGCGCTTGAAGCAGCCGCACCACCCTAGATCAGCGTTGAGGAGCAGGACAGCCAAGACGAAGACGACTGCAAGGGAAATGGAGCAGTGCCGATTGGAACTCCCCATCTTAGCTATCTGGCTAAACAGGACAAGAGACAGACGCTAGCTATCTGGTTACAAATAGAAATGTTCCAGATCTACGTTTCGTTTAGTATTCCAGATGGGTTACCTTCATCCCCATTTATATTAGAGCGTTATGCGGTCCAAGTTTGTAAATCGGGATGGCCTTTAATTTAATTATGATATTCTTTTAGCAGCATGTATCTTACTACCACACAATTCTTTCCCTACAGTTATATCGCATCATGAAGATATTGCTAAATATAAGTTCTGAAAGATATGATTGGGTTTCTATAGCATTAGTTTATGCACTATATTGGGCAGACTATTGTCTTAAATTATCTTGATTTTCAGCCAATTCATGTCTCACGTGACACTTTTTTTTTACATGGCAGTACCTTCTTTTCCGACAAGAGTATAAACTAAGATTCAAACTAAAACTATGAAAACATAAAAACTTGAGCGAACTAAAGACATTGGCATTACCATAAAAAATAAAATGAAATACACATATAGAATTGATGACAAAACTTGAACATAAATTACACATTTTCACAATATGTAAGAATGAGCTGATAATACGGACATGGAGTATATGAGCTCGAGCTCATATCCTCCTGGATGAATAGTAAAATCGGCAAATATAGTAAAAAATAATAAAACAATTATGAAATTTTGGGCCATGAAACATTGATGTTTTTTTTACATGCTTGCAAAATTTCACGGTAAAATCACATTTGAGGAGGGGTGGACAAAAAACAAAGTCAACGCTCCAAAAATAGTGTTTTTGCAAGAGTTTTGGAGCATCAATTTTGTTTTTTTTTGTCTACACCTCCAGGAATGTGATTCCTTTATGAATTTTTGCATGCATGTAGGAAAAACATCAATGTTTCTTGCCACAAAATTTTAGAATTTTTTGCATAGTTTTATTTTTTTTGAATTTTACTGTTCTTCAGAGAGCATGTGAGCTCGAGCTCACAATAGCACTTTCGTGATAATATTGTAATTTGTTGATAGTAGTATAAGTTCCACACATCTTACATAACTGAGACTATTCAAGATATCCCCGATATGCCAATAAATCTACCAATTTATCGCTTACCGGTGTCTGCCGATAAGATAAATTGGACGATAAATTGACTGATACGCTGATAAATTAGCTGATATGACAATAAATCGGGTGATTTACCCCGTATCCTGAATCGGCCGGTAAGTTCCCGAGAACCGATATCCAAAACATTCAGATTAATCACCTCATATCATATTGATAGTATGGTTTTGCATGCACATACACACATGAACACGTCGAAGATGATTTACGTTTTGCATTGATATCACATGTACACACACGCACACTACACACACAACACACACATGTGTGCGCAGGCACGAGCAGACAACGACACACTTGTACACAAGCAGACACGCACACACACATAAACACGACGTGCACGTGCACACACAAGCACGTACACATACACATAAACCCACATGTACACGCAAAGAAAGAAAAACCCAACTTGGAAGAAAGAAGAAGAAATAACAAAAGCAAATGCACATGAGAAAGAAAAAAAAGGAAATTGATTGTAATAGAAAAAAAATTAGGCGCCTATGTTATAGCAAAAGAGACTATATATACTAGATGGGCATATTAGGCATGCATGATAAATAGCCGTCAAGTAAAACGTGTTTGGTGTTATAAGTTTTTGGAGGAAGCATCAGAGGATTGACGAATCGTTTTAACGTTCACCATATTAGATGAGCATATTAAGAGAGAATCATCAACATAATGAGCAAGTGTATTATGAGAGATCGGGTTGGTTATAGAGGTGAGAACCAACCAGTGATCGAATGGACGGTTAGGTGGGCAGTGGTAGTCTACCTCATCATGGATCAAATCCTACGTTTAGTTCAAGAATAGGACTCTCCCTGATTCTATTGATCAGCCCATGAAGGGGATTTATACAAAACACAACATACTTAGCTCTATATAGGTTAGCATAACGTGCAAGACAAAGTGGAGCATGACGTGCGATATGGGCTATCTATGCAACATGTGGCTCAGTCCTTATGTTGCACTTGTAAAGGGTGTCTTTTAACAGCCCTACAGTCACAATGGGTTCGTCGAAGATGTTGGGAGTAGACCAAAATTCGAGGAAGACGGTCCATGGGAGCCCCTTCATGAGGATGTCAATGAACTATAGGAGATAGAGAGGATCTGTAGAACACGAACATCGTTGAAGAAATCTGCTCACAGACGAAGTGAAAATCTATCTCGATATGCTTTGTCCGCCGATGGTGTACATGGTTGGTGGAGAGGTACACCGCACTCCCGTTGTCGCAATAGACGGTCGTTGCCTTGTTTGGTGGCCTGCCGGAGCTCGTGGAGTAGTTGTCGCAACCAGCATGCCTCTACCACCGTGTTTTCCACGACCATGTACTCTGCCTCTGCACGAGATGGCACCAATGGAGCAACTTATTGTCAAAAGAGGTTGTGGCCCGCCCAGCCCTTAGCAAGTGTAGTAGGGTATTCAGACTAGATTGGGCCGCGAGAGTAAAACTATTGTGCTTTTCTTTCTATTGGCCCGTCCAGGTTCGCTACTGTAACTCGGCCACTACTAGACCATGATAGTGTCTGTTGATGCTTAATGGACTAGGACACGAAGTTGTCACCGATGTAAATGTAGTACCCCAACATAGCCTTTCGTGTGTCGGGGCAGCCAGCCCTTCTGACATCCGAGTACATGATTAACCAGTGGTCGGAGGAGTGCGACATATGAAGCCTTAGCCGCGCGATGGTGGGAATATGCCACAACATCCATTTCAAGACGGTGAAGTGTGGCTCCCGGGGGTCATGCATGAACAAGAAGACCTGCTCAGCAGCATAGAAGATGCCCATGCGCGCAAGTATGAGGTGCTAGAGAGCACCTACCAAAGTGCGGTAGTGCCAAGGATCGGTGACTGGTATCCCGTCGGATGGGGAGAGCTTGGAGTGTGTATCGATGGGCATGCTCACAGGCTTGCAGTTGCTCATGTTCGCGCGCCTGATGACCTGAGAGGTGTACTGATGCTAGGAGTGAAAGATCCCATGAGTGACATTGATCATTGTAAAGTGATAGATGTCACCGTGATCAGCATGGAAAATTCATAGTGGATCTGCATGATATGTTGTTGTTGAAATTAGTAGTGGATTTAGGCCCATAAGAGAATTTCAAAAATCTCCAAGGGCCCATGTAGGTGGTGGCATGACAAGGTGGTGGTGGGAAGTTTAGTCCCACCCCCCTAGTGGAGAAGAAATTGGACCCATTTATAAGGGTCTCTCTTCTACATGCTATTGGAGAGTGAGAAGAGAAGAGGCCCTCGCGCACTCCTCCTCCGCCGCCTGCCGCGCCGCACCGCGAGTTGCGGTTACAGAAGCTAGGAGAGAAAGAGGAAAGCGGAGCTGAGCGACATGCAGCAAATCAAGGCAAGACTGCAAAAACTAGAGGAACTTGAGAGCCAGCGAGCTGCCGGCCAACCATCTCAGCGGCACGAAGCTACCCTAGAAGGTACCCCACCATCTCAGCGGAGAAGCAGTATGGCTTCCATGCAGCCCGTTCAGCATGACTTCACGGCTCGTAGCTACCCCGTGGATACTATCACAGAGGCTCAACGTTGCGTGCTTATGATGAAATGTCGGAACCTCACTTTCAAGGCGGATATCGGCTCTGTTGAACCTCCTCAACCCAACAGAACTTTTCACTGCCTTCTGATTCCACATGGCTATGTTGTTGTGATGGTGAATCAAGTAATGGAGGAATTTGAGCAGCTCAAGTTTGACCACCCTACAGATGAAGGGGAGATTCAGCTGGTTCGTGCTGTGGGGAGTACATGTCTATGGCAGAAGGAGTTCATCAAGCTTCCAAACTGGACGCCTCCGCTTCCTCCGACGACGACGACGAGTCAGGGCACTCCGCCTCCTCCCCTTCCTCCTCCTCCTCCTCTGGCGAGTGATCAGGACACTCCGCCTCCTTCTCCAGCTCCTCCGATGCGTGGGGGCACTTCGCCTCCTCCTTCGCCTCCTCCGACGCGTCAGAGCAGTCCGCCTCCTCCTTCGCCTCATTGGCAATGTCGGAAGACAAACGCCGCCGCTCTGGTTCGTTCGGCACGTCAGAGTATTCCGCCTCCTTCTCTCAAGCAGAAGAGAGACGCATCCTTCTCTCCGGCGGCTAGCAGTACAAGCAGAGGCGGGAGGCAATTGAGATACGATCCATCTCTCAAGCCTCTGGAAAAGTTACCATATGAGATGACCAAGGAGAAAACGAGGAGATATGTCGTGCCGAATTGAGGGCCCATTTTGCAACGAAAACTCCACCTCCGACGGAGAAGCTAGATCCGATGAAAGTGGAGCGCACTATCAATAAACTGCAGTGTCCACCAGCGCCTCCGCCGGATTCCAACTATGAACGCATTCTTAAAAAGACATATGCACAAGCGGTGCGGTCGGGAACTACTTCTAGTGATGCAAGGTTATCAGAGCGGACAAGTGGGAAAACAATTCCCGAGCTCGATATCGTCGTCGCTAATCATCCAGAGATGGTGCCCAGTACCAATCCTGATGATTACTTGGGGATGATGTAACAAAAGAACAATATAAATACGTGCACGGGAAGCCTCTCGACAAACCTGGTCATCCTGCTCTAACAACGATGATGCACAGATTGCATGAGTGGTACATGAAAACCTGCAGGAAGTCTGGAAAAATGATATGTATGTGGCAGTGAAACCAGAGCACGAATTTGTTGGACTTCCCGTGATTACTATTCAATTTGAGGAGTTTTTTCAGTTATACAATCAACTGGCCCTTGACAAACAACTCATGACTTCCTACTGTCTGTAAGTATTACTTTTATAGTTAAGTCTCTAGCTCAGCTCGTTCATTGCATGTATATATAACACTAGTGGGGAGAGGGCCTATAGCCCGGGCCCGTAAGGGGCTTTAGTCCCGGTTCACCAATCGGGACTAAAGGCATAACCTTTTCGTCCCGGCCCTCTTACACGCCGGGACTAAAGGTGCTCCACGTGGGCGCCTCGTAGCGCCCCAGGGGCAGGCCCTTTAGTCCCGGTTCGTTACACGGTCCGGGACTAAATATTTTCAGATTTTGCTCACTTTTGGGTTTTTTTGAATGAAATTATTCTTGGGTTTTAGGGTTTTAGGGTTTAGGTGTTCAGGAGATTAACGTGATGCCTCGTTTGGTGTTCGGGAATTAGTTTTTATATAATTTAAAATAGAAATAATTATGCATATATATATATATATAAGATTAACTTATCTTACAAGCGATCATATATATACAATTATATGGAGATCTGAATTATCAGGACTAGAGCCCGTCTATTCGATTACATGGACGAACATCAGTAATGGCCCTTAGCTACACTAAATCGTTTTTGTCTTCTATAGCTTCCGTCCTCAGAAATCCCGCAAGCTCCTCTGCAACAGCAATCGCGCGTTGCTCTGGTAGGACCTTCGTCCTCATGGTCGTGTGCTATATAAGTAGAGGAGATGAATATGAATATCAATCATGATAACAAAGAATGACGGGTAAAAATAGAGGTGTGAATGTTCATTGCTTACGTCGAATCTGTGATCCTTGAACTCAGAGGTAAACGTGCGAATGGTCTCGCAAACATAGTATCCACATAGATGCGTTCCCCGTGGCTGCTGGTCGCACTTTACGAGAATAGAATATATATAATCAAAATAATAATCTAGCATCATAAATGTATTGAAAATTAATAGAAGTATATCATACTACTACTTACCTGAGCCGCTCTAAAGGTCAGCTTCTCAGGAAAGTTACCGGGAGTCACGGACTTGAACCGATTCCAAACCCTGCCCGACAAGGATAATGATTTGCTAAGTTTTTCATTAATTGATATACCAGAAAATCATCGAAAGAGACCGATAGAGCACAAGAATGATTAAAATTACCCTTGGAGCATGTCCTGCAGGCTTTGGAACTGTTCCAAGGGTCTCGATAATGGGTCGAAGGCATCAACTTTTCCCTTATCAATTTGAATGTCCAACAGAATCCAATGGAAGCTGCACATGTATATATATATACATATATATATATATATATATATATATATATATATATATATATATATATATATATAATATATATATGTCAGTAACTTATCAATTACAATTATAAGTGAATGGACACAACAGAGTAAAGACCCTCACCTGAAGTTGTATGGAAACAGTATGTGGTCACAGAAATTTTGATCTCTTAGAAACCTTAGAAGGTTTTCCTCCGTCTCCTTGGGATAATTAGTTAGCGTCGCTATATGTATTTTGTCTGGATCAATAAACCCAATATTTAGGATGCTCTTACTTTTACACTCCAGAATCTTCATTCTGCATAATAGAGTACAAGTTATATATAGACAATGAATTGAAATAACTAAACAAGTTATATGTAGACAACGAATTGAAAAACTTACAGACAATAGCAACTCATAAGTGATTTGTCGAGGGCGTCGCCATTGTACATATGGAAGAGTTCATCAAAGTTGATATGGATTTCTTCGGAGCGGCCGTAGTACTCCTGTGGGACACTCAGCACGATCATCGTTCTCCCATTCTTTGATTCACTTAAGTACCATTTATGCAAGTAACGCATATTTGTTGGGAGATCATCTTTGCTGACCAAAGGCTCTCCCATGACAAACTGTGGCTTAGGGGCTACCACAGCCTTGGGTAACCTGTCGTCTTGGGAAGCCAGCAAATCTTCAACCGAGATACCACATTCATCCGCCAACTCCTTTGCTTTTTAAAAAGCTTGCACCTGCACCGGAGGGGGAACATTCTCGGTTAACACCTTGAGGGGTGGGATCGACTGTTTGGCCTGTTGTCCAAGCTGAGGAACGTCTGATTTTTTCTTGCTTGTAGTTGAACTTGATTTGCTCCCACTTGCACTTGCACGTGACCTGCTCTTTTTCACTTCCTTCTGCAATGTGCGTGTATAGTCATCAGGCTTATAGTGTAAGTAATACTGTGATGGAGTGGTTATGAAGTCTTTTGTCCATGCTATGTTCTTCTCGGTGTATTTTGGGCAGGGCTCGGGTTCCTTCCTTTTCATCTGCGCATCATGCTGTTCCTTTGCTATCCTTGCGTTTTCCTCGGGGGTACGATCATAAGGTCTGATAGGAAGATTAGCATGAGGTTCCTTTAGGAGGGGCGACAGTTTGCGCTTTGGGGAGCTCTGTCCCTTAGAAATCATCGACGAAGAAGCGTTCGTGCTGGCACGCTTCCGCTTAGTATCATGTGCGGGCGGTGGCGGAGACGGACGGCCCAAGTCCGGCGGCGGTGATCGAGATGGACTCGTGTTGTGCTGGCCGACGTCATGTGGAGGGCTTGGAGGTAATGGAGGTGTAGGTGACCTGCGACGACTCGGAGGCGGTGTTGTCCTTGGGGCCGAGCCTGGAAGCTTGATGTAGTTCTTGTCCCATAGGATGACTCCACCCAGTACTTCTCCGAGTATCCTCTCATCTTCGGGTCCAGCTATGTCGAGCTCCATATCATTAAACCCCGTCATGATTTCATCCACCCCGACTTTAGCAAAGCCGGCTGGAATCTCACGGCCATGCCAGCATGCATCAGGGCTAGAAGGTAAAGCTTGTCCGACGGCCACCTTCATGGATATGTTCTTGAATTTCTTATGGAGTTCACATGATGTTGACTCCTTGATTCCATCCACGGGGTAGCCGGGACCGCCCTCTATAATTCTTCGTTCATCGTCGGGCGGGGCCTCAGATTCAGCCACGCTGCTTTTCCGCTTAGATGGGGCGCCGGTAATATCAACTGCAGGATCTTCCTGGCGCGGTACTCCTCTAAGCTCATTAATCTGCTTCTGTTGCTCGTTAATCCTGGCAAGCAACTGGTTGAACTTGTCATTCTCCTCATCCTGCTGCCGCTTCTTTGCTCTCTCTCGGCTTCTGTAAGTGTCTTGGTCTCTGGCAAACCCAAGCCGCCACGGGTAAGAAGGACCGAAGCCTCGCGTTCGTCCTCCATGTTCGTCATTGCCAAGGACCAGTGTGAGCAAATCTTTATCTCTATCTGCAGTGAACTTTCTTTGTCCCTCCTTAATTTCTTTCACTATCCTTTTCCAATTCTCCCTAGGTATCCTAAGATCGTCATTGCAGATGAGGTCCCCTGTTGTTTCGTCGTACGACCCACCATGCGCAAGGAACCTATTTCTTGCTCTCAATTCCCACTCATCACGGAGTGGTTCAGGTACGACGCCTTTATCTATCAGATCTTGCTCTTTCTTATCCCACTTTGAGATGGCAGTCTCATAGCCCCCTCGCCCCAACTTGTGGTGATATTTCTTCTTGTCGGCATTTATCTTGTTCTTTTCTGATAATGCCTGGGCATCTTCTGACTCCTTGTACTCTTGAAATGCCTTCCAGTGATTCGCCTGCTTGGCTAGATACCCCTCGAATACTGGCACTTTCTGTGTCTTCAGATAGTTTTTCCATAGCTTCTTCTTCCAGCTAAGGAACAGTTCGGCCATCTCCTTCAGAGTCCACTGCTTGACTTTGGCCCTCAGTTTGTCTGCGGCGTCTTCATTCTCACATTCTGGCAGGTTGAAATGTGACATCAGATCATTCCAAAGATTATCTTTGTACCTTTCGACGACATAGTCACTATCGGCTGCCCCTTTGCGCTTGTTCCACTCCCGAACGCTGATCGGGACGTGATCCCTAACGAGAACTCCGCGTTGCTTCTTGAATGTATCAGCAGCATTCTTAGGAAGCTTGGGTTCGTCCGTAGGAAATATCACCTCAAATGTGTAATGCGTCCGTGCATCCAACTTTCTAGTCGGGCCTCGTTTCGTAGTTTTGCTCGATGTGGAGGCCTAAGAGGGAGAAACATTCGTCAAATGAATGTATATGTATACAATATAGAGCTATCTCCAATATTTTTCACATATTACAAGTGATTGTCGAACTTCATATGTATACCTCGCTGGACTTCTCCTCTTCACCGACTTCTCCATCAGTGGAGCTATCACCTTCTCCGTCATTGGAATTATCTCCTGCCCCATCGGCTTCATCTTCGTGTCGCTCGACCTCCATTCCAACGTCCTGGTTTAGATATGACAACGGAGATTCAGCTGGTTCAACGTCGGGGCCGTCTTTGATTATATCTTCCAGAAGTTCTTCCTCTTCGAGGTTCCTGATATGTGGATCCATAGTTCTGCAAAAAACAGATTCTCTTAACCTTTGTACCAAAAACCAAAGTAGGAGTACTTTTCCAATTTGAGACTCCTAGATTTCTGCATAGTATTCAAAGTAGGAGTACTTTTCCAATTTGAGCATTCAATAAGAAAAACCAAATCGTAAAATAAAGTATTATTCAAATTAGCATGCATTCAATTATAAGCTAATACATCATCACTTTTGTCCGTACATCGTCGAATATTATCACTAATACTCCTCGAATACTATCATACATATAGCATCACTAATACATCTAGAACCGTAGCGCCCGACGGGTATCGGCGCGGGCGGTGGACACCCAAAGAGAAGGAACCATCACAGGATCATAGCTCCAGTGAGATCTCCGAAGAACCTGCCAGGTATGCTCGAACCTGCCCTCTAACGCAACCATGTAGCGACGGACGTGCTCATCCTCCTCGCTGACACGGTGACGTACCACCTCCGCGGAGTCCGGAAGCCTCGACACCATCACTGGCCCATGCGACCGCCACCAAACAAGGATCGGGTCAACAACGGGCTGGCTCCTCACCAACCTACGCCCCCCGGAAGGTAGCACCTCCCAATACCAGCCGGGCGGAGCCCAGTCCCGGACAGGGCCCCTCTGATCAAGCAGGTGTCCTCCACCGAGTCGACGACGAGGATGCGGGATAGGCATCGTAAAATGAACTAAAAAAATAAACTAGTTCTATTAATTTTCTTTCTAAAAATAAACTATTAACACTTAAGCATATACAAATGCAAAATTAAACTATTAACACTTAAGCATATACAATAGCAAAATTAAGCAATAATCTAAGAAACACTATTAACACTTAAGCATATACACTATACAATAGCAAAATTCCTCCTCTTCTTATTTTCATTTTTCTTCTCCTCCTCTTCTCTTCTTCTTTTCTTATACACTATACACTATATACACTATAGCAAAATTCCTCCTCTCCTTATACACTATACACTATATACACTATACACTTAAGCATATACACTATACAATATACACTTTTTCTTCTTTTCTTCTCCTCCTCTTCTTATTTTCATTTTTCCTATTCTTATTTTCTTATTTTTGTTCATATTTCTTCTTCTTGTAACCCTAACCTAATTCTAAATATTACTAACCCTAATAATCTAGCACAAACCTAATAACAATAGGAATTAAATGACAAAAAAAAATTCTTTTTCTTCTTTTCTTCTCCTTTTTCTTCTTTTCTTCTCCTTTTTCTTCCTTTCTTCTATATATACTGGCCGGAGTGTTGGGGAGGAGGGGGCGGAGGCTTACCGGCCGGAGGTGTCGACGGCGCGCGGCGAGGAGGACGGCGCGGCGGCGAGGAGGACGGCGCGACAGCGAGGAGGACGGCGCGTTGGCGAGGAGGACGGCAGGCGGCGGCGAGCAGGACGGCGGGCAGCCTGACGGCGTCGGTTAGTTCGTCGTTGTGCCGCGCCGGGCAGGAGAACGAGAGGAAGAAGAAGAGAAATGGATGAATTGGGTTGGAAATTTTTGAAGTCCCATTTATATAGGTGGATCTATAGTCCCGGTGCGTGTCTCGGGCCGGGACTAAAGACGCCCTTTATTCCCGGTTGGTGCCACGACCCGGGACTAAAGGCCTCTTTTCGGGCAGACCAGGAGGCCGGAAGCAGGGGGTCTTTAGTCCCGGGGCGTGGCTCCAGCCGGGACTAAAGGGGTCTTTAGTCCCGGGGCGTGGCTCCACCCAGGACTAAAGCCCCTCCTCGGCTGCACGATAAGTTTAGTCCCACCTCACCAAGCGAGGGGGACAAACACTTGTTTATAAGCCCCGTCGCAGCTTGTCCATCGAGCTCCTCTCTAAAGCAGGCTTACGGTCCTAAACTTACTGAAAATTGAAACTATATTCGAAATTGTGGAGAAAATTCAATCTGAATTCAAAGTGAATTCAGGTCGAATTTTGTCCATGATTTCTCATATAGCTTCAATTTTTTCTATTTTCAAAATTAATTATTCTGACTATCCAAACTATTAACTTATTTTGTTATTTTCAATTAAAAACTATGTTTATTAAAAATTCTTTTTGCATATTTGAGAATTTGACAAAACTATGATAATGAAAAGTGTTTGAAATTGAATAAATAATTCAAAACTATTTTCTATTTTCAAAATTAATTATTTTGACTATCCAAACTATTAAATTATTTTGTTATTTTCAATTAAAAACTATGTTTATTAAAAATTCTTTTTGCATATTTGAGAATTTGACAAAACTATGATAATGAAAAGTGTTTGAAATTGAATAAATAATTCAAAAATATTTTCTATTTTCATAATTAATAATTTTGACTATCCAAACTATTATTTATTTTGTTAGTTTCAATTAAAAACTATGTTTATTAAAAATTCTTTTTGCATATTTGAGAATTTGACAAAACTATGATAATGAAAAGTGTTTCAAATTGAATAAAAAATGGAAAACTATTTTTTATTTTCATAATTAATAATTTTGACTATCCAAACTATTATCGATTTTGTTATTTTGACTTCATTTGGTATATTTTGTGCATTTACTTATTTTTTTTGAGCTAGTTGACCCTGAAATTGAAAAGCACTACAAATGAACTCTGAAAATGTTGAAAGTTGGCATGCTATCATCATTTCACCCACATAGCATGTGTTCAAAATTTGAGAGGGCTACGACAAAAACTGGATGCAGTTCGTGTACAAAAGTGACAATCTCTCTCGAAGTAGCAGGGTTTCGAATGAGAACTCATCTCTTACAAAGGGATTTCATTTTTTTAAAACTTATTTGAACTCCATACTTTTTGTGTGTTCAAAATGAACCATTCAAAGGCACATCACAAAATTTCAACAATTTCTGACTTCATTTGGTATATTTCGTGCATTTACTTTTTTTTGAGCTAGTTGACCCTGAAATTGAAAAGCACTACAAGTGAACTCTGAAAATGTTCAAAGTTGGCATGCTATCATCATTTCACCCACATAGCATGTGTTAAAAAGTTGAGAGGGCTATGACAAAAACTGAATGCAGTTCGTGTACAAAACTGACAATCTCTCTCGAAGTAGGAGGGTTTCGAACGAGAACTCATCTCCTACAAAGGGATTTCATTTTTTTAAAACTTATTTGAACTCCATAATTTTTGTGTGTTCAAAATGCACCATTCAAAGGCACATCACAAAATTTCAACAATTTCTGACTTCATTTGGTATATTTTGTGCATTTACTTAATTTTTTTGAGCTAGTTGACCCTGAAATTGAAAAGCACTACAAATGAACTCTGAAAATGTTGAAAGTTGGCATGCTATCATCATTTCACCCACATAGCATGTGTTAAAAACTTGAGAGGGCTACGACAAAAACTGGATGCAGTTCGTGTACAAAACTGACAATCTCTCTCGAAGTAGTAGGGTTTCGAACGAGAACTCATCTCTTACAAAGGGATTTCATTTTTTTTAAACTTATTTGAACTCCATACTTTTTGTGTGTTCAAAAAACACCATTCAAAGGCACATCATAAAATTTCAACAATTTCTGACTTCATTTGGTATATTTCGTGCATTTACTTATTTTTTTTGAGCTAGTTGACCCTGAAATTGAAAAGCACTACAAATGAACTCTGAAAATGTTCAAAGTTGGCATGCTATCATCATTTCACCCACATAGCATGTGTTAAAAAGTTGAGAGGGCTATGACAAAAACTGAATGCAGTTCGTGTACAAAACTGACAATCTCTCTCGAAGTAGGAGGGTTTCGAACGAGAACTCATCTCCTACAAAGGGATTTCATTTTTTAAAAACTTATTTGAACTCCATAATTTTTGTGTGTTCAAAATGCACCATTCAAAGGCACATCACAAAATTTCAACAATTTCTGACTTCATTTGGTATATTTTGTGCATTTACTTAATTTTTTTGAGCTAGTTGACCCTGAAATTGAAAAGCACTACAAATGAACTCTGAAAATGTTGAAAGTTGGCATGCTATCATCATTTAACCCACATAGCATGTGTTAAAAACTTGAGAGGGCTACGACAAAAACTGGATTCAGTTCGTGTACAAAACTGACAATCTCTCTCGAAGTAGCAGGGTTTCGAACGAGAACTCATCTCTTACAAGGGGATTTCATTTTTTTTAAACTTATTTGAACTCCATACTTTTTGTGTGTTCAAAATGCAACATTCAAAGGCACATCACAACATTTCAACAATTTCTGACTTCATTTGGTATATTTCGTGCATTTACTTATTTTTTTTTGAGCTAGTTGACCCTGAAATTGAAAAGCACTACAAATAAACTCTGAAAATGTTGAAACTTGGCATGCTATCATCATTTCACCCACATAGCATGTGTTAAAATGTTGAGAGGGCTACGACAAAAACTGGATGTAGTTCGTGTACAAAACTGACAATCTCTCTCGAAGTAGCACGGTTTCGAACGAGAACTCATCTCTTACAAAGGGATTTCATTTTTTAAACTTATTTGAACTCCATACTTTTTGTGTGTTCAAAATGCACCATTCAAAGACACATCACAAAATTTCAACAATTTCTGACTTCATTTGGTATATTTCGTGCATTTACTTATTTGTTTTTTGAGCTAGTTGACCCTGAAATTGAAAAGCACTACAAATGAACTCTGAAAATGTTGAAATTTGGCATGCTATCATCATTTCACCCACATAGCATGTGTTAAAAATTTGAGAGGGCTACGACAAAAACTGGATGCAGTTCGTGTACAAAAGTGACAATCTCTCTCGAAGTAGCAGGGTTTCGAACGAGAACTCATCTCTTACAAAGGGATTTCATTTTTTTAAAACTTATTTGAACTCCATACTTTTTGTGTGTTCAAAATGAACCATTCAAAGGCACATCACAAAATTTCAACAATTTCTGACTTCATTTGGTATATTTCGTGCATTTACTTTTTTTGAGCTAGTTGACCCTGAAATTGAAAAGCACTACAAATGAACTCTGAAAATGTTGAAAGTTGGCATGCTATCATCATTTCACCCACATAGCATGTGTTAAAATGTTGAGAGGGCTACCACAAAAACTGGATGCAGTTCGTGTACAAAACTAACAATCTCTCTCGAAGTAGCACGGTTTCGAACGAGAACTCATCTCTTACAAAGGGATTTCATTTTTTAAAACTTATTTGAACTCCATACTTTTTGTGTGTTCAAAATGCACCATTCAAAGACACGTGACAAAATTTCAACAATTTCTGACTTCATTTGGTATATTTCGTGCATTTACTTTTTTTTTTGAGCTAGTTGACTCTGAAATTGAAAAGCACTACAAATGAACTCTGAAAATGTTGAAAGTTGGCATGCTATCATCATTACACCCACATAGCATGTGTTAAAAATTTGAGAGGGCTACGACAAAAACTGGATGCAGTTCGTGTACAAAACTGACAATCTCTCTCGAAGTAGTAGGGTTTCGAACGAGAATTCATCTCTTACAATGGGATTTCATTTTTTTAAAACTTATTTGAACTCCATACTTTTTGTGTGTTCAAAATTCACCATTCAAAGGCACATCACACAATTTCAACAATTTCTGACTTCATTTGGTATATTTCGTGCATTTACTTATTTATTTTTTGAGCTAGTTGACCCTGAAATTGAAAAGCACTACAAATGAACTCCGAAAATGTTGAAAGTTGGCATGCTATCATAATTTCACCCACATAGCATGTGTTAAAAAGTTGAGAGGGCTACGACAAAAACTGGATGCAGTTCGTGTACAAAACTGACAATCTCTCTCGAAGTAGTAGGGTTTCGAACGAGAACTCATCTCTTACAAAGGGATTTCATTTTTTTTAAACTTATTTGAACTCCATACTTTTTGTGTGTTCAAAAAGCACCATTCAAAGGCACATCATAAAATTTCAACAATTTCTGACTTCATTTGGTATATTTCGTGCATTTACTTATTTTTTTTTGAGCTAGTTGACCCTGAAATTGAAAAGCACTACAAATGAACTCTGAAAATGTTCAAAGTTGGCATGCTATCATCATTTCACCCACATAGCATGTGTTAAAAAGTTGAGAGGGCTATGACAAAAACTGAATGCAGTTCGTGTACAAAACTGACAATCTCTCTCGAAGTAGGAGGGTTTCGAACGAGAACTCATCTCCTACAAAGGGATTTCATTTTTTAAAAACTTATTTGAACTCCATAATTTTTGTGTGTTCAAAATGCACCATTCAAAGGCACATCACAAAATTTCAACAATTTCTGACTTCATTTGGTATATTTTGTGCATTTACTTAATTTTTTTGAGCTAGTTGACCCTGAAATTGAAAAGCACTACAAATGAACTCTGAAAATGTTGAAAGTTGGCATGCTATCATCATTTAACCCACATAGCTTGTGTTAAAAAGTTGAGAGGGCTACGACAAAAACTGGATGCAGTTCGTGTACAAAACTGACAATCTCTCTCGAAGTAGTAGGGTTTCGAACGAGAACTCATCTCTTACAAAGGGATTTCATTTTTTTAAACTTATTTGAACTCCATACTTTTTGTCTGTTCAAAATGCACCATTCAAAGGCACATCACAAAATTTCAACAATTTCTGACTTCATTTGGTATATTTCGTGCATTTACTTATTTTTTTTGAGCTAGTTGACCCTGAAACTGAAAAGCACTACAAATGAACTCTGAAAATGTTGAAAGTTGGCATGCTATCATAATTTCACCCACATAGCATGGGTTAAAAAGTTGAGAGGGCTACGACAAAAACTGGATGCAGTTCGTGTACAAAACTGACAATCTCTCTCGAAGTAGGAGGGTTTCGAACGAGAACTCATCTCTTACAAAGGGATTTCATTTTTTAAAAACTTATTTGAACTCCATACTTTGTGTGTTCAAAATGCACCATTCAAAGGCATGTGCAAAATTTCAACAATTTCTGACTTCATTTGGTATATTTCGTGCATTTACTTATTTTTTTTTGAGCTAGTTGACCCTGAAATTGAAAAGCACTACAAATGAACTCTGAAAATGTTGAAAGTTGGCATGCTATAATCATTTCACCCACATAGCATGTGTTAAAAAGTTGAGAGGGCTACGACAAAAACTGGATGCAGTTCGTGTACAAAACTGACAATCTCTCTCGAAGTAGCAGGGTTTCGAACGAGAACTCATCTCTTACAAAGGGATTTCATTTTTTTTAACTTATTTGAACTCCATACTTTTTGTGTGTTCAAAATGCACCATTCAAAGGCACATCACAAAGGGATTTCTTCTTCTCTCATATATGGTGGACACTAGCTCACCTGATTTTTCAACCGTCGATAATGGTCGCTACTCCTACTTCCCCTAGTGCATAACCAATATCTAGCACAAGGAGAAGAAGGAGAAGTGACCCCCACAACAAAAGTGGTTCCGCGGCACGCCACGTGGTTCCGCTGCACGCCATGTGGGACTAATGGTCTTTCATTTTTAAATGATTGTTTTAATCAAAAACAGATCTGTTACAAAAGGGATTTCATTTTTTGAACTTATTTGAACTGAAGACTTTTTGTATATATATATTTGGTCTAAATGCATGATACCATGAAGTTAGAAAGGGCTAAACCATTCAAATGTAGCAAATGAAGTTAGAAAGGGCTAAACCATTCAAATTTGGAAACTATAATGGCACAAACAGAAACTAGACATATATAAATTGGTCCAAGAAGTACATGATACTAGCCCAAACAGTACATAATAATAGCTACCATAGATATATATACAAGTGTTCGACGTTCAGAACACTACTCGTCTGAATCATCTAAATCAGAATGTCCACGTTCCTCGAGGTGACGCTGACCATAGTTGACGACTCGAATCTTGCGGTACAACTCGTATGAAACGTATGCATCTTTTGCTGCATACTGAATGTTGATATCATCAAGTGGGCCCTTCTCCCAAAGTTTGTGCTGATACTTTGGGAAACTGGTCTTCATATCACCATATGACTCGTTGATCAAGGCAACTACCATAGGAGCCATCGAAGTCCTGTCATGTCGAAGCCTGAATATCGTTTGGAGATCAACGAGGCAACCAGCTGGTATCTCAATACCGAAGTTGTGCCTCATCTTCAGCTTGTCGTTCCTTATGTCAACGGAAGCAAAAGTGACGCCGCTGCAAAGGAACTCCATGAGTCCTGGACAATGCTTGTCACTCCTGCAACAGAAACAAATTAAAATGGAACAAATGTTACATACTGTTGCAATAAGGAAACATGTTTCACTACAACTAAAGAGAAACTTATCTTTAGGATTCAAATAGAACATATGCAATGGAACCTAGAGAGATCACTATAGCTATCCAATGGAACCTAGAGAGATCACTAGCTATATGCAATTTTCACTACAACTATGATTTCAATGGAACATATTGAACCTTGGATCAAAGAACACCGCATAAAATTGTATCACTACAACTATGATTTCAATGGAACATATTGAACCAATCAGATTTTTCAGATTATGGAACACTATTCCAATCAGATTGTGTTCCCTTCAACTAATCAAAATTGTTTCACTATAAATATTTGAAGCGAACCAACTATGATTCCAATGGAACATATTAAACACTAGTTCATTCTAATAGATTTTTCAGATTATGGAACACTATTCCAATCAGATTGTGTTCCCCTTCAACTAATCAAAATTGTTTCACTACAACTATTTGAAGGGAACCAACTATGATTCCAATGGAACATATTAAACACTAGTTGATTCTAATACGATTTTTCAGATCATGGAAAACTATTCCAATTAGATTGTGCTCCCCTTCAAGTAATCAAAATTGTTTCACTACAACTATTTGAAGGGAACCAACTATGATTCCAATGGAACATATTACACACTAGTTGATTCTAATACGATTTTTCAGATTATGGAACACTATTCCAATTAGATTGTGCTCGCCTTCAACTAATCAAAATTATTTCACTACAACTATTTGAAGGGAACCAACTATGATTGAAACAAATAAAGTTATACAATGTCATTATCTTGGATCAAAGAAAGCCTCAAAACTTACCTCGCCCATTGGAAGATCAAGACATGGCTTGCGAAGCATATTTGGATGACGGCAACACCGCGTTGATCGGCCGTGTACTCCAGATCAAGCCCGAAGAACTTCTCATGATCCGCTGTGTGGTCAAACCATCGTTCCTTCAACTGTTGAAGGAAAAAACGGCACCTCCCTGCTCAGGTTCGTGTACACGACACGGAGCTTCGTCGTGCCATGCGCGACCACCTCATGAAAGCTAGTTGGCATGGTGGAAGAAGAGAAGGGAAGAAGAGAGGAGAAAAATAGAGAGGGCGACGCGCGAGAGAAGAAGAACAGAGAAATGGCGACTGTATGCTTCGGTTCGTGCTTTTCATCGCCCGAAACGACGCGGGATGCAAACTATTTCGGCCTTTAATCCCGGGTTGAGCCACCAACCGGGACTAAAGAGGTATACCAAACGGTTGCCACCACTACGGCAGGCCACGTGTTAGGCTTTTAGTCCCGGGTTGAGCCACCAACCGGGACTAAAGAAGTATACCAACCGTCGCCACAACCACGGCAGGCCACGTGTTAGGCCTTTAGTCCCGGGTTGAGCCACCAACCGGGACTAAAGGGGGATACGAACGGTTGCCACCACCACTGCCCGCCGCGTAGCCCTTTAGTCCCGGTTTGGGACACGAACCGGGACTAAAGGATCCTTACGGGCCGGGACTAAAGCCTCGAGGGAGGCATTGAGAATTGGGGCGACGTGGCCGGGCCTTTAGTCCCGGCCCAGAGGCAGGCCGGGACTAAATGGTCCAGGCCAAAGGCCCGTTTTCTACTAGTGTAATTATCCTCACTATATATATTATGCAGGTTGAAGATCGTCGAATTAAAAAAAGTAGGAAATCGTCGACGTTGGGTTCATTAGCCCAGATGTCGTAAATGAATTGACGATACGGAACTCAATCAAAGAGACCGAGGAGAACTTGCTAAACTCGTTCCTTATACATCAAAAAAGGGAAATAATCTTTCCTTACAACTTCAAGTGAGTGTTGTTGTCTTCTCTGTAAACTCGGTTTCGCTTACTCCAGGTTAATTAAGTAATGTAATTGATGACTTATATATGCGTGCGCAGAGACCACTTTATTCTGTTATCCATTGACGTTGGCAGGGCATTAGTAAATGTCTTAGACTCGAGACGTAAAGCCGAAGAGGATTATGAGGACATAACTGCAATGCTCAAGAAGTAAGTCAGTCAATATACCGAGACCATATCGGCATGAAACTTTCGTTAATTTCCTGATATCAAGTAATCATTTTCTTTGCCTAGCAGGGTTTGGATGAAGTTCGCCAATAAGGTTCCCGGTCTATACAAAGAGTTGTGATTTACACACCCCAAATTAAGTAGTACTAGCTAGTTCCGCGCATTTCTATTTGATTCAAATTTTCATCAATATATCATTACCATGTTTGTTTATCAATTTGATTGAACTCTATTCTTGTAAAGTGTATGTACCAAAAACAAGACACTGTTTTATAAGCATACTACGTATGCGAGTTCATTCGCCACTCAACCTCTGAGTGGGTCTTCTCTGAGAACCAATTTCAAGTACGTAAATAATATTCACAATTGTGTTGAGTTTTATTCATATATATGCATATATTGACCCCCCCCCCTTCTTTAAATTAGATCACGCAGATGCGGGATGAATTCCTACCATATGATCGCATACGAGCAATTCAATAGGAATTGGCGGAATTCTTTCTTGACCACGTCATACCTAAAGACGGAGGCTGGCATGTGGATTTGTCATTGGATCTTAATTAGATAATGTTTTGGATTAATTGTAAAAGATGTTATATTATATATATGTAATAGCATCGGATAGATATACGAAAACTTGTTGTTCGACCAAGCATGGAGAAAGAGAGGATACTTCTCTCTATTAGCTAGCTAACACAATATAAAACCACTAAATTAACGCTCCACAACCCCATCCAAACCCACCCCGATTCAAAAAAAAACCAAAACCCCAACTCCGGCCAGATGCTGACGCGTGGATGCCATGTTGTCCCGGTTGGTGTGACCAATCGGGACTAAAGAACCTCGTGCCCGGGCTACCCGCAGAGGCCACGTGAAGACCCTTCAATCGCGATTAGTAAGGGAACCGGGACTAAAGGTTATGGGCATTAGTCCCGACCCTTTAGCCCCGGTTCCAAAACCGGGGCTAATGGGCCTCTGGAACCGGGACACATGAGCGTTCCTTCCTTAGGAAGTCAACCGTATACACGTTGTCCTCCAGACGCACTAGATTCCGAGGAAATCATGGTGAAGCGTTTCTAGGCCATGATGTAATATTGCACCTACCTGGATGACTTATTGGACCATAGCAACTAGTAGGCCCTGCACGAGCCTAAGAATGTCAACCTTTTTCTGAAACAATGACACTAAAATTCAAAACAAATTAGATCTCTCCTTCTTCTTTGCTAGCCCTTTTCTTATTCTGTTCGCCCCCTTCCTGTGGCGGTGCTTGCTTCTGTCGGTTGTCAAAAACGCGAGTACATGACCACATCCTTGCACGCTCCTGTCGGTCGTCAGCCTCACACATGCGCTTAGCACTCATCTTGGCTGCTAGAGTTTGCACCCGATGTGGACGAATGTAGGAGTAGATGACTGCTAGATGTAGGAGTAGTTTGCACCTGATTTCCCGGCCACCCGCCTAGTCACTCTCGCACTCTCTTTCTCTTTCTCTCTCTCTCATCTTATATGATCTGGATGACTGATCCTGCTGCAAGGGTTCTTCCCTTTTAAGCGAGTGTTCATAATTGATGATGGTAATAAAGCCCCAATTTAAGCCCAAAGTAGGAATTAAGATTAACAATTGAGTGGCTGCCATACTTCTTTTCTCTCGAATTTGAACTTTATTTATATGAATCTTGTGTGCCCCAAATCTCTCAAGCCCCAGGTTAATCTGTTTACCAATTTTACAAAATATAACACTATCTTCTTCATTTGCAGTTTCACTAATATTACGTTGCTCCGAGTGAACAAAAATCGATTTGCCCAACGGCCTTTTGTTTGGTTGTTGCTAAGACACAACTTGTCGTTTTCCCCTAAAAGTAACAATACGATGTAGTTTTCACCTACTATATTAGCACTACTATCGCCAATAATAGATTTGACTCTATGATCATTATATTAATCTTTTTATGATCATCATATTAATCGTGGAAAAATGTTATACTATATATGCCACTTTTGTTACTTTGATAACATATTGTGTTAGTTAAAGTTTACACTGGATAATGAAAATCTCAGATGGCAACACGTATTTCTGAAATGAGGAAGTATTTTCGTTTCCAGCACAAAAACATAAAAAACATGATAGCAATTTACATTTGGCAGGGGCTGACAGCCACTGGACTATGTGTGTACGGTTATATTATTATCTGCAACAAGAAAGACCAAATGAGTGAGTGACAAAGCTATAAGCGGGTGCCCTTTTTCCAATCGATCATGACAAAATATTTCATATATTTCTCTGATGGTTTCTGTTCTTTCTTTCTGCAGCATCCTCTACGTCATCCTTTTCCTATGCATGTTTTACATCCGTTATTTCAATCATGTGCGTACGTCATTGTCTGTGTTGTTTGACACGTCCACTGCCTGCACTGACTGACCAGGTTGCTAACAGCCAATGATAAACACCTCCAACTCCAAGGCAACTAAAGCCCAATCCAAGATAGACAAAGTTGAAACGAGCAGCCCAGTAAGGAAAAAAAGACTTCTTAACAAGTGCAAAACATTTCAGTGAAGCGCATTCTACCCTCTAGTACGAACGTATTCATGTGACAGACCCAACCATTTCATTCATGACCAATTCTTATGGCGATACAATAATAAATATTCCAAGAAGTGCGCGTAACAGATCTTGGTAGCAGCAACATTTCTTCAGGTCTCAAAGGAAATTCTCCTAGCAAGCGTGGAGCAACGGGATGTCCGCATACGGGCCGTTGAGCACCCCATGGGCGATGACACTGTAGGCCTTCTCTGTCATGTGAACCTGGTCCCAGTTGGCGAACCTGGATGGGTCGCGGCAAACCTTCGCATTGAGGTCGCAATCATGGCCGGTGCCATAGGGGCCGTTGCCACCACAACACGCCACCAGGGGGTCATTGATGCCATTCCTCTTGGGGTTCCTGACAAACTCCATGGCGGCGCCATAGTAGTCGGCGTAGATGATCTTCACGCCAGGGTTGCGAGATTTGAGCCGGCCAACCTCCTTCTTCAATAGTTGGTTGTGCTTCTGAGAGAACTCGTTGTACCACTTGAGGCAGCCGAACTGGTCATAGTCCGCGGACATGTTAGTCTTGTGCCCACTGAGGTAAACCGGGACGCACCCGATGGGGAAGTTTCCCGGAACAAGGATCGTCTTGGCGCCGAGGTTGATCACCTCTTGGACGCCGGAGCCAATGCGGGAGATCACATCCGGCATGAACTCATACGGTGTGTCACGGCTGCGATCACGATCGTAGAACCAGAAGTTATAGTCGTTGCCGCCGATCTCGCCAAAGACGATGAGGGACTCTCTAAGGAGACTCTTGGTGGCAGCTGATCACACACACATAAAGGAATTAGCTGATTAATACAAGAAGAATGTAATACTCCCTCCATTTCAAAATATGTCTTTTTAATGATTTCATTAGGGGACTACATACGGAGCAAAATGAGTAAATCTGCACTCTAAAATATGTCTCTATTCATCAATATGTAGTCTTTTAATGGAACCTCTAATTTATATTTAGTAAAGGAGGAAGTATGTGGTAAAGACGATGCATGCATCCATGCACATATATTTTGTTGCATGAGTGCATACCTTTTCCAGGAGCTATCCGTGCGAGCACTGCCTTGAAGGAACCGAGCTGCCATTCGAGGCAAACGTGCCCCATATTGAAGTTATACCTTTTACTGTAGTAGTCGGGGCACAGGGCAACAGAGCCTGACACGGCGAAGTTGGCACCGGTGGGGAATTGCCCCGTCTTCTCCTCGGGCCCACTCGGCGGCAGGAGTGGCAGGCCCAACGCTTGCGTTGACACATGTACCAAATTCAGAAAATCGAGCACGAGTGAACTACAGTTGCGTGTGTGTACGTGCACTTACCGTAGAAGTCCACAATGAGTCGCCCGTCGGAGCAGCGGCCCATGGGATGGTGGAAGTAGGTTCCTCCATAAGGGGGCTTCCACATCGAACCTGAACGAAAGTTGCCGGTGTCGATAATGGAGTCGCCGAAGGCGAAGATGCGCTTAAAGCAGCCACATGACCCGAGATCGGCGTTAGGCAACAGGACTCCAAAGACGAAGAGGAGAGCCATGGAAACGATACTCCCCATTTTAGATTTCGCGGCTTAAGAATAGAAGTGTTGCAGATCTACTTTTTGTTTTGTATTCAAGATGGGTTCCATTGCTTCCCTTTTATAGAACATTATGTGCACGAGCGTGTATAAAGATGTATGGACATCACTAATATATTTTTAGTGGGATATACATTACAATCCGCAATATTTCCATGGAATTAAATGGTTGGTGCATTATGAAGACAATTAAAATATCAATCAGTTACAAATGAAGTCTTTCTGCAATTAAATTGGTTTGACATTCTTTCACAAAAAAGGTGTCTTATCTTACTCCACCACAATATTTCCCTGCAATTAAATTTGTTTGCTTTCTGAAGATAGAAAAAAATTCTCTTCTATATATACGAATGTAGTATCTATGAGATACAAGATTTTGCTTTCATGGCATTAATTCATGCACTATATATGTGCAATTGTGCATGTATGATATATAGTCAGTATTCAGAACGTGTTTGTCCTTGTAAGTTCACAGATGACGCTGAGAACAGGATTAATTGAGGAAATGTTTGTAATATTTTCCACATTTAATGAGTATATTGAGATAAATTGAATATACATCTTGTAAAAACTTTATACGAGTATATTAATTTGTGAATATTGAAGTAAAACCTCAATATTTAATCAATTAATGATGATTTTATACATCGTCGACAAACTTAAAAGGACAAATACATTTTAGTTTTGCCATATAGAGTGGATGAATTAATGGCATAATCAATCAAATCTTATCTTCGAGAAATAGTGCATTTGTATACAAGTTACGCCACACTTGATGATCGAGAAATTGATGCCCCCCTCTGATTAGATCCAACTAGTCGCCCGCCGTGCACCTGCACGGCCTAGCCTCTATAGTTATACGTATTTGCTAATAAATTTATATTATTATCTATATTGCAAGTGTTTAAATTTCAAATATGCTACATTTGGATAGACACTAAGTTATTCTAACAATGATATATCAGAAAATAAAAACACGTATTGTAAACTTCATTATAGGGAAGAGTGTGCATCTGATTTCTCATGTATGTTGCGCAAACTGTCATCACTGGTCTAAATGAAGCCTTCACGTAATAGTAGCAACATGCACCTCTTTGTTGCTTTGACAACACCTACTAAGGGATGAAGAGAGTATGAATTAAACTGGACTATATGGCAAGATATACATCTTCGTGATTTATTTAATCCACATTGTAGCACATATAACACAACTCAACAAAAGTTAGGATAAATATATAGTAAACACATACCGCTCAACAAATTCGACGTATGAGAGGCATGTGCTGCATGGGAAGTTTAATTTTTCCAAGGATGATGTATATATCAATTATTTACATATATAAAATTATTAGAATATGTACGTGGTATTTTTAAAGATAATTCTAGTGCCTAATATTTAAGTCGATATGTGTTCCATTTGCTAACCAACCCGAGGCTAGATGATTAGGTGCACAATGGTATCCCAAGCCCACCAGAGTTCAATTGCTAGGCCTGACACCAGTGCTCACATTTTTCTTGGATTTATTTCAGGACTTCTCGCAATATGCGTTTGTTGGAAGGAGATGTTCTCATCGACTACGAAGGCATCTATGGCAACTTTGTTAATCTCAATATGATATGTTGGCCTAGTCTATTGTAGGTGCTCATAGGTGTAGGATATGCGTGTGTGAGTTTATAGAAATGATTGTATATGCGTATGTATGAGTGTCCGCGTCTGTGCTATATCAAAAAAGATATGTGTTCCATTTAGTATTGGATCAAATAATTTAAAATTATATTACTTTGTTGCGGCCAGTGTATATATGCACCCCAACTACAATGGTACTCATACTATTATATAATATATATACATTTCTTCTTATGCATTAGGCAATGTTCGTGTCTTCACTCTTAACCTACAAACACAATGCTATACTTAATTGACGATGTATCTGTCTAGCACCATATTAAATAATAGAGTATCTCATAATACTTGAAAATATTTTACACCTAAAATTTTAAAATTAATGAACGCGGTCATGATATAATCCTATTTGAAATATATAGTATGGTTAACATATCAAGATATATGACATTCATAGTAGTCTATAAGCATTTTTTTTATATTCATGCCTAATTTATTTAGTTGGCAAGATCTACTTTCGTACAATGATTTTTTTAATTATGCACAGGATTAATTAGTTTTTATGCGTGTGTGAGTTTATAGAAATGATTGTATGTGCGTATGTATGATTGTCCGCGTCTGTGCTATATCAAAAAAGATATGTGTTCCATTTAGTATTGGATCAAATATTTTAAAATTATATTACTTTTTGCAGCCAGTGTATATATGCACCGCAACTACAATGGTACTCATACTATTATATAATATACATTTCTTCTTATGCATTAGGCAATGTTCGTGTATTCACTCTTAACCTACAAACACAATGCTATACTTAATTGACGTTGTATCTATCTAGCACCATATTAAATAATAGAGTATCTCATAATACTTGAAAAATATTTTACACCTAAATTTAAAAATTAATAAACGCGGTCATGATATAATCCTATTGGAAATATATAGTATGGTTAACATATCAAGATATATGACATTCATAGCAGTCTATAAGCATTTTTTTATATTCATGCCTAATTTATTTAGTTGACAAGATCTACTTTTCGTACAATGATATTTTTTTAATCATGCATGGGCTTAATTAGTTTTTATTAGTTGATACATCAGTGTTGATAACTTGCATGTGTAATTTTTTTGTCTACTAAGCGGACATCAATTGGTTTTTATTTCCATGCAAATTGGGATGTATGATTTTTTTTGTAGCTTGGGCTGTGAACACATTTAGGTTGTATACTAGTAAAATAACCCGTGCGTTGCCACGGAAGAAAAAAAAACATAATCTCCAATGATGGTGACCACATTATGTTCACATATCATCGCTTGATTTAAAAAATTTGTGCACAAATGTAAGAAAATGTTTCTTCTTTTAAATTTATTCACAAGTTGAAGCAATCTTTACATTTTCAAAAAATATATATCATGGTTGTCAAAAATCTTGGTAACTCAAAGATTTATTCTGAATTTCAAAAACATTTCTTAGCAAACATACAATAATAATCCGATCCATCCAACAGTTAATTCTTCAAAATTCACACATGTATATTGTCACAAAGACTTAGAAGCATTAATGTTTAACTACATACATTAGATCTTTCGTGAACAATTTTACAAATATGGAAACAATTTTAAAATTGAGAACATTTTTTACAATTTACAGACATTTAGTAAAAATCGTGAATATTTTTTATATTTTGAACGGGTTTAAATATTTTCTTTCGAATTGGCGACCAATTCAAGAAAAGACGAACATAATTTTTTATGTTGCAGGATTTTATTTTAAATTCACAAACATTTTTTGAAACGCATGAAGTTTTTAAGAATAAACAAACATTTTTATAAACCAGTAATATATTTATTAAATTCATGGACTTGTTTTGGAATTTGCAAAAAAAAAAAAAATCCGGCACTTTTTTTTAACCCTATTTTTAATTCAAAATAAAAAGTCGTCAGCATTTTAATTCAAAATTCCTATTTTTGAAAATGCAAAAGTTTTTGTAATTCTAAATTATTTAAAATATAAATAAACAAAAATGGAACGGAAAATTTTAAATAAAAAAAAACTATCAAAACAGGCATTAGCTATTTTGAAAATTTTAGAACATTTTTTAAATGGATTAACATATTTTGAATTAGAAATCATTTTATTAAATGCCTTTAATAATTTTTAATACATGGAATTGTATTTGAGAGCATGGACTTTCTTATTGTACAAACATTTTTCTAAAATTGCAAACATTTTATTGTATATGCGAGCATTTTTCACAAAACTCCGAGCAGTTTTTGAAGTCACAAACATTTTAATTTTTTAAATATGTTGATTTATAATTTTCAGTTTATTAAAATATTAAAGATTATTTGAAGTTCTAAATTATTTAAAATAAAAATAAAACGGAACTGAAAATAAATAAATAAAGGGAACTAAAAGCAGGCGCCTGTGCATGGGCCGGCCCATATGGTGTGCTGGAAATTCTCCCAGCATGCAGAGTGAAATATAGAAGGTTTTTACATGGGCCGGCCTAGTCCAAGATTTTTCGCTTTGTGAAACGTTTTTAATTACTTACCGGTGGCATGATGGGTAATTTATGCAAACTTTAGGGGTAGTTTTCAAGATGGACGACCAGAAACCGTATTTGCTTTATTATTAGAGAAAGATAAGTATGTGGGATTTTTTCAAGGAAAAGGTACGTGCTTCTTTCTGGTAACATAGACGTGCAACTTTAGGACTCTTAGTTTGGGCTCCATGCTTAGGACTCTTTTTCAAGGAGAAGGCATGTGCGATTAGGACTCTTATTTTTAGGTGCAAGTTTGATCTTTCATTTTAAGTACGTGGAGATAAAAGAATCTTTTTTGCTACATGATCCATGTTTTTTAACATACGTGATAAGGCAGGGTTCTCCTTTTTTTCTAAGAGTGGATATCCCTTACATACGTGGTGATTTTTCAAAAGCAAGTCACAACCTTTAAGTAGATCTTGACCATTAAATTTAATATCTAATGGCAATATTAATCTTGATGATGTGGATTAACGTAAAGTCTAGAAAGGTGCCTCCAATTAGTAAATAAAAGATGGATTTTTAGAGGTATGTGATAGGGTGTTGTTTTAGAAGGCCAACAATGTGGTGAACATGGAAAGTTGCACTGAAGTAAAATTTACATATTTTTCACAAATTTTCAGGACTATGGGTAAGACTCTTCGTCCACATACTTGCCAGTGAATTCCTCATTTCATGTTAGACTAACATGTTGGCCCAGACTAAAAGTACTTGCAAATTTTGTCCCAAATTAAATTTAGTGGCTAATGTGTAGATAGAACATATCGATGTAATGGTAGGAACTTATCTTTCCGAATTATATCATGATTTTTAAAAGTAAATGTAGAAAAACAATAGTGTAGAAACTTCCACGGGTTGGATTCAACGGCTTAATATCTTGTAATTACATACCTTGATATCTCCATAATTTATGTGGAATCTTCAACATCAGCGATATCGAGTATCCTTAGCAATGTCTTCCCGCCTCTATACCTCTTCACTTCATGTGTTCCTCGATCCAATGGATAGAGAACCAACCATCAGTATATATGTTCTGTGTGTAGACCTGAGTCCTCTCCTCTCAGTATGTGAACTTTCTCCTACGCTCCAAACAATTATGTGACTGTCCTCGTACCATGAGTGGAACCGGGTATCCGGGAATGCGAATGGCCGAACCTTTATATTGGCCTCAGGGTGTCGCTTTGAGCATACATGTCTCTCTGAGAATAGACATCTTGCCACTAACGAACGCATTGGTTCAAGTCCACATTGTCTCTTCAATTAATTTGAACGAAATTAGCACCATTTATATTTTCATTGACGCATCTACCATTCTGAGCTTGAAAATTAATAGCGAGACCAAAGAGGGAAATTGAAACCTGATTTTAATCAAGTAGTAGAATCTAAAATGTTATTAAAATAATTCTCTAATTTAAAATAGCCATATGTAATATTGGAAAACACATTGCAGCAAAATATTTTGTATTGTGGTTTATACATGATACACAAGAGGATAGTAATGGCGTGTAAGGATTTTAGGATACACTGCATTTTCTATGATCCAATCTACTAGTACAAATAGGCCCATCACTGGTCGGAAATCTCAAGTGGCTCAACAAGAAATCCCGCTAGGGATGGGCCTCCGTGGAACAGCTGCATGAGCAGTTAACGGTTTAGATTAAGAGGTTGTTTGGTTAGTGACAGCTCTGGCCTGCCAATCATGGACTCGATAAATAACTGGCGCGTGATTTCGCTTTCAATGACTTACCATAAAGTTGGCTCGAAATTGTATGGGGCTGTTGTAGAGGTGTGGGCGCACGAATTATTTGGTCTTCATCCAAATGACATGCAAGGCTGGGTTCATGACCAATTTTGCTTCGAGGGTATCTTACGGAAATGATTCAAACAACTCCTAAAACATACCCCTTCATTGTAAATGCAAAATTGTCTATTTGATGCTGACTTTGCACAAGTTTTCTGAAGTATAGGACCGTGTCCACTATCATGCTCGAGTGCAATATAAAGATTAGTTTGTTTGTATTTATCAATTGGTATGTACTTATCAAATTTGAACTAAAACCACGACAAACAATATGATACAGAGGGTGAATAGGTCAATTCCTTGTTAATGTAAAGTGACGTAAACTAATGAGTTGGCCACACATGGACCGGCATGTCACATAATGACAAGACACGATGCAAATTAAGCATGCCAGTAGAAAAATGTTAATGGAAATGCAACCACTGGATGAATATATTTATTTTCGGACACAAGAGAATATCTATCATGCATAGTCTTATCGTATCCAGGTTAGGATAACCTTATTATCCGACGAAGTTGCAATTAGACGACATCTATAGTAGATGTAAGATGGTGCTTGGTGCAGAAAAAAATTAAAGGAGCAAAATAAATACAGTTGTAATAACAAACATGGATATTGCATGGCATGTTCTTCCAGCCGTGGAACACGAACCAAAACTACTTGAAATATAGTAATGACGTATCTTATGATGGAGCGGCGTTTACTAAGGGGTGATGGGTGGAGAAACCGAGGAAGGAGGAGGACGAGCTAAAACGAGATAGGAATTATATCTCATGTGGGAAAACAAAAGGAAACGAGTGGAAGATAAGACCACATGATAAACGATAAGAGAGCGGAAGCAGCAGATGGGCCCAGCATCTACGTGGAGTGGCGGATCTAGGATTTGGAGTAATCCGGAGCGGACTTTTAAAGGAACCAAAAAATCAATGCCACGGTACAATTATTAAATAAGACATTCAACAAAATATTTGACCAAGTAGTATGGAATCAGGCAAGATGATCAACAAAACTAATTATTCAAAGTAGTTTAATTATCAGTAGCTAGGCAGAAAAAAATAGCACAAGAGAATATGCATATAAATTCTAACTTGGAGTTCTAAAATCTTCCATTTGGATAATTTGACAAGTAATCAAAGAATGATACAATGGAACGGTAGAAGTACTCCTTGGAACAAGGCAAGATTAGGAGGAGAATGAGAGTGGAAGAACCTACTGATTACTGCCTTGTTGGCTGCTAATTGCAATATCGAGCGGGGTGTGTTGTTATGGAAATGATGTCTTCCGAGACGGCGGTGCCATGAGCAGGAACGGGTGGACTTTATCCTTGCACATCCAGCGCCGCGGCGAGACAGCAAGTCTGCATGTGTGGAGGTGTGATTGATGACTTAATGGATTTTCTGGATCCATCGTCCATTGCAAATTGGTGGAGCGTCAAGGCTCAATTTTGTATAGATACAATTGGCTTAAGTTCAACTGGGCTGTACTGCCAATTTCTGTTACTTAGGTGACAGCCCAAATCATAAAACAAAATGGTATGTTCGTCTTCCTGTCCGATCTTCCTGGAGTTGCAAAATGTACATACCTCAAAACAAGAACAGAGTATCGCTCTCGCCCCCATGATGGCCAATATAGTACATGGGTACTCCTAGGTTCCAAAATTTTACCTAGGGCGGCCGCCGCTACATGACTCCGTGCTGGATCCTCCCCTCTCTACGTGTCGCATAGCGCAACCAACGGAATCATCATCCGGCTAAAGAGCCCCCTTGAAGAAGACATATTTATTTTTATGGCCTAATAATCCGGCCATCGAATAAACATCTTTATTATGTATAACAATGCAAACATTAAGTCAAAAAAAGCAAACACTATCTTCTCTAAACATATAGTAACATAAAATAAACACGGGCCCATTCCCATCACACAATTAGACCTAATAATCTAACAAATATCCTTAACCTAATCCATTTTTATGTGCACTTAACAATTCACATTAACTGACCATACTCCAGCTCAAAGGGAAATAGGATCGTGCACCACACGCCCCACAACTTCAACCGTCGCCCCGGACACCAGATACACACACGGATGGCGGACGAGCATAGGAAGGAGTAGCCACGCTCCAGGATGAAGAGGACAATGTTCTCGTCGACCTAGGTATAAGCGTCATGTTCGCACTAAATGGCGGCTAGTGCACGCTGGTGATTTCTGCCGCAATCCAACGCATGCCGATGTGCTAGAGACCGTGGCCGAGAAGGTGGTGGACGCGTACTATGGCGACGCCTTTGGGGAACATAGGAGCGAGCTCGGCGATGTCAAAGAGGAGATAGGATGCGATATGCTGCAGCCAGAAGTGTAGGGGGCGTGAGTCGGAGGTGCACAAGTACACCAACCCCCTTCGTCTTTGCAGGCAAGCATCTTCGAAACGGCGCTAGAGCTGCTCGTTCTTCCCAACGACAACGTCGTCAAGATGTTCATCGACATCGTTCAGGTTCTCTTTACGCTTGCTCATAGTCCCTTTTTTGTTGTTAGTTTTTTAGCCGGGCTAATGCCCTTTCTATTAATACCGAGATAACAGAAATACTTCCGAGTTCAAAAGTCTGACTAGAAAAAAAGGGAAAAGGAAAAGAGAGCTCAAGCACTCCAGGGAAACCCACAACAAACATTTGCAATTGTAACTGGCCCTTATACTAATACTTACAAAAAAGTTTGGGATATTCAACATAAACAACTTATGAAGCCATTGAGGAAATGCGATAACAAGAAATTTAATCATGTGTGGGTTCGGTTTCAACGCGGAGCAGAGTTATAAAACTGCAAAGTGGCATGATGCACTGGCTCTCATTTGTTTCTATTAGCCATCGAGATGTGTCAGGGTTCAATGGCAAAATATTGCTAGTAGTTCACATTCTCCTCTACTGAAGGCCATTATTATTTGAAACCTTCCCAATAGATACACTAGGTTTACGAAGAAACAATAGGTATATATTTATTTATTTTAAAATTCACCAGTGGCAGTGGGGATTAGTCAATACTTAACATATGCGATAATCAGATATTTCATACAGGGGTAGTCACACAGACATAAAGCATGTATGTACTATAGCAAAATTACCTTCATCAATAGGTGCCAATATGTTTGGAGATTTCACTGGTGCAGTTACGTGTATAAGTGAAATCGTTTCCCGTAATAAGCTTAGCAACTCCTTGCAGCGTCTTGTTCCTCACATCAATAGCAATCACCACTTCCATCTGGTCTTGTGGGCAGGCCTTAGAAAGCATGTACACAACATCATCGTCCATGCTCGAGGTGGGATAACCAATGATGAGATGTTGTAGTAATGTTGATTGGGTGGGGTTGTCGCTGATGTTATGCCGCCTAGGCAGCTGCTCAGAATGGATTGGCTGGACAGCGATGTCAGCAACGTCAATGGTGAGGTCAAGGCGCCATTCCTTCCACGAAGGAAATGTGGTGGCACAATCAAGGCTCCAGGTCCTGAACTTCCATCCTGTACAAGGTTCGTTGCACCGTCTGTCATGACGCTTTTGGCGAAACCAGTCCATATATAGAACTCATCAGGAGGAGGATTTCTTGGTGGGCAGACTTTGATCTCAACGTACTTGATGACATCCTTGAGCAGGCTGACGGCGATGTCCCAATATTTCTACGAGCGGCTTCTGTGGTAGAGTCTCCAGTTACCCCTGGCCGGCAGCGGCAGCGGTATGCCGATGAGAAGGGGATTCTCATCGAACACATTGCAGAGGAGGATGACACGCCAGAGGTCAATCCAGCAGACCATGCCACGCCCGAGCATGATCACCTTGGTTGTCTCGTGGTACGGCGCACCGTCCACAGGGCGCACCGCGTCCCTCAGCGGATCTGCCACTGACACGACCTTGGAGGTCCACCCCTCGTGAGGCCTGGAGGAGGAGCGGTACAGGCAGAGATCGAACTCCGATTCGTTGAGCCTGCCGTCCTCCCTGAGGCTCACAATGAGGCACCTGCTGGTGAGAATGGCGACGGCGGCGAGTCCGCCGAGGCTGAGGAGGGCGACCTCCTGGTCGCGGAAGCGGTGGGGGTACGGATGCGGAAGAAGGTCCAGCGATGGGGACCGATGGTGCGCCCTGTAGAGGAAGTAGTCGCAGTAACGCGGACCGAACAGGACGGAGGAGCTGACGGAAAGGCAGAAGAGGATGAGATCGGCCTCCGCGGTGATGACGGTGGGTGCCAAGGAGAAATCGGCGGGTCCGTGGCCCGGGCAGTGGACGCAGAAGTGGGAGACGTGGGGAGGGCGGGCCGTGCAGAAGGAGACCTCGATGCGGTGGCTCGTGGTGGTGGAGCTATGGGCGAAGCTGGCGTTCGGGCATTCAGCGATGTAGTCCAGGGTGTCGAGGAGGATCCAGTGCTGGTGGAGCTATGGGTAGTGAAGGCGGACTAAGGACGGTGGCCGCCATGGCTTTTCCTTGGTGTGGAATGGCTCTGTCGTCTGTGGGCTGTGGCGGCGCTGATTGGGAAAGGGGTGTTTGTAGTCCGATCTCTCTGGTACTAAGCCCCGTGTGGTAGGTTAGATTTCGTTGTTAATTGTCCTTCCTGGTAACTGATTCCCGTAGACTTAGCATCTTCCTAATAATGCTAAAAAACCATAAAAATTGCTAGTCTAAAACTGCTGATGAGTATTTGTTTCCTAAAATATTTTGATTAATCCCACTTTTTGTGCGAAAATATTTTTTGAAAGTACTATTATGTCTCACAATTAAATCCAATAAATAGTTACCATTTTTATTATATATAAATGCATTTTCTTTACTAAGAAAACATTCTTGGTGTGCAGAAACATCACTTTGGAATGGCGTCAAATCCCATTTTCTACGGGAAAAACTTTGGGAAACTAAAATTATGTCTCATACTTAAATTCGGCAATTATATATGATATTCTAAATGAAATTTGTTTTTTTTTGGTCGTGAAAACTTCTGATCTATTCACCGTCAATCATTATAGTACACGAGATTGCTAACTTTCAGTCGTCTGGAATATAGCAATAGTTGTGGACGACCTCGGGATCGGTCGATCCGCTTCTCTCACACGACCCCCAGTTTGTTTTAGGACTGATTTTTTTTTCTTCTGCTGAAAACCGTCTCCTTCTACTGAAAACCATAGTACGTCCGAGTTTTTTTGTTTTTTATTCACATCAAGATTCAATCCTTGTACCCCTCATGACGTAACTCAACTAACCAACCAGCTCACCTATGTACCATTTCGCTAGTAAAAAATAGGGCTTTGGTTCGAAGCATTAATCATGGTTCGCTTTTGAACCGGGACTAATGCTGCCACTAGTCCCGATTCGTGAGGCTAGGCTTTAGTCCCGGTTAATTAGCACACTTTTGGTAAATTCAAACAAACTTTTCGTAAATCCAAGCAACACTTTCGTAAATCCAAGCAAACTTTTAATAATTCCAAGCAACGCTTTCGTAAATCCAAGCAAACTTTTCGTAAATCCAAGCAAACTTTTCGTAAATTCAAACAACCTTTTCATAAATCTAAACAACCTGTTCTAAACTTAACATATGAGTTGATTGAGAACAAGAAACGAGATATTGACATTTTGCTAGAATAGGTACTTATGTTATAAATTCTGAGGAATGCCTTTAGTTACTGTTTGAAAAAAGGTTACAAAATATAGAATGATAATAATTAGTGTAGTCACGAACCTAGTAATAGAAACATTTAAGCGCCGATTGAAAAGGACGACAATTTTTTTGATTGTGTGCTAGTTTGCATCTAGTTCCTTGCTTTCATGGATGGCCGGGCATGAAACGACCGACCTCTCTCTCTCTCCCTCTCCCTCCCGCCCTCCCTCTCTCCCTCTCTCTCCCTAAGATGACCCTACTATTATCATGCATGCTTGCCCCAAGTTTGTTGCACATGTTAAACTATGTAGTGCAAATAAATAGCTTACCCCATGTGGGTGCCAAGGAGAAATCGGCGGGTCCGTGGCCCGGGCAGTGGACGCAGAAGTGGGAGACGTGGGGAGGGCGGGCCGTGCAGAAGGAGACCTTGATGCGGTGGCTCGTGGTGGTGGAGCTATGGGCGAAGCTGGCGTTGGGGCATTCGGCGATATAGCCCAGGGTGTCGAGGAGGATCCAGTTTGGCGGATCTTGGCCCTCGCCCTCGTCCTTGGGTAGTGAAGACGGACTAAGGACGGTGGCCGCCATGGCTTTTCCTTGGGGTGGAATAGCTCTGTCCTCTCTGGCGGCGCTGATTGGTCGTCCGATCTCTCTGCTACTAAGCCCCGTGTGGTAGGTTAGATTTCCGCATGTAGTCGCGTCGATTGAAATGGACGACAAATTTTTCTGTGAATGTTTATGACCATGGTTTGTTGGATGGTTGACATGACAATGTAACATAAATTATGATCATTGAATATTTAGATGCAGTTGAGATTGAGAAAAATATGGTTTTAGGGCCCCATTATTTTGTCTTGCCCCGGGCCCCCAAAATCTCAGGACTGGCCTTGAGTATTTCTGCACAGTGCGGACGTATTTGGCTATGAAAGATTATAAAAAAGAACATATGTCGAATTATCCATGTCAATATAATTTCTATGCAAATATACATAAACATAATCAATACATTGAATTACTTGTCCAACATCAACTATTTGATCAAGTGTGAAAATATTCATTGAGAGTTGACAATCACAAAAGATGTTAAAGATCGTCAATTTTCTCTTCCTTGCACTAAAATTTCATGAATTGTTTATTTGACCAATGTTGCGTTTGTTAAATTATAATAGATTTTAATGTCTAAACCCATTATCTTGAACGTGGTTTCATACTCACGGTTTGTATACCGAGATCATAGATTTGAGCATGGAGTTTTTCAACTTTAACATGTAGGTGATTGATTGCCTTCCACGCATTTGTCCTCACGGATGAATTTCTCATCGTGTGCTAGTTTGCATCTAGTTCCTTGCTTTCATGGATGGTCGGGCATGAGACGACCTCTCTATCTCCCTCTCCCTCTCCCTCCCTCTCTCTCTCACTCTCTCCCTCTCCCTCTCTCTCCCTATCTATCTATCTATCTATCTATCTCTCCCTCTCCCTCTCCCTCTCCCTCTCTCCCTCTCTCTCTCTCTCTCTCTCTCTCTCTCTCTATATATATATATATATATATATATATATATATATATATAATTTTTAAAATCTCAGTTTTCGAGATTTACTGTTAATATGATTATATTAACATGTGTGCTGCAGTCAAAATAATAAACAAGATTTCACACCTCTCATCAATAAATCCATGGAAACATGTAATGTAATTAATGTTTCCTAATGCAAGTTTCATTTGTGTTCTTCATAATGTATTTATTTCACCCAATAGTTCTACAAAAACAGAGATACAGCTAGGCTGTGTGCTCATTAATTGCATGGGTTGATGACTGGTTCATGACTAATTGAGATGGTGATACATGAATAAAAATTCCAGGAAGCTAGCGCGTGAAACAGATCTTGGTTGCAACAAACATGTCTTCATGCCTCAAAAGGAAATTCTCCTAGCAAGCATGGAGCAAAGGTATGTCTGCATACGGACCGTTGAGCACCCCGTTGGCGATGACATTGTATGCCTTCTCCGTCATGTGAACCTGGTCCCAGTTGGCGAACCTGGACGGTTCGCGGCAAATCTTTGCGTTCTGGTCGCACCCATGGCCGGTGCCATAGGGGCCGTTGCCACCACAACACGCCACCAGAGGGTTGTCGACGCCGTTCCTCTTGGGGTTCCTGACAAACTCCATGGCGGCGCCATAGTAGTCTGCATAGATGATCTTCACGCTGGGGTTGCGAGACCTGAGCCGGCCGATCTCCACCTTCAACAACTGGTTATGCTTCTGGGAGAATGCGTTATACCACTTGAGGCAGCTGAACTGGTCGTAGTCTGTAGACTTGTTGCTCTTGTGATCATTCAAGTAAACTGGGATGCACCCAATGGGGAAGTTCCCCGGAACAAGGATGGTCTTTGCGCCGAGGTTAATCACCTCCTGGACGCCGGCACCTATGCGGGTTATTACGTCAGGCATGTACTCATGGGGCGTATTCCTACTGCGGCGAGGATCAAAGAACCAGAAGTTATAGTCGTTGCCGCCGATCTCGCCAAAGACGACCAGCGAATCGCTGAGGAGACTTTTGGTGGCAGCTGATCACACAAACAACAAGAATTAGCTGACTAATGCAAGAAAAAACGAGTAATAATATTTTGTTGCATGAGTACCGTACCTTTTCCAGGAGCTATCCGTGCGAGCACTGTCTTGAAGGAACGGAGCTGTGAGTCGAGGCAAGCGTGCCCCATACTTAAGTTATACCTTTTCCGGTAGTAGTCCGGGCTCAGCGCAAACGAGCCCCACACGGCGAAGTTGGCACCGGTCGGGAACTTCCCCGTATTCTCCTCAGGCCCGCTCGGCGGCAGCAGTGGCAGGCCCAATGCTTGTGCTGACAGACGCACCAAATTTAGAAATCGAGCATGAGTGAGTACAGTCACCAGCGTGCGAACGTGCACTCACCATAGAAGTCGATGATTAGACGCCCGTCGGAGCAGCGGCCAGTGGGGTGGTGGAAGTAGGTCCCTCCATAAGGAGGCATCCACATCGAACCTGTGCGGAAGTTGCCGGTGTCAATGATGGAGTCGCCGAAGGCGAAGATGCGCTTGAAGCAGCCGCACGATCCAACATCGGCATTGAGCAACATGACTCCAAAGACGAAGAGGAGGGCCATGGAAATGATACTCCCCATTTTAGCACTAGCAGACTAATAAGATTAGAAGTGTTGAGGATCTACTTTTTGTTTTGTCTTCCAGATGGGTTTCATTGCTTCCCTTTTATAGCACATTATGTGCTAGAGCGTGTATCAAGATGTATCAATATTACACTTTTTTGTGGGTATACCTTACAACCCCGCAATATTTCCAAGCAATTTAATCGTTGTTGCATTGTGAAGATATCACAATTAAATCTCAATCAGTTTCAAATGCAGTCTTTCTACAATTATTTTGGTGTGTTATCTTACTAGTACACCATGATATTTCCCTGCAATTAAATTTGAGGGAATTGTAGAGATTTCAAAAACTATATATCTCTTATATAGAAATATACTATTTGTGAAAGAGAAGATTTGGCTTTTATGACATAATTAATGCACAATATATATGTGCAATTTTGCATATATGATATATAGTCAGCATCCAAGACGTGTGTGTCCTTGTATGTTTTTAGATGGCACAGACTTCAGGATTAATTGAAGAAATATTTTAATATTTGCTCCATATAATGGGCATATTGAGATTTTTTTAATATTTGCCACACTTAATGAGTATATTTAGGAAATATTTAGTCTTAAATGTGGTGAATATTCAAATATAACCTCTATTTCATCAGTTAATACTGATGTCATACATCGCCCAAAAACTTACACAGACAAATGCGTTTTACAGGATGAAATTATATCATGCATGCACATATATAGAGTGGATGTATTAATGACTTAAACTATCAAATCTTATCTTCTAGACATACTGCATATGTATAGAACAGAAAAGATATGCCACACTTGATGATCGACAAGTTGTTGTCCCCCTGTGATTAGATCCAGCGGATTTCTAGAGGTATGTGATAGCGCGTCATTTTATAAGGATAACAGTGTCCCGAACAAGGAAAATTGCACTGAAGTACAATTTACAATTATTTTTTTGAAATATTGGTAAGATCCTCTGTTCACATACTTGCAAGTGTAATCCTCATATTGGCCCATAGTAAAAACTACTTGCAAACATTGTCTCTTGAATCAACGTGCATGGAATTAATACCATATATTTTTCTTGGACACATACACCATACTCAATTCGAATATCAATAGCGAGAGTAAAGAGGGAAACAGAATTCAGATTTTAATCCAGTAACAGAACCAAGTAACTGTTATTAAGACCATTTTGTAATTTATATTAGCCATATCAAATTTTTGGAAACAGATTGTAGATTTTTTTTCGTTGTGGTTTATACATGATACATGAGAGGATCGAGTAATGGGATGAAGGATTTTAGGATACACCACATTTTCTCTGATCCAATATATTAGTACAAAAAGGCCCATCACTAGTTGGAAGTCTCAAGTGGGTCAACAAGAAAACACCCTAGAGATTTTTTTTTATTTAGAAAAGGAGGTTAAGACCCCCGACCTCTACATCAATCGATGCATACAACAATCTTTATTACTTATTCAACAAAGGTCTGACAAGAACATACATCAAACCATCTGAAGCCCCCTCTCAGACCTACAAAACGCGATAATGTGGAGTGCTCTCACTCCCCATATCTAAAGCCGGTGTCGTCGCCGATCCATCCACATAACGTATCGGAACTAACAGCCGGTGCAGCAGATCTAAAGCGTACACCACATGCACACGTTTTAGAAGCCGCCATCATCATCGAACCGCTGACCCATCTTCAGAAGAGATATCCGCATCATCCTTGCCAGTCCGGCCATCGGTCGACGCCACCACGGCGCCCAACGTCACCACCTCCCTGCGCTCGTCCATCCAGACGCGAAGACTCTGTAAGATCTATCGTGAGTAGCACCTGTCGACCAGGCATGACAAAGCGTAGCACCTATCGGCCAGTCATGACCTAACATCACAAACGAAGCTCCGTGCAGGACGAAGACGCTCCACCTCTTGCCTCTGTCTTCCAGCACTACTCCACAAACGATGCTCCCTAGAGAGGAACGACACCGCAATGCCGTCATCGTCCGATCTGGAAAACCAGATCCTAGGGTTTCCCCCGGAGCAGCACGGGTGGATCAACAGTAATTATAGAACGAAGGCTTCATCAAGGTAACGGCGTAGAATGCCGCCATCGTCCGTCGTCGGCTCGATTTTCACCGGCAACTATGTCTCCCCACCACCTGGCCCGTCATCCCCGACGGAGGGGACGCCGCCACCATCGATCCGGGTTAGCCGTTACCGTCGCCACCGCCAAGACCAGATCCAGGCCCCACCTCACCCAAATGCTAGATCCGGCCAGCAAGCACCAGGAGAGCCACCTGGAACCGGCGCAGGCGCGGACTGGAACAGATCGGGCCGGTTTGAAGCTTCACCTCAGAGGCCCGACGGACTGCGAGACGCCACGCTGTACCGTCGTCCGCGACCACCATGCTGCCCGCACAGCCATGGAGGACGCCCACCAGTACCCGCCGACGCCGCCCGTCGTCTAGGCGACGCCGCGCGCCACCGGCTGGAGCCGAAGCACTTCATCCAGAGAGGAGGCGCTAGATCCTCGCCGCCACCTTCATCGGGGCCACGCGCCAGTGCCGCGGCACCCTCTGGCAGCGGTTGAGGGGAGGGAGAGAGGGGGGAAAGCGCGGCGGCGGCGCTAGGGTTACCCCCGAGTCGCCACAGAGGGGGCGACGGCGGGGAAGACTCTGCTCGGTCCCTTCCAAACGCCCTAGAGATGAGGCTCTCTAAAACGCTGTATGAGCGATCAATGGTTGATATTAAGAGGTTGTTTGTTTTGTGACAGCTCTAGCCTGCCAATCGTTGGCTCACCAAAAAATTGCCGCAGGATTTTACCTCACACGACTTACAAAAAAGTTGGCTCAGAATTGTACTAGGGCTGGCGTAGAGGTGTGGGCGCTCCAATTTGTCATCCAAATAAGGATATCAAAAATGAAATGAAACAATTATATTCCTCCATCTGTTCTTCTTCCCAAAGTTGATCCTACTCCTTACCTCTATCTCTGAGATGCTGCAACAGTTTATAGGGTACTACAAGCTCATCCGTGCAGGCGATCCGTTTTGTTGATGGAGTCATCCATGGTGGTTTGGGACCGTACGCAAAAAACAACTTGTTTGACTAAAAACTACTTGATTGGTTCCAACCAAAAATAGGGAATATTTGGGAACCCCTTCCCTACCCGAGCCCACCTTACCCGTAGCCAGGGGCGGACCCAGGAAAAAATTTAAGAGGGGGCAAAGTATGACCAAATTCATGAACCAACAAGAAAAGGACCCTTGTAAAAAAATGTAGGCGTAATCACTTTATTCCTGACAATCATGTTCTTTTAAAAATGAAAGGAACTAACCAGTAAACACTTGAGACAATGAATCTTATCAGCATAACAATAAATTGTTTCAAAGTTGCAGAAGAGAACATTGAGATATTTTTCTAACACTCTAGTCTACAACCTGCAACAGAAACGAAAACATGATCAAATCGAGGAAGAGTGAAAACATTGAAGAAGGTCGGTATTAAGAAAAAAGAAGAGCTTTAGGTAGCACATTACCTTTCGTTTCATCCCACGACGATCTTGAACTGCATGAAAACGCTTAACTATCACTTCATTGGAAATTTTGCTCAACAAATCTTTTTCAACAAAGCAGATAAGGCAATGATTCATAAAATCATCACTGATTTTGTTACGTAGAGCATTCTTCACAATCTTCATAGCTGAGAAGCACCTCTCAACGGTTGCAGTGGCAACAGGCAAAGTTAATGCAAGTTTTATAAGTTGGTATACCAAAGGATAAGAAAGATGCTTCTTTGTAGTCACCATCATTTCAGCCAGATCTCCAATATTATCCAAGCTAGCAAACCTTGTATCATGGGTTACATTGTCGAGATAGAGATCAAGTTCATGCTCAAGACTCACCAAATCATTGAAGTCATCGGGGTAAAACTGAGCCAATTTCATAAGTTTCGCAACATTGTAGTGACAGAACTGATCACTTGGACTCAAAGCTGACATACAACAAAGTAACTCAGAATTTGTAACATTGAATCTTCCATTTAACTCTTCTACCAACATATCTAGGACAGCAAAGAAACAATCAATTCGATAATGATGCTCGTTGTTAATGCCGGTCCTTTGCCTTATCTTCTTTGGATTCACATAATGATCTTCCATGTGCATTACTAAAATCCCATTCTTCTCACAAAAAGAACGTACCTTGTTCAGAAGATCATTCCAACCATTCTCAGATCTAAGATTTTGTAGCTCTCTCTTAGTGGATTCCACATCTGACATGGCATTAACAATGTCCACATCCTTTCTCTGAAAGGTTTTAGATAGCCCATTTGTTAAAGCAAATATGGTCATCATCATGTGTAGATAGAATGCAGAATCAAATGATTGAAAATATTTTAGAATCCCACTGGCTTGACGTTTCTTAATAGGATCGGTACCATCTTCCTCAACATATTCTAGCACTTTAATCACTGATGGAAACATCTTTGACAAACCTACCAAAGTTCTGTAGTGAGAGTTCCATCTAGTGTCTCCCGGCCTCTGAAGAGAAAGTTCTTGATTGAGTCCAGTTCCTGTAGCAATCTCGCCCTTACCAATTGCTTTCCTCACTTCTTCTTGATGATCCGCTCTAAGTTTATCCTTTCGCTTACAAGATGATCCAACAACCGTCACCATAAGTGATATCATATCAAAGAAGTCTCCCACATCAGCAATTTTTTTTGCAATGGCGACAACAACCAAGTTAAGTTTGTGAGCAAAACAATGTACAAAATAAGCTGAACTGTTCTCTCTCATAATTTTTGCTTGCAAACCATTAAACTCACCAGCTAAATTACTTGCACCGTCGTACCCTTGTCCTCTCACTTGTTTTAGACTCAAACCAAACTTTGCAATCATGAAATCAATTTTGGACTTGAGAAAAATAGATGTTGTCTCCTCAACGTGAACAACACCTACAAACCTCTCATATGACAATCCACCACTCACGTAACGTAGAACCAATGCCATTTGTTCTTTGTCAGAAATATCTCGACACTCGTCAACCAATAAGCTGAACACATCACTCCCAATTTCTTGCAAAATACATGATAAGATTTCTTCTGCAAAGCATTCAGTGATACTTTTCTGAATTTTTGGAGACAACATTTGATTATTATGTGGGGCATTTTTGAATGCCTTGGCTACAACTTCATTCTAACCAATAGTATACTCCATCAACTGTAGATAGTTACCTTTGTTTACCGAATCCTCTGATTCATCATGACCACGAAATGATTGTCCCTGATGCAACAAGTATCGACAAACATCAATTGCAGCATTGACCCGAATTAGATGCTCAATTTTCTCAATTTCAGTTTGCTTCTGTAAGGCTGCCGGGATTGATTGATCTATATTTAATAGATCCTCGCAGTTTTTTACTGCTCTATAGTGGAAACTGTTGCGATCACCTACATGAGACAGAAATGTTTCTGGCTTCTTCCAGTTGTGAAAACCATCTACTATAAATGCATCATGCCCAGGTTTGTTTCCTTTGATGTTGTCCCTGAATAAATAGCAACACAAGCAATATGCCTTTTCCTCTGCCTCACAATACTCTAGCCAATTACCACCATAATCCTCATACCAATCATGATTAAAATACCTATTGGTTTTTCCAAACATCCTTGGCTTAAATTTTTTAGGAAGAGGTCGATGGGGCCCCCACATCAAGTACTTCCTTCTTATATCCTCATGTTGATTGGGATTGTAATCTACAATCCTTTTCCTCTTAGATGGATCCCTAGGAAGTTTGTCTAAATCAACTAGTTCAGGCATCTTAGTACTAGAACTTGTTGATTTTTGAAAAAATCTCTCCATTAGCTGATTAGATTCCCTGTATTTATTATATACACAAGTTAACAAGGCTAAGATTATCTTTGCCATAGAAGCAAACGAACAAAAAAGTTTGAAAAAAAGTTTATAGAGATTAGCGTTTACCTCGATCTTGATCTCAATTGAAAATTTGAAATTAGGGAATCGCAAAAGATGAGATTGTCAAGTGCTGCCGATATCCAGTGCAACTTTCGCTGTGAAGGAAGGGCGATTGGGGCGGCGGCCGTCGGCCGACAGCACGGCGCAGGCGCAGCGAACAGGCGAGGCGGCGACTATGCGGCTGCGCGGTGGTTTGCGTTGCGTCAGGGGACTGCGTTGCGTGCGTATAGGATACTAAGGATAGGCAGCGCCGCAGGGGTTGACCACTGACCGGCTGGGCTACGTGCGTAACGTGCCTGACCGGCTGAAACCTTATACGTACTAATTCCTATTTGATGGGCCTAATCAGTCCTGGGCCTAATGACTAATATTGTTATGTTCGCGCTTTAAAAAATTCATAAAGGATAAGCTTAGTGGGGGCAGGTCATTAGACTTAGTGGGGGCATTAATGAACCGTATCCTAGCCTATAAACCGGTACAAAAAATCAAGTGGGGGCAGCTGCCCCATAAGTCCTAACGTAGGTCCGCCACTGCCCGTAGCAGGGTATCGGGAGCGGCTGGCATCGCCTACAGCGATCCTGTTCACAGATTCATCCTCTCCTCTACCCCGGTGACGACGTGACGTGTTGTGATGGTGAGTTCATCCCCTACGCCTTCTTCATTCTCTGCCTTGCAGTCTCTAATCCCAGTCTCTACTTTTCTCCTGTGTATGATGAATCCGTCTACGACTTATATACGCCATGTTTGACGAGCTGGCCGCCTGGCTTCAGTAGCTGGAGGGAGTGGGACGAGGATGCGGCGTTGCCTGAGTATATGAAGGCGATGTACTCGGCCACTCGGTCGACGTCGACTGAGGCAGCAGCTCTTGTGATGAAGGAACAAGGCTACGACGTGCTTCCGCTCTACAAGCAAGCAGTAAGAAGATTGAACCGTTGATGTGCGTTTCCAACCCACATGCGTCAACAGGCCCAACCGGAGAGCAACACCGACTTATGAAAGGCCTTGGGCCCTCTCCTCCTAAAAAACTAGCCTATTAGGAGGGGACACCCTCACCCTTATAAGTTGTGTTATGTCTCCTCCCACAACCGATGTGGGACTAAACCCAACAAGTGGTATCAGAGCCCAGGTGTCTGGAATAGATCTCGATAGACTCACGGGTGGTCGGTCATGGTTGGTGGGCTGGAGACGCTGGTATTAGCGGGGCCATGGGTGACCGATGTGTGAGGGGAAGATTGTTGGGTTTAGTCTGTTGGGGAACGTTGCATGGGAAACAAAAATTTTCCTACGCGCACGAAGACCTATCATGGTGATGTCCATCTACGAGAGGGGATGAGTGATCTACGTACCCTTGTAGATCGTACAGCAGAAGCGTTAGTGAACGCGGTTGATGTAGTGGAACGTCCTCACGTCCCTCGATCCGCCCCGCGAACAATCCCGCGATCAGTCCCACGATCTAGTACCGAACGGACGGCACCTCCGCGTTCAGCACACGTACAGCTCGACGATGATCTCGGCCTTCTTGATCCAGCAAGAGAGACGGAGAGGTAGAAGAGTTCTCCGGCAGCGTGACGGCGCTCCGGAGGTTGGTGATGACCTTGTCTCAGCAGGGCTTCGCCCGAGCTCCGCAGAAACGCGATCTAGAGGAAAAACCGTGGAGGTATGTGGTCGGGCTGCCGTGGAAAAGTCGTCTCAAATCAGCCCTAAAACCTCCGTATATATAGGTGGGAGGGAGGAGACCTTGCCTTGGGGCTCAAGGAGCCCCAAGGGGGTCGGCCGAGTCCAAGGGGGGAAGACTCCCCCCCCAAACCGAGTTGGACTTGGTTTGGTGGGTGGGAGTCCTTCCCTTCCTTCCCACCTCCTTTTTTTTTCTTTCTCTTTGATTTTCTCTTGTATGGCGCATAGGGCCCTCTTGGGCTGTCCCACCAGCCCACTAAGGGCTGGTGCGCCACCCTCATGGCCTATGGGCTTCCCCGGGGTGGGTTGCCCCCCCGGTGAACTCCCGGAACCCATTCGTCATTCCCGGTACATTCCCGGTAACTCCGAAAACCTTCAGGTAATCAAATGAGGTCATCCTATATATCAATCTTCATTTCCGGACCATTCCGGAAACCCTCGTGACGTCCGTGATCTCATCCGGGACTCCGGACAACATTCGTTAACCAACCATATAACTCAAATACGCATAAAACAACGTCGAACCTTAAGTGTGCAGACCCTGCGGGTTCGAGAACTATGTAGACATGACCCGGGAGACTCCTCGGTCAATATCCAATAGCGGGACCTGGATGCCCATATTGGATCCTACATATTCTACGAAGATCTTATCGTTTGGACCTCAGTGTCAAGGATTCATATAATCCCGTATGTCATTCCCTTTGTCCTTCGGTATGTTACTTGCCCGAGATTCGATCGTCAGTATCCGCATACCTATTTCAATCTCGTTTACCGGCAAGTCTCTTTACTCGTTCCGTAATACAAGATCCCGCAACTTACACTAAGTTACATTGCTTGCAAGGCTTGTGTGTGATGTTGTATTACCGAGTGGGCCCCGAGATACCTCTCCGTCACACGGAGTGACAAATCCGAGTCTTGATCCATACTAACTCAACTAACACCTTCGGAGATACCTGTAGAGCATCTTTATAGTCACCCAGTTACGTTGCGACGTTTGATACACACAAAGTATTCCTCCGGTGTCAGTGAGTTATATGATCTCATGGTCATAGGAATAAATACTTGACACGCACAAAACAGTAGCAACAAAATGACACGATCAACATGCTACGTCTATTAGTTTGGGTCTAGTCCATCACGTGATTCTCCTAATGACGTGATCCAGTTATCAAGCAACAACACCTTGTTCATAATCAGAAGACACTGACTATCTTTGATCAACTGGCTAGCCAACTAGAGGCTTGCTAGGGATGGTGTTTTGTCTATGTATCCACACATGTAAATGAGTCTTCATTCAATACAATTATAGCATGAATAATAAACGATTATCTTGATACAGGAATCATAATAATAACTATATTTATTATTGCCTCTAGGGCATAATTCCAACAGTCTCCCACTTGCACTAGAGTCATTAATCTAGTCCTCACATCATCATGTGAATTACATTGTAATAAATCTAACACCCATACAGTTCTGGTGTTGATCATGCTTTGGCCGTGGAAGAGGTTTAGTGAGCGGGTCTGCTACATTCAGATCCGTGTGCACTTTGCATATATTTACGTCCTCTCCCTCGACGTAGTCGCGGATGAGGTTGAAGCCTCGTTTGATGTGTCTGGATTTCTTGTGAAACCGTGGTTCCTTTGCTAAGGCAATGGCACCCGTGTTGTCACAGAACAAGGTTATTGGATTCAGTGCGCTTGGCACCACTCCAAGATCCGTCATGAATTGCTTCATCCAGACACCCTCCTTAGCTGCCTCCGAGGCAGCCATGTACTCCGCTTCACATGTAGAATCTGCTACGACGCTTTGCTTGGAACTGCACCAGCTTACTGCACCCCCATTAAGAATAAATACGTATCCGGTTTGCGACTTAGAGTCGTCCGGATCTGTGTCAAAGCTTGCATCGACGTAACCTTTTACGGCGAGCTCTTTGTCACCTCCATACACGAGAAACATCTCCTTAGTCCTTTTCAGGTACTTCAGGATATTCTTGACCGCGGTCCAGTGATCCACTCCTGGATTACTCTGGAACCTACCTGCCATACTTATGGCCAGGCTAACATCCGGTCTAGTGCACAGCATCGCACACATGATAGAACCTATGGCTGAAGCATAGGGGACGGAGCGCATATGCTCTCTATCTTCATCAGTTGCTGGGCACTGAGTCTTACTCAATCTCGTACCTTGTAAAACTGGCAAGAACCCTTTCTTGGACTGTTTCATTTTGAACCTTTTCAAAACATTATCAAGGTATGTGCTTTGTGAAAGTCCTATCAGGCGTTTTGATCTATCCCTATAGATCTTAATGCCTAGAATGTAAGCAGCTTCTCCTAGGTCCTTCATAGAGAAACTTTTATTCAAGTAACCTTTTATGCTCCCCAAAAACTCTACTTTGTTTCCAATCAGTAATATGTCATCCACATATAATATTAGAAACGCCACAGAGCTCCCACTCACTTTCTTGTAAATACAAGATTCTCCAACCACTTGTATAAACCCAAATTCTTTGATCACCTCATCAAAGCGTTTGTTCCAACTCCGAGATGCTTGCACCAGTCCATAAATGGATCGCTGGAGCTTGCACACCTTGTTAGCATTCTTAGGATCGACAAAACCTTCGGGCTGTATCATATACAACTCTTCCTTAAGGAAACCGTTAAGGAACGCCGTTTTGACATCCATCTGCCAGATTTCATAATCGAAAAATGCAGCTATTTCTAACATGATTCTGACGGACTTAAGAATCGCTACGGGTGAGAAAGTCTCATCGTAGTCAACTCCTTGAACTTGTGAAAAACCCTTTGCCACAAGTCGAGCTTTATAAACGGTCACATTTCCCTCAGCGTCCGTCTTCCTCTTAAAGATCCATTTGTTCTGAATAGCCTTGCGGCCCTCAGGTAGTACCTCCAAAGTCCACACTTTGTTCTCATACATGGATCCTATCTCGGATTTCATGGCTTCTAGCCATTTGTTGGAATCTGGGCCAACCATTGCTTCCTCATAATTTGCAGGTTCATTGTTGTCTAACAACATGATTGATAATACGGGATTACCATACCACTCTGGAGCAGCACGTGGTCTCGTTGACCTGCGTGGTTCGACAGAAACTTGAACTGGAGTTTCATGATCATCATCATTAACTTCCTCCTCGACCGGCGTCGCAACGACAGAGGTTTCCCCTTGCCCTGCGCCACCATCCAGAGGGATGAGAGGTTCGACAACCTCGTCAAGTTCTATCTTCCTCCCACTCAATTCTCTCGAGAGAAACTCCTTCTCGAGAAAAGCTCCATTTTTAGCAACAAACACTTTGCCCTCGGATTTGAGATAGAAGGTGTACCCAACTGTCTCTTTTGGGTAACCTATGAAGACGCACTTTTCCGCTTTGGGTTCCAGCTTTTCAGGCTGAAGCTTTTTGACATAAGCATCACATCCCCAAACTTTAAGAAACGACAACTTTGGCCTTTTGCCATACCACAGTTCGTATGGTGTCGTCTCAACGGATTTTGATGGTGCCCTATTTAAAGTGAATGCAGCTGTTTCTAATGCATAACCCCAAAACGATAACGGCAAATCAGTAAGAGACATCATAGATCGCACCATCTCTAATAGAGTACGATTACAACGTTCGGACACAACATTACGCTGTGGTGTTCCAGGCGGTGTTAACTATGAAACAATTCCACATTGTCTTAAGTGAGCACCAAACTCGAAACTCAGATATTCACCCCCACGATCAGATCGTAGGAACTTGATCTTCTTGTTACGAAGATTTTCCACTTCACTCTGAAATTGCTTGAACTTCTCAAATGTTTCAGACTTGTGCTTCATCAAGTAGACATAACCATATCTACTCAAATCGTCAGTGAAGGTGAGAAAATAACGATATCCGCCGCGTGCCTCCACGCTCATCGGACCACACACATCGGTATGTATGATTTCCAACAAGTCACTTGCACGCTCCATTGTTCCGGAGAACGGAGTTTTAGTCATCTTGCCCATAAGGCATGGTTGGCACGTGTCAAATGAATCAAAGTCAAGTGACTTCAAAAGTCCATCAGCATGGAGTTTCTTCATGCGCTTTACACCAATATGACCTAAGCGGCAGTGCCACAAAAATATGGCGCTATCATTGTTAACTCTAACTCTTTTGGTCTCAATGTTATGTATATGCGTATCGCTATCAAGATTCAATATGAACAATCCTCTCACATTCAGTGCATGACCATAAAAGATGTTACTCATAGAAATAGAACAACCATTATTCTCTGACTTAAAAGAGTAACCGTCTCGCAATAAACAAGATCCAGATATAATGTTCATGCTCAACGCAGGCACTAAATAACAATGATTTAAGTTCATCACTAATCCTAACGGTAACTGAAGTGACACTGTGCCGACGGCGATTGCATCAACCTTGGAACCATTTCCTACGCGCATCGTCACTTCATCTTTCGCCAGCCTTTGTCTATTCCACAGTTCCTGTTTCGAGTTGCAAATATGAGCAACAGAACCGGTATCGAATACCCAGGCACTACTACGAGAGCCGGTTAAGTACACATCAATAACATGTATATCAAATATACCTGATTTTTCTTTGGCCGCCTTCTTATCTGCCAGATACTTGGGGCAATTGCGCTTCCAGTGACCCATACCCTTGCAATAGTAACACTCCGTTTCAGGCTTAGGACTAGCTTTGGGTTTCTTCGTCGGATTGGCAACAGGCTTGCCGCTCTTCTTCGAATTGCCCTTCTTGCCTTTGCCGTTTCTCTTGAAACTAGTGGTCTTATTCATCATCAACACTTGATTCTCTTTACGGAGTTCAGACTCTGCGACTTTCAGCATCGCAAACAACTCGCCGGGAGACTTGTTCATCCCTTGCATGTTGTAGTTCAACACAAAGCCTTTATAGCTTGGCGGAAGTGATTGAAGGATTCTGTCAGTGATAGCCTCTTGCGGCAGTTCAATCCCCAGCTCAGCTAGACGGTTTGAGTACCCAGACATTTTGAGCACATGTTCACTGACAGACGAGTTTTCCTCCATCTTGCAAGCATAGAATTTATCGGAGGTCTCATACCTCTCGATCCGGGCGTTCTTATGAAAGATAAACTTCAACTCCTGGAACATCTCAAATGCTCCATGACGCTCAAAGCGACGTTGAAGTCCCGGTTCTAAGCCATACAAGACTGCACATTGAACTATTGAGTAGTCCTCCTTACGTGCTAACCAAGCGTTCTTAACATCCTGATCAGCCGTAGCGGGTGGTTCATCTCCTAGCGCAGCATTAAGGACATAATCCTTATTCCCAGCTTGTAAGATTAGCTTAAGATTACGAGCCCAGTCTACAAAGTTGCTTCCATCATCTTTCAACTTAGCTTTCTCTAGGAACGTATTAAAATTCAGGATGACTGTCGCGTGAGCCATGATCTACAACACAAATATATTCAAAGTGGACTTAGACTATGTTCAAGATAATTAGAGTTTAACTTAATCAAATTATTTGCTAAACTCCCACTCAAAAAGTACATCTCTCTAGTCATTTGAGTGGTTCATGATCCACTTACACTATCTCAAGTCCGATCATCACGTGAGTCGAGTATAGTTTCAGTGGTAAGCATCCCTATGCTAATCATATCATCTATATGATTCATGATCGACCTTTCGGTCTCATGTGTTCCGAGGCCATGTCTGTACATGCTAGGCTCGTCAAGCTTAACCCGAGTGTTCCGCGTGCGCAACTGTTTTGCACCCGTTGTATGTGAACGTTGAGTCTATCACACCCGATCATCACGTGGTGTCTCGAAAACGACGAACTGTAGCAACGGTGCATAGTCGGGGAGAACACAATTTCGTCTTGAAATTTTAGTGAGAGATCACCTCATAATGCTACCGTCGTTTTAAGCAAAATAAGGTGCATAAAAGGATTAACATCACATGCAATTCATAAGTGACATGATATGGCCATCATCACGTGCTTCTTGATCTCCATCACCAAAGCACCGGCACGATCTTCTTGTCACCGGCGCCACACCATGATCATCCATCAACGTGTTGCCATCGGGGTTGTCGTGCTACTTATGCTATTACTACTAAAGCTACATCCTAGCAAAATAGTAAACGCATCTGCAAGCACAAACGTTAGTGTAAAGACAACCCTATGGCTCCTGCCGGTTGCCGTACCATCGACGTGCAAGTCGATATTTCTATTACAACATGATCATCTCATACATCCAATATATCACATCACATCGTTGGCCATATCACATCACAAGCATACCCTGCAAAAACAAGTTAGACGTCCTCTAATTTTGTTGTTGCATGTTTTACGTGGTACCAAGGGTATCTAGTAGGATCGCATCTTACTTACGCAAACACCACAACGGAGATATATGAGTTGCTATTTAACCTCATCCAAGGACCTCCTCGGTCAAATCCGATTCAAGTAAAGTTGGAGAAACCGACACTTTCCAGTCATCTTTGAGCAACGGGGTTACTCGTAGCGATGAAACCAGTCTCTCGTAAGCGTACGAGTAATGTCGGTCCAAGCCGCTTCAATCCAACAATACCGTGGAATCAAGAAAAGACTAAGGAGGGCAGCAAAACGCACATCACCGCCCACAAAAACTTTTGTGTTCTACTCGAGAAGACATCTACGCATGAACCTCGCTCATGATGCCACTGTTGGGGAACATCGCATGGGAAACAAAAATTTTCCTACGCGCACGAAGACCTATAATGGTGATGTCCATCTACGAGAGGGGATGAGTGATCTACGTACCCTTGTAGATCGGACAACAGAAGCGTTAGTGAACGCGGTTGATGTAGTGGAACGTCCTCACGTCCCTCGATCCGGCCCGCGAACAATCCCGCGATCAGTCCCACGATCTAGTACCGAACGGACGGCACCTCCGCGTTCAGCACACGTACAGCTCGACGATGATCTCGGCCTTCTTGATCCAGCAAGAGAGACGGAGAGGTAGAAGAGTTCTCCAGCAGCGTGACGGCGCTCCGGCGGTTGGTGATGACCTTGTCTCAGCAGGGCTCCGCCCGAGCTCCGCAGAAATGCGATCTAGAGGAAAAACCGTGGAGGTATGTGGTCGGGCTGCCGTGGAAAAGTCGTCTCAAATCAGCCCTAAAACCTCCGTATATATAGGTGGGAGGGAGGAGACCTTGCCTTGGGGCTCAAGGAGCCCCAAGGGGGTCGGCCGAGTCCAAGGGGGGAAGATTCCCCCCCCCCCAAACCGAGTTGGACTTGGTTTGGTGGGTGGGAGTCCTTCCCTTCCTTCCCACCTCCCTTTTTTTCTTTCTCTTTGATTTTCTCTTGTATGGGGCATAGGGCCCTCTTGGGCTGTCCCACCAGCCCACTAAGGGCTGGTGCGCTACCCTCATGGCCTATGGGCTTCCCCGGGGTGGGCTCCCCCCCCCCCCGGTGAACTCCCGGAACCCATTCGTCATTCCCGGTACATTCCCGGTAACTCCGAAAACCTTCCGGTAATCAAATGAGGTCATCCTATATATCAATCTTCGTTTCCGGACCATTCCGGAAACCCTCGTGACGTCCGTGATCTCATCCAGGACTCCGAACAACATTCGGTAACCAACCATATAACTCAAATACGCATAAAACAACGTCGAACCTTAAGTGTGCAGACCCTGCGGGTTCGAGAACTATGTAGACATGACCCGAGAGACTCCTCGGTCAATATCCAATAGCGGGACCTGGATGCCCATATTGGATCCAACATATTCTACGAAGATCTTATCGTTTGGACCTCAGTGTCAAGGATTCATATAATCCCGTATGTCATTCCCTTTGTCCTTCGGTATGTTACTTGCCCGAGATTCGATCGTCAGTATCCGCATACCTATTTCAATCTCGTTTACCGGCAAGTCTCTTTACTCGTTCCGTAATACAAGATCCCGCAACTTACACTAAGTTACATTGCTTGCAAGGCTTGTGTGTGATGTTGTATTACCGAGTGGGCCCCGAGATACCTCTCCGTCACACGGAGTGACAAATCCCAGTCTTGATCCATACTAACTCAACTAACACCTTCGGAGATACCTGTAGAGCATCTTTATAGTCACCCAGTTACGTTGCGACGTTTGATACACACAAAGTATTCCTCCGGTGTCAGTGAGTTATATGATCTCATGGTCATAGGAATAAATACTTGACACGCAGAAAACAGTAGCAACAAAATGACACGATCAACATGCTACGTCTATTAGTTTGGGTCTAGTCCATCACGTGATTCTCCTAATGACGTGATCCAGTTATCAATCAACAACACCTTGTTCATAATCAGAAGACACTAACTATCTTGGATCAACTGGCTAGCCAACTAAAGGCTTGCTAGGGACGGTGTTTTGGCTATGTATCCACACATGTAAATGAGTCTTCATTCAATACAATTATAGCATGGATAATAAACGATTATCTTGATACAGGAATCATAATAATAACTATATTTATTATTGCCTCTAGGGCATAATTCCAACATAGTCCCACATCGGTTGTGGGAGGAGGCATAACACGCATGGTTGGTGAGCTGGAGCCCATGGTGACCGATGAGGGTGTCCCCTCCTAACAGGCTAGTCTTTTGGGGGAGAGGGCCCAAGGCCTGTCATAAGTCGGTGTTGCTCTCCGGTTGGGCTTGTTGACGCATGTGGATCGGAAACGCTGGTGTTAGCGGACCCGGGATTGCCTAACAAGTGGTATCAGAGCCGAGGTGCCCGGAATAGATCTCTGTAGACTCACGGGTGGTCGGTCATGGTTGGTGGGCTGGAGATGCTGGTATTAGCGGGCCCATGGGTGACCGATGTATGAGGGGAAGATTGTTGGATTTAGTCCCACATCGGTTGTGGGAGGAGGCATAACACGCATGGTTGGTGGGCTGGAGCCCATGGTGACCGATGAGGGTGTTCCCTCATAACAGGCTAGTCTTTTAGGGAGAGAGGGCCCAAGGCCTGTCATAAGTCGGTGTTGCTCTTCGGTTGGGCCTGTTGACGCATGTGGATCGAAAATGCTGGTGTTAACAGATCCGGGATTGCTTAACAATGCATGCATGCACGCATGCATTGACCGGAGGTCAAGTGGCAGAACGAGGGTAGGATGCCAGGCTTGGAGGAGTACCCCGAGAACGGGTGGGTCACGTCGCATCCACGGGCCCTCTCCTGCTACTCCATGCTTTCACCATGCTCCACGAGCAAGAGCAGATGGATTCATGGTCATGGCTGCGCAACCACGAAGACGGCGACGACACGGTCATGGCGTACCCGAAGCTGGTGGAGCTATGTTCCAGACTATGTGCATCTATCAAGACGGCAACGGCATCGCCTCGCCCAAGCCAGCCGGAAACGACTGGTCAACGACATGCTCTTCACGCCTATTGATCTCGACATTTCTGGCGCATGGTAGAGTATAGCTTTTCATGGTGATGTGGCCTCAGGTACAACGTACGGGCATCTGTCACGCAAGCCACATGAATCACAATAATCTCGAAAAGATGTTTCTGCATTTGGCATACACAAGGTCTCCCTCCATTCCTTTTTAGTTGGCATACAAGATTTGTCTAAAGTCAAACCTTGTATAATTTGACCAACTTTATAGGAAAATATATCAACATTTAATTACAACGTGAAATCAATATCATTAGATGTGTCATGACTTTAATTTTCATACAGTATAAGTTTAACATTGCAGGTGTTGATATTTTTTCCGTATAAATATGGTCAAATTTTAAATTTGAAAAATTCTTATATGCAGAGTAAAATGAACCGCGGGGAGTACAGTTTGGTCCACAAAAGTATTAAACTCGAAAATCTGTGAAACACGTCCTCGAACTGTGCACGCAGGTTCAGTTTTGGGCCAAATCATCCACATAACTTTGAGCTGTGATTTTGTCATTTCTGCATCGATTCATTCTAAGACATGCCCTTTCGACCCGGTATCTCTGAGAGTAGTTTTGTAAGGTTCTTCCGAGCATATTACTTTGCTGGGAAAATGACACTAGTAGAAATAAGGGCTTTCGTCCCAGCTCGAAAAACACATTAGTCCCGGTTCCTTTACGAACCGGGACTAATGCTAGTATTAGTTCCGGTTCGAGCGGCAAAGGCGCCGGTCGGGCATTAGTCCCGGTTCAAATGGGACCTTTAGTCCCGGTTCGTGTCTCGAACCGGGACTAAAGGACTGGAGGATTTAGTCCCGGTTCGTGTCTGGGACCTTTAGTCCCGGTTCGTGTCTCGAACCGGGACTAAAGGGTTTGGAGGATTTAGTCCCGGTTGGTGTCTTGAACCGGGACTAAAGGTGTTCAGATTTTTTTTTTTCTGTTTTTAAATTCTTGTTTGTAGTTTCTATTTTAAATTGCTTACATATTTTAGGATATTTGATGTTTTTGATTAATTCTTTTTGCATTAGATTCAAAGTTTTGTCTAGTTTCTGTTTGTGCCATTAGTTTTCAAATTTGAATGGTTTTAATTTGAATTTTTTAAATTTGCTTCAAACCCAATTTTTGAATAACTTGAGTTTACAAATAGTTTTTAATTTAATTATTTTTTCTCCCACTCATGTGTTAAATTATTGTCACAGTAAGATTTATTTGGTTATTTTTAGAATAATTTAAATTAGGATTTTAATTAAATAAATATCGTTTTGCTTATATAGTTTTTTTATTCATTTAATTGTTGTTTTTTAATTATTTTTAGTTAGTTCTTTCTGTAGATTTTAACATGTTGCAGTATGGTGCATATTTAATGCACAAAAAAATCTACAGTTCAACTAATTTTAAAAAAATGCCTTTGTAGCAGATGAGTTTTCGTCTGAAACCTTGATACTTTGAGTTTTGTAGAAAATAAACAAAAATGATAAAATCTTCAAAAAATAAACAAAAATGATAAAATCTTCAAAAAATAAAATCCTTTGAGATGTTGTTAGGTTTTAGTGTCTAGTCGGTATAGAAATTTTGACATATGAATTTTGACCGTTTTTGCAAAAAAAGGAAAAAAAATAAACGGCCATAACTTTTGCATACGACGTCCAAAAAAAATTATATATAAAAAAAACTAGAAAAAATTGGTACTCGATTTTACCCGGGCTTGCCCGTAAAGTTTTCTCACATGCTCAAAATTCCAAATGAAAAAAAAGTATGATACAAAGTGGAAAGGGAAAAAGTTAGAGAAATAGAAAATAAATAATAAGACGTTTACCGGATCGATAGTCTGGTACAATCGCGCTCTTCTGGGAATTGTGGTTCCCTGTCGACAATTCAACTCTTGAGTGTGTGGGTCACTACTCAGGATTTCTTCAAATCTTCCGATTAGTTACTTTACCAGGGTAACGATCAATATCTGCTTTCTATATAAATAGTCCCGCACAGCCCTTGAGCAGAAGAGTGAGTTGCCATCACTAGTGGAAAACGGGCCTTTGGCCGGGACCCTTTAGTCTCGGCCTGCCTTTGGGCCGGGACTAAAGGCCCGGCCACGTCGTCCCAATTCTCAATGCCTCCCTCGAGGCTTTAGTCCCGGCCCGTAAGGAGCCTTTAGTCCCGGTTCGTGTCCCAAACCGGGACTAAAGGGCTATGCGATGGACAGCCCGCATGTGCGTCACCTTTTGTCCCGGTTCGTGTCCCAAACCGGGACTAAAGGGCTATGCGATGGACAGCCCGCATGTGCGCCACCTTTTGTCCCGGTTCGTGTCCCAAACCGGGACTAAAGGTCTGACACGTGGTATTCCATGGTGGTGGCAACCGTTCGTATCCCCCTTTAGTCCTAGTTGGTGGCTCAACCCGGGACTAAAGGTCTGACACGTGGCCTGCCGTAGTGGTGGCAACCGTTGGCATCCCTCTTTAGTCCCGGTTGGTGGCTCAACCTGGGACTAAAGGCCCAAACGGTTTGCATCCCGCTGCCCAAAACCACAACCGAAGCAGAGTCTCTGTCGCGTCGCCATTTCTCTGTTCTTCTTCCTCTCTCGCTCTCGCTCTCTGTTCTTCCCCTCTCTTCTTCCCTTCTCTTCTTCCACCATGCCAACTCGCTTTGGAGAGGTGCTCGCACATGGCAAGACCAAGCTCGATGTCGTGTACACGAATGAGAGCAGGGAGGTGCCGCATTTTCTTAGACAGTTGAAGGAATGGCTTGACGCCGCAGTGGATCATGAGAAGTTCTTGGGGCTTGATCTGGAGTACACGGCCGATCATCGCGGTGTTGCCGTCATCCATCTATGTTTCAAACACCATGTCTTGATCTTCCAATGGGCGAGGTAAGTTTTGAGGCTTTCTTTGATCCGAGGTAATGACATTGTAAGTTTATTTGTTTCAATCATAGTTGGTTCCCTTCAAATAGTTGTAGTGAAACAATTTTGATTAGTTGAAGGGGAACACAATTTGATTGGAATAGTATTCCATAATCTGAAAAATCGTATTAGAATCAACTAGTGTTTAATATGTTCCATTGGAATCATAGTTGGTTCGCTTCAAATAGTTGTAGTGAAACAATTTTGCTTAGTTGAAGGGAACACAATCTGATTGAAATAGTGTTCCACAATCTGAAAAATCTGATTGGTTCAATATGTTCCATTGAAATCATAGTTGTAGTGATACAATTTTATGCGGTGTTCTTTGATCCAAGGTTATGAAAATTGCATATAGCTAGTGATCTCTCTAGGTTCCATTGGATAGCAATATGATATGTCATAGTCATGAAAATTGCATATAGCTAGTGATCTCTCTAGGTTCCATTGGATAGCTATAGTGATCTCCCTAGGTTCCATTGGATAGCAATATGCAATATGTCTAGCTTATTGAATATTTGCAAAACCGTGGGAGAATATATATATATATATATATATATATATATATATATATATATCATAGTTAATTTACGGTTTCTTGATCAATTCGTAGGATATGAAAATTGCATAGGATAGCAATATGTTCTATTTGAATCCTAAAGATAATTTTCTCTTTAGTTGTAGTGAAACATGTTTCCTTATTGCAGCAGTATGTAACATTTGTTCCATTTTAATTTGTTTCTGTTGCAGTAGTGACAAGCATTATCCAGAACTCATGGACTTCCTTCGCAGCGGCATCACTTTTGCTACTGTTGACATAACGAACGACAAGTTGAATATGAGGTACAACTTCGGTATTGAGATACCAACTGGTTGCCTCATTGATCTCCAAACGGTATTCAGGCTTCGACATGTCAGGACTTCGATGGCTCATATTGTAGTTGCCTTGATCGACGAGGAGTATGGTAATATGAAGACCAATTTCCCAAAGTCTCAGCACAAACTTTGGGAGAAGGCCCCACTTGATCGTATCAACATTGAGTATGCAGCAAAAGATGCATACGTTTCATACGAGTTGTACCGCAAGATTCGAGTCGTCAACTATGGCCAGCGTCACCTCGAATAAGGTGGACATTCTGATTCAGACGATTCAGACGAGTAGTGTTCTCAACGTCGAACACTTGTATATATATATCTATGATAGCTATTATTATGTACTGTTTGAACTAGTATCATGTACTGCTTGGACCAATTTATATATGTCTAGTTTCTGTTTGTGCCATTATAGTTTCCAAATTTGAATGGTTTAGCCCTTTCTAACTTCATTTGCTACTTTTGAATGGTTTAGCCCTTTCTAACTTCATGGTATCATGCATTTCGACCACATATATATACAAAAAGTCTTCAGTTCAATTAAGTTCAAAAAATGAAATCCCTTTTGTAACAGATCTGTTTTTGATTAAAACAGTCATTTAAAAATGAAAGACCATTAGTCCCACGTGGCGTGCAGTGGAACCACGTGGCGTGTAGCGGAACCACGTGGCGTGCCGCGGAACCACTTTTGTTGTGGGGGTTGCTTTTCCTTCTTCGCCTTGTGCTAGATATTTGTTATGCATTAGGGAAAGAAGGAATAGTGACCATCATCGACGGTCAAAAAATCAGGTGAGGGAGTGTCCACCATACATGAGAGAAGAAGAATGCCGACTGTTGTTGTGGGGGTTGCTTCTCCTTCTTCTCTTTGTGCTAGATATTTTTTATGCACTAGGGGAAGAAGGAGTAGCGACCATCATCGACGATCGAAAAATCAGGTGAGGAGTGTCCACCATACATGAGAGAAGAAGAATGTCGACTGTTGCTGCGGGGGGTCGTTTCACCTTCTTGTTGTAATTATGCCCTAGAGGCAATAATAAATATAGTTATTATTATAATTCATGTATCAAGATAATCGTTTATTATCCATGCTATAATTGTATTGAATGAAGAATTATATACATGTGTGGATACATAGACAAAACACTGTCCCTAGCAAGCCTCTAGTTGGCTAGCTAGTTGATCAAAGATAGTCAGGGTCTTCTGATTATGTACAAGGTGTTGTTATTGCTTGATAACTGGATCACGTCATTAGGAGAATCACGTGATGGACTAGACCCAAACTAATAGACGTAGCATGTTGATCGTGTCATTTTGTTGCTACTGTTTTCTGCGTGTCAAGTATTTGTTCCTATGACCATGAGATCATATAACTCACTGACACCGGAGGAATGCTTTGTGTGTATCAAACGTCGCAACGTAACTGGGTGACTATAAAGATGCTCTACAGGTATATCCGAAGGTGTTCGTTGAGTTAGTATGGATCGATACTGGGATTTGTCACTCCGTGTGACGGAGAGGTATCTCGGGGCCCACTCGGTAATACAACATCACACACAAGCCTTGCAAGCAATGTGACTTAGTGTAAGTTGCGGGATCTTGTATTACGGAACGAGTAAAGAGACTTGCCGGTAAACGAGATTGAAATAGGTATGCGGATACTGACGATCGAATCTCGGGCAAGTAACATACCGAAGGACAAAGGGAATGACATACGGGATTATACGAATCCTTGGCACTGAGGTTCAACCGATAAGATCTTCGTAGAATATGTGGGATCCAATATGGGCATCCAGGTCCCGCTATTGGATATTGACCGAGGAGTCACTCGGGTCATGTCTGCATAGTTCTCGAACCCGCGGGGTCTGCACACTTTAGGTTCGACGTTGTTTTATGCGTATTTGAGTTATATGGTTGGTTACCGAATGTTGTTCAGAGTCCCGGATGAGATCACGGACGTCACGAGGGTTTCCGGAATGGTCCGAAAACGAAGATTGATATATAGGATGACCTCATTTGATTACCGGAAGGTTTTCAGAGTTACCGGAAATGTACCGGGATTGACGAATGGGTTTCGGATGTTCACCGGGGGGGCAACCCACCCCGGGGAATCCCATAGGCCTTGGGGGTGGCGCACCAGCCCTTGGTGGGCTGATGGGACAGCCCAAGAAGGCCCTATGCGCCAAAGGATAAGAAATCAAAGAGAAAGAAAAAAAAGAGGGGGTGGGAAAGGAGAGGACTCCACCTTCCAATCCTAGTTGGATTTGGTTTGGAAGGGGAGGACTCCCCCCTTGGCTCGGCCGACCCCCTTGGGGCTCCTTGAGCCTCAAGGCAAGGCCCCCCTCTCCCACCTATATATACGGAGGTTTTAGGGCTGATTTGAGACAACTTTTGCCACGGCAGCCCGACCACATACCTCCACGGTTTTACCTCTAGATCGAGTTTCTGCGGAGCTCGGGCGGAGCCCTGCTGAGATTAGATCACCACCAACCTCCGGAGCGCCGTCACGCTGCCGGAGAACTTATCTACCTCTCCGTCTCTCTTGCTGGATCAAGAAGTCCGAGATCATCGTCGAGTTGTACGTGTGCTGAACGCGGAGGTGCCGTCCGTTCGGCACTAGATCGTGGGACGGATCGCGGGACGGTTCGCGGGGCGGATCGAGGGACGTGAGGACGTTCCACTACATCAACCGCGTTCACTAACGCTTCTGCTGTGCGATCTACAACTGTACGTAGATCGAATATCCCCTCTCATAGATGGACATCATCATGATAGGTCTTCGTGCGCGTAGGAAAATTTTTGTTTCCCATGCGACGTTCCCCTACAGTGGCATCATGAGCTAGGTTCATGCGTAGATGTCTTCTCGAGTAGAACACAAAAGTTTTTGTGGGCGGTGATGTGCGTTTTGCTGCCCTCCTTAGTATTTTCTTGATTTCGCGGTATTGTTGGATTGAAGCGGCTTGGACCAACATTACTCGTACGCTTACGAGAGACTGGTTTCATCGCTACGAGTAACCCCGTTGCTCAAAGATGACTGGCAAGTGTCGGTTTCTCCAACTTTAGTTGAATCGGATTTGACCGAGGAGGTCCTTGTATAAGGTTAAATAGCAGTTCATATATCTCCGTTGTGGTGTTTGCGTAAGTAAGATGCGATCCTACTAGATACCCATGGTCACCACGTAAAACATGCAACAACAAAATTAGAGGACGTCTAACTTGTTTTTGCAGGGTATGCTTGTGATGTGATATGGCCAACGATGTGATGTGATATATTGGATGTATGAGATGATCATGTTGTAATAGATAATATCGACTTGCACGTCGATGGTACGGCAACCGGCAGGAGCCATAGGGTTGTCTTTAAACTAACGTTTGTGCTTGCAGATGCGTTTACTATTTTGCTAGGATGTAGTTTTAGTAGTAATAGCATGAGTAGCACGACAACCCCGATGGCGACACGTTGATGGAGATCATGGTGTGGCGCCGGTGACAAGAAGATTGTGCCGGTGCTTTGGTGATGGAGATCAAGGAGCACGTGATGATGGCCATATCATGTCACTTATGAATTGCATGTGATGTTAATCCTTTTATGCACCTTATTTTGCTTAGAACGACGGTAGCATTATGAGGTGATCTCTCACTAAAATTTCAAGACGAAATTGTGTTCTCCCAGACTGTGCACCGTTGCTACAGTTCGTCGTTTCGAGACACCACGTGATGATCGGGTGTGATAGACTCAACGTTCACATACAACGGGTGCAAAACAATTGCACACGCGGAACGCTCGGGTTAAGATTGACGAATGGGTTCCGGATGTTCACCGGGGGGGGGGGGCAACCCACCCCGGGGAAGCCCATAGGTCTTGGGGGTGGCGCACCAGCCCTTGGTGGGATGGTGGGACAGCCCAAGAACACCCTATGCGCCAAAGGATAAGAAATCAAAGAGAAAGAAAAAAAGGGGAGGTGGGAAAGGAGAGAAGGACTCCACCTTCCAATCCTAGTTGGATTCGGTTTGGAAGGGGAGGACTCCCCCCTTGGCTCAGCCGACCCCCTTGGGGCTCCTTGAGACTCAAGGGAAGGCCCCCCCCTCTCCCACCTATATATACAGAGGTTTTAGGGCTGATTTGAGACAACTTTTGCCACGGCAGCCCGACCACATACCTCCACGGTTTTACCTCTAGATCGTGTTTCTGCGGAGCTCGGGCGGAGCCCTGCTGAGATTAGATCACCACCAACCTCCAGAGCGCCGTCACGCTGCCGGAGAACTCATCTACCTCTCCATCTCTCTTGCTGGACCAAGAAGGCCGAGATCATCGTCGAGCTGTACGTGTGCTGAACGCGGAGGTGCCGTCCGTTCGGCACTAGATCGTGGGACGGATCGCGGGACGGTTCGCGGGGCGGATCGAGGGACGTGAGGACGTTCCACTACATCAACCGCGTTCACTAACGCTTCTGTTGTGCGATCTACAAGGGTACGTAGATCGAATATCCCCTCTCGTAGATGGACATCACCATGATAGGTCTTCGTGCGCGTAGGAAAAATTTTGTTTCCCATGCGACGTTCCCCTACACTTCTTCTCCTTTTGCTAGATATTGGTTATGCACTAGGGGAAGTAGGAGTAGCGACCATCATCGACGGTTGAAAAATCAGGTGAGCTAGTGTCCACCATATATCAGAGAAGAAGAATGTCGTCTCTTATTGTGGGGGTCGCTTCTACTTCCAAAGAGATTGTCCATTTTGTACACGAAGTGCATCAAGTTTTTAACGTAACCCTCTCAACTTTCTCGCACATGATATGTGGGTGAAATGATGATAGCATGCCAACTTTCAACATTTTCAGAGTTCATTTGTAGTGCTTTTCAATTTCAGGGTCAACTAGCTCAAAAAAAAAAATAAGTAAATGCACGAAGAATACCAATTGAAGTCAGAAATTGTTGAAATTTTGTGATGTGCCTTTGAATGGTGCATTTTGAACACACAAAAAGTATGGAGTTCAAATAAGTTCAAAAAAATGAAATCCCTTTGTAAGAGATGAGTTCTCGTTCGAAACACTAATACTTCGAGAGAGATTGTCCGTTTTGTACATGAAGTGCATCCAGTTTTTGTCGTAGCCGTCTCAACTTTTTAACACATGCTATGTCGGTGAAATGATGATAGCATGCCAACTTTCAACATTTTCAGAGTTCATTTGTAGTGCTTTTCAATTTCAGGGTCAACTAGCTCAAAAAAAATAAGTAAATGCACGAAGAATACCAAATGAAGTCAGAAATTGTTGAAATTTTGTGATGTGCCTTTGAATGGTGCATTTTGAACACACAAAAAGTATGGAGTTCAAATAAGTTCAAAAAAATGAAATCCTTTTGTAAAAGATGAGTTCTCGTTCGAAACGCTGATACTTCGAGAGAGATTGTCCGTTTTGTACACGAAGTGCATCTAGTTTTGTCGTAGCCCTCTCAAATTTTTAAAAATGCTATGTGGGTGAAATGATGATAGCATGCCAACTTTCAACATTTTCAGAGTTTATTTGTAGTGCTTTTCAATTTCAGGGTCAACTACCTCAAAAAAAAAAGTAAATGCACGAAGAATACCAAATGAAGTCAGAAATTGTTGAAATTTTGTGATGTGCCTTTGAATGGTGCATTTTGAACACACAAAAAGTATGGAGTTGAAATAAGTTCAAAAAAATGAAATCCCTTTGTAAGAGAAGAGTTATGTTCGAAACCCTGATACTTCGAGAGAGATTGTCTGTTTTGTACACGAAGTGCATCCAGTTTTTGTCGTAGCCCTCTCAACTTTTTAACATATGCTATGTGGGTGAAATGATGATAGCATGGCAACTTTCAACATTTTCAGAGTTCATTTGTAGTGCTTTTCAATTTCAGGGTCAACTAGCTCAAAGAAAAATAAGTAAATGCACGAAGAATACCAAATGAAGTCAGAAATTGTTGAAATTTTGTGATGTGCCTTTGAATGGTGCATTTTGAACACACAAAAAGTACGGAGTTCAAATAAGTTCAAAAAAATGAAATCCCTTTGTAAGAGATGAGTTCTCGTTCGAAACTAGATACTTCAAAAGAGATTGTCCGTTTTGTACATGAAGTGCATCCAGTTTTTGTCGTAGCCCTCTCAACTTTTTAACACATGCTATGTGGGTGAAATGATGATAGCATGCCAACTTTCAACATTTTCAGAGTTCATTTGTAGTGCTTTTCAATTTCAGTGTCAACTACCTCAAAAAAAAATAAGTAAATGCACGAAGAATACCAAATGAAGTCAGAAATTGTTGAAATTTTGTGATGTGCCTTTGAATGGTGCATTTTGAACACACAAAAAATATGGAGTTCAAATAAGTTCAAAAAAATGAAATCCCTTTGTAAGAGATGAGTTCTTGTTCGAAACCGTGATACTTCGAGAGAGATTGTCCATTTTGTACATGAAGTGCATCTAGTTTTTGTCGTAGCCCTCTCAACTTTTTAACACATGCTATGTGGGTGAAATGATGATAGCATGCCAACTTTCAACATTTTCAGAGTTCATTTGTAGTGCTTTTCAATTTCAGTGTCAACTACCTCAAAAAAAAAAGTAAATGCACGAAGAATACCAAATGAAGTCAGAAATTGTTGAAATTTTGTGATGTGCCTTTGAATGGTGCATTTTGAACACACAAAAAGTATGGAGTTCAAATAAGTTCAAAAAAATGAAATCCCTTTGTAAGAGATGAGTTCTCGTTCGAAACCGTGATACTTCGAGAGAGATTGTCCGTTTCGTACACGAAGTGCATCCAGTTTTTGTCGTAGCCCTCTCAACTTTTCAACACATGCTATGTAGGTGAAATGATGATAGCATGCCAACTTTCAACATTTTCAGAGTTCATTTGTAGTGCTTATCAATTTCAGGGTCAACTAGCTCAAAAAAAAATAAGTTAATAGTTTGGATAGTCAAAATAATTACTTTTGAATATAGAAAATAGTTTTGCATTATTTATTCAATTTCAAACACTTTTCATTATCATAGTTTTGTCAAATTCTCAAATATGCAAAAAGAATTTGAATAAACATAGTTTTTAATTGAAAATAACAAAATAGTTAATAGTTTGGATAGTCAAAATAATTACTTTTGAAAATAGAAAATAGTTTTGCATTATTTATTCAATTTCAAACACTTTTCATTATCATAGTTTGTCAAATTCTCAAATATGCAAAAAGAATTTTAATAAACATAGTTTTTAATTGAAAATAACAAAATAGTTAATAGTTTGGATAGTCAAAATAATTACTTTTGAAAATAGAAAATAGTTTTGAATTATTTATTTAATTTCAAACACTTTTCATTATCATAGTTTTGTCAAATTCTCAAATATGCAAAATGAATTTTAATAAACATAGTTTTTAATTGAAAATAAACAAATAGTTAATAGTTTGGATAGTCAAAACAATTACTTTTGAAAATAGAAAATAGTTTTGAATTATTTATTCAATTTCAAACACTTTTCATTATCATAGTTAGAAAAATTCCAACCCAAATCGTTCGTTTCTCTTCTTCTTTCTCTCGTTCTCCAGCCCGGCGCAGCACACCGACGACCTCGACGACGCCGTCAGGCTGCTCGCCGTCCTCCTCGCCGCCGCCTGCCGTCCTCCTCGCCGTCGCCGTCGTCCTCCTCGCCGCCGCCGTCCTCCTCGCCGCGCGTCGCCCTCCTCGCCGCGCGCCGCCGTCCTCCTCGCCTCGCGCCGTCGACACCTCCGGCTGGTAAGCCCCCCGCCCCCTCCTCCCCAACACTCCGGCCAGTAGAAGAAAAGAAGAAAAAGGAAAAGAAAGGAAGAAAAAGGAGAAGAAAAGAAGAAAAAGGGAAGGAGAAGAAAAGAAGAAAAATGAGAAGAAAAGAAGAAAAAGGAGAAGAAAAGAAGAAAAAGGAGAAGAAAGGAAGAAAAAGGAGAAGAAAGGAAGAAAAAGGGAAGAAAAGTAGAAAAAGAATTTTTTTTTGTCATTTAAATTCTATTGTTATTAGGTTTGTGCTAGATTATTAGGGTTAGTAATATTTAGAATTAGGAAAAAGGAAAAGAAAAAGAGGAGGAGAAGAAAAGAAGAAAAAGGAGAATAAGAAGAGGAGGAGAGGAGAAGAAGAGGAAAAATAGAAGAAGATGAGAAGTAGAAGAAGAGAAAAAATTAGAAGAGGAGGAGAGGAGAAGTAGAAGAAGAGAAGAGGAGAAGTAGTAGAAGAAGAGGAGAAGTAGAAGTAGAAGAAGAAGTAGAAGAAGAGGAGAAATAAAACAAGAGGAAAAATTAGTTTAGGGTTACAAGAAGAAGAAATATATTTTTTTGTCATTTAATTTTGCTATTGTATAGTTTATATGCTTAAGTGTTAATAGTGTTTCTTAGATTATTGCTTAATTTTGCTATTGTATATGCTTAAGTGTTAATAGTTTAATTTTGCTATTGTATATGCTTAAGTGTTAATAGTTTATTTTTAGCAAGAAAATTAATAGAACTAGTTTATTTTTTTAGTTCATTTTACGATGCCTATCCCGCATCCTCGTCGTCGACTCGGCGGAGGACACCTGCTTGATCAGAGGGGCCCTGTCCGGGACTGGGCTCCGCCCGGCTGGTATTGGGAGGTGCTACCTTCCGGGGGGCGTAAGTTGGTGAGGAGCCAGCCCGTCGTTGACCCGATCCTTGTTTGGTGGCGGTCGCGTGGGCTAGTGAGGGTGTCGAGGCTTCCGGACACCGTGGAGGTGGTACGTCACCGTGTCAGCGAGGGGGATGAGCACGTCCGTCGCTACATGGTTGCGTTGGTGGGCAGGTTCAGCATACCTGGCAGGTTCTTCGGGGATCTCACTCGAGCTATGATCCTGTGATGGTTCCTTCTCTTTGGGTGTCCACCGCCCGCGCCAATACCCGTCGGGCGCTACGGTTCTAGATGTATCAGTGATGCTATATGTATGATAGTATTCGAGGAGTATTAGTGATAATATTCGATGATGTACGGACAAAAGAGATGATGTATTTGCTTATAATTGAATGCATGCTAATTTGAATACTACTTTATTTTACGATTTGGTTTTGCTTATTGAATGCTCAAATTGGAAAAGTACTCCTACTTTAAAGTTGTTTTGGAACGGAGTTCCTGATAGAAAAATTCTTTTTTGGTACAAAGGTTAAGAGAACCCGTTAGACATATTTTAGAGTTTAGGTTCTAGCCAGGACCCAGGACTAAAGGTCCTCCTATATAAAACGACACTTCGAAGTTTCCAACCCCTCTTATATAGTTTGTTAGTTTATTAGTTAATCAAATGTCCGTTTTTTGCAGAACTATGGATCCACATATCAGGAACCTCGAAGAGGAAGAACTTCTCGAAGATATAATCAAAGACGGCCCCGACGTTGAACCGGATGAATCTCCGTCGTCATATCTAAACCCCTCCGGATATGGAATGGAGGTCGACCGACACGAAGATGAAGCAGATGGGGCAGGAGATAGGTCCAATGACGGAGAAGGTGATAGCTCCACTGATGGAGAAGCCGGTGAAGAAATAATGAAGTCCGGCGAGGTATACATATGAAGTTCGACAATCACTTGTAATATGTGAAAAATATTGGAGATAGCTCTATATTGTATACATATACATTCATTTGACGAATGTTTCTCCCTCTTAGGCCTCCACATCGAGCAAAGCTACGAAATGAGGCCCGACTAGAAATTTGGATGCACAGACGCATTACACCTTTGAGGTGATATTGCCTACGGGCGAACCCAAGCTTCCTAAGAATGCTGCTGACACATTCAAGAAGCAATGCGGAGTTCTCGTTAGGGATCACGTCCCAATCAGCGTTCGGGAGTGGAACAAGCGCAAAGGGGCAGCCGATAGTGACTATGTCGCCGAAAGGTACAAAGATAATCTTTGGAATGATCTCATGTCACATTTCAACCTGCCAGAATGTGAGAATGAAGACGCCGCAGACAAACTGAGGGCCAAAGTCAAGCAGTGGACTCTAAAGAAGATGGCCGAACTGTTCCGTAGCTGGAAGAAGAAGCTATGGAAAAACTATCTGAAGACAAAGAAAGTGCCAGTGTTCGAGGGGTATCTAGCCAAGCACGCGAATCACTGGAAGGCATTTCAAGAGTACAAGGAGTCAGAAGATTCCCAGGCATTATCAAAAAAGAACAAGATAAATGCCGACAAGAAGAAATATCACCACAAGCTGGGGCCAGGGGGCTATGAGACTGCCATCCCAAAGTGGGATAAGAAAGAGCAAGATCTGCTAGCTAAAGGCATCGTACCTGAACCACTCCGTGATGAGTGGGAATTGAGAGCAAGAAATTGGTTCCTTGCGCATGGTGGTTCGTACGACGAAGAAACAGGGGACCTCATCTGCAGTGACGGTCTTAGGATACCCAGGGAGAATTGGAAAAGGATAGTGAAAGAAATTAAGGAGGGAAAAAGAAAGTTCACTCCAGATAGACATAAAGATTTGCTCACACTGGTCCTCGGCAATGACGAACATGGAGGACGAACGCGAGGCTTCGGTCCTTCTTACCCGTGGTGGCTTGGGTTTGCCAGAGACCAAGACACTTACAGAAGCCGAGAGAGAGCAAAGAAGTGGCAGCAGGATGAGGAGAATGACAAGTTCAACCAGTTGCTTGCCAGGATTAATGAGCAACGGTAGCAGATTGATGAGCTTAGAGGAGTAGCGCGCCAGGAAGATCCTGCATTTGATATTACCGGCGACCCATCTAAGCGGAAAAGCAGCGTGGCTGAATCTGAGGCCCCGCCCGATGATGCACGAAGAATGATAGAGGGCGGTCCCGGCTACCCCGTGGATGGAATCAAGGAGTCAACATCATGTGAACTCCATCAGAAATTCAAGAACATATCCATGAAGGTGGCCGTCAGACAAGCTTTACCTTCTGGCCCTGATGCACGCTGGCATGGCCGTGAGATTCCAACTGGCTTTGCTAAAGTCGGGGTGGATGAAATCATGGTGGGGTTTCATGATATGGAGCTCGACATAGCTGGACCCGAAGATGAGAGGACACTCGGAGAAGTACTGGGTGGAGTCATCCTATGGGACAAGAACTACATCAAGCTTCCAGGCTCGGCCCCAAGGACAACACCGCCTCCGAGTCGTCGTAGGTCACCTACACCTCCATTACCTCCAAGCCCTCCACATGACGTCGGCCAGCACAACACGAGTCCATCTCGATCACCGCCGCCGGACTTGGGTCGTCCGTCTCCGCTGCCGCCCGCTCCGGATACTAAGCGGAAGCGTGCCAGCAAGAATGCTCCGCCGACGATTTCTAAGCGACGGAGCCCCCCAAAGCGCAAACGGTCGCCCCTCCCAAAGGTACCTCATGCTAATCTTCCTATCAGACCTTATGATCGTACCCCCGAGGAAAACGCCAGGATAGCAAAGGAACATCATGATGCGCAGATGAAAAAGAAGGAACCCGAGCCCCGCCCGGAATACACCGAGAAGCAAATAGCATTTGCAAAATACTTCACGACCCTTCCATCACAGTATGACTTACACCATAAGCCTGATGACTATACACGCACATTGCAGAAGGAAGTGAAAAAGAGCAGATCAGGTGCAAGTGCAAGTGGGAGCAAATCAAGTTCAACTACAAGCAAGAAAAAATCAGACGTTCCTCAGCTTGGACAACAGGCCAAACAGTCGATCCCACCCCTCAGGGTGTTAACCGAGAATGTCTCCCCTCCGGTGCAGGGGCAAGATTTCGAATTAGCAAAGAAGTAGGCGGCTGAATGGGGTATCCCGGTTGAAGACATTCTGGCTTCCCAAGACGACAGGTTACCCAAGGGTGCGGTAGCCCCTAAGCCACAGTTTGTCATGGGAGCGCCTTTGGTCAGCAAAGATGATTTCCCAACAAATATGCGTTACTTGCATACATGGTACTTAAGTGAATCAAAGAATGGGAGAACGATGATCGTGGTGAGTGTCCCACGGGAGTACTACGGCCGCCCCGAAGAAATCCATATCGACTTGGATGAACTCTTCCAGATATACAATGGCGACGCCCTCGACAAATCGCTTATGAGTTGCTATTGTGTGTAAGTATTTCAATTCGTTGTCTACATATAACTTGTTTAGTTATTTCAATTCATTGTCTATATATAACTTGTACTCTATTATGCAGAATGAAGATTCTGGATTGTAAAAGTAGGAACATCATAAATTTTGGGTTTATTGACCCAGATAAAATACATATAGCGACGCTAACTGATAAACCCAAGGAGACGGAGGAAAACCTTCTAAGGTTTCTAACAGATCAAAATTTCTGTGACCACATACTGTTTCCATACAACTTCAGGTGAGGGTCTTTACTCTGTTGTGTCCATTCACTTATAAGTGTAATTGATAAGTTACTGACACACACACATATATATATACATGTGCAGCTTCCATTGGATTCTGTTGGACATTCAAATTGATAAGGGAAGAGTTGATGCCTTCGACCCATTATCGAGACCCTTGGAACAGTTCCAAAGCGTGCAGGACATGCTCCAAGGGTAATTTCAATCATTCTTGCGCTCTATCGGTCTCTTTCGATGATTTTCTGATATATCAATTAATGAAAAACTTAGCAAATCATTATCCTTGTCGGGCAGGTTTTGGAAGCGGTTCAAGTGCGTGACTCCCGGTATCGAGCCTGAGAAGCTGACCTTTAGAGCGGCTCAGGTAAGTAGTAGTATGATATACTTCTATTTTCAATACATTTATGATGCTAGATTATTATTTTGATTATATATATTCTATTCTCGTAAAGTGCGACCAACAGCCACGGGGGACGCATCTATGCGGATACTATGTTTGCGAGACCATTCGCACGTTTACCTCTGAGCACAAGGATCACAGATTCGACGTAAGCAATGAACATTCACACCTCTATTTTTACCCATCATTCTTTGTTATCATGATTGATATTCATATTCATCTCCTCTTCTTATATAGTACACGGCCATGAGGACGAAGGTCCTACCAGAGCAACGCGCGATTGCTGTTGCAGAGGAGCTTGCGACCTTTCTGAGGACGGAAGCTATAGATGACAAAGGACAATTTAGTGTAGCTAGGGGCCATTACTGATGTTCGTCCATGTAATCGAATAGACGGGCTCTAGTCCCGATAATTCAGATCTCCACATAATTGTATATATATGCTCGCTTGTAAGATAAGTTAATCTGATATATATATATGCATAATTATTTCTATTTAAATTATATGAAAACTAATTCCCGAACACCAAACAAGGCATCACGTTAATCTCCCGAACACCTTAACCCTAAAACCATAAAACCCAAAAATAATTTCATTCAAAAAAAACCCAAAAATAAACAAAATCTGAAACTCTTTAGTCCCGGTCCGTGTAACGGACCGGGACTAAAGGGCCTGCCCCTGGGGCGCTACGAGGCGCCCATGTGGAGCACCTTTAGTCCCGGCTTGGAACAGGGTCGGGACTAAAGGTTAGGCCTTTAGTCCCGCCCCTTTAGTCCCGGTTGGTGAACCGGGACTAAAGCCCCTTACGGGCCGGGGCTAAAGGCCCCGTCCCCACTAGTGCATCCATTTAGAGACATTCTATGAGAGCTTAGACAGCAGGACCTTGAGGATTTGAAGGACAAAATCTTCCCTTTATTGAATCAAAACTAGTTCACTTATGGACTATGTATGGAAGAAACTTACGGACTATTTCGTCTCCCCCCTGTTGAGCAAGTAATGCCCTAGCCCGGCATAGTAGATAGGTTTAGCTTCCCTTCCTTCAGTTAGCAGAATAAGCGGGACGATGACCGGCAGTAGTATAGGTTAGTTTGTTTTTTCAGTTCCGTTTCTGTTAGAAATTAGCTAGCTTTGCACGACCGTTTATTGAGCATGGGATGGCATGCAGTTGCAGCTGGCGGGTGCGATCCAGCCGCATCGCGAGGGTCGTGGGATGGCACGACCATTAGACTCGGGAAGTGGTTGATCACTCGTTGTAATTCTGCTTTCAAATAAGAGAAATAGAAGAGAGAAAAGCTGCAGTTTTGCACGCAGCACAAACACTGTCTTCATCTACCTTCAGCTCGGTCTGATCCACGAGAGCGAGAGAGCGGCGAGAGCACTCCGTAGGCTTCGGTTCCAACAAGTGGCATCAGAGCCGCGACGATTCCTGGAGACCATGGCCGGCTCGCGTTCCTCGACGGTACACCCGCGACCGGCGACAGTGCAACGGAGAGGGGCACCGGGAGGACTGGCAACGCAGTCGACGATGGCGCACGATCCGTAACTCCGACACGAGGTCGGAACCGCACACGCAGGCGCGGGAAGGAGATCGTCGTGCACGAACGCACGGTCCAGGAGCGTCTCGTCCCGGCCGGCTCCGCGCTGTGGCCCATGCTCACCCCGACGAACTATTTTGAGTGGTCCATGCTGATGCAAATCAACATGGAAGCCAGCATCCCCAAGGACAAGGCGGCGTTGGCGGCCATCCTACGGTCTATCCCACCAGAGATGGTCGGGGCGATCATGGTGAAGAAGACGGCAAGGGAGGCATGGGAGACAATCATGACCATGCGCATGGGCGTCGCGCATGTACGAGAGGCCACGGCACAACGACTGCGCTCCGAGTTCGAGACGATTGCGTTCCGCGACGGCGAGACGCTCGACGCATTTGGCATGCGGATCACCTCCCTCGTCAACCATCTACGATCCCTTGGTGACGCCATGGACGAGGTGAGAGTGGTTCAGAAGTTCCTCCGTGTTGTCCCCTCTCGGTACATGCAGATCGCCCTCGCTATCGAAACGATGCTCGATCTCAACACGCTCTCTGTTGAGGAGCTCGTCGGTCGCCTTCGCTCCGCAGAGGAGCGCTACCTCACCAACGATCAAGGAGGAGGTGGCGGGGCTCAGCTGCTGCTGACGGAGGCACAGTGGCAGGCACGCAAGAACCAGCGCGCCCAAGGCCAGAACGGTGGCCAGGGCGGCGGACAAGGTGGTTCCGGGGAGCCACGCAGCTCCGGCGGACAGGGCGGCGGTGGAAATCGTCGCCGCGGTAAGCAGCAAAACCGTCGAGGCGGAGGCTCGGGCGGTGGTGGAAACGGTGGCCGTGACGGCGCGCCGAACGGGGAACGCGACATGTCTCAGGTGAAATGTTACAACTGCAACAAGTTCGGGCACTACTCGAAGCAGTGCACCGAGCCGCGCCGAGAGCGCAAGGATCAGGCGAACCTTGTGGTGGCGCATGACCAGGATGATGAGGCTACTCTCCTCCTGGCCACGGTCACCAATCTCACCGTCACCACCCAGCGCCCAGTAGAGCGCGTTCTTCTGAATGAGGAACGCTCCCAGGCGCGCACCCAGGAGGACGGCATCTGCGACACCGCCTGGTATGTGGACACTGGTGCAAGCAACCACATGTCCGGCCGCCGCGATATCTTCTCCGAGCTCGACGTGGGAGCACGGGGGATTGTGAAGCTCGGCGACGGCTCCAGCGTGCAGATCGAGGGCAGGGGAACGATCCTGTTCGAGTGCCGCAGCAGCGAGCACCTGATGCTCTCCGAGGTATACTACATACCTTGCCTCTACAGTAACATTCTGAGCATCGGTCAGATGGATGAGCTCGGCTGCGAGACGACGATCGACGTTGGGGTCCTTCGTCTCCGCAACCCTGACGGGCGTCTACTCGCCTGCGTGGAGCGCAACGCAGGGCGTCTCTACATCCTCCGTCTATCTCTCACCAAGCCTGTGTGCTTGCTGGCGAGCGGGGACGACAAGGCCTGGCTGTGGCACTCACGCTACGGCCATCTGAACTTCAGGGCGCTGCGCGATGTTGCGCGCCTAGAGATGGCAAACGGCGTACCCCTCGTCGACCGCATGGATCAGTACTGCGACGGATGCGCGCTAGGGAAGCAATATCGACTCCCGTTCCCGCAAGCCTCTGCGTACTGTGCCGAGCACGCGCTGGAGCTCGTCCACACGAACCTCTGCGGCCCGATCAACCTCACGACAACTGGAGATAACAGATACTTCCTGCTGGTAGTCGACGACCACTCACGCTATATGTGGTTGGAGGTGATCACATCCAAGGCGGAAGCATTCCAGCGTTTCAAGAAGATCAAGGCTCTGGCCGAAGCAGAGTCCGGACGCAAGCTCCTGGCGTTCCGTTCTGATCGGGGCGGAGAGTTCAACTCCATCGAATTCCGCGTGTACTGCGAGGATGGAGGGATCAAACACTGCACCACTGCGCCGTACACGCCCCAGCAAAACGACGTAGTTGAAAGGCAAAACCAGACCGTGGTGGAGATGGCACGATGTGCAGCATGGCCATGCCCGCCATGTTCTGGGGAGACGCCGTCAAGACCGCGGTGTACCTGCTCAATCGGTCGCCCACTCGCAGCGTTGACGGACAGACGCCGTACGAAGCTTGGCACAAGAAGAAGCCGGCAGTTCATCATCTCCGCACCTTTGGGTGCGTCGCCCACGTCAAGCGCGTCGGCCCCGGCATCGACAAACTGGCTGAGCGCTCGACGCCGATGATCTTTCTCGGGTATGCGGAGGGATCCAAGGCGTACATGGTGTTTGATCCAGCCACGAACAAGATGCATGTCACACGCGATGTTGTATTCGAAGAGAAAAGGAAGTGGGACTGGACGCCAGCCCCAGGAGCAGTGGCGCTCCCATCGGACGAACACTTCGTGGTCATCTACAGTGACGAGGAGATCGTCGACGTGCAAGCTCCCTCATCACCCGCAGCAGGACCTCCCTCTCCACCATCCATGCTGGCTGACTCCCCCATCGCGTCGTCATCATCACGATGCACTCCAGACTCTGTTGAAGACGGATGGGCTACGCCGCCAGGTGACGATTGGGAGCGGCACGACCTCGACCACACGCCGCCCCACTATTGCAAGATGAAGCACGTCCTCACCGAGGTAGATGCAGTGGCAAGAGAAGAGCAAGTCGGTCTCTGCCTTGTCGCTGCTGATGAACCCGACAGCATCGACGTGGCCCTGGATGAGGCATGCTAGAGAAGTACCATGGACGCCGAGCTGGCCGCGATTCGTGAAAATGGCACCTGGGAGCTCGCCATGCTGCCGTCCGGCCACCGTGCCATAGGACTGAAATGGGTCTTTAAGGTCAAAAGAGACCCCTCTGGCAAGATTCTGAAGCACAAGGCGCGCTTGGTGGCGAAGGGCTACGCACAGCGCCAGGGGGTGGACTACGACGAGGTTTTCGCGCCTGTGGCTCGCATGGAGACAGTCCATCTGCTGCTGGCTCTAGCGGCGCACAAGGGGTGGCAAGTGTTGGAAATATGCCCTAGAGGCAATAATAAATTAGTTATTATTATATTTCTTAGTTCATGATAATCGTTTATTATCCATGCTATAATTGTATTGATTGGAAACACAATACTTGTGTGGATACATAGACAAAACACTATCCCTAGTAAGCCTCTAGTTGACTAGCTCGTTGATCAAAGATGGTCAAGGTTTCCTGGCCATGGGCAAGTGTTGTCACTTGATAACGGGATCACATCATTAGGAGAATCATGTGATGGACTAGACCCAAACTAATAGACGTAGCATGTTGATCGTGTCATTTTGTTGCTACTGTTTTCTGCGTGTCAAGTATTTGTTCCTATGACCATGAGATCATATAACTCACGGACACCGGAGGAATGCTTTGTGTGTATCAAATGTCGCAACGTAACTGGGTGACTATAAAGATGCTCTACAGGTATCTCCGAAGGTGTTCGTTGAGTTAGTATGGATCGAGACTGGGATTTGTCACTCCGTGTGACGGAGAGGTATCTCGGGGCCCACTCGGTAATACAACATCACACACAAGCCTTGCAAGCAATGTGACTTAGTGTAAGTTACGGGATCTTGTATTACGGAACGAGTAAAGAGACATGCCGGTAAAGGAGATTGAAATAGGTATGCGGATACTAACGATCGAATCTCGGGCAAGTAACATACCGAAGGACAAAGGGAATGACATACGGGATTATATGAATCCTTGGCACTGAGGTTCAAACGATAAGATCTTCGTAGAATATGTAGGATCCAATATGGGCATCCAGGTCCCGCTATTGGATATTGACCGAGGAGTCTCTCGGGTCATGTCTACATAGTTCTCGAACCCGCAGGGTCTGCACACTTAAGGTTCGACGTTGTTTTATGCGTATTAGAGTTATATGGTTGGTTACCGAATGTTGTTCGGAGTCCCGGATGAGATCACGGACGTCACGAGGGTTTCCGTAATGGTCCGAAAACGAAGATTGATATATAGGATGACCTCATTTGATTACCAGAAGGTTTTCGGAGTTACCGGGAATGTACCGGGAATGACGAATGGGTTCCGGGAGTTCACCGGGGGGGGGGGCAACCCACCCCGGGGAAGCCCATAGGCCTTGAGGGTGGCACACCAGCCCTTAGTGGGCTGGTGGGACAGCCCAAAAGGATCTATGCGCCAAGGAGAAGAAAATCAAGAGAGAAAGAAAAAAAAAGGGAGGAGGTGGGAAGGAAGGGGAACTCCCTCCCACCAAACCTAGTCCAACTCGGTTTGGGGGGGGAGAGTCCTCCCCCTTGGACTCGGCCGACCCCCTTGGGGCTCCTTGAGCCCCAAGGCAAGGTCCCCTCCCTCCCTCCTATATATAGTGGGGTTTTAGGGCTGATTTGAGACGACTTTTCCACGGCAGCCCGACCACATACCTCCACAGTTTTTCCTCTAGATCGCGTTTCTGCGGAGCTCGGGCGGAGCCCTGCTGAGACAAGGTCATCACCAACCTCCGGAGCGCCATCACGCTGCCGGAGAACTCTTCTACCTCTCCGTCTCTCTTGCTGGATCAAGAAGGCCGAGATCATCGTCGAGCTGTACGTGTGTTGAACGCGGAGGTGCCGTCTGTTCGGTACTAGATCGTGGGACTGATCGCGGGATTGTTCGCGGGGCGGATCGAGGGACGTGAGGACGTTCCACTACATCAACCGCATTCACTAACGCTTCTGCTGTACGATCTACAAGGGTACGTAGATCAGTCATCCCCTCTCGTAGATGGACATCACCATGATAGGTCTTCGTGCGCGTAGGAAATTTTTGTTTCCCATGCGACGTTCCCCAACAGCAAGTCCATCATATGGACGTTAAGTCTGCATTCTTGAATGGCGACTTGATCGAGGAGGTTTATGTACATCAGCCCCCAGGCTTCGTCATCGCCGGCGAGGAAGGGAAGGTACTGCGACTTCGCAAGGCGTTGTACGGCCTGAAGCAGGTCCCGCGAGCATGGTATGCCAAGCTCGATGCTTCCCTTGCCTCGCTTGGATTCGAGCTTAGCCCTCTGGAGCATGCAGTATACAGAAGAACTACCGCAGCGGGAACACTGATCATCGGGGTGTACGTGGACGACCTGATCATCACCGGCACCAGCATCGACGAGATCACTACATTCAAGGAGCAAATGCAGAGGGTGTTCCACATGAGCGATCTTGGCCTCCTGAGCTACTACCTTGGGATTGAGGTTCGTCAGGGGAATGGGGAGATCACGCTCTGTCAGAACGCCTACGCGAGGAAGATTCTCGATGATGCTGGGATGAGGGGGTGCAATCCCTCTGACACTCTGATGCAGAGCAGGCTCAAGCTGGGAAAGACGGGCGCCGACGAACTCGTGGACGCCACACGTTACAAAAGCGTCGTCGGAAGCCTTCGATACCTCTGCAACACCAGGCCTGATATCTCGTTTTCGGTGGGGATGGTGAGCAGATATCTGGAGGCCCCTGCAGCAGCTCACTGGGCTGCCGTCAAGCAGATACTTCGCTACGTAAGTAGCACGTTAGACCACGGCTGCTGCTACAAGCATGGAGGCGCAGCAGCACCGGCAGTGATTGGCTACAGCGACAGCGATCACGCCAGAGATGTTGATGATTGGCGTAGTACAACTGGGGTTGTGTTCTTCCTCAACTCCAGCCCGATCACATGGACTTCACACGAGCAGAAGGTTGTCGCCATATCGTCTTGCGAAGCTGAATATATGGCGGCGGCAACCGCAGCCTGTCAAGGTGTGTGGTTGTGCAGGCTCCTCGCCGAGCTCACCGGCAACACACCAACGAAGGCAAAGCTGCGCGTCGACAACAAGTCGGCGATTGCGTTGAGCAAGAACCCGGTGCACCACGACAGGAGTAAGCACATCGATATCCGCTACCATTTCATTCGTGAGTGCATCGACGACGGCAAGGTGGAAGTCGACCACATTGGCACTGACGGACAGCTTGCCGACTTCCTCACCAAGGCGCTGGGACGAATCAAGTTCATCAAAATGTGACAGAAGGTCGGCATCGCCATGGTGAGCCTCGGGCGTCGGGATTAGGGGGTGAATTGTTGAACAAGTAATGCCCTAGCCCGGCGTAGTAGATAGGTTTAGCTTCCCTTCCTTCAGTTAGCAGAATAAGCGGGACGATGACCGGCAGTAGTATAGGTTAGTTTGTTTTTTCAGTTCAGTTTCTGTTAGAAATTAGCTAGCTTTGCGCGCCCGTTTACTGAGCATGGGATGGCATGCAGTCGCAGCTCGCGGGCGCGATCCAGCCGCATCGCGAGGGTCGTGGGATGGCACGACCATTAGACTCGGGAAGTGGTTGATCACTCGTTGTAATTCTGCTTTCAAATAAGAGAAATAGAAGAGAGAAAAGCTGCAGTTTTGCACGCAGCACAAACACTGTCTTCGTCTACCTTCAGCTCGGTCTGATCCACGAGAGCGAGAGAGCGGCGAGAGCACTCCGTAGGCTTCGGTTCCACCACCCCCCCCCCCCCCCCCCCCGTTGAATTCCATAGTGGGCCCTGCTTCCCCAGTTCTCCAATTAAACACTGCCAACTCAGTTTGTAGATTAATTCCCAGCATTTCCCCGTAGGTCTAGCAAGGTTCTTATTGAGCCCATCCTTTGATTCATATCTATTCGTTTCAAGTGTATCATTCTGAAAGAGATCCTATGGGTTCATGATGGTGTGTGATGGTAGGTTTTTTATGAGTTCATCCATCCTTGATTTGCTTGTTAGTATGGTAGGGTGTGCACTTCCTACAAAGTTAGGAGTCACTTGAGAGCCTTCAAGTGTTATGAACGAATCAAGAGTTTGTACAAGGCCTGGTGATCATCCTCTTCTGCCATATCATGCACAAGTAAGGCTTTGACCTCAGTAGTATCATGGAAGGTGGCTATGCGCTTTGCGGGCTATGTGTGGGAAAAGTAGCTTAGACCTATGGGGCCTTACAAGTAGGGGTGGGCGTTATTTTTATATGGTTAGTTCGGTTCCGTTTATTCGGGTTTTCAAAATTTCAGCTTTTGTAAAATAAGAACCAAAATAATTGAATTGAAAATATAAACCGAAGCTTATGAACCAAAATTTGCCAGTTCGCTTTCTTCAGTTAACCGGAAAAATGATTATGTGTGTGTCTAATATGTAGGTCACATGGAATAGAAACAAATTATATTTTAAGCACACATGTAAGCCACATGTAATTACAAAAAAAAAAAAATGAAACTCCATGGGCACTAGCACCCATGGTTTATTGATATAGAAGAAGCATCCCTAATGAGAAACCAGAAATTCGTCCCCGACGTGGATCGAACCCTGGTTGCTGAAGACGCCACTGCGCTCCCTTGCCACTAGGCTACAACCTAGTTCTCAAAATGAAACTCCATGGGCACTAGCACCCATGGTTTATTGATATAGAAGAAGCATCCCTAATGAGAAACCAGAAATTCGTCCCCGACGTGGATCGAACCCTGGTTGCTGAAGACGCCACTGCGCTCCCTTGCCACTAGGCTACAACCTAGTTCTCTAAATGAAACTCCATGGGCACTAGCACCCATGGTTTATTGATATAGAAGAAGCATCCCTAATGAGAAACCAGAAATTCGTCCCCGACGTGGATCGAACCCTGGTTGCTGAAGACGCCACTGCGCTCCCTTGCCACTAGGCTACAACCTAGTTCTCAAAAAAATGAAACTCCATGGGCACTAGCACCCATGGTTTATTGATATAGAAGAAGCATCCCTAATGAGAAACCAGAAATTCGTCCCCGACGTGGATCGAACCCTGGTTGCTGAAGACGCCACTGCGCTCCCTTGCTACTAGGCTACAACCTAGTTCTCATGTAATTACTTCTAGGATCAATATACTACTGATATACTACCAGTACTGGTACTTGCATCAACGGAGATTGTATGAGTACCAAGGTTTTTTTTCTCAATTTCGATTTTCTTTCGGGGGGCACCAAAAAATCTGGTTTTCTAAAAATCTCGAAAATACCATCCCAGAAATAAAAGCTCTCATTGAGTACTCGCAGGAGGAATACACTTGCCATCAACTTGGAGTAAGTGGCATACTTCCTTGCAAACATATCTTGGATATTTAAAGGAAATCAAATCAAGGAAGCATGGTGGCAGTTTTATTTCTTGCGCTCGACTAACCGCAGAGGTGTGATTATGTGAGCATCGGGCTCAATGAGAAATCACCCTATTCACATAGTAGGTAGCACCGAAGCAGTAATAATTACCAAAGTTAATTAATGGCAGTAGAAAAACCTAAATTAACTAATGGGCTAGGCGTATCAGTCTTAATTTTTGTTTGGCTAGTTAGCGTAAAAAAAAGGGGATCACACATGGTTTGGCTAGTTAGCGTAAAAAAAAAAAAAGTTTGGCCAGCTCCTCTAAAAAATATATAGTTCGGCTAGTTCAGTTTGTACGGTTTCTATGGACTGGAAACCTGTGCAAAACCAAACACCGGACAACTGCTGCTTTTCCAACTGAACCGAAACACGAAAAACCAATTTATTAGACAATTCAGTTAAACAAGCTTGGTTCGGTTTCTATTTTCTGTGTGAATGTGCCCACTCTTACTTACAACTTTTTGTCCGAACAAAAAAGTCATTTTTTAAAGATAACTAAAGCTAAAATTCTTATATAGCATGCAAGAAATGTTGGTTTGCTGGAAGTAGGTTGGTTCAAACTATGCTAAGCTTTACGTCGCCACCTCAGCAATCGTTGGTTTACTGGAAGTAGGTATGAAAGTCGCCACCTCAGCATGCAATGACAGGCAAGACAACTACTGCCACACTAGCCAGTTACTGACTAATATGAGTATAACAAATATGTATACCTAGCTCAAATAAACTAGAATTTGAAGTTCATTTAGAAAATATGAACGGTATCTGCATCAATTTTTCGGTAACACCGGTAACAGTGTTTTCTGCTCCCCCTCGTATTTTTCTGGATTCGATAGCCAATGCCCTAGTAATAATACACTATTGCAAACCCTATGTTTGCATTTGATTTGACATGCATAACCAGAAATCCAAATGAATAAAGATCATATAATAACTGGATCAACCAAAGACAAAAAACCTAGCTCCGGTGTTTGGCCTCCAAGGACCATACGCAAAAAAAAATTGTTTGGCTAAAAACTACTTGAATGGTTCTAACCAAAAATAGAGAATATTTTTAGAAGATGCAGAAACATCCCACCCAAAATAAATCGGCCGGACCAAATGACCCAATCCCAATTTGGCTTCTCACAAAGTTATTTTATGTGTTTCTCAAAAAAAAACATCAATATTTTTTGCGATGATGTCTCTATGCCTTGTGATGATTCAATGCGAGGACCACATTCAAACCACCTTTAACCCTCCAACCAAACAGAAAATGGGTTCATCCCACTGAACTTAACCAAACACCAATACAGAACCATCATATTCACAAAATCTGAATGGTTCCAACCCACTCATATCTACCATGTGGACAAAACACACCCTATATAAAGAGATGACAAGCCATTTTTAGTTGGTCCATTATCGAACCTCTATAATCTATAAGTAGTTTGAAGAATTCCGAAAATATAGTTCCTTTTGCTATATCATAGGTGCATGAGTTTTTTTTTTCTAGTTCAATCATTCTCCCTTTTTTTTCATGTGTGTTTGCTTTTATTTTATTTTCTTGCTTCCTAGTCGATTTTTTGTTTCTTTCTTTCTGTGCATATGTGGGTAGTGGGCACCTGGGTTCATTCGTGTGTGCGTGTGCGATGCACGCGTACATCTCATGCGCATGTATGTGCGCACGTCTACAAGTGTGTTGACACGTGTGAGCACTTGTGTGCAGTGTGTGCGCACGTGCAATATCAATATGGAACGTAATTCTTCTTCTATGAGTGTGTACGTGTGCACGAGATGATGCCATCCATATGAGATGAGGCGATTAATTTCCAAAGATAAACGTAAGTACTACTCCCTCCGTTCCTAAATATAAGTCTTTCTAGCGATTCTATTAAAAAACTACATACGAATGTATATAGACATATTTTAGAGTATAGATTCATTTATTTTGCTTCGTATGTAGTCACGTAATGAAATTTCTTAAAGACTTATATTTAGGAACGGAGGGAGTATGTAATATGTGTGCAAATTATACTATTTTCTGAAAATTATACTATTATAAGTTTATTCATGCAAAATGTGTAAATACCCAATTTATGGTCAAGTTTTTGTCATCATTTCTTTAAAGTTATTTGCATTTTGTTTCTTTGTTATGATAATACCAAAGTTATTCTCTGATTTTTTTTTTGATTTTTTTTAGTTTTAGTATATAGTCTTGTTGGAAAAGAAGTGATGTCATGTCACAAAATTCAGTGACCTGTTAAGCAGAGGAAGAAGAAGGCAGATGGACCTTTGGATCCCAATTAGATAGGTGATAGTCAGCAGACTGAATATCTAAATAATTTAATCAATAGTCGGCCCATATATAGAGCATGCATTAATGCCAGAGAAATCCATTCTTATATTTTAGGAAGACTGCATTTGCATAGAATATGATATTTAGCAATATATTAACAATGCGCCAAAAATATAATTTTAGGGAAACAATTGTGGGGTAGTACGATACACACTGCTGAAAAAATAGCATTTATTAAATTGATAGACATCATGATATACAAAATTCAACCACATATAACAATCTAATATAAATGGGGATGAAGGGAACTCATGTCGAATACTCAACGAAACGTAGATCTGGAAAACTTCTATTTGCAACCAGATAGATAGCTACGATGCGGAGTTCCATTCGCCATTACTCCATTTCCTTGGCCGTCATCTTCGTCTTTGCCGTCCTGCTGCTCAACGCGGATCTTGGCTCGTGCGGCTGCTTTAAGCGTATCTTCTCCTTCGGCGACTCCATCATCGACACCGGTAACTTTGCATACATCGTCCGCAACAGACCGCCAGGTCCACCCTCGGTACCTCCCTATGGAGAGACCTACTTCCACCACCCCACGGGTCGCGCCTCTGACGGGCGTCTCATCATCGACTTCTATGGTGTGTACATGTGCATGCATGTGTGTTCCAACAGTTCAATTTCGTACGCGCGCTAAATTTTGTGTGTGATGTTTCGTCAGCGCAAGCGTTGGGCCTGCCGCTGCTGCCCCCGAGCTTGCCCGAGGAGAAGACGGGGCAGTTCCCCACCGGTGCCAACTTTGCCGTGTTCGGCGCTATGGCGCTGAACCCGGACTACTTCAAGTCCAGGTATAACTTCAGTGTACCGTTTTCTTGGAGCCTCCACGATCAGCTCGCTAGTTTCAAGAAAGTGCTCACACGGATTGCTCCACGAGATGGTACGTAACGCATGCAAAAGGATACGTTATGGTCAGCTTATCATATTTTAGTTATGCCACATGTCATCTGCAAAAAAAATATATATATATATGCCACATGTCTGCGTCCCCACGCATGTGTTCTTGGTCCATTTACTCCTTTCTCTTTGCTGTGATCAGCTGCCACAAAGAGTGTCCTGAGCGAGTCCCTGGTCGTCTTCGGCGAGATCGGTGGCAATGACTACAACTTCTGGTTCTTCGATCCTGTGCGCCGCAAGGACAGAAATACGCCCCTGCGGTACATGCCGGACGTTATCAGCCGCATAGGAGCCGGCGTGCAGAAGGTGATCAACCTTGGCGCCAAGACGATCCTTGTCCCGGGGAACTTCCCTATCGGGTGCGTGCCGGCTTACCTTAGTATTCATAAGAGCAATGCATCAGCGGACTACGATCAGTTCCATTGCCTCGCGTGGTTCAACGCGTTCTCTCGGAGGCACAATCAGCTGTTGAAGCAGGAGGTCGGCCGGCTCAAGTCCCGGAACCCCAGCGTGAAGATCATCTACGCCGACTACTACGGCGCCTTCATGGAGTTCGTCCGGAATCCCAGCAGGAATGGCATCGACAGCCCTCTGGTGGCGTGCTGTGGTGGCCAGGGACCCTACGGCACTGGCCATAGGTGTGACCAGAACGCGAAGGTTTGCCGGGACCCGTCCAGGTTCGCTAACTAGGACCAGGTTCACATGACGGAGAAGGCATACAGAATCATCGCCAACGGGGTGCTCAACGGCCCGTATGCAGACATCCCGTTGCTCCATGCTTCCTAGGATAATGACTTCTGAGACTTGAAGAATTGTTGCTGCCACCAAGATCTGATACGCTTCTTCAGATTCTTATTCATGTACCTTCTTATCAATTATTCATGAAAGAAATGGTTGGATATGCCACATGCATGATTATGTAATGTAATGCAAACACGCGTGCACTAATATATCCTCACCCAACCCAAGTATAGTTGGAGTGCCAACCATCTCAAGACTGGACTCGCGGGTATGGATGTTTTGCCCCAACGGTAACTTGCTATAAGGTCTTTTTGATTCATGGAATTTAAAAAAAAAACAGGAATGTTAAAATGCAGAATATGCATGCTTTCATTGCTTTGGACCACGCCTATATTTGAGAGAAGCTAGGAACTATTCTTCTACGCAATGGATATGTTCGGTGAAAATTCAAAGGGAATGCATGCCAGATGCACCAACTTGAAATTGTGGGATTGCAAATGTAGTCAGTTATATGTCCCAACAAAAACCGGAAAGAAATTGAATGTTGTGACTTTCTGGGTGATAAATGTAGGCAGGGACGGGTCTAGGGTTTAGACTTGAGGAGAGCGAGAAAGATAACTCACACAAAGTAAGGGACAAAAAATTACAATATGAGCCAGGCAATAGTCACTACAAAAAAATTGAATTTGCCTAATATCCCACTGTAAGGCAAGTGACATTTCACGGCTACCCGGCTTATATACGTGTGCACCGAGTCTCAAAATCTAAAAAGCACGGCACAAATACTGACCTTGGCGTAGATAGAACTAAGCGGAGAATCAGGAAAGAATCTCGGCATACATAAAAACGCTCCACATAGCTTCTAGAAAGCACTCGGATTAGAGTTCTTTCTCGGCATACATAAAAACACTCCACATAGCTTGGCGGTTATGTGACTGTGTGCTTTGCTCTATAAGCCGAGGGTTGTTGCAAGATGCTCGGCGTATATGGAATAGAAGCCGATTGCCCAAATAGGACATTCAGTTTACACTTTACATCTTCTTTGCTGAACTATTTCTTAATCAGCGTTGCTAAGTCTCAGTTCGTTATGTCTCAGTCAATGCTATACTTCTTTGATCTTGCATGAAGATTCATATAAATAATTTATTTTCTTTTTTATCATTTCTTTTTCTTATATATGCTATACCACTTGACTGAGACTTGGTTAAATCTTAATGCAAGAATGAATTTTAAATGTGCTTTATTGAATTTATGTTTATTTATTGCATTTTTTCCTTGCAGCTATTTTCTAACCCATTCTCTCCCACCCACTCTCTAATTACCGCCCTTTTGGTTCCCTCAATTTCCTTCCCACACTCTAATTACCACCACCTTGTCACTCTAAAGTTGTTATTGCCTTGTTTTCTTCACCCCCAATTGTACCCATATTAAGATCACACCCAAAATAAGCGGTTCCGATGCTGACTCACACGATTTGATACATATATCATGTTTGCTATGCCATGAATCATCTACCCCTAGATTTTTTCACATGGGGTGACCCATCTGGACTGTCCTACTTATGTGTGTTATAATAGTTAAAAGGACCATGAGCAACCAAAAACATGCCAACATACACGAATTAGGTCGTGGGCATACCATGATCAAGATATTGAGGGGACACGTCCGCTTTGTGAAGGTAGTGCGGTACCCTTTGCTCCGTTGATGTCAAAACGTTTTTGCTGTCACCAGAGGCCAGTTGGATTCACATACTTGCCCTTCTGGCATATCCAGGGGATAAATTTAGTGTGAAAATGATGATAAATCGATCATATATGAGCATAATGGGTGTATGACAAATGCATTGTTGCCTGGTCGTTTTGAGCGCGTAATGGGTGCCTGACATTGTTTTGTTGCAGACAACTGGTCGAAGTTTTGATTTTGACGGGGCTAATGGATGCCGCCGGGATTGCACGATTGGTGGAACCGACCAAGCTTGTGCCGGATGGACGGCTATGCTGCGCTGCTGGGCATTCCAGGTCTATCGTAGTTGGTTTGGAGATATGTATGCATTACGGTTCACATGAGCAGCTGTCTCATGGACTCAACCCCACACGAACATGACTTCATCAATCAATAAGGCATACAGACGGCCAGAATAGCACACGTGAAAATAGGTCATTAAAAAAATCATGTACCAGGCTATGCATGCATGGAAGCGTTTCGTGCAGGAAGGAAAATTGCTGGTGGCGGCTGGGAGCTGTGGTGCAGTGCCTATTACGGCACAGGATCAACGACGACGACCTACCTTCAAGTGGTGGAGTATGGTAGAAATTGCTGAGGGGCCAAAGCAAAAACATAAGTATTTACCAGGCCTACCTACCTACGGCACAGGATCAACGACCTACCTACAAGTGGTGGAGTAGGGTAGAAATTGCCGAGGGGCCAAGGCAAAGGCAAAAACATAAGTACTTATGGGTGTATATTGAAAGAAAAATCTCATCTAATCCCTCTCCCAAAAAAATTCTTCAGAGTTGGGTCCAAGGCTGGGGGGGGGGGGGGGGGGGTGGGAGTGCACCTATGTGGCCCGTAGGTACACCTTACGCAACCGCCGACGCCTGCCCTACCCATTATCAAAGTTGGGGCATCTATACCTCATCACAAGTTCGATCGTCTTGCCATAGATAGATAGATAGATAATCGTAGATCCAAGTGGTCCTTGATCTAGCTATAGCTTAATTGTCCGTCCAGTGGACAGCACATGCATGTAGAGAAGCGTGCGCATGTACTAAACCGAATGGTGTGCCGCTGCATTCCATTCCATGGATTATATTCCTCCTACGGATCTTTACCTGACACACCGACAGCAAAGCCAAGTCAGCACCTACCATTTCGAAGATGAACTTTACGTGCCGATTAATCGAAACGCGGTCAATTTGAAGCATTTCCTCAAGCAAGTATTTAGGGAGTATTGATTACTCTTACTCTTAACTACACTGTAGGGGACGGGCGGAGCGAGGATTTAAACATGGGGAAGAGATAGTGAAGCCATATTTTTTTGCCTCACAAAATATCCAATAATATTATATCAAATATCATCAGCATTTAACATTGCCTAGAAACAGATTTTTTTTTTCCAACTGAAGTGTGTCTAGTTATAGCTAATATAGGTCAATAATTCCATAGACACACTGAGTAGATGAAGTTGATAATCAAATTACTCCGAAATATGCCATGAAATGCTTGGCTACAAAATATTGTCATGCGTAAATTAAAGATACAGAAACAAGAATAAACCAAATCATTGGCTTTAGCTTGCATTTAGACATGTTCCAATGGCAATCATCAATGGTTGTATTGTGAAACTTGGTGGTTGAATTAGAAAAATCGATGAATACATACTTAGAAAATCAAAAGATGCTGCTCGTCCCCTCTGCCACTAGATCATAGTAGATCAGATGGCCGACAGTGTGCGACAACCATCAGTCCATCACTGCCTACCGATTCTCGACGAAGCATTGATGAGTGCATCACAAATCACACAACCAAAATAACTAAAATCTGATGTATAACAATACAAGATGAGAATTGAGAGAATGCTAAGTACATAGTGTGATGTATGAAAGTTGGCTAGTTAAGTCTTAGACGAGAAATTGACGAATGAAGTAGTTGTTTTCGCCGACGTATGAATCCTATCGTTAGTAAGGATGATGAGCAGGCGGCAATGACACACATGACGGCGACGGAAGAGCTTCAACCTAAGCACACGGTAATCATGGGAAAGAATGCCCAATGCCCCGGATAGGTTAGTCTCCAAATCTGGCCTTGTACTGTACTCTGGACTTCTTGGTCACGAAAAACAAAATGACTCACTAGTGGGCCTTCCTATGGCCCTTCGTTTTTTCCAGAATTCTCATGTCAAGTTAGGGGGGGGGGGAGTAGTTGTATACTAGAAGGGTTGTTACCAAATCCATAATATCAAATAGGTATCATCATACTCATCATGTAATGAAATTTCATTTTTTTTATCTACCATTGTGGATATCAGTAACTTTGGCTCTTAACTTGCTCAAAGTTAAACAAATTTGAATTTTCAAAAAAACCAATACACCTTATATTTGGGAATTGAGCAAAATATTTATTTTGTGGATTAGGACATATGATGAGTGTGTTTTATTTTTACATATATAATGTGGTGTTTTCGTGGGTCTTCTGTGATGTGATTATATGTTATCTACTAATCAAACCATATTGTAAATTTCTGCATTGGTGAATCCATGTACTATATTAGTGCTAGAGTATCACATGGCAACACTTTTTTCTAGGTGATGAGAGTATAAATAAGATATATCTTTTTTATAGGCCGGTAGCTGCTAATTGAATTGAAAAATCATTGGTCCAGTCAAAACCATGAATAACATTACAAATTCAGTACATCAATCGAATGAAAATCTCCAAAATTAAGGAGCATAGTGAACTATAAGAATTGAATGAGACAACTTGAAAAATTGTTTAGCCGGTCAAAATGGGGTGACCCAATATTAATATCATAGAGATACAAGTTACACCAAGCCAACGCAACAACCCAATTTCGTAAAGATCCTGTTATCCTCGTGTACCCTCAAAACGCTTGTAACCTGAAAACGGATGCAGACAACCAAATTATAAATAGAAGAAGTAAAAAAAATCCTGCTACGACGGTCAATTCCCTGTAGCTACAGCATGAACAACCACTTAGATAATACCCGAAGTCCAAATTCTCCAAAACGACGCCTCTAAGACAGTGCACAAGTACCGTCATCGCCTGAATCTAGATATTATATTTCACCCTGAAGAAGATACACACTCTCAAAACGGTTTATTCAACAATGGCACTCTCAGGAATAACCAATAAAGACAAGCCCTTGGGTTTCTTCCTGAAAGATAAGACTTTCTACTTTGTTTGTGCTGCCGCCCCCATTTGTTGATGTCACTGCTATGAGTCATGAATCACGAAGAAAAGTCCTCATCGCCAGGAAGTCTTGATCCCTCATTACAAGGCCTCAAACCTCAGCCGTCGTAACATTCTTTGCAATTGTCTTCACCATTGAAATCTTAATACCTACATGCCCCATAAACTGAACAGATACTGAAGCTTCACGTCACACCCTCCTGGAACCACTTGGGCGGAAATAGGGCGCACATGACCGAATCGCATATGATCCAGCAATCTATAGGCCAAGAACCCAATGAAGATCTGCAACAGAGCGTTCGAAAAGTCGTTAATGTTGGGGAACGTCGCATGGGAAACAAAAAAATTTCTACGCGCACGAAGACCTATCATGGTGATGTCCATCTACGAGAGGGGATGAGTGATCTACGAACCCTTGTAGATCGTACAGCAGAAGAGTTAGTGAACGCGGTTGATGTAGTGGAACGTCCTCACGTCCCTCGATCCGCCCCGCGAACAATCCCGCGATCAGTCCCACGATCTAGTACCGAACGGACGGCACCTCCGCGTTCAGCACACGTACAGCTCAACGATGATCTCGGCCTTCTTGATCCAGCAAGAGAGACGGAGAGGTAGAAGAGTTCTCCGGCAGCGTGACGGCGCTCCGGAGGTTGGTGATGACCTTGTCTCAGCAGGGCTCCGCCCGAGCTCCGCAGAAACGCGATCTAGAGGAAAAACCGTGGAGGTATGTGGTCGGGCTGCCGTGGAAAAGTCGTCTCAAATCAGCCCTAAAACCTCCGTATATATATAGGTGGGAGGGAGGGGAGGAGGCAGCCTCAAAACCTAAAGGTTTGGCCGAAATTGGAGGTGGAGGAGTCCTACTCCAATCCTACTTGGAGTAGGATTCCACCTTCCCACTTGGAAACTCTTTCCACCTTGTGTTTTTTCCTTCTCAAACCTTATGGGCCTTAGTGGGAACTTATTCCAGCCCACTAGGGGCTGGTTTATCTCTTCCCATAGCCCATGAGACCCCTTGGGGCGTGACACCCCTCCCGATGGTCCCCGGCACCCCTCCCGGCACTCCCGGTACACTACCGATGAGCCCGAAACCTTTCCGGTAATGCAGGAAAACCTTCCGGTAACCAAATGAGGTCATCCTATATATCAATCTTCGTTTCCGGACCATTCCGGAAACCCTCGTGACGTCCGTGATCTCATCCGGGACTCCGAACAACATTCAGTAACCAACCATATAACTCAAATACGCATAAAACAACGTCGAACCTTAAGTGTGCAGACCCTGCGGGTTCGAGAACTATGTAGACATGACCCGAGAGACTCCTCGGTCAATATCCAATAGCGGGACCTGGATGCCCATATTGGATCCTACATATTCTACGAAGATCTTATCGTTTGAACCTCAGTGCCAAGGATTCATATAATCCCGTATGTCATTCCCTTTGCCCTTCGGTATGTTACTTGCCCGAGATTCGATCGTCAGTATCCGTATACCTATTTCAATCTCGTTTACCGGCAAGTCTCTTTACTCGTTCCGTAATACAAGATCCCGTAACTTACACTAAGTCACATTGCTTGCAAGGCTTGTGTGTGATGTTGTATTATCGAGTGGGCCCCGAGATACCTCTCCGTCACACGGAGTGACAAATCCCAGTCTCGATCCATACTAACTCAACGAACACCTTCGGAGATACCTGTAGAGCATCTTTATAGTCACCCAGTTACGTTGCGACGTTTGATACACACAAAGCATTCCTCCGGTGTTAGTGAATTATATGATCTCATGGTCATAGGAATAAATACTTGACACGCAGAAAACAGTAGCAACAAAATGACACGATCAACATGCTACGTCTATTAGTTTGGGTCTAGTCCATCACATGATTCTCCTAATGATGTGATCCCGTTATCAAGTGACAACACTTGCCTATGGCCAGGAAACCTTGACCATCTTTGATCAACGAGCTAGTCAACTAGAGGCTTACTAGGGACAGTGTTTTGTCTATGTATCCACACAAGTATTGTGTTTCCAATCAATACAATTATAGCATGGATAATAAACGATTATCATGAACTAAGAAATATAATAATAACTATTTTATTATTGCCTCTAGGGCATATTTCCAAGAGTCTCCCACTTGCACTAGAGTCAATAATCTAGTTCACATCACCATGTGATTCCAACGAATCCAACACCCATATAGTTATGGGGTCTGATGACGTCTTGCTCGTGAGAGATGTTTTAGTCAACGGTTCTGAAACTTTCAGATCCGTGCGTTCTTTGCAAATCTTTATGTCATCTTATAGATGCTGCTACTACGTGCTATTCGGAAATGCTCCAAATATCTACTCTACTATACGAATCCGTTTCACTACTCATAGTTATTCGGATTAGTGTCAAAGCTTGCATCGACGTAACCCTTTACAACGAACTCTTTAACCACCTCCATAATCGAGAAAAATTCCTTAGTCCATCAGTTACTAAGGATAAATTTTGACCGCTGCTAGGGATTCAATCATGGATCACTCTCTGTACCTCTCAACAGACTTGCTGCAAGGCACACATCAGGTGCGGTACTCAGCATGGCATACTTTAGAGTCTACGACTAAGGCATAGAAGACGACCTTCGTCTATTCTCTTTATTCTGTCGGGGTCGGGTTTTGAGTCTTACTCAAATTCACACCTCACAACGCAACCAAGAACTCCTTCTTTGCTGATCTATTTTGAACTCCTTCAAAAACTTGTCAAGGCATGCATCTTGTTGAAACTTCCATTAAGCGCTTTCGATCTATCTCCATAGATCTTTGATGCTCAACGTTCAAGTAGCGCAATCCAGGTATTCCTTTGAAAACTCCTTTCAAACAACCTTGTATGCTTTACAGAAATTCTACATTACTTTTGATCCACAATATGTCAGCCACATATACTTATCAGAAATTCTATAGTGCTCCCACTCACTTCTTTGGAAATACAAGTTTCTCATAAACTTTGTACAAACCCAAAATCTTTGATCATCTCATCAAAGTGTATATTCCAACTCCGAGATGCTTGCACCAGTCCATTGAAGGATCACTGGAGCTTGCATACTTGCTAGTATCTTTAGGATCGACAAAACCTCATGGTTGTATCTCATACAATGTTTGCTCAAGGAAACCGTTGAGGAAACAATGTTTTGACATCCTACATGCAATATTTCATAAATAGTGCAGCAACTACTAACATAATTCTAACAGACTTTCAGCATCGCTACGATTGAGAAAGTCTCATCATAGTCAACTGTTTGATCTTGTCGGAAACATCTTTGCGACAAGTCGAGCTTTTCTTAATAGTGACTTATCACTATCATCGTCTGTCTTCCTTTTAAAGATCCATTTTTACTCAATAGTCCTATGACCATCAAGTAGTTCTACCAAAGTCTACACTTTGTTTTCACACATGGATCCTCTCTCGGATTTCATGGCTTCCAGCCATTTGTCGGAATCTGGGCCCACCATCGCTTTCTCCATAACTCGTAGGTTCACTGTTGCTCAACAACATGACCTCCAAGACAGGGTTACCGTACTACTCTGCAGCAGTACGCGACCTTGTCGACCTACGAGGTTTGTAGTAACTTGATTCGAAGCTCAATGATCATCATCATCAGCTTCCACTTCAATTGGTGTAGGCGCCACATGAACAACTTCCTGCGCCCTGCTACACACTGGTTGAAGTGATGGTTCAATAACCTCATGAAGTTCTACTACCCTCCCACTCAATTCTTTCGAGAGAAACCTTTCCTCGAGAAAGGATCCGTTTCTAGAAACAAACACTTTGCTTTCGGATCTGAGATAGGAGATGTACCCAACTGTTTTGGATATCCTATGAAGATGCATTTATCCGCTTTGGGTTCGAGCTTATCAGACTGAAACTTTTTCACATAAGTGTCGAAACCCCAAACTTTCAAGAAACGACAGTTTAGATTTCTCTAAACCTCAGTCTATACTGTGTCATCTCAACGGAAATACGCGGTGCCCTATTTAAAGTGAGTGCGGTTGTCTCTAATGCATAACCCATAAACGATAGTGGTAATTCGATAAGAGACATCATAGTATGCACCATACCAAATAGTGCGTGGCTATGACGTTCAGACACATCATCACACTATGATGTTCCAGGTGGCATGAACTGCGAAACAATTTCCACATTGTCTTAACTGTGTACCAAAACTCGTAACTCAGATATTCATTTCCATGATCATATCGTAGACAGTTTATCCTCTTGTTACGACGAACTTCACTCTGAAACGGAATTGAACTTTTCAACATTTTAGACTTGTGATTCATTAAGTAAATACTCCTGTATCTACTCAAATCGTCAGTGAAGTAAGAACATAATGATATCCACTGCGTGCCTCAGCACCCATTGGACTGCATACATCAAAATGTATCACTTCCAACAAGTTACTATCTTATTTCATCTCAATGAAAACAAGGCCTTGCTCATGTGGTATGATTCGCATGTCACTAGTGATTCGAAATCAGGTGAGTACAAAGATCCATCAGCATGGAGCCTCTTCATGCAATTTATACTAACATGACTCAAGCGGCAGTGCCACAAGTAAGTGGTACTATCATCATCAACTCGTATCTTTTGGCACCAATATCATGAACATGTGTGACACTACGATCGAGATTCAATAAACCATTGAAGGTGATTATTCAAGAAAATAGAGTAACCATTATTCTCTTTAAATGAATAATCGTATTGCAATAAACATGATCCGATCATGTTCATGCTTAACGCAAGCACCAAATAACAATTATTTAGGTTTAACACCAATCCCGGTGGTAGAGGGAGCGTGCGACGTTTGATCATATCAATCTTGGAAACACTTCCAACACGTATCGTCACCTCGCCTTTAGCTAGTCTCCGTTTATGCCGTAGCTTTCATTTCGCGTCACTAATCACTTAGCAACCGAACCGGTATCCAATACCCTCGTGCTACTAGGAGTACTAGTAAAGTACACATCAACATCATGTATATCAAATACACTTCTTTCGACTTTTGCCAGCCTTCTTATCTACCAAGTATCTTGAGTTGCTCCGCCTCAGTGATTGTTCCCCTCATTACAGAAGCACTTAGTCTCGGGTTTGGGTTTAATCTTGGGTCTCTTCATTAGTGCAGCAACTGTTTTGCCGTTTCACGAAGTATCCCTTCTAGCCCTTGCCTTTCTTGAAACTTAGTGGTTTTACAAACCATCAACTATTGATGCTCCTTCTTGATTTCTACTTTCGCAGTGTCAAACATCACGAGTCGCTCAAGGATCATTGTATGTATCCTTGATATGTTATAGTTCATCACGAAGCTCTCACAGCTTGGTGGCAGTGACTTTGGAGAACTATCACTATCTCATCTGGAAGATTAACTCCCACTTGATTCAAGCGATTTTCGTACTCAGACAATCTGAGCACATGCTCAACGATTGAGCCTTTTCTCCTGTGCTTTGTGGACAAAGAATCTTGTCGGAGGTCTCGTACCTCTTAACAAGGGCACAAGCATGAAATCACAATTTCATCTCTTTAGAACATCACTTATGTTCCGTGACGTTTTACAACGTTTTCGGCGCCTTGCTTCTAAGCCATTAAGTATTTTTGTACTGAACTATCGTGTAGTCATCAGAAACGTGTATGTCGGATGTTCACAGCATCCACAGATGACGCTCGAGGTGCAGCACACCGAGTGGTGCATTAAGGACATAAGCCTTCTGTGCAGCAACGAGGACAATCCTCGGTTTTACAGACTCAGTCTGCAAAGTTTGCTACTATCAACTTTCAACTAAATTTTTTCTAGGAACATATAAAACAGTAGAGCTATAGCGCAAGCTACATCGTAATTCGCAAAGACCATTAGACTATGTTCATGACAATTAGTTCAATTAATCATATTACTTAAGAACTCCCACTCAAAAAGTACATCTCTCTAGTCATTTGAGTGGTACATGATCCAAATCCACTATCTCAAGTCCGATCATCACGTGAGTCGAGAATAGTTTTAGTGGTAAGCATCTCTATGCTAATCATATCAACTATACGATTCATGCTCGACCTTTTGGTCTCATGTGTTCCGAGGCCATGTCTGCACATGCTAGGCTCGTCAAGCTTAACCCGAGTATTCCGCTGTGCGCAACTGTTTTGCACCCGTTGTATGTGAACGTTGAGTCTATCACACCCGATCATCACGTGGTGTCTCGAAAACGATGAACTGTAGCAACGGTGCACAGTCGGGGACAACACAATTTCGTCTTGAAATTTTAGTGAGAGATCACCTCATAATGCTACCGTCGTTCTAAGCAAAATAAGGTGCATAAAAGGATTAACATCACATGCAATTTATAAGTGACATGATATGACCATCATCACGTGCTTCTTGATCTCCATCACCAAAGCACCGGCACGATCTTCTTGTCACCGGCGTCACACCATGATCTCCATCATCATGATCTCCATCAACGTGTCACCATCGGGGTTGTCGTGCTACTCATGCTATTACTACTAAAGCTACGCCCTAGCAAAATAGTAAACGCATCTGCAAGCACAAACGTTAGTTATAAAGACAACCCTATGGCTCCTGCCGGTTGCCGTACCATCGACGTGCAAGTCGATATTATCTATTACAATATGATCATCTCATACATCCAATATATCACATCACATCGTTGGCCATATCACATCACAAGCATACCCTGCAAAAACAAGTTAGACGTCCTCTAATTTTGTTGTTGCATGTTTTACGTGGTGACCATCGGTATCTAGTAGGATCGCATCTTACTTACGCAAACACCACAACGGAGATATATGAGTTGCTATTTAACCTCATCCAAGGACCTCCTCGGTCAAATCCGATTCAACTAAAGTTGGAGAAACCGACACTTGCCAGTCATCTTTGAGCAACGGGGTTACTCGTAGCGATGAAACCAGTCTCTCGTAAGCGTACGAGTAATGTCGGTCCAAGCCGCTTCAATCCAACAATACCGCGGAATCAAGAAAAGACTAAGGAGGGCAGCAAAACGCACATCACCGCCCACAAAAACTTTTGTGTTCTACTCGAGAAGACATCTACGCATGAACCTAGCTCATGATGCCACTGTTGGGGAACGTCGCATGGGAAACAAAAATTTTCCTACGCGCACGAAGACCTATCATGGTGATGTCCATCTACGAGAGGGGATGAGTGATCTACGAACCCTTGTAGATCGTACAACAGAAGAGTTAGTGAACGCGGTTGATGTAGTGGAACGTCCTCACGTCCCTCGATCCGCCCCGCGAACAATCCCGCGATCAGTCCCACGATCTAGTACCGAACGGACGGCACCTCCGCGTTCAGCACACGTACAGCTCAACGATGATCTCGGCCTTCTTGATCCAGCAAGAGAGACAGAGAGGTAGAAGAGTTCTCCGGCAGCGTGACGGCGCTCCGGAGGTTGGTGATGACCTTGTCTCAGCAGGGCTCCGCCCGAGCTCCGCAGAAACGCGATCTAGAGGAAAAACCGTGGAGGTATGTGGTCGGGCTGCCGTGGAGAAGTCATCTCAAATCAGCCCTAAAACCTCCGTATATATATAGGTGGGAGGGAGGGGAGGAGGCAGCCTTAAAACCTAAAGGTTTGGCCGAAATTGGAGGTGGAGGAGTCCTACTCCAATCCTACTTGGAGTAGGATTCCACCTTCCCACTTGGAAACTCTTTCCACCTTGTGTTTTTTCCTTCTCAAACCTTATGGGCCTTAGTGGGAACTTATTCCAGCCCACTAGGGGCTGGTTTATCTCTTCCCATAGCCCATGAGACCCCTTGGGGCGTGACACCCCTCCCGATGGTCCGCGGCACCCCTCCCGGCACTCCCGGTACACTACCGATGAGCCCGAAACCTTTCCGGTAATGCAGGAAAACCTTCCGGTAACCAAATGAGGTCATCCTATATATCAATCTTCGTTTCCGGACCATTCCGGAAACCCTCGTGACGTCCGTGATCTCATCCGGGACTCCGAACAACATTCGTTAACCAACCATATAACTCAAATACGCATAAAACAACGTCGAACCTTAAGTGTGCAGACCCTGCGGGTTCGAGAACTATGTAGACATGACCCGAGAGACTCCTCGGTCAATATCCAATAGCGGGATCTGGATGCCCATATTGGATCCTACATATTCTACGAAGATCTTATCGTTTGAACCTCAGTGCCAAGGATTCATATAATCCCGTATGTCATTCCCTTTGCCCTTCGGTATGTTACTTGCCCGAGATTCGATCGTCAGTATCCGTATACCTATTTCAATCTCGTTTACCGGCAAGTCTCTTTACTCGTTCCGTAATACAAGATCCCGTAACTTACACTAAGTCACATTGCTTGCAAGGCTTGTGTGTGATGTTGTATTATCGAGTGGGCCCCGAGATACCTCTCCGTCACACGGAGTGACAAATCCCAGTCTCGATCCATACTAACTCAACGAACACCTTCGGAGATACCTGTAGAGCATCTTTATAGTCACCCAGTTACGTTGCGACGTTTGATACACACAAAGCATTCCTCCGGTGTTAGTGAATTATATGATCTCATGGTCATAGGAATAAATACTTGACACGCAGAAAACAGTAGCAACAAAATGACACGATCAACATGCTACGTCTATTAGTTTGGGTCTAGTCCATCACATGATTCTCCTAATGATGTGATCCCGTTATCAAGTGACAACACTTGCCTATGGCCAGGAAACCTTGACCATCTTTGATCAACGAGCTAGTCAACTAGAGGCTTACTAGGGACAGTGTTTTGTCTATGTATCCACACAAGTATTGTGTTTCCAATCAATACAATTATAGCATGGATAATAAACGATTATCATGAACTAAGAAATATAATAATAACTATTTTATTATTGCCTCTAGGGCATATTTCCAAGAGTCTCCCACTTGCACTAGAGTCAATAATCTAGTTCACATCACCATGTGATTCCAACGAATCCAACACCCATATAGTTATGGGGTCTGATGACGTCTTGCTCGTGAGAGATGTTTTAGTCAACGGTTCTGAAACTTTCAGATCCGTGCGTTCTTTGCAAATCTTTATGTCATCTTATAGATGCTGCTACTACGTGCTATTCGGAAATGCTCCAAATATCTACTCTACTATACGAATCCGTTTCACTACTCATAGTTATTCGGATTAGTGTCAAAGCTTGCATCGACGTAACCCTTTACAACGAACTCTTTAACCACCTCCATAATCGAGAAAAATTCCTTAGTCCATCAGTTACTAAGGATAAATTTTGACCGCTGCTAGGGATTCAATCATGGATCACTCTCTGTACCTCTCAACAGACTTGCTGCAAGGCACACATCAGGTGCGGTACTCAGCATGGCATACTTTAGAGTCTACGACTAAGGCATAGAAGACGACCTTCGTCTATTCTCTTTATTCTGTCGGGGTCGGGTTTTGAGTCTTACTCAAATTCACACCTCACAACGCAACCAAGAACTCCTTCTTTGCTGATCTATTTTGAACTCCTTCAAAAACTTGTCAAGGCATGCATCTTGTTGAAACTTCCATTAAGCGCTTTCGATCTATCTCCATAGATCTTTGATGCTCAACGTTCAAGTAGCGCAATCCAGGTATTCCTTTGAAAACTCCTTTCAAACAACCTTGTATGCTTTACAGAAATTCTACATTACTTTTGATCCACAATATGTCAGCCACATATACTTATCAGAAATTCTATAGTGCTCCCACTCGCTTCTTTGGAAATACAAGTTTCTCATAAACTTTGTACAAACCCAAAATCTTTGATCATCTCATCAAAGTGTATATTCCAACTCCGAGATGCTTGCACCAGTCCATTGAAGGATCACTGGAGCTTGCATACTTGCTAGTATCTTTAGGATCGACAAAACCTCATGGTTGTATCTCATACAATGTTTGCTCAAGGAAACCGTTGAGGAAACAATGTTTTGACATCCTACATGCAATATTTCATAAATAGTGCAGCAACTACTAACATAATTCTAACAGACTTTCAGCATCGCTACGATTGAGAAAGTCTCATCATAGTCAACTGTTTGATCTTGTCGGAAACATCTTTGCGACAAGTCGAGCTTTTCTTAATAGTGACTTATCACTATCATCGTCTGTCTTCCTTTTAAAGATCCATTTTTACTCAATAGTCCTATGACCATCAAGTAGTTCTACCAAAGTCTACACTTTGTTTTCACACATGGATCCTCTCTCGGATTTCATGGCTTCCAGCCATTTATCGGAATCTGGGCCCACCATCGCTTTCTCCATAACTCGTAGGTTCACTGTGTTTCCAATCAATACAATTATAGCATGGATAATAAACGATTATCATGAACTAAGAAATATAATAATAACTATTTTATTATTGCCTCTAGGGCATATTTCCAAGAGTTAACAGCCTGATCCATGAGGGCCAACAACCGGCAGAACACCATCGTAAAGAAAAAAGAACCCAAGGACCAAGCCACCCGCCGGTTTCCCACAACAGGCCGGAGATCTCAGCAGGCACCACTACCAGCACCCGCACCATACGGAGATGAGTAGCTGAGCCGCACCAAACCCATTTAACTAGTCGTCGTGCCTCCCTCGCGGCCATAGCGACAGCCAAAGTCACCGGAGAAATCTAGAGCGACTGCTCTACCGCCCATCTCTGCCAGACGAAACACACCGTCGAGGGCCAACATGGAACACGAGAAACGACGGGGCCCCTACCGCCATCAGTCACGCAAGGATGATGAGGGCCCGCTGCCACCGCCGTCAGTCTCGCCACCTTTGACCAGAGGTGTCCTACAGGGGGACGGTGTGGCGGTTATGCTAGGGTTCCACCCGAGTCGCCCCGGCTGGGAGCGAGGCGGGGGCCTCGGCTGGTTTTCGAATACTTTTTTCCGGATACACGTGGGATGGACCCTATTCGAATTGAAGACCTCAATTGAATGTGGGCTTTTTAAAACTGGCAAGCATAGTGCTATAGGAGATATATGTATGCATGATATTATTATTAGGAAACTCCTTCCAAACAGTCCGTTATAAACATCCGTGTCGCCAGCCACCTGCCTAGGGGCCACGGTTTGCGTCCTTTTTACCTGCGCACACGCCGTGAAGCCAACCTGCCAGTGCCGCTCGGTCCATGTTGCGTTCTCGCGTGGCCGTGGGTTTCTTCTCCCGGCTATGCCTACTGTTGCTGCTGTCGCTGACACTGACTTGTTTTTTTTTTTTGTGCAAGATCTGACTTCTTATTTCTAGTAATACTACGAGTTAGTTGATATAATACTCAATAAAAACTGTTGCTATTTTTTAACTCACAAGATACTGTAATAATTTAACAACTATAAGAGCAACTCCAATACGGTGATTCAAAAAGACACATGTTTTATTTGTTTTTTTGTCCGTTTGAGTCGACCAATCTGACGGACACGTTTGCTTTTTCATTTGGATATGCCAATGTGTCCAACGTGTGACAAACCCATATTTTCCGGCGTAAAAAAACTATCGAAAACACATGACCGAAATAAAGTTAAGTAAACATAAATGACCTGTCAACCGCCGGCCAAAGACCACTTATATATTATTTAAATATTTCAATAAAAGTCGACGCTTGCATACTGCCCCAAGCCTCGTCCTTGCCCTTGCCCTTGCCGTCATCGTCGGCACCGGTGAGGTCGATGAAGATGTGCAGCGACCCAGTCCGTCCGAACGCGCTCTACCACACTGCTAAGGATGCCTCCTCCGGCGTTTGTTGCGTTGGCGGCATTGCAGCGCGGCAAGCACGATCTAGTGGCTATTAAGCCGGCTGCAGCCCGGTTCACTACAGGCGGATGATGCCTAGCGCGCGCCGTATTATCATGTCGTGCGAAAAAAGGACTTGCATACATTGTCTTGACGGCTAAAACTGGATTTGATTGCCTACACATGCCAACGTGTCAATGTGATAGACACAAGCCAGCCTACATACACATCTTTAATTAGTACTTCCTCGGTAAACAAAAATAAGAGCAAATAGTTATCTAAATGCTCTTATATTTCTTTACGAAGGAAGTACTTAATTTTCGTATTGTAGGATGAAAGCGCCAAACAGACCCGCAGGCAGAGCAGGACCGATCAGGAGCCGATCTGAAACCTGCGTCCACCGTCCATCAGATCTTAAGCGCAAGAGCAATGAAGAAAGGAGCTCCGTCAATTTTCGTGGGGAAGGACAGTGAGCTCAGTCTCTAGCACATCTGCATACTCTACTTATGTTGTTTCATAGAAGGTATTCATCATTTCATCTTGAGTTATGTTGGACGAAACTGAACCCAATTGCTGATCTAAATTATTACCCCATCCAAGATGAAGAATCCAACAAACATAACGAAAACCCAAACCAGAGAGAGGAGAAGAGGGGAGTGCCGTCAACGAGGAGGCGGGCTTTAGCAGAGAGGACACCGCATTGGGGGAGAGGGATATCGGAGACGGGTCACTGAGATCGTCCTGGAGCTTGCACTGCTGCAAGTCACCAACAGCTCTTTGTCTAGATCGTGCAGCCCGCTGCTCACCTCGGTTCATTTATGTTAAGTAAATGTTCTCTATTAAAGTTAGGACAAATTAATCACACAGGTAGAAAAACAAGTACCAGAATCACACCCGACAACAGTTTCACTCTATGGCTCAGGGAATTTTTTGGTATATCGCGAAGGTAGCAGCAACAAAAAGACATATAGTACACCCGATAGTAGAAAAGCCAGTCTCATACCAAAACGGAAAGGTGTGAGTACTCTCGGGTGTAGTTTGGAAAAAAAAATTATCAAACAAAATCCAAAAAATCTGAAATTTTGAAACAACAAATTTTGCAAAATACAAACCAAACAAGATGAATAAAAAAATCTTTCAACATCTCAGTCGTATCAAACAAAAGCAAGTAGATACTTTGGGAATAGGACAACATCGGCGCGCCGGCTGAAACTTTCGGTCGGACACACGTGAGCCGCCGGTCCATCAGATCGAATTTGGTTTGACCGTCAGATCTGTCCATGCAGCAAAATTCGTCGATTGAAGCAAAACATAAACAGCGATGTAGCAAATTTCAGCTACGGATGCAGCAGAAATATGGTTGTAGCAAAAAATATCAACGTGGTCGTAGCAAAAGAAATGACAGCGTTTTGATTTTCGGTTTGACATTTTTTTCGCCCTAGGCCGAGATGGACGAATTTCTGCCATTTTCAAATTTTTCGGCCAAAATTTGACCAAAATTTGGCTGAAGTTTGACTAAAATTTGACCAAAATTCATCAAATTTGACCAATTTCGACGGAAAGATAGATCTCGCCCCAGGCCGAGATGGCCAAAATTCGGTCGAAATCCATTTTTTTGGCCGAATTTCAAAACACAGGCTGATGATGCGTGGTAGCAAAACAAAAATGTAGGTTGTAGCAAAACAATCCAATGAACTCGGGTTGCAACTCTAACTAACGTGTATGCAGCTTTTTTAGTGAACGGTTGTAGAAAGAAATGATACCGATTGTAGTAAAAATTAATACTGGTTGTAGCAAAAATCAAACGCCAGTTGTAGCGAAAAATTCGACGAACTCGGGTTGCAACCAAACGTGGATGCAGATTTTTAATGGATAAATTGTAGCGAATGAGAAACGCTTGTAGTAAATTTAAACGCCGGTTGCAGCAAATTAAACAAAAAATGCTGCGTAAATTGACCAGCTACACGCGCGGGTCGCTCGCGACCGGCCAAACGGTTCGAACGTTTTCCTTGGGAATATCAACACGGCCGTTGTGCTGGCCATGTTGCGCCAGGAAATTGCAAGGGCATGCAGCTCATTACACACTGCATATGCAAGGCCAACCAATCAAACGGGCGTCAGCTGCATAATGTCATCAAATTTAATTTATTTATTGTGTTTGTGAATGTGAGATGCCCTTGAGGAGCAGGAAGACCTTGAGGTGCTGGGCTGGCCGTTCCCGGGAAACTTGGATCCGTACTCGATGACCTTGTTTTATCAGGCCAGGACCAAAGATCTTGAGGTGAGATGACCTTCAATAATTCAATCTTGGCACTTGAAGATTACAGAACCATAGCAAGAACTCATTATCCAAGAACCAGACTTAGAACCCTATAAATTAGAAGACGGGAAAAATGAAGAAGAGGAGGAGGAGCACGGGCTTACCCGTCCACCGTCAGGTAAGGAACATGCCGGCGATGGAGTTGTTTTGGTCGATCGCCACAAGGCTCGCGACGCTGCTGCTCCTGCTCGCCCCCGAGCTCGCGCCACGGTTGCGGTTGGATGAAGTTCTGCCCGCTCGACATGGAGAGGGAGAGGAAGGGGAGGAGGAAGCGCCCAACATTCTAATACATATTTTCTGGCTCCGCCATTGACTCTGGAAGGAAAAAATGTTTTTTTAATCAGGGTGGAAAAATGTTTAATGATGAGTTCGCACGATGTGGTGTTTTTCTAGGAAATATAAATATAGCATAGACTTTTCTTGGACGAAAACACAGTGAGATACATCGGCTGCCTACAACAAAAAGAACGTGTCCTCCTTGGAATTCTTCAAAGGATGAAGTCAGTATTTTCTTTGCCAACTTTGTTCCATTGCAGAATGTGATGTCGTAATAAAAAAAGGCAGGCATCCAGATTTTTTTTATTGAGACATGTCATGTCGTTCTATCATTGCATTATTAGAAGAAAAACATTATTTACATTCTCCCAAAAAGGTTAGGATCCAAGACCGACATAGTGGGCCAGTTGTCCGATTCTGTGCTCCTACTGCCGTGTAGGAGAAAGCACTCGCTGCCCTAGAGGAGAACCATTCGCGACAGCTCAAGCAGATCCCGCTATGGAACTATACATAGCGCATACCCTCCTTGAGTTTCAAGGAGATCGAAGTTGTGGTATCCCTAGACCAGGGTATTGTTGGGACAAACCCACCGGCGACCCAAATATCGAACGAGGGTAGATGAAGGGGACACCATGATTTTTTCGACGACGAACGCCGCGGCGCATCAACGCATGTATCTTGGCTTTATTTTTTTATCGACTCAAATACATACATGAGGTACACATGCACGCACGCGGCATAATCCGGAAGAACTCTCATATCGATCGGACACACATCACGATCCGGACGGAGACTACATCTTCTAGGCCCCTCACACTTGGCTTGACACACCCCGTCGTTGGGCAACACACCGGAGCACGGCTACACACCGACCCTGCTACAAACAATACACACAAGGCTTTTATAGCCGGCTGCACACACAATCCAGCGGCCACACACCCCACTAACTCACGCACGAATCATCCAGCCACTTAGCCAACTAACTAAGCCACTAGCTATATGCATGGTCAACGTCAGGACGTGGGCAACCAACTGCTCCGACCGCACCATGACTTGGCTGGCTCCAACAGATCGCACACCTCGTGCATTCAGCTCCTCCACGCAACGAACGTGAGCACGGGCTCACGTCAGGAGACACGCGCATGCCACGACTCGACTTGGCCGCACTCACGCCGGTCGCCGCCGTCTACAGGCATGGCTTATTGCCAACAGGTATTTCGGTTGTTTAACCTTTTGTGCTCACAGATTCATACGTAAACCATATGCAGCGTGGTACAGTTGAGTAATGGTGCAAACAAGATACACCACCTCCAGTTTAGTTAGCAGAAGCTAATCTTATCCCAATGACTCCCAAATCTAACCTATTTTGTGATAAGTGTGTGTGGCATATTTATAGTTATACTGTCTCTGCACACAATCATAACCAAGATAATAGCTGAGGGGAACTGCTTTGAGGAATAATGCAGTACTTTTCATGGTGGCTAGCTCTCTTGAGATACATTTCCCATATCTTTCTGTAGTCTGGCTGCAAGAAGACATTGTATAAACCACAATCGATAGGAGCGACTTGGGCCAGCTTGTCGCTATAAACCTTGGTAGATGGGAGTTATTTTGGCTAGTTAGCATCTATAAACCATGGTGGGTGAGAGAACTATATATATCCACGGACAAGAAGGTGGTTCGGAAGAAACAATTACAATAATAATTCAGCGACAGCGAGGATGGTGTACGTGTAGCATTGTAGATGGGTTGTTGGATTGATATACTTAATATTTGGAAACACTTATGATCAACCAACGGATCACTCACACCTCGTCATCCACCTTGTTCGGGGTAACACATGTCTCACGGGTTCCCACTTCCCACACACTAGCTTTGTTCCTCGACCTTATTTTCGTGTTAGTGTCATGGATAAAACCGTGTGGTTAAGCTCGGGTGGAGACCCACACTAACTCTTCTCCTGATGTGCCCTCTTGCCGAACGCCCCTCCTCCCCCAGCCCACATAGAGATTGTTCCATGGACCAACTCATAGTTGGAATTCCCGTTGGAGACCATAACGACCATGGATTTATGTCATGTTTTTTATCTCGAATCCATGCCAACCTAGAGCTTGGATGCAGAGGCAGGTGACACTACAACAATATTGTCGTTGACGCTACTGACAGAACAAGTAATGGTGGTGGATCCTGGAGAGGAGCGTCCGGCGGTGCGGATCCAAGGATCGAGGGAGGGAGTATATCGAGGGGGGCTCATGTGCGCGCGACAGAGAGAGACTTCGTGCAAGAGAAAGGGAAGAGCCATGGTTCCGCGTGGTTAGCTCAATTTAGAGGGACTGTTCGGTTTCAGGTCTCAGCAGACTATTCGGTGGGTGGAAACGAGTGGGTTATATCCCAGTTATGAACCAAACACTAGAACATGGGCCAGGAATATGTCCGACCCGTTGCATTTCGATTGGTTCCTGGAACCATAGACATCCATATAGAACCCCAATATATCTCTATCTCTTTCTTTGTCTTTCTGCATCCATATAGAACCCCAATATATAGAACCCCAATATAGAACCGGTGGCCATATGCTTTGATTCATTGTAGCGTCGCAAATGAGGCCATCGACGAGCCACCATCGGAACCGGAGGTCGACGAATTGTCGGCAAAGGTGCTGCTGCAGGAGGAGGAGGCCACGAATGCGGGTGGCCATCTTCTTCGATTTTGTCATGCGTGGCGGTGGATGAGGGTCGAAGAGCCACCGCGGGAGGCAGAAGTCGACGAGGAACTGCCGGTGTAGGAACGACTGCTGGTGGAGGAGGCCTTCGCGGCCTCTCTTCTAGTTGCCGAATACCATCGCCGTGTCTACTTAGAAAAAGCACCTTGATAAATGTCACACATGTGGCACGAAGTAGCAACAGGACGATGTTACTTCGTGCCACACTTATCATTTGTGTAAAAAAAATGCTCCATGAGGCAACTCTATTCTACCTTGGCATTCTATACGAGTAACTCTAATATATTTTGATATCAAAAAGAAAAAAACCTACAGTTGCAGAAAGTGTTACGTGAAAGATCAGCAGGAGCCAAGCCCGCATACTCGGTAGACATGGGGACTTTGGTCGATTTTGAATATATTTTTTAGAAAGTGCAATGTATTCAAACCATAGCCAGGTCATAGAGACACGGGCGTACTCCACTGCATCCTTCCAGCATAGCTGTCCCAGCACTTTTGCACAAACAGTTCTAGAGAAAAGAAAATTTACAACGAGGTCCCTCTGTATTTCTGTTTGCCCAGGGCGCAATCTTCACCGTGCATCTTCGGTGTAGCTACAGAAGGAACGCATCAATACCATCACACCGTCATGACTCCAACTTGCATGCCGTCTCCATCAGAGGCTTTATCAGTACCCGTCACACCGGACGGGAGCTGAGATCCGGTCGGCCAGCCCTTCACCGTTCACCACCACCACAGGGACACACAGAGAAGAGAGAGCTCGGACGAAGCAGGGACCACAGGGACCAACTGTAGGCTGCGTGCCTGGCCAGCCACATGCCCGGACGTAAGGTTCGGCCGGCGCGCCGACTACAAGTGTTTTCCTTTATTATTAAGTAGAGAGGTAGACATTTTAGAAAGTGCAATGTACTCAATCCACTGCATCCTTCCAGCATAGCTATCCCAGCACTTTTGCACAAACCGATTTCGAGAAAAGAAAATTTACAACAAGGTCCATCTGTATTTCTGTTTGCCAGGGCGCAATCTTCACCGTGCATCTCCGGTGCAGCTACGCATCCAACCTGCATGCCGGGCGCAATCTTCACCGTGCATCTCCGGTGCAGCTACGCATCCAACCTGCATGCCATCACCATCAGAGGCTTTGAGAGCCGCATTAGTACCGGTGCCACCAGCCACCGGACGGGAACATTGGCTGGGAGGAACTGCAGGCCAGCCCTTCATCGTTCACCACCACCACGGGGACACAGAGAGAAGACAGTGCTCAGACGAAGCAGAGATCCGTGAAGAAATCAGCACCCCACCTACCTGGAGTGGGACAGCAGCTCAAAACTCATGTAGACGTACGAGCACCGCCAAGAGGTAGCCGAGCGATGCACCCTCGCTGGCCCTCCAACTCCGGCGGAGCACACGCACGCAGCACGAGGACTCGAAGAGGGGGGGCGAGGGATCCATAGAGTAATGGTACGAACTAGGTGCATGGCAGTAATGCTTTGTACTTCGAGATGATCTATTCCTAATGCCTCTCAAACCTAATATATTTGTGATTGTGTGTGCCTTTACCAGAATAAACTTAACTAAATCTTCATGACTCTTGAGGAGTACTATATCCATGGTGGCTAACCCGCTTGAAATAGATGGCCTACATGTACATTTCTTTAGCCCCCTCTAATAGCTAGCGGATCATATAATAAACCACAGTGGACAGGAGATACTCTAGCTAGTTGATAACTGCGAACCATCCTCGATCGGAGCTATGTATATGCACATACTCCGGATGGGAGCTAGGAAGAAATAAGGACAATAATAACTCGTTATCAAGAAGGTAGATGGTGTGTACCTATGAAGATGAGTTATGACTTCATCTACTTTTCTCTTTCATATAAGTCTTACATGATTGTACTCAAACTACACATCAACTGTAGGAAAGGACGCTTCATATATTTGGCTGGATATTTATTAGTACAAATGACATACAACTTCTATATCCAAATAATTGTAGTTGTGGAGAGCTAGCCTAGTTCTCCCCAACTACAATTACTTAGGTACCGAGGGAGTAGTTTACAAGAAACTGATCCCATTTGGCCAAAGAAGCACTAGTAGAAAATGTGGCTTTCGGCCGGAGCCCTAAATCCCATTAGCCTCGGGTCCAAGTAAAACCGATACCAATATCAGGCATTGGTCCCGGTTCGAGCTGCCAGGGCCTGGCGGGGCAAGAGTCCCTGTTCGGTTCGATGCATTAGGTTCGGTTCGTGCCAAAAACTAGGACTAAAGATCCGGCGACTGACATGTGGCGTGTCGCAGTGGTGGCAATCGTTCGTATCCTCCTTTATTCCCGGTTGGTGGCTCAATCCGGGACTAAAGGTCTGACATGTGGCGTGTCGCGGTGATGGCAACCGTTCGTATCCCCTTTTAGTCTCGGTTGGTGGCTCTACCCGACACTAAAGGTCCAAATGGTTCGCCTCCCGCGTCGTTTCGAGCGATGAAAAGCACGAACCGAAGCAGAGTCGTCATTTCTCTGTTTCTTCTTCTATCTCACTCTCCTCTCTTCTTCCCCTCTTGTTCCCCTCTCTTCTTTTCTTCTCTTCTTCCACCATGCCAACCACTCGCTACGGACAGGTGCTTGCACATGGCACGACCGAACTCAATGTCGTGTACAGGAACGACAGTGCCATGGTGCCGGGTTTTCTTTCCTATTTCCAGGAACGGCTTCAAGAGGGGGAGGAGAATGAGAATTTCATGGGGCCTGGTCTGGAGAACACGACCAATGCACAAGGTGTTGTCGTCATCCAACTATGTTTCAAGAGACATGTCATGGTCTTCCAATGGGCGAGGTAAGTTTTAAGGCTTTCTTTGATTCAAGGTTATGAAAATTGTGTATAGTGATCTAGGTTCCATTGGATAGCAATATGCAGTTTTTATGTTCCATTGGATAGCAATTGCATATAGTGATCTAGGTTCCATTGGATAACAATATATATATATATATATATATATATATATATATATATATATATATATATATATATATATATATATATATATATATATATATATGAGTCATAGTTAATTTGTGCAGTTTCTATGTTCCATTGGACAGAAATGTCATAGTTAATTTAGAGTTTCTTGATCAATTCATAGGGTATGAAAATTGCATAGGATAGAAATATGTTCCATTTAAATCCTAAAGATCAATTTCTCTTAAGTTGTAGTGAAACAATTTTCTTTGTTGCATATTGACAAAACCGTGGGAGAACATATATATATGTCATAGTTGATTTAGGGTTTCTTGATCAGTTCATACGATATAATAATTGCATAGGATAGCAATATGTTCCATTTGAATCCTAAAGATCAATTTCTCTTTAGTTGTAGTGAAACAATTTTCCTTGTTGAAGCAGTATGTAACATTTGGTCCATTTTAATTTGTTGGTGTTGCAGTAGGACAAGCATTTTCCAGAACTCATGGACTTCCTTCGCAACGGCATACATTTTGCTAGTGTTGATATAAGGAACGACAAGCTCAAGATGAGGCACAGCTTCGGTATTGAGATACCAGCTGACTGCCACATTGATATCCAAGATAAATTGAAGCTTGAACATGAGAAGACTTCCATGGCTCATATGGCAGTCGCCATGATCGACGAGGAGTACGCTGATATGAAGATCAAATTCCCAAGTTATCAGCACAAAAAGTGGAAGAGGACCCCACTTGACGGTATCAACATTAAGTATGCAGCAAAAGATGCATACGTTTCACACGAGTTGTACCGCAAGATTCAAATCATAAACTATGGCCAGCGTCACCTCGCATCAGCATCAGCACCACGAGTTTGGGGACTTTCTGATTCAGACGAGTAGTGTTCACAACGACGAACACTTATATATATATATTTATGCTAGCTATTATTATGTACTGCTTGGACGAGTATTATTATGTACTGCTTGGACCAATTTATGTCTAGTTTCTGTGTGTGCCATTAGTTTCCAAATTTGAATGATTTAACCCTTTCTAACTTCATTTGATACTTTTCATGGTATCATGCATTTCGGCCACATATATAGCACTCTTGATCTGCTGGTACAAACTAATGACCTTGAAATTGAAATATTCTGTTATGATCAATTAAAATATTATGTTAATAACAAAAAGAATGAAGTAAAAATAATCAATTAAAATATTCTGTTATGGTCAACTAAAACAAAACTATAATATTTTTTAATAGCAAAAACAATCAACTAAAAAACTATCGAAGGAACACCTCATGCCATGGGCCCGAGACAAAATACAAAATAGGTTCCTGAAATTTTCAATTTTGTATCAGTAAAGAAGTATATCCATGGAATATCACATATTGCAATGGCCAAATAGTGCCTTCTAACTATCGAAGGAACACCTCATGCCAAAGCATATATAAATTTGCTCGAGTGCAGGATATATGTAGAACTGAAACTCGATGCTTATTGATGAACTTAAATAGATTAAACATGAAAAAAAATACAAATTATAATAAAGGATACAAAACAATACCAAATCAATAGTTTGCTTTATCCATTCCCCCATATGTGTAGAAACTCCTGTTATTGCAGGTTGCCAATTAAAATATGCCTTCATCTAATTTTTGTGTAGCATCAAATAAGATTGATATAAAAATACATCAATTCGGGCTTCATCCATACACCCACATATTTTTTTCAGTTCAAATTACTCTGTAGTTAACTTTTCAAAAAATCAGTTTATAAATCCACACATACATCATATCAGTCCAAACTTCCAATGCATCTTCTATTGTTGTTTGCCTGGTTGAAGAAATTAGTAAGTAACTCATTGATTAGTGGTCGGGCGATTCAGTGTACGCGACCAGCGTCCGCGGCCAGGCGGAGGACGAGAATCATTGCCAGGCATGATACGACTAGTGCAAGCATAGAGCAATTAGTAGGCAGAGCTAGACTGAGGGAGAGCTGCCGTCAGAGCATGGGAGATCATGAGAGAGGCGGCGCGTGTGTGCAAGCGGGGGCTGGGACCTAGAGGGTCATGCTCTAGGGCTTAAGTTGTAGCGGGCCTCGCACAGGAAGTTTACATCGTGTTTTTTCTTTAATCTGGGACCCATAATTTTGGGTGCCATGTGCGGTCGGTCAATTTGGACCCCCTCATCGACGGGCCTGGGCGCAGGCAAAAAATAGTAGAGGAATTAATTAGCCATGCAAACATTACTTTCATCCCTATTGCAAAAATTAGTTATGTAAAAATCTCCGACGTGCAGTGCAAAAATTAGTTAGCAGTGCTCTATTGCATCATTGGGGATTATATAATATAGCAACTTTGTTAAATTTTTTGCTGAACCTAATTAAATAGTTTCTACTGGTATCTAGCAGTAAAAATTTAGAAAAGTTTATTAAATAGTAGGAATTGAAATAGTTGTAGAATTGGTTCTCGGCGTTGACGTACGATGCCTGGCCCGCATCCTCGTCATCGACTCGGTGGCGATCACCTGCTTGAGAAGCGCCAACATGTGCGGGACTGGGCTCTGCCTGGCTGACACTGAGAGGAGCTACCTTCCGGGGCGCGCAGCTTGGTGAGGAACCGGGCTCCCGTCGTCGACCCGGAGCTTCTTTGGTGGCGGTCGCGTGGGCCACTTTCGGTGCCGAGGCTTCCGGCCCCCGAGGAGAGGTACGTCGTCGTGTCAGAGAGGAGGACGAGCACGTCCGTCGCTACATGGAGGCGTTGGAAGCCAGGTTCTCCAATACCTGGCAGGTTCTTCAGGGATCTCACCCAAGCTATGATCCGGTGATGGTTCCTGCTTTTTGGGTGTCCACCGCCCGCTCCTCGGTACAGCGGCAGCTCTTTGTTGGTTGATCAGTTAGATATTATTCGAGAGATGTGTTAGTGATGTATTCGAGATTATATATTCGGTGATATTAAGTGGATTACTGGATGATGCATTATTTAAGTGGATTATTTGATGTATTAGTGATATTATATATACATGATGATCTTGCTAGCTAAAGTGAATACTAAATTGTTTTATCTTTTTGTCGGTTAGTTAAGCTATGGACGGTAGAGACAGAGACCATGATCAACAGGATGTCTTGTACGACATGATACTAAATTTGCATGTGCTCTCGTTTTTGTTGCATAATGAGATTAGATCAGATGAGTACCCAACGATCGTCGGAGGAGTCGTCGACGATCGCCGGTGAGGAGTCCCTGACGATTGTCAGAGGAGTCCCCGACGATCGTCGGTGATAAGTCCCTCACGATCGTCGAAGGAGTCCCCGACGGTCGTTAGAGGAGTCCCGGACGATCGCCGGTGAAGATTCCCCAACGATCGTCGGTGCGGAGTCCCCGACGATCGTCAGAGGAGTCCCCGACGATCGCCGGTGAAGAGTTCCCGACGATCACCGGTGAGGAGTCCCCGATGATCGCCGGTTAGGAGTCCCCGATGATCGCTGGTGAGGAGTCCCCGACAATCGCCGATGAGGAGACCCCAACGGTCATCAGAGGAGTCCCCGGAGATCGCCGGTGAAGAGTTCTCGATGTGCCCCCCCGCTCAAAGTGTATTCCAATACGGAGGTGTGCTCGAGCGGAGGTATGATGAAACAACTGATATCAATCCAAAGTTTGTTGCACTGTACGGAGAAGCAGCCAAGACTCATGGCATGTCTATTGTTCGGTACTTAAACCATACAGGATTTCACTGACGTAGCATACCGGTACCGGCACAGGTCTCCTCTCGTCAAACCTGAGTTAGTCAACGAGCTACCAACAAAAATGCGAAGATTGCATAACTGGTAATCATTGTACCTGACAATGGACTAGTAAAAGTCATGGACCCGAAACGCAAACCCCTCGCTGATTGTGTCGGCCCTTCTTAGGGACATCATTCTTGAAGGTGTGCATTTGCTTGAGGGGTGAGTGGATGGTTTCGGCAGTGGTATACATCAATTGCTCAAGTTACATTATATCCTCCTACTAAGTGAGCTTGCTATACTTGGATGGAATTAACGTAGAAGATAAAAGTAGGAGTACAATAGTGCCCGGCAGTTGTTTTGCGTGACCCCGCTGGGCATTTCCATGTTGCCGGCTAATTTCGCGTATGCACTAGATTCAAGCACACGCACAACCACAAACATAAAATCCAACAGCAATTACTTTGTTAGAATGTTCGCTCCCTAGCTAGAATTGTCTTAGAAGTATACATGAAACTGATTCCGTTTTAACAAAGCATGTCTCAAGATCTTTCATATATATGTCAATATGTAACTTCACATATACACAATTCAACCCCACCATCAGCCAAATAAACAGACTTAATAAATCAGAATTTGGCACAGTTACTTGTCCATTGGTCGGTGGGAGCAGTGGTTTGTCTCAAGCAGTCCAGTACACTACCAGCTTCCTCTGCCGGCCAGCACCACTGCATTTCACCAACCCTTAAGTATTTTTATTCAACTGCCCCTCATGATGTTTTTCGATAATCTGGTGTGGTGTGTTCTTCGGAGTGATCAAACGCTTGGATTTTTTTTTCGTGGAATTGTATTTTTTGATAAAAATACAGGCAAGAGAACTATTTGAAAAATGCTCAGTAGGCTCGTACTATTAAAATTCAATAGCATCTTTTAAGAAATGAATGTCATAAGCCGCATAACTTTTGATGTGAGTAGAGATCGTAATTGTAGCATATCCTTGGTTTGTAGGTAAAAAATTATCTACTCAATACATTAAAGACCAAAACTGACAAAAAAAATGAACAACTTATAGTAACAAATGGATTTTTTATGGTCACCTGGGAGGGGTTCCCCACTTGAATATATATTCAAAATAAGCCAAAATGGTTGGGTTTTACAGCAGTGAGGCAAGCAGAGAGCGATCAAGACAACCAATGTAAGGAGATCTTGGAAACCTAGCTAAACGCAATCAAACAAGGCAAGAAAGTTGGGTAGCAGTGTGATTTTGGTGTTCAGGGAGGAAGCAAACACGCTAGACATGATCCTCCCCTCGACAGGTCTGGGGGAGAAACTGCAAGTTAGGGCGTTGCGCGGGGAACAGCGTTCATGTGCTTCCATGCATTATAGAACGAGAGAAGGGAAACCATTTTGTGCCACCCTCACATCAGTATGCCCAAATTCCACATCAATCTAGTTAGGTCTGTAGCATCTCCTATACATGGGACTATGGCGCACTTGATTGTACAATCTCTTGACCACTCCATTCTCGCTGAGCTTTATGATGTCATACGCAGTGGCAAGCTTATATATTCCTAATGCCTCACATATCTAACATTGTCTTGATTCCTGAGGAATACTATATCCATAATGGCTAACGGTTGAGATAAATAGAACATACATATAGCTTTCTTTAGTCTCCGTCCTGACCACTACAATACACCATGGTGGATCATACCAAAAATATGGTGGATGAGAGATATTCTGGCTAGCTACTTGAGAACCAGAAACCACACTGTGGGCGAGAGCTATATATATATATGCATGCACACCAGATGACAGCTGGGAAAAAATAAAGACGATAATGATTTAGCTAGGGGGATTTATGACTTGTAAATCCAAGAGGGGTTTATGACTTGCAAATCCAAGAGGGATTTAGCTAGAGCGAGATATATTGCTGCTAATTTTTTTTGGTATGCACTAAATTCAAGCAAACGGAGCAAGTGAAGAAAGATAATTTTCCTCGCTAGCTTGAACAATGCAAACAAAAAGAGATCTACGCATTCGGTAACACCTACGGAAGAGGTGAGCCAGATAGTATGGTACATCGACAAAGTAATCTTCCGTGAACATATTGTGGCCGAGAGCTCGGTTGCATGGAATACAAAGATGGCCAACTGCCGATCCGTGGCGCTTCTTCTTCTTCCCAGCTTCCAATGATTACAAGAGATGCAACAAGAGGAGGTGTTCGGCATCATCGTCGAAAAGCATCTTATCTATGTCGGTATCATCTGAGTCCGACGATGAGGACAAACTCCAATCATCCAACGATGATAATAAATTCGGGACTTTGTCATGAACCGCCCGTCGGGAAAAAATTAAAATGCTCTATATATTACCTTTGGCCAGAACCAAATCAGTCGGAAGCAAAGTCGTTGCCCCTAACTTCCTAACCGTCAGACGAAAAGAAATCCATAGCCACCGTCGTCCCTACTTCTCCTCGCCCCCTTGCTCGCGGCATTGGCACGCGTGGACGAATGCGCAACTCACTCATGGTTCGAGAAGCCAGATTCGCCTGCAACGAGCCACACCACGAAGCTATTGGTCGGAACCATGGTGGCGACGGTTGCAGCTCGCCCGCTGCAAAAATTAGCCACCTCCGAGCACAAATCTTGGTGAAGAAGACGCGAACGAGGACAGCCAAAGCTCCAATTGCGCAGTGTGGCCAGGGGAAGCAAATGCCGCCTAAGATTTGCATCGGGGGCTGCGGCGGACCAGCTGCCACGAGCGAAAAATTCCTTCCCTCCAAGTCGCGCTTAGGATACTCATCGCCGGCCAAATAGAAATACACAGCTGCCGCCGCCCCCTACTTCCCCTCGCCCCCTTGCCTGCGTCATTGGCACGCGCGGATGACTGTGCGGCTCACTCATGGCCAGATTCACCTGCAGCGAGCCACACCACCAAGCTACTGCTCGGATCCATGGCGTCAGCGGCTGCAGCCCGCCTGCTACAAAAATTAGCCACCTCCGAGCTCCAAGCTTGGTGAAGAAGGCGCTGATGAGAACGGACAAAGCTCTACATTGCGCAGGGTGGCCAGGGGAAGCAAACATCGCCTCTGATTTCCTTTGGGGGTGGGAATGGAACAGCGGGCATAAGCGGAAATTTTGCTTCCCACCAAGTCGTACTCACGATAGAGGGCACCACAAAGGGGAAGCAGAAAACGCTACGTTTGGTGGCTAAAGACGAAAATATGGAACTTGACGCAAAAGTTTTACTGGTCGGGCCGATATACTAGGCCTGGTCAGGATGTTTTTTCGTCTCGTCCCATATATCAACGATTATTTTGCTGGGCGGGTAGATTTGTGGCATTTGGTAGAGTTGCACTAACTTCTGAGGTGAATAGAGATCGTAAGTGTAGCATATGCCTGGTTCATAGGTAAAAAATAACTACTAAATCCATTGAAGACCAAAACTTAACAAAAAATCAACAACTTGCAGTAGCAAATGGTTTTCTTATAGTCACCTCGGAGAGATTCCCCACTTGAATTTATAATAATCCAAAATGGCTGGGTTTTACAGGAGCGACAAACAAGCAGAGGGGGAGTGCGACAACCAATATAGGGAGAGCGTGGAAACCTAGCCAAACACCATCAAACACAAAATAAAAAAAGTTGGCAGAGGCCGGGGTTTTTCCTCCTTTTTAAAAAAAAGTTGGCCAGCAGCTTGATCTTGGTGCTCAGGGAGGGGGCCAACGCGCTAGACACGAACGTGCCTCCGACAGATCTAGAGAAACTTCAAGTTAGGGTGTTGCTCATTGAACTGGGTTCATGTGCTTCCAAACAATCTAGTAGGTTTGAATAACTATTTTGTGCTTCCCCTCACATCAGTAAGCCAAATTCTGCATCAATCTAATCAAGCCCATAGCATTTCATATACTTCGGGCTTTGGCGTGCTTGATTCTACAATCTCTTGTCCACACCATTCTCACTTAGCTTTACACAGCGACAAGCTTATATATTCCTAATGCCTCCCAGATCCAACATATTTTCTGATGTTGTGCAATTTTAACGAAATAAAATTAGGCAATTTGTCTTGACTCCTGCGGAATACTATATCCATAGCGGCTAACTCAGTTGAGATAGATAGCCCATGTATATAACTTTCTTTAGTCCGCCTCCTGACCACTACAATAAATCATGGTGGATGACAGATATTCTAGCTAGCTAATTGATAACCGTAAACCACAGTGGATGAAGGCTATATATATATGGTGGGTGTAGGTAAGCACCATGGACCGAACAATGGCAATTGATTTGCAGATCACAAGTCGGGCGGCGCCCTTGGGCGGCGGCGTGGTCATCTAGTGGCGGCGGCATGGAAAGGACGCCGCGGAGGACCAGGCTGGGCAGATGGGACCAGGTGCATGCGGGGGTGGACTCCGGTCATGGCTTGGCCGGGGGTGGTCGCCTTGCTGAGGGGCGGTGGCCCCCCGGGAGGTGGTGGCCGGTGAGGTCCAGGTCATCCTTGGTTGCACGGCGTGGAGTTACCCATGTCCAAAGCGGAGCTGCTCCGACGGTTAGGCGGTTTCTAGGCGGGTTCCGTTCGATACAGGACAGAGAAGAGCGTCCTTGAGATTCATTATGGGCTCTTCTCGCATTGCACGGTGAGGTGGCAACCCTCCCTTCAAGCTCCAATGGTGGTGCCCTTCGGTAGTGGTCGGAGCGTCAAGGTACCCCGCAGTGGTAGTGCGGATGTGAATGATTGTCAGATCTGGGCGGCCAAATCAGGGGCTTTGAAGGTGGTCTTGTAGATGCACAGTTGTCGGTTGGAGTCTTGAGCGGCAGATCTGGGTGAAGATCTTGTCTTCGGCAGCTGGCCACAGCCGGTGATGGCGACCAATGTCGTCATTTCCTTCTTGAAGGCATCATCGAGGTGAAGCTCACGACTCCTCCCGCTACCTTCGGGGAAAACCCAAGACCAACCGATCGGATGAGGGCGGCGCCTTTGTGTCGTCCCCTCCTTAGGGGCGTCATTCTTGGAGGTGTGCATTGGCTTGAGGGATGAGTGGATGGTTCCGGCAGTGAAGCGGCCCTCCTTGGGTAGCATAAGCGACGTGGAGTCTCAATGGTGGGGTGCGGCAGGGTCTTGGCGACGGATGGGTGATGATTGACGTGCGTAGAAAGGAGGCTTTATCTAGCGTCATGGGGCATCGACGACAGGTCTGACACGATCGATCCGTCAATACCTACTCTGAAGATGGACCGGTGAAAAATAACGGCAGCGGCCTTTGAGAGTGCATTGGACCGGTGTGTGACCCAGACCCGGCAATGCGGCTTGGGTGTACCCTCCGGCTTTAGATGTTAGCCTTTGGTGAAAGGCCTAGATATTCGTCTCAGACAATTTGCACCATTTCATCACATGGACAGGAGTAGCGTTATATGCTACCAAGATGACGGCTTCACACTTATTGGTGTATTACTTTATAATATATTTGTGAATAATTAATAAAATAAAATTGTTTAAAATCAACCGGATGAAAACTCTTCCTCGTAAGCCTCCCTCTTAGTGCACCACGTGTCGCTATGGGCTCCTCCACCATTCTCATCCCCCTCCTTATCTTCTCCCCTCGCGTGTCCTTCATCCATTTACTATATCCCATATTCTCGATGGTCAAGTGGCAGAGCAAAGGCACCACCGCAATGGAGGCACCTGATTCATCCTCATGTCACCGGGTAGTAGAGCGCCAAGCAAGGTTGTTTGAAGCTCCGTCGCGGCTACATTGAAGCGCCACCGAAGCTGCATGGCATCATTCTCGTCAATGTTGTCAAGGCGATTGTACGATTCTACGACTTTACAATCCGAACAAACTCCTCTTATTTTACGATTTTGATTTATAGAATCTACCTTTTTACCATAGTTTAAAAAAGTGCTAGGTGTTAATTGTGCGTTTTACAACCGCCTTGCACTTTTATGCACTTTTCTGATCAAAGCGCATGCTTATGCGCAGATTAAGCGCAGGTATGCGCTAGGCATTTTGTTATCGCCTAGAGCCTAAGCGCATTTAAGCGCTCGCTTAGGCGTGCCTTTTTAACTATGGTTTTTACGATTCTAATAGTGAATATTCTACGATTTACGATACTGCCATGGAAGCTCCGATTCGATTTAGAATCATGATTCTGATAATTAACCTTCCCACGCTGCATCACAGCTTCCGCCGTCATCTCTCCTCCCATGGTCGCGGCATGCTGCATCGTGGCATCCCCCGTCGTCGGCTGCGTTTCAATGGAGCGCGCAATGGGCTGCTATGAAGCACATGGGGGATCATTGAAGCTCCGTCGTGGCTATAATGGAGCTCCGTCGAAGTTGCAATGGAGCTTCACCGAGGTTGCAATGGAGCGCGGTTGTGGCTGCTATGAAGCTTCGTCGAAGACATCGTCTGTGCGGCATCGATATTTTTCTTGTCCTTGGTGTTTCCATGGCCATGGTTGCAATGTTGCAGCATGCTAGTGCTCCCGGAGCGCCGCCCGGCGCTGCAATGAAGGGTTTCGAGCGATGCATCGGTCGGTGGCGGCTCTTGGAGATGTGCTGCAGCTTTTGCCGATGCCGCGAGGTTGCCATGGCAGGTGTTGCTTCGGTGGAAGAGGATCCGAGAAGGAAGACGTGTGGTGGGGTTGTGTTGATTGGATCGAATGGCCATCCAGCGCTAAATCGGGCGGCTACCGAGACGAATGATTTCGAGAAATCATCCGACTGATTCGTAGGAGCCGCCTTAATAAAATGATTGTATGCGTTGCCGCCTTAATAAAATGATTGTATGCGTTGCCGAGATGCATAGGCGAGGGGTCATCCTCCTTCTTAAAACAAATTGCCTCTTATGATGTTTCTTGATAATCTGGTGTGGTGTGTGCTTCGACTTCAAAAGACAGAGTTAGTAATTTTTTGTGGTGTGTACTTCGACATCAAAAGACAAAGTTAGTAAAAAAAATATCCATCCACCATGGTCGGAGTGTTCAGTGGTGCTTGGTCGGTACTACTATGCGCTCAGTTTGCAGGGTAACTTTGATCGAGGCAGAATTGGATCTATATTTTCTGACATGGAATTGGTATTTATTTATTTATATTGATAAAAAGACAGACAAAAGAACTATTGAAAAAATGCTCAGTAAGCTCATACTATTAAATTCATATAGCATCTTTTAAGAATTGAATGTCATAAGCCGCACAACTTCTGACGTGAACAGAGATCGTAACTGTAGTATATGCTTGGTTTGAGGGTAAAAAATGACTACTGAACACATTGAAGACCAAAACTTGACAAAAAAATGAACTTGTAGTAGCAAATGGCATTTTTATGGTCGACAAGGAGATGTTCCCCAAAATGGCTGGGTGTTTTACAGCAGCAACAGGCAAGCAGAGGGAGAGAGCCCAACGTAGGGAGAGCTTGGAAAGCTAGCTACATGCCATCAAACACCAAGGCAAGAAAGTTGGGCAGCAGCACGATGTTAGTGGTCAGGGGCTAGACACGAGCATCCTCCCGACAGTCTGGAGGAGAAACAGCGTTGATGTGCTTCCACGGATTATAGTACGAGACAAGGGCTACCATTTTGTGCCACCCTTACAGCAGTAAGCCCAAATTCTGCATCAATCCAGTCAGGTCTGTCACATCTCTTATACATGGGACTTTGGCGTGCTTGATTCTACAATTTCTTGTCCACACCATTCTCGCTGAGCTTTACACAGTCATAGTCAGAGACAAGCTTATATATTCCTAATGCCTTCCAAATCTAATGTTGTCTTGAGTCCTGTGGAATACTATATCCATAGCGGCGAACTCAGTTGAGATAAATAGAACATATATATAACTTTCTTTACCCTGCCTCATGACCACTACAATAAACCATGGTGGATGATACAAAAAATATGGTGGATGAGAGATATTCTGGCTAGCTAGTTGATAACCATAAACCACACTGGATGAGAGCTATATATATGCATGCAAACCAGATGACAGCTAGGAAGAAATAAATACGATAATAACTCATCGAAAAGGTGGTGGACCTATACCACCAAAGATGAGTTATGAGCTATGACTTGCTATACTACTGTAAGTAAGCGTAGGATTTAGCTAGAAGTATACATCCATTCCTCTAACTAAGTGAGCTTGCTATACTTTGCTGGATATCAATATAAGAAAAAATCTCTAGAGTTACATCCACTCCTCCGACTAAGTGAGCTAGCTATACTTGGCTGGAAATTAATGTAGAAGATAAAATTAAGACTCCAGTACTGTGCAGAGCCTGTTTCGCGCAACTCCGCTCGGCTTTTCCACGTTGCCGGCTGATGTCACTCATGCACTAGGCACACACACAGCCGCAAACATAAAATCCAACGGCCATTACTTTGTCAGAACCTACGTTTTTGCCAATATGTAACTTTCAGAAGTATCTCAAGATCTTTCAGAAGTCATACCAAGATCTTTCAGAAGTCAATATGTAACATCATCGAAGTCTCAAGATCTTTCAGAAGTCAATATGTAACTTCACATATAGACAATTCCACCCCATCACCAGCGACATAAACACACTTAAAAAGATCAGATTTTTTTTTAATAAAAGAGAATTTTTACGAATATATTTCATCTTGCTATTAGTTATGAGTTATACAGGAAAGAAACAAAAACACTGTCCAAAACCCATTATTTTCATCAATAACAGGTATCACCCAGAATTCGGCTGTCACACAGCCAAGGCAGACCACCATGACTATGGTAAATAAAAAGGACACAGCAGTCATACTCTTTTGAACAGAGCCACATGAATAAAAGTTGATGACTAATAAATTGTGTTCAGGCACATTGTTGACAATCTACGATTGATTAAAAGAGGATCAACCAAATTTATTAATATATGGTTTGCCCTTTTGAGGCAATCTTTTAGCTGACTAAACTTTTTTTCTGGTTATATATATAGCACCGACAGAAACTCATCTAACAGAAAAAGGCAAGTTTTCAGACTAAAACAGCATTTGACTCGATACACTAGTTAGACAATGTAATTCAGCAGGTTGACTCGATACACTAGTTAGACAATGTAATTCAGCAGGGAACAGACAGGTGAATAGGTTTTGAGAGAGAGCACACCAGTTAGTGATTAAAAGGCAGAATGGACTCTAACAAGAACCGTAAGGGTACTGAACAAGTAGCAGTTTGAAAATTCGATCAGCAATCCAGCATTCAATGTCTCAGACAGAGCAACATGGTACCTGCGGTCTTCAGTTCTCTTTCATACCCAAATATTACATGAACTCCTAGCTGAGGAAGTGATGGCGTCCTAAAGCTCCCCGAGATAAATCTGCTTGTCGCTACCGCAAGACCCAATGATAGGCTCGGTGGGGTGGAAAGCGGTTTCGTTGACGGAACCGTTGTGCCCAGGAAGCTTGTACAAGATCCGCCTCGATGTCGTGTCCCAGATGTAGACCATGCGATCAGCACTCCCAGCAGTGACCTTGCGATTGTCAGGTGACCAGCTGCACTTCAACAGGGTCTTCTCAAAGTTGTGTTGATGCCCTGTAAAGGTCTTGATGTTGCGGTTCTCTGGTGCGTAAGGGCGCAGATCCCAGATCTTGAGCTCATTGTCCATTGCATTTGTGAGGAGGTAGGACCCATCAGGACTAAGCTGCATCCCAGTTATCATGTCCTGATGCCCTTTGAGACATTCTGTGACTTCATTCTTGCGAAGATCCCACCACTTGACGTCGTTGTCCAGGCCACCAGTGAAAACCTTATCTGCAGCCTCTGAGAAGCTCACGGCGGTAATCTGGAACTTGTCTGGAAGTGTTTGGATAGCCCCTCTCTGACGCAGGTCCCAGAGCTTTGCTGTACCGTCGTCCGATCCACTCACAACAAGAGGTGGCCACTTGCGTGACGGGCAACATGAGTTGACAAACGATGCGTGCTCAGCCATCTTCTTAACCTGCTTGCCAGTTTCAACATCCCAGACCCTCAAAGTCTTGTCAGGGCTTGCAGAGATTATCTGGCTCCCATCAGTGGTCCAGTGAAGGTCAAGGATAGCATTCTTGTGCCCCCTCAGTACCATGTAGTTCTTACACTCACCATGGACATACCACAGGAAGATATCCTTGTCATGGGAGCCTGATGCTATCACAGTTCCAGCAGGGTTGAACTTCATGCAGTAGACAGCGCTCTGGTGGCCTGTGAGTAGCATTATCGGCGCCTCCAGACTGGATGAGCGTTGTTTCCCACCAGGTCCAAGGCCAAAAGCCTGGTTGGGATGTTGTTGCACGTTGCCCAGCTCCATTCCTGGCCGTGGGGCTGCTAGGGCCAGAGAATTGTTGCCTGGAGCGGAGTACATCTTCAAGTCTAATGAAATTTACTTTCCTGTCACAAAGAAAAGTATAAGATGACTGCAAAAAATGAACAGCCAGACCTAGTTCTACAGTAGAGTATTGAGTCCAAACATATGCACACAAACATCTATTGCAGAAACAAAAATCACACATTCTCCAGGTTTTCAATTTACAGGCACATACAAGCAGTACCGTAGATAATAATCGCTAGATATCATTTCAGCAATGAGATTTAATAGAGCTGTAGGGGTGTAACCCAGGTCAATAAGGATTACTGGTGCCACCCAGTGCCAGTAATCAAGCATTAATAAAAATGCTAATTAACTGGGAGAACTGTGAAAAATTAAGCAGCAGTAGTAGAACATGTTTGGAGCAATATCAACAGCTTCACCTATCAAGTAGGCCAGACAAGGGGCTGATCTAGGAACCTTGACAGGGATACCCGGAAAAGGAGACCCAATCATGCGTGGCTTACAGCCTACAGACACGGGATTACAGAGTAGAAGCAGTGTTGGAGACCACCAGGTCGGATTTGTTTCCCTAGAGGTGCTCACGTACGGGTTCATCCGATATGTGCAATGGTGGTCGGCAGACTGGTAGTGGAACAATTTCCGGAGTGTTGGCTAGCTCCAGCCACGTGCGTATGCGTTAAATTTATGAGGTTGGGGTAGTTCTTGCGTTAGAACTTAGAACTGTGGAACCAGAACTGCGCCATGGAGAGTCCCTTTTTTTCTCAAATCCTCAAGCAGCCTGGAGCTGCTCCATGACCTTGACCTTCTATACCATGATGGAAAGAAGCATCTACCCTGGAAACCTCTCGTACATAGACCATGGGGGGAAACAAGTCCATGCATCACAAAATCGGACGAATCAGAGTGTCAGCACCAACAATTTCGAGTTCCCTGTGCTACAAGCTGCACCTGAGCTGCTCAGGCAGGCAGGCAATCCCGCGGACTGGTGATAGGGTCCAACCCGAAAGTCATAAGTATATGCTACCAAAATCTATCATGAACACGTCCCAAACGAAATCAATTCTGCACTACATCTGACGGACTGCTCCGCGGCCTCTCAGATTTCCTCCACTCGCCAAGGCGCGTTCCCACCCAGCCCAGCCCAGCCCAGCCATCCCCGACGGCCGGACCCTGCTCTCTCCCGGGCGTATACGGAAACCAAGAAAATCACAGGACAGTCAGTAGAGTCTCTGCTCTACCGGGAGGCGACGAAGTAGCGAAGGTCGTAGGGGGCGATACCTGAGCGGAAGCCAGGAGCGCGGACGCGGAGCGCTGCTGCTGTTGCTCGGGGACGGCGGGGGAGGAGTGGGCGGCGGGAGGCGGGGGAGGAGGTTTCGCCGATCCGGCCGGAGGGGAGAGAGGTGGGAGGAGACGGGGGCGGCGGCGCGGTCGGGTGGGTGGGTGCGTGGAGGATTCTGGCGGCGTCGTGTGGCCTTTCGGGTAGGCTCGGGCCGCGCTGTTGGGCCTCGCGGTTGATGGGCTGGGCCGTCACATGTTCTGGACCGTATACGAACAAGAGACGGCATGTCCTTCTCCAAACCCCCCTGAAAGAAATGTCCTTCACAGTTCCCTCAGCAAAAGAATGTCCTACCCGTCAAAAAAAATGCAAAAAAAATGTCCTTCACAGAAGGGGTAAAGATATCCCTAAAAATAAAAAGGGGGAAAGATAACCAACAAGAAGAATCTAGAATTGAACTCGTTGTGGTTTGTGCATCGGTCATTTGCATTTTTTTAAGCCATTCGTCCCGTTTTATGTATAAGGCAACGGCCGGAGTTACAAGCATTCGAATATGACACATCATCACTATAGAAAACACACACCCAAGGCAGGATTCGAGGGTGCCGATGTACCATAACACTACTCAATCGATCATCAAACACATTACAGATGAGCTAATATGAACCACTTGTGCCGATGGGGGCATCCCGTGAGATAGTCGCTACGAAGAAGTGAAGTTGGACAATGACGAAACATGGACTTTGTCTTGCAGCTCCAGCCGCCAACAAAGTTCATCTTCTTCCGCTGTCCGTCGGCGTCCGCGATGAAATAGAAAGAACATCACATACCTAGAAGCCTCACGAGATTGCATTGATTGAGTCTATTGATGACCTGGAGCTCCGTTGATGGTGATCTTTATGTGGGAATTGATGCCACTCGTATAGCTGCCCATCTTGGTGTGTCTATTAGGAACAATGATTATGAGTTACCTACCAATTTCTATGACTTTGATGCCATGCAGTGCTATAAATTTCTTGTTCATGATATAGATGAACATCACTATAGGCTAATCTTTGATATGTATAATGATGTGCCTACCACTCTACCTGCTTCTACTCTATTTGATTTTCAGTCCAAACAAAAATATTATGTTACATTAGCGGAAGCGGGGACAATGAAACGGTGAAAACTCCACATCCATGGAAGAGGGTGTAGGAGAAAGTTGCATATTGACTGCTAGGTAGTTGACAAGGGTTAGCAGACGAAGTTGCACATCTCATATCATAGGTAGGGGTATTTGTGGCGGGATGTGAGCAGTGAAAACTACAAATGCACGAACATGGCGGTAAGTTGCACAACGACTACTAGACATTTGGTAGGGCAGTAGACAAAGTTGCAGATCTCAATGGGAGTATATGCTTTGGGGTGGATGTTCCATTAGTGAAAACTGCACGTCCACAAGTTGGAGCAAATTACAAATATGTACTTACAAACCGACTAATAGAGAGTTCCACCTAATAGTAGACTAAACTGCACACATACAAAAAAATCATTGAAACCTACCCATACGTGATCTGGTTTCAAAGAGCACATCGCGATGATTCCTACAGTGAAAGTGGATCATGATTTTGTTTTTTCCAGTCAAAATTATGACTTAAAAGAACCTGAATTAAACACCTTCACACCTGTTCGCATCAATGTAAACTGCACGTTCACAAATATGAAGAAAAGTTGTACGTCAACGGCTAGATAATTGCACAAACATATCAGAATATACCGATGCGGCATCTAGTTTCGCAAAGGTTGTTGCGAGGATTGCAGTTGTGAAAACCGATGAGAATTTCAATACCTGAATCAGAAGTTATAGGTTTTTCATTTTTTAAATTCCTAATTAAATACGTTCACATTTATTTATGTGGATTCTTTCCTCTCTTTTTTAATCAAGCCAACAGCCACTATCTAAACGCGTCTAATAAAATTTTCTTGCATCCTCTTTTAGAGTGTTGCATACCACCAAACGCGTCCCTGGCGTGACCCATCTCGTTATCAGAATTTCCGTTCATCCTGCACCGTGGTCCATGAAAGCACTACTTCATTAGGCCTTGTTCGGTTGCTTCAAAATTGAAGGGGTTTGAAGGGGTTGGGAGAAATTAAATCCCCTACAGATCAAATTTTAACTCAATCCCGTTCAATCCTCTTCAATCCCCTCCTCGATGGGATTAACCGAACAAAGGAACTTTCGGAAGACCTACGTGGGGCCCCTCAGCGGAAATAGATTGGCGACTGTGGTGGGGGTGAAGGAAGGAACCGTATGCTAGAAGGCAGAGCCGGCCGTCTTCAACCTCACTCACCCCCTCACTCACCGAGCTTGAATCCAATCCGCCGTGGGAGATGGAGTTGCCTCTAGACCCAATCAACAGGTAAGGCATTTCAGCGCTCGTTCACTGGCATGGTTTTGCTCACGAGATCAATCTCGTTTACGGGTTCGTGTTGGCAGCGGGCTACCAATCTTTGGGCCGGTGGCGGGGGAAGCCGGCGATGCGGACGAGGCCGGGAGCCGCGCGTCTGCTCCGGCGGTGGCTGTCATCCTCGCGGCGGAGGACAAGATCCGCGGGGAACCGGGAGGGCTTTTCCGCAGGGCCGACGGCGGGCCTGCGCCTGCCGGGTCCGCTGATCTGTCCACGGCCAGAATGGACCCACAGGCTCCCGGCTGGACCAAAAGGTGATTGCTTCTGTTAAGCTTTCCTAATTAATTAGTCCTTGGCAGCACAGACGATTACTGTTTCAGTTAAACTCGATTAGTCCTTAGCATTTATTGTTTCAGTTAAGCTGATGGTGTGAAACAATGCCAATGCCATATGCTCAACACGAACCTCATGTTATTATAAAGTATTGTAGCAGCAAGATTATGTGTCCCGGTGATTGGACTAATTAAGAAATAAGGTCCAAGATGGTAATGCCGTTGAGCTGAGCAGAATTCGATATGGTAACTTACTTGATTTCATTGTGGGTAATATTAGCACGGTCCGAGTGGAAATCGCTCGTGTGACAGTTTTTATCTGTGATTATGAAATGGAATGTTACATGGCCAATGGCAAAAGTATACACTACTGCTATATATACCATATAGAGTGGAACATCTTTTAGTCACAACACATGGATCAAGTACTGGTTGCTTATTCTTGAGTGAAATGCACGGTTGGTCCATTAACTCGACTTAAGAGCACACTTTAGGCCATCAACTCAAAATGTGCACAGTTTAGGCCATGAACTCGTTTATAAGCACACTTTAGGCCAGGAAAACATTTTGCCGGGCTAATCCTGCACACGTGGCCGCCTCATCGGCTCAGCCTGTAACCAGACCTGTAACACTTAGCTTTCTTAGGGTCTTTACAGAAAAATGCGCATAACTGGAATCCCGCGCTAATCACGGCTGGACCAAACCGTTCCTCTCTCGTACATGTACTCTTCCGTGGTGGGCGAGGAGCAGGGCGATCTACGGCGACATAAGGCCGCTCGACGCCGGCAAGCCGTGGATGGCTCGGCTGCGTGAGAAAACTGATCCTCCACCTTTATATGGTATGATCTTCCTCTCCTCTTCTCTCTGCCTCCGTGTCTTGTATCATGGAATTGGGCATGTGTGATCATTGACCACTGAATTTTTTTCGATGGATTGATGCCAAATTTCTGTATGGAGTATAATTAGTAAGCATGGCTACCGTTTTGTTCCTATATGTGTTGATCTAAGGGGAAACCCTGAACCCTTACACTCTGTTTGAACTGAATATATATGAGACCAAAAAGCCTGAACCCTCACACTTGTTCCTATGTGTTAAAATCTGCTCTCGATGGATGGAAGAACAGATCATATTCAGTGCACAAACTGAACCATGACACTTTGCTTTAACTGAATATTATGTCAAAAAGAACTGAACCCTTACACTTGTTCCTATGTGTTAAAATCTGCTCTGGATAGATGGAAGAACAGATCATATTCAGTGCACAAACTGAACCATGACACTTTGCTTTAACTGAATATTATGTCAAAAAGAACTGAACCTTCACACACATTGTTCCTATTATGAAAACCTGATGTGTATACGTGGAAGGGTTCAGTTTCAGAAAACTGAACCTTTACACTGTGTGTATTGTAGGCTATATTTAAGTGCAGAAAATTAATATATTGTTTGTTAAAGTGCAGAAGCTGAAGCTTTACTCTGTGTTTGTGCATTGTAAGTTTGTACGATCAAGTGTTCACTATTGAGGTTCATCATGGTGGATTTTTTTGTGGTTTGGGAAGCAACAAAACATATATTGATGACAAAATTGACTTCTTTGACAATTGTGCTGTTCAGGAGTGGTCAGTACCTTATATTGTGGATTTGATGGAGAAATTGGGCTATCCCGATAGTACCAAGTACAAGGTTTATTGGTTGTTGCCCGGTCAGAGAATTGTCGATGGTCTTTTCTTTGTGTGTGATGATGGTGACCTTCAGAAGCTCATATCTACAGTGCCCAAGGATAGCAATGTAGTTCTTTTTTTGGATCAAATGTATGTGATTGATAATAGCATATGGGATGATGTGCTCATAGAATCAAATGCTCCAGAATTGCCTAGTGTCATTATGAGTCCATGCAAGAGTGCAGAGCAGTTTTCGGGGCAGGCAGAGGAGGATATCACTGCCAAGATGAATGAGAAGTTGGATAGATTGCATAAATTAAAGAATTTGAAGGAAGATGACAGTGATAGTGACAGGCTTGATTCAGATCCAGATTTTTTTGACAACGACAATGACCCACTTGATGGGGATGACGATATGTTTGCTGCCTTTGTGGATCAAGATGTGAGATATTCAATGATCCCTGACAAAGGCAAAGAAGAAGTTCAAGGCAACGAGGTCGAGAAGGACAAGGATAAGAAGAATAAAAGGAAGAGGGAAGATTCTGATGGTGAGCTTGAATTACCAGATTCTGAAGATGAGAACTTCAAGTTCAAATTCAAGTCCTTTGTTGCAATTGGCATGGAAGAACCCGAGTTTAAGGTCGAAATGTTCTTTTCAACTGTCGAGCAGTTGCGAGAAGCAATCGATCAATATAGCAGCCCTAGAGAGAGGGAGAAGTTTAAAACATGGCAGATTGTACCACTTGCTCTTTGGGTCTAACTAGTTAATTTCCTGGTTTATGTCATGCTTATGAAATTTGAAGATTTGGTTATGATGGTTTTTGGAACTATGTAGTTGTGATATGAACTTGAAGGCCTTTTGGAACTATATAGCGGTGTGATATTTATTTCCTCAAGCAAGCTTATGAGCATAATCATGTGCACTGTGGTGTTATATTTGTCAAGAATCTGCATCTTACGTATACTGCCATGTATAACTATAACTGTAATTTTCATTCTCTGAATATATATACCAATTCAAACGAAACAGACACTATTGTCCAACTTTCTTCTTAATTCATACTAGTTAAGAGATACATTACACAGCGATACATAGAAATTGGGCATAACATCTCGATGTCCAAACACCCTCTTCTTCATACTAAGAAAAAGGACAAAAGACAGAAAACTAAGAAGACCCTAATAATGTTCTTCAGGACACTACATAGCTTCAGCAGTGTATCCTTCGAGGCTCAAAAGCGTCAGTCTTCAAATGACCACCACCATCAGTTTCTTGTGACATGAGCACTAGCACTCTGCTCTTTGACATTAGCAGTACAATTTTGCCAACCTGAACAAAATGAAAGGTTCAAAATTTTGCCAACCTGAACAACAACTTTTGCCAACCTGAGACATACAACGAAAAGGTTCAGAACTTTGCATAACCTAAAGAAAAAATGGATCAACGCCAGCGCTAGTGTGTGCATCGATCCGCTACCGGGGCCACCCTTGTGGGCTAGCGACAAGGCACCGGCCAGGCTCGCTTCGTCCGAGCAGGCTGCCCATGTGCCCAGTCCGTCACTTGCCATGGCTTCCGGAGCCGCGGTTGCCGCCCGTCGCCCACCGCCTTCAGCACATGGGCCATCGCCGCCTTTAGCACATGCGCTACCACCGCCACCCAAGTCGCCACTTCTTTTCTTTCTCCGCGGCTGATGCAGCGACGCGCTCGACAGCGGTGACGGCTGCAGCGTGGACAATATATTAGAAAATTGGGAAAAACTAGTTCGTGAAAGATTTTTGCAGATGCGTCCACTTTGCGGAAAGCCCCCTGGGAAAGCTGAATCTCGAAGGTGTGGTACAGGCTGAGCCGATGTGGCGGCCACGTGTGCAGGATTAGCACGGCAAAACGTTTTCGTGGCCTAAAGTGTACTCATAAACGAGTTCATGGCCTAAACTGTGCACATTTTAAGTTGATGGCCTAAAGTGTGCTTTTAAGTCGAGTTAATGGACCAACCATGCATTTCACTCCTTATTCTTGCAGGGTTAGGGTTGGCCGTCGTCCGCCGGACCGCACACCATGTCCTGACCGGATGGGAGCCCTTGAGCAATCCATCAAAGCTTATGCAGAGAACAGGGGATGATCTTATCAAATATCCCATGTAACCTGATGAGAGTCGATACTGATTGTTGCTGCTGCTGCCTTTGCTAGAGTTGATACTCCAATGCTGCACCCTGAATGCTGAAGTGTGTTGCGCTTGCGCCACAGCAGCAGCAAAGTTGAGAGCTGCAGCTTTAGCAACCAATGGTGATCTGAGTTTGCTCTATAGTAGCTTCGATCATAATGTTGTTGCGAGTTTCATCTGTGAGGAGGTCCAAGAAGAGACCAATCCAGTGATCTGTCTTTGAACTCCTATTGTACATTTCCAAGACGCGACATCCGAGAAGATCCCATGACCTGAAATAAGGAGATCAGAATAGGGAGTGCTGCCTGGCTGAGGGCGACCTGCTGTTACTGCAGTGGGCTGAGACATAGACCCAGATGGGACTTTGTTCTGGTGATGTTCCCAAGACAACGAGTCAGTAATTGCTCTCTCCATATAATGTAGGGGGTGTTTCTTTTCAGGGACTTTTTGGTGTAGGGATTAAAAAAAATTCTTTTTAGTCCCATGTGAAAGAAACAGGAGGGACTTTTAAGGACTAAAAGGAGGGTATATGGGACTAAAGGAAGAAGTCCCTATGGGGGGACTTTTTGGACACTTTTTCCAACAGTACCCCTACTTTTAGCATGTCATTTAATAACTTCTAGTATATTATTAGGGGTAACATGGTCTTTTTACATGTCATTTAATGATCTCTAGTCCATGTTTAGTTCTTAAAAAGAAACGAGTAAGGACTAGAGACTTTTTAGTTGGGACTAAAAAAAGTCCTAGAACTTTTTAAAGAAACAGGACCGTAGTACTTTACTTGTTGGGGGAACCTGTTCTTCCTCTGAAAAAGTAACATAAGAAATAGAGATAGTCAGTAATTCCTGCCCGTCCGTATGCACCACAAAAAGGTAAAAAAAAATCTGCAAAGTAGCATAAGAATTGTTAGAAGTATATTGTGTTTACGGAGCGAAATCTCAATTGACCGGTGTGGCCATTGGATTTCATTTGCTAATTTAAAATATGTGCATTAATGATGTTTTGTGAACAGCTCACGTATGGCGTTTTTGATTGGGCTGCTCTCTTTTGTCTTCTTTTTTTCTGTCGGGACTGATGCTTGCTTGCGTTGTGGGCTACCCAGGGGTTGGAACCTTTTAATTGTACTTTTTATTATGGGAAAAAATAACATCCCATCGGCTAATCCGGTTGATTCATCCGTCGCCCGTTCGTCCGTTAGATCACGTTTCGATCATGAACCATTTTTCAAAACTGGAGCGTTGTTTGAGGAACGGGGCTGAAGCTGGAGCACTCCAGGTTCCTCGTCGTGGCTCCTCTGCTACCGGGGACGAGCCTGCCGGAGTCCGGCGAACCGCCGCCGCCGTCGGTCCTCACCAGCTCGCCGGATTCCCACCTCGTCGACGAAATCCAGCCCCTCGCCGGATCCCCACCTCGCCAGATCGCCGGATCCCCACCTCACGCGGCGAACGAGGAGGTGTGCGACGCGGACGCCGGCAAGCTCCCGCCACCGGGGAGCTTCTCTGCCTCGCTGGAGATGCGTCCCTGCTCGCGCGCCCGACTGTCCGTTGAGCATGGATCTCGGCTGCAACGTGACTTTCGTTGCAAAAATTCCTGAAACTCGATCGTTGTTGCAAAAAAATCTTCCGTAAAAATACCTATGTTACAGAAAGACGAAGAAAAAAAATCTGCAAGAAGCAAATTGTTTTTGAAACTCGACCGTTGTTTCAGGAATTAACGGATCCAAAGTTTATTTCTTGCAACAAAGCAAAAGTTTCCGCAACTCGAGCGTCGTTTCAGGAAATAACTACTGACCATGCGGCGGGGATGCGGGACGTTAGATCGGCATCCGACGGCTAGCTGACGGATAATTTTTTTAAAATCATCCGGCGGACGCGCATTGTTCCCCAATTATTTGTTTGTTAGGCTGTCATTTTAATTTTTGTTTTTTTTCATTTTCTATCTACTCCTTTGTATGCTTTTTATTTTATTTTTTATTCATATCTTCTTCATGTATTTTGTGTTTTCCCATTTAATTATTTATATATGTTGTTTCCTTTGTTATTTTCCATTTTACTCTTTTTGATAATTTGTTATTTATATTTTCTATTTATATATTATAACTACAAGGAGTACAACACGTATAGTTTTAAAGGGGGGGGGTGTTTGTCTAGTTGCATGTCCACCACTGGAGTTGCAATTGCATCCGCTGCAATGTGTCTCCAACTGCAAGGGGTATAGTCATACAACATCACTCTAACTGGAGGTGATGGTTGTTGGCCAGTTGCATGTCCATCACTAGAGTTGCAACTACATCTGTCGCAATTCACCTGCAATCGCAAGGGATACAATACGATTGCAACTGGAGGGGGTGTTGACCAGTTGCATGTCCACCACAAGAGTTGCAACAGCACGCGTCGCAACCCTCCCGCAACTAGAGGGGTGATGTCATCCAGTTGCATGTCCACCACTAAAATTGTAACCGCACACATCGCAGCTCGCCTACAACTACAAAGGGTACGACATGACTGCAACTGGATTGGGAGGGAGTCGGCTAGTTGCATGGCCACCACTCGAGTTGCAACTACACGTGTCACAACTTACTTGCAACTACAATGGGTTCGACGCGACTTCAACTAGAGGGGGAGGGATGCCGGCTAGTTGCATGTCCACCACTAGAGATGCAACTCTACATGTCGTAACCCGCTTGCAACTACAATGGGTACAACTCAACTTCAACTAGAGGGGGAAGGGGTCGGTTGCATGTCCGTCACTAGAGTTCCAACTGCACGTGTTGCAACCTGCCTGCAACTGCAAGGGGTGCAACTCGACTGCAACTGGAAGGTGAGCGGTCTAGTTGCATGTCCACCACCAGAGTTGTAGTTGCACGTGTCGCAACCCGCCTGCAGCAAGGGTACAACTCGACTGTGATTGGAGGGATAAGCGTTCTAGTTGCATGTGCACTACTAGAGCCGCAACTGCACGTGTCGTAACCCACCTGCAACTCAAGGGTACAACTTGACTTCAACTGGAAGGTGGGCGGTCCAGCTGCATGTCCACCACTACAGTTCCAACTGCATGTGTCGCAACCTGCCTCCGACTGCAAGGAGTACAACGCGACTGCAACTGAAAGGAGGGGGCCAGCTTCATGTCCCTCGAGTTGCAATTGCACGTCAGTCGACTGAGACCTAGACAATATCCAAAACTGAGGACGAAGGATGTTGGTCGGTTATATGTCCATCACTAGAGTTGCAAACCCGAGTGTATATGATGCGAATATGATTTTTTATTTTTATTAAATATGCATTTTTTTAAATGTAAGAAAGATAAATATTTAATAAAGAAAAGGGAGGAAAATGGGCTGGGAGTGAAAAAAATTACAAACCGAAAGTAAAAGTAGTAGAATTCATCTACCAAAAAAGCAAAGAAAGAAAAATGGGCTGATTTTCGTACCCCATGAGCGACAGTACTAGATGAGACTTAGGTCATGTTTGGAACCATCCAGATTATATAATTCAGTTTTTATAATCTATTATGTCTTCAAACAGGGGAATTTATGGTGTAGATTATAAAAACTAGATAGATAGATTATTAAAAACTCATAATCTACTCTATATCAGCTAAAATCAGATTATGGATTACCAATGATCCATTACCCTTGTAAAGTTGGAGATAATTACATTCCTACCACCGCCATCCTTCTTTTTTTTTAAACAGAGGACAGACAGGTCATTATGCAATGTAAAACCTGAATTACAGTTTATAATCTGTTCTCCAAACATGTTCACCTAGATTATTTTTATAAATCAGATCATATAATCTATCTTCATAATTCAAAATATCATAATCTATTATGATTCCAAACAGGGCCTTAGCAAGAAAAAAAAAGCAGCAACTACCGATCCTAGCCCAACATGGAGAAGCCATGAACCAGCGGAAGGCATACATCTTGCGCAGCCACATGCATGACACGTCAGCCGACTAAGACTGAATCAAGTCTCAGTCGACTGAATCAAGTCTCAGTCGACTGAATCAAGTCTCAGTCGACTGAAACGTAGACATATCCTTATGTTTAAGATAAAGATAGGAGTTAGAGATAGAATATATTTAACTCATGTACGACTTGTCCTCTACTCTAAGCCTGTCTTCCCTCACATGTACTCATATATATACCCCTATGAAGGTTTGATCAAAACAACAATATTCAGCCATCTATTCTTTTGTACATAGTATTAGAGCGGTTAATCTCACGACGTGGATCCTACAAACTTTCATCACTTCCACACCTGGGGAGATTAATTTCCTCTCCTCGGGGAGTCGGGGTGCGGCACTCAATCGATCAAAGATCAGATTGGTCTGGTAGTTTACATCCAATTTTCAAGTTCTCATAGATCAATTTCAGTTTTCAAAATTCTACTAGATTAGTTTTCCATGGCCACCAAATAAACCCATTGATCCTCAAAAGTCCCGTATAATCGCAGCAGTCGTTCTCCAGCCGCGACAGCAAGAGCTTCTCCGAGCAGACTGGCGAGCCGCGCCGCCATAACAGCAGCATCCGCGGAGCCAGACGGCCTTCTACGAGCAGGCTGACTCCTCCACGCACGCGGGATCTCTCCTGCTGCATCCAGGCTGACTCTTCCACGTGCAACCTCACCTACAGCCCGTTTGATCTGATCATGCATATGCATGGATGCCAACTCCCGAACAACATGGCTTTCGATTGGAAGGTCCCGGCCGTGTAGCCAAAAGCTAATGTTCATGAGGGGGCTACACTATGGGCATGCAAACGGGAGATCGGCAGCGTCGTCTACCAGTATACGGCGACGTACGCGACATCGTCGATCTGCATCGAGCGCGCGAGGCCACGCGATCTGCCTTGGTGGATCTTCTACACCAAGCCTATTACATGATCAACATCAATCCTGATTCCTGCATCAGCCACGGGTACTTTGCGTCGAGCAACTAGGTTGCCCGTACGACATCGGGTTCACGTACGGTGCAGCGTGTCCGGATCACAGGAGGGTCGGTCGTCTACACCGAGCCTACGCAGCGGAACTGCATCAAGCCAAACCACTTCAATCTGACTACGAGTCAAGATCTTCGTCGAGCCTATCCTCAAAAAGCGACATCAATACGCATCATCCACACGTCGGGTCAGTATGGAAAGAGATATAATTCTTCATCAACTTCTCTGACACGACACAACATCGACATTTATCGCCACACGGACGCCTTCAAGCGACACATCATAGTCGACATGCCACTGCAACGTCATCGTCGATACTTCATCGTCAAGGTTTTCATCAACGTGGTCTTCATCACCATCATCGTCAACACACCGCCGTCACCTCGTCCACAAGATGGACACCTATCGTCCTTTGACATATTTTTCTGTAAGACGCGACGTCGACGACGGCAATGACCGCGTCACGACGTCGACATCGACCACGTAATCCACGACAACACGACTGCATCGACACGGCGTCACTATAGTAACGAGCCCTACACGGCCTCACGGTTATGGTAAAACCGATGTGTGCTCAGTGGGTTTCCTTCGGTCCTGGCAAAACCCGTGGACTCATCGCCGACGGCACCCTCTGACATCCGCAAGATGCATCGTCTGCAGCTCCATCATAGTGCACTTTTTTGTACCTCCGGCTTTGTGCGTCTTCATCATCCATGACGATCACACATTAACGACGTCTACCTCGACCACGGATACATCACCATGATCGGCTACCTCGACATCGACATTAATGGCTTGGTCTACAACAACTAATCGGCAACAACTGGAGTCAACAACGTCACCAGCGTCCACGCCACTTCCGTTGTGACTGCGGGAGGGAATAGAGGAGAGGCAAGGAATGCACCAAAAGGGGACACTGTCACCACCCTAGGTGTCGATCCATCAGAGACGCAGTTGATGATGGCGCGATGGAGAAGATGACAGAGGCACAAGACTTCAAATTCAATCGCAATCGTCCGCTTCACTCCCGTTACGACTGAGGGGGAATTTTAGAAGTATATTATGTTTAAGATAGAGATAGGAATTAGATATAGAATATGTTTAACTCATGTACGACTTGCCCTCTACTCCAAGTCTCTCTTTCCTCACATGTACTCATATATATACCCCTACTAAGGTTAGATCAAAACAACAATATTCAGTCATCTATTCTTTTCTACAAGAATCATTCATGGAAAGCAAGTGTGTTTTTTTTAGGTAAGGAAAGGAAGTGAGTTAACAAAGTGTGAATGGAAACAAAGATAGTTCAAGCAATGTTTTCCATATACTCCCTCCGTTTGAAAAAACATGTCACCAGCTTAGTTCATTTACTTTTTTACAAAAAAAAAAAAAAAAACTCTGACTTTTAGACCTGATTACAATTACCCCCTCTCCTTCTTCCTCCTTTCCCCCTGCGGTCGCCGCCGCCCCTTCTAACCTGCGCTGCCTCCACGGAGACCAACTGGACGTGCACCTCCTCGACGGCGGACGGTGCCTCCTCGTCAGCCTACTCGCGTCCCCAACCTCTTCCTCGCGCCCGCGGCCGCCGCTACGGGATCTGGGCAAGTCGCCGGCCGCCCCTTCCTTCTGCGACCGTCGCGACTCGCTCCCGCTACCGACACCTACTGTTGCTGGTGGCCCACACCAACTCGCCCGCCTCTTGCCGGCCTCCTATGCCATGCGTCTGCTGCTGCTGGTAGTACTATGCCCCGCCTCTTGCCAGCCTCCTCTGCCTTTCCTCTGCTGCTGTTGGTAGTACCATGCCCCGCCTCTGGTCGGCCTCCTCTGCCCTTACCCTGTAATTTTGGAAAGAGTTAATGAAGAAAAGGAATGATGTTAATAGATCATGGTTTTTACAAACATTCAATTAGAAAATTGATGACGATCTGCTAGTTTCTGAAAATAAACAATCATCAAAATTACAAAATGCTGATCTTCTTGGGCTGAATATTTTGGAAACAAGTACAGTAATTCGATGTTAAAATCAACAAAATCTGACAGTTTCAGCATACGCCAACTGAGCATGTTATGACAGTTTATTAGGAGATTCCATCAATTATCCCATGAACCTCAGCTCCAATCTGCAGATCAAACCACCAGATACGATAGCTATCAAGAAACATGCCCACATATGCTATACTAGCAAGTGTTGTGGAAGGGAGAGAGATATAGTATACAAGAGGTGGACCGGATGGCCTGTGGAGCTGCTTAGGTTCTTGTTGTTAGGAACTGCATTTCATGTTGTTGTTGTGGTGCAATGCCGCGGAGAAACTGGTCAGTCTTGAGAAGCCTTGGCAACATGCCTCCGCTAGTCCTTCGGGAACCGTTGGTGTTGAGACAAACCAACGGTTGCATTGCTGAGAATAACCCGTTAGGAGATCCTGAAATTATCTGCTCCTGGTCTTTTTCAGACTCGGAAGGGGGCGAGTGCTGTGAGAGCGGTAGTGAGTGCTCCTCTTGCTCCAACTCCATCTCATTTGGACCAACATGTGTTTGCTGTTAACAATGCAAATATTAGTGTCAAAACAAACAAACAAAGCATGATAATTACATGTAGCAAAAATAACTGAACTGAACTTCACTTTAGCATTGTTTATACAGAGGTAAAACGATGATGAGGATGTTAACATGAGTCCTGGAGTGATGTCAGATTCATAACCTGCTGAAACAAATGACCCCCTTTCCTGAACAATTCACAGTGTTTTGACACTGAATTTAGCCATGTATTGACACTGAATGTACACTAAATTTAGCTAGACAAGATCCAGTGGTGCTGAAACAAGTTGATGTCACAGGGGAACTAGGTTCAGACAAGTCTCTCAAACTAATAGAGCTTCCTGGTGCTTTTTCTTACTTAAGAAAGAAGACACATTGGAACTAGGTTCACACTAGCTACACACACACAGTCATTTGGTTGGAAATTAAATCTCTGCTTTTGATTTCAAACTCAAGCCTTAGTGCACAAGTTTACAAATGTACATGCCTCCTAGTCCTAGGACAGCTACATTCCCTCACTGTTGAATTTTTATGTTGTCCACACTAGCTTGTTGGCTTATGCAGTAAGGCTGGGGTTGCTCCAGAGGACTGCCAACATATCACAACTTAGATTATCACAGGGCTTTTGGACACTTACTTATAGGCTAACACTCTGATAACGCAAAAACTAATCACCATGGAAAGCAGAATAGGGCGTGATGCACTCGTATGTCAAGATGACACAAAAACTGCCATCAACAACCAACAAAACCAAAAATAATTCACTAAAGCAACCAAAGAATTATTGACGTCTCAGAATTTAAAAAGTGCCAACGCGTTTTCACAAATTAGGCACGAATGATGTGTAAGTAGTTCCATCTAGACCTTATGGTCCATAGTAGTAGCTAGATGAATCTCTCTCTTTTTATATCATCAATACCATGTTCCCGTGAGCTGGATATGATGAATTTTCATTTCATGATCACACTTTTCATTGCAATCAATTGAAATAGTGAAGGTTTAATTTGTTGTATAATTAAATAGTGTTGCATGCTCTCCGATCTATCTACCTTGTTTTGCCAAGTTTGATGGATTTTTCTTGAGAGGGAGTGGTGCTTCATAGTGGGTTCAACCTTGCGGTGATCTAACCCGGTGACAAAAAAGGCTAAGGCATGTATTGTATTGTTTCCACTAAGGGTGAAACAACGAGATTTTTTCATGTTGAGTGACTTCTTCATCTCTACATTATGTCAACTTGCTTGTTGCGATAATCCATTTCTTGCAAACTTGATATCTTGAGATGCATGCTGGATAACCGAAAGTGCAACCAATACCCGGGTGGTTTTGGTAATTAATAGCAACATATAGATCATTGAACTATTACCTCGTCAAAGAATATTTCAGAAAAGTTCAATATAGGGATTGCAATGATGTGGATGTGGACCCCTCAAAATGCAAAGGACATATGTTGGCAAAGCTTAAGACCTTGCATTTTTGGTTAAGTGATCCAAGATCATATTGAGTTCATAGGAAAGCCAAATACTATTAAAGGGGGATGATGTTTTGATAATGGTCTAACTTATCAAATGCTTAGAGATATTGCTCCAAAACCCTCAACCACACTCTCAAATTCATCTATGTCCAAAACCCTGAAGTACATCTCGGTCCCACCAAAACACATACAACTGGACCCACCAGATACACTTGACATAGGCACTGCCTAAATCCTAGCGTCTCAGTCTCACCGAGTTGCCCCTTTAGTCCCACAGAAGAGAACTTGCCAATCTTCTATTACCAATTGAAATCAACTCAATTTTTATCTTCAATTGGTGACACCTAAGTGTGAAAAGTGCTTAGGTCAGCTTCGCTCGGTCCCATCGAGAGGTTTCATCTAGTCTCATCGAGAAGCCTAAAGTTCAAATCTTCTGTACTGTTCGGTCTCGCCGAGTGTTTCCACCTGGTCCCACCAAGTTGTGCATAAAGGTGTGTAACGGTTGGATTTTTGGTGCTTCGCATATATACCCCACCCATTCCACTAACTCTCAAAGAGTAACCAGTTCGAAGCTTACACTTCCCATGTCAATTTTCTATGAGAGAACCACCTATACTTTGTTGAGATCAAGAGAATTTTACTTAAATCCCTCTCCTTCCACATAGCCAAATCTGTAAAAGAGTGTTTGAGTGTTGACGTGACTATCTTTTGAAGCACAAGAGCAAGGAGTTCATCATCAACAACATCTATTACAATTTAGAGAGTGGTGTCTCCTAGATTGGTTAGGTGTCATTTGGGAGCCTTCAAGCTTGTGGAGTTGAACAAAGGAGTTTATAAGGGCAAGGAGATCACCTACTTTGTGAATACATACCCCGAGTGAGGCTAGTCCTTTGTGGGCATAAGGCGTGATGGCATACTCAAGATTGCTTCTTCATGGACCCTTCATCGATGGATTCCTCCATGGACTTGCGCAAGTGTTATCCTCCGTGGGTTAAAGTCTTCATTAACGTGGATGTACGAGAGCACCACCTATCGAAACCACACCAAAATCACCTTATATGCATTGCGTTTGATTATCTCCAAACCCTTCCTCTACCTTACTTTCAAGTGCAAAGTCTTTACTTTCCGCTTCTACTCTATTAGAATTTCATGTGTAGGGTGCTAGTAGACTTGCTAGAATTGCTAAAATATGCCAAGAACTAAAATTAGGAAAGACTACGGTTTTATTGGTCAAGTAGTCTAATGATCCCCCTCTAGACCTAATTTCGATCCTACAAGTGGTTTTGGGATGGAGTATTAATAGTAGATGCAGTTGGAGTAACGATCTACTTATCACGAACATAATGCCTATATGAGATTATAGCATGAATAATCACGGTTATAAATATTGCAATTTGGTGAATTGTCGAACTATAATTTGTTTACCATGCTACTTGTTTTTTGAGAGGGATATCACTAGTGAACCTATGGACCATGGGTTTATTCTTCATTGCTTGATTTTTCTACACAATTCCCATTATTTTGCCTTTCTACTTCTGCTACTATCTATCTTTGTCACTTGTGTTTTACCTTGTAACTAGTAAGACAAGGGGCTTGACTATCCTCTCGTTGTGTTGGGGACACGTTTGCTCGTGTCTTGTGTGTAGGTGTTGTTGACTTGTTTACCTTAGAAGCACCTACTAGTTCGATAAACCTTGGTTCCTAGCTAAGAGAAATACTTGCTACTTGTCGCTTCACCCTTCCTGTTGGAAGAACCCCAATGACTTCTGCGGGAGTAACCATTTGCTAGCTACTTGCATTGTTTATTAGATGTTGTTTGGAATAATAAATTGCCATTCTAGTTCGCTTCAAAAATTCTATGGGATGACATATTTCATAGGAATCTTGGAGATCCTACCTTTAAGAAAGTTGGACTAGTTTATTAGGTACCTTTTCTTGATAGAATTTATTATGCCTTGTACAATGTTGAGTGCTTAGAAAAATAAAGCAACATTTCTTTAAGTGTCAGTGCTTATTTATAGAGGGTAGACGTTTAACTAAGCATCCCTCCTGTAGAGATAAGCATTAGTGCTAAATAAAAACTTTATTTATTTTACTAACCACCTCTCTAAGGACCTATCATTGTAAAAGGCCTAGGGCATCTCCGACATATCTAGTGATATGACATCTTAGGTGACTAAATATTTCAATGGATCCATGACCGTTAGATCATGTTCAAAGAGATATGATGAATGCAAGGGTGATGGTCAGCTCCAATGCAAAGTATAATAAAGTATACCGAATTATGTTTTTATTGATAGCAAAGCTTAAATGAATGAGAAGATAAGAATGTCTGGATCGCCTCACTTTTGCCATTTCGCACCTCCTATACGGATGAGTATTACCATTCAACGGGCTTCCGCATTTCAATTCGGACAGTACGGAGTCCCCTAGTCCGACCCTAAATCAAGGGGATGAGTATGGGAGTTAGGATTGTATGCCACATCGACGCGACATCACAACCCCACTCCTTTTTTCCTTTTACAGTCGAAATCCTTACCTTTCTAATGGGTTTCGTGCAGGACCACTCTCCTTCCCAATGGTCTTTCACGCTAGACCCTCCCCTTCCCAATGGGTTTCCCATTGGTGCCCTCCCCTCTCCTTTAAAATGGGTACCCCTACCTCCATGTGAGTACCTCACAGTTCGTATCTCACACTAGCCATGACGGCCCACTCTTTGTTGCGTGCCGCACATTGCGTTCTTAGTTGCGGGCGCATCCACCTGTGTTTGTGCCACTGACGTGTCGTACTTATCGCATTTATTACAAGAGGCACACGATGATGTGTTTGTGTCGAAATAAATACATTCTATATTCTCTATTTTGTTGCACCTAAACAATGTAGTCTTGTGCTCTAGAAACCTCTTCCAAGTTTTCCACACGCTCAAAAGAAAAACCTCTTACAAGTTATTTATTAGTTTTATACACTTCAAAACACTCCAAATTCTATTTAGATATTGAGGGAAACAAATATATATACACTATAATACATTAAGAAGCATTAATTAATTTGGAGTTATGTGATACTTCTGTTTTTTTTACATTTAATTATGTTGAAATCTATTGTTACAAAATAACTCCTAAGCAATCTAAATTCAGCTAATAGTATAGATTTTTACAATACTGCATTTATTTTGAGTACACAGCAACATATATTTGTAATAAAAATAAAAATGATGGATAACTAATATGTATATAAATATATATAAATATGATTAATTTGGTTTCAATTAGGTATATTAGTACATTTGATATAATATTTAAAATAATACACTGATTGTTGTGCAAATAATAGTAAGATATACTTACTATTAAAATTAGTTATAATGAAGTAAAATATATTACAAATAGTTAAAATGGTGTACTTTTAAGGTTGTGAATATATATTTAAAAGGTTGCATTACATCAGGAACACATATTGATCTAGTACTAAAATTGCGACATGATATATTTTTGTAGTAGAGATAAAATTAATTATTTTCTATAATTAAATATTTATTATTGGTTATGAAAATCCCTAATTTATAGAAGATAAAGATTGATTGTGTTTATTCATAGAAAAAAAATCCTTAATATGCATTGGGAACCCGACGTCATGGACAATTCATTAAACAATATTAAATTTCCACTCGAGGTGTATCTCATGTTGGCTCATACAACCAAAAAATATATTAAAATATTCGCCAACTCAATCCTGAACGACTGAAGGAAAAAAAATGATATCTCCTCTTCCAATTTATACCAACTAATAAACTAAGATGCGTTTCTACGATCTTATTATCTGTTCACCGTTGAAAAGATAACTTTTTATCCGAGGTGGTACAAAATTTCCAGATTGGTATGAAAGGAAAAGGAGATTATCCAGGCACCGTTGAAAATCCTATTTGTTGGAGCGTCGCACAGGACGCCCAGGACTGGGCCGACCCGTTTTCCTTTTTTCTATGTCATGTTTCTATTATTTTTCATTCCTTTCTCTTTTTTTTTTAAAAAATAATCTATTCTTTTTATATTTTATTTTCTTTTCCCTTTCAAGTTTATTTTTCTTTTTGAGATTTTTGTAAATACAAAAATTCCAACAAAACTTCAGAATTTCAATTTTTTTGTTCAATTTTTTGACAAATGTTTAGAGTTGAAATTTTGTTCCCGTTTTAAAAAATGCCGGTGCTTTTTTTTCTTATCCTGAAATTTGGTCAAAATTCAAAAAATAATCGTATTTTCTAGATAAATATTTGTGTTTTCCAAAATTGTTCAAGATTTTAAAAATGTTTGAAATTCAAGATATAATCTTGTTTTAGTGAAATGTTCACAAATACAAGGCAAAAATATTTGAAATAGTCCCTCATTTCTCCTTTACATCCATTAGTTCCAATTTATATACGGATGTCAAACTAGATTTAGTAATAAGCTAGATGAAGGATGGATGGATTAATCTGGACAAAGGATGGATGGATAGTTACTTGAGGTAGCTAGAAAAGGGTCCTGCGTTTCTTAGAATGAAAAAAAAATCCCATTTGAAAAAAATCAGGTTTGTGTTTTCCAAAATTGTTTGAGATTTTCAAACAAATGTTGCCTTTTAAATATGCTCCAGTTTCATTCCATTTTGTGAAATGTTCACAAACTCAAAATAATGTTCATGTTTAAAAATAATCATTTTCTAAAAAATGTTCTGAATGTTCAAAACATGTTCTTGTTTTAAAAAATTCATAAATTCAAGGGTTTTTATCATTTACACCGCTAGTTGTATCCCACTATTCAGTTTTGCCAATTAAAAGTTACGAATGCTCAAAAATGTCATTGTTCCTTGAGATGCTTGCTCAAAAATGCCACTAGATATCTCAAAAAGACATCGTTCATCATTTGTTTGCTCAAAAATGTCACTAGACATCCTTATTGTCAGGTTAAACTTGTTGACCATGTTATATTAAAAAATACTCATGTACCCACATTGCGAGTCTCTCTATCTCACAACGATAAGTGTGGACCCCACTTGTCAGGAGTAAGCAACCAGATAAATTTAAAGGAAAATAAGAACGTTGTTGGTATCAAGTGGGACCGACATTTTATTGTAGTGAGATAAAGGGAGAGCTGACATGTTGGTCTATCTCATGTGGAGCAACAGGGCGAGCCGAATGCAGTACAAGTACTTTGCAGATGTTATCATGTTCAGCACAACTTACAGGACCGACATCAACATTCCATTTGGACTATTCCTAGGGGTGAACCACCACTTTCAGAGCATCATCTTGGCAGGCTGAAGACGTATATACCACCTGCATGTCTGATCCATATGTTTGTAAACCAATACATGCGGTTGCAGTTTAACCGTGATGCAGACGAGACCTACCAAAAAAAGGATCATGATTTTAAGCAATTAGATTTCTCATAACATATAGGATTCAATGCATTGTCTCTGAACATGAAACTACACCTTCCCGCAAGGATGCTATTTAAAATAACTGTAATGCTATTTTCCAGTCGACTGGTATATTGCAACAGATCCGAACGATGTGGATCTCGTTCATTTCAGATCGAACGGTCGCCAGCACACCCAAAGTCAACACTAAGGTCGGAGCGAGAAAAAGAAAGGAAGAAAGGGGCAAGGATGGGATTCAAACAACCGACCTCCTACACATACGCAATCACACTAACCATTCCGCCCAGACTTTGTTGTTATCAAAACAACCCACACTCTTAATGCGAAGTGGCTCTTTTTTTAAGATTAAAAACCTGAACAAGTTGCTAATTTATGCTGCATTTAGTGAGAAGATTTTCAACGACGTCGACGTCTGTGATTTTTTTCTTTGGATTGGATTCATCATATTTGTTTGTACGCGCTGGATCTATTAGTAGGCCCTGTTTATAGAGATATTTAGTCACAAAATTGATGTTGATTATGTGATTCGAACTGTCATCAAGCAGCTGCCGTGAAACACGTAATAACCACCTTAGATGGACTAACTGTTCTTCAAAAGCAAGCACATTGCACTATTTTTGACCATGATCATTCGCCGATTTTATTTTCTTTTTTCTTAGAGAAATCACCATCACGCCCTCGTCCCCCTATTCCTCTCTTATTCGTTTTCTTACCTTTTCGTAAGCACATGATGACGAGAATTCGTAGGAAATAATGTTAGATCGATAAATATAGTATTCAATCAATGATCTTATTTCGGGGAATGATGCTTCAGTGTGCACTTAATTTGGGAGGAATTGAGTAGATTAGGAATCTCCAACGTTCATCCTCTCCTGCACCAAACTTTTGAAGAGTGAAGAAGATGCACCATCTCATAATATGGTTATTATGTAGTTATCGGGATAAATGTACTATAGTTATCAACATGTTTACTATGCAGTTATCGGACTAGATGTATTATAGTTATCAACATGGTTATTATGTAGTTACCAAGCTCGATGAATTATAGTTATCAACATGGTTATTTTTGTATTATCAGGCTACAAGCGGTATAATAACACCCCCTAGCTTATGTGTAAATAACATGATAATTTACGCATCACATACCTGATAACTCATGAGCAAACACTCTGATAACTTTTACCAGAGGGAAAAAGTTGTTTGAAAACATCCCCTTGTAGCTCGTGTGTAAAAACCATGATAATTACGCACCACAAACCTGATAACTCATGCACAATCACCGTGATAACTTTGACCCGAGAGAAAAAAGTTGTTGAGAACATCCTTGATAACTTCTGTGTAAATAAAATACTAATGTATGCATCGTAGAGTTGATAACTCACGTACAAACGTCGTGTCTACTTTTTTAACATGGTGAAGAAGTTGCAGGAGACATACCCCCGTAATTTCTACCAAAATAACATGGTAATATAAAAACCTCGACGAGGTAACTCACGCAGAAATGCCATGGTAACTATGATTCACGAAAAATTAGTTGTCAAAACCATTCTCCTGATAATCTCTTTACAGGGAAGTTTTTAACCCGGGGAAAAAAAGTTGTCAAAAATATAAATTAGCATGCTCTTTACAGAGAAGTTTTTGGAGTGTGTTACAACTCTTTTTTTCATGTGGTCAAATAAGTTACCACAATGTTTGGGCGTGAGTTATCAGGTCCATGGCGTAAACATTACTATGCTCTTCTACAGATAAGTTATCGGGTGTGTTACACCAACATTTTTTCTTCAGGTCGGAAGTTACCACGGTGTTTGTGAGTGAGTTATCAGGTTTGTGGTATATAATTACCATGCTTTTCTATAGAGAAGTTATCAGGTGTATTACAACAATTTTTTTTACCTAGAGTCAAAAAAGTTACCACGGTACACGAGTTATCACGTCTATGATGCACTAATTACCTTATACAAAAGGAAGAGAAAGTGGTAAAGAAAGAAAGAAAACAACTTGTTTTTTTGGTCTCGCATTTAGCGGTACAAATATTTATTAACCCTCTTTGTAATCACAACTCAAAACCAGACCAGGTGGATAGGACAAGTGTCGATTGATCAAGAGTTTGATTTCCACCTCCTTCAACCATTTTACCACGTTTTTGTGCCACGCTAGAAATATAAGGGAAGCGAGAGAAGTGGTGGGATCGACAAACAAAGATGTGCGCCAGAAAAATCGGAGATCGATGGGGGATGGGAGAAGTGTCGCGGGAGGATCGTTCGGATCTGTTGCTTAACTTTCGAACGGTTGGAAGTTAGCATTGTCCTTAAAATAAATGGTCTGATATTTCCACAGGGCGGCGTCGTGCTGAGGCTTAATACATCTATTGAGCAACATGCTAGCAAGATATATACTCATGCAATGTTCAAACAGTTCGACCAAATCCTTTATGAAGCAGGAGATTACCGTGTACTCCATAGGGACACTTGTTCTGAGATGACCTGCCAAAGCAGCAGAGGAAGCAGGGCAGGGTTTAGGGCTTTGACAATCTCAAAGGACAATACGGCGTAAAAGTGAATACCGGAACTTGACCTCATTGCAAAATATTACGAAGCACTGTAATATACAACTTTCAGACTGCTGTTCCATATGTGACTAATTGCAGCAATTAGATGGCATGTTGGCTAAATGCAAACATTTGAAAAAGGCAGGCCATAGTAGTATCAATACAATCAGTCTCGTTTTCAGGCAAAACGTAAAAGAACACGTGAAAAGGACTTGAGTGCTATCAATTACTCCCTCCGTTTTTAAATATAAATCTTTTTAAAGGTTCTACTAGTGGACTAGGGACGAGTTCTTTTGGCGGCTTAAAAATTAAGCTACCTCCTTCCCAGCTTTTCCCATAAGCCGTCTCCCTCATTTCTTGGGACTTCTAAACTAGACATGGCATAACTAATTTAAAAGCCTCGACAATTTTTTCATTCATTTTGCTCTATATATGTAGTCGTTAGTGAAATTTCTATAAAAACTTATATTTAGAAACGAGGGAGTATCATCGTAATATAAGAACTCGTAACCTTGCTCATCATTGGCCTCCCAACGCCAGGTGATGCTACCATCAAACACGCAAGTGTATGTGGCCGATGTGCATCCCATCCTCCCAGGCGTAATTGTAAGTAATAATTAAGACTGCAATGATGGAAAGAGGGCTAGAGGATACACTATTACTAGCTGTCATTTCTAATTGAAACTGCAATCGATGTATCTACTCCTTCGATGCATCTACCATCATGGGTTAGCTATTTTGAAAATATTAATGTCAAAATTTAGGAATACTTAATTATTCCCTCTGTACCGATATATTTGTAGTTATAGTAGGCAGAGGGAGTATAATGCTTTAAACCTGTAACACAAGACGATTCCTTTATCTATAATGGAAACAACAAAGACATGCTTGATTTGAATGCATATACAATATCCTATACATAACATCAAGGATATTTAGTTGTTTTTTGTTCTATCGATTAGAATGTAGATCCCAGTTCTTACATTCATACAAAAAAAAACTTGCCGAAGGTAGTTAGAAATATCTTTCCATATAGATTTAGGAGACCCACGCTCCTCGTGTCTCTCCCCAAGGAGGCGCCAGGGGCACCCCACGCGTGCCGCCAACAACACCTCTAGGACGCCGGCCCTCACTGCGGCAGTGGCGGCTCCCCTCGCCGTTGAAGGTGACTCGGGGTGGTGAAAGACGGAGTCCGTCGCTAGAGTTGTTGGGGGCGGGGAGAGTCAACGCATCGCCGATCTGCAACCGGGACGGCGTCCCTGTGTTGGGGTGGTTGCTGAGACCTTCTCCGACGGTGCCATGACCGGTGACGGATGCAGGGCTGTTGCGGGTGGTGTTGGACGAAACCTAGATTTGATCTGGGTGGATCTCCCATGCCGCCTACCCAGCTCTTCTTCGCTGCATGGTAGGGCCGGTTCCGGTGGAGGGTGGCCGCTGTGTTGGGCCTCCATCGGTTTGGTTTGGTACGACAGATCATGCAGGGTGCCGACCGACGGCGTGGAGGCTGCGGGCTCAACCTGATTAAAGGGGGCGGTCCTAGGGTTCCTCAAGTGACAAGACGAAGATCTACCTGATGCTCCTTGATATGGCCAGAGTGTCGCGTTCCAGAAGGCTCCGCTGGCGAACTCCCATGGACGCGTTATGCCTGACGACGGCGTTTGTGCATTGATTCCTTCTTTAAGGCGTTGTTTTTGAAGAACTTGGAATCCATGTGTTGTTTTAGTGGTGGTTGTACTGTTGCTGCAAGGACTCGAACACTGTAGCGGGGCTTTTCTTTTTTTAGCTTCTTGTTTTTTTTGGTTGTGTGCATCCGTAATACCATTAGGGTATTGTGTTGTTGCAGAGCCCGGGTGTAATTGGTATCTTCGCGATATTAATACATTTCCTTTATTAAAAAATATAGATTTAGGAATAATAGTTTGAAAATAATCAAATGAATCATACCAGGATGAAAGGTGGCATGCACTGACCTTTTGAAATATCGTGAGCTATGTGACCTTGTTGGTGCTACTGTAGAGGGCCAGGGGCCAAAATTTAGGTGACTGATGTCGCTGGACATTTCCATGAACATGTGGAAGGAATATACACCTGCAGAGTACACTAGGATAGCCGACTCAGTCCACACCACATGCACACAGTAAGTGCAGTCACACGTGGCTGTCAGCAAATTCAGAGAGAGGGAGTCGAGCAGTATGCAAGGAAATTATTCGTGATGCCTACATTTGTCATTGTTTCTGGGCTGTTGACAAAATAAGATGGTATTCCAAGGAGTGTGGAGAGTAGGGATAACACCAAACAGGCTACCATGATCACAGCCGGGCCGAGCCATGCATATGTCATAACACTTTCTTCCTTCTATGCAAGAAAAGAGCAACAATAACTGTAGCTATCAATATAAGCATTTTTTAGTCTGTTTGATCCTTGTGGTGGTGCAATAATAGAAGCAAATCAAGAAGTGATACATATAGATGGACACCAAGATTCAGGATGCCATATAACAGGTCTGTTGAATCCTGCATCATGCATAACAAAACATAATTTTAGAAGTGTGCCATTTGGTTGAAACCTGCATATAATGCAAGGATTTGTAATCTGTAACAAAATAACACAACAGAAAGCAAAATAAACATAACATACCTGCTAGTTGGTCTTCTCCTTGCGATTCGATCTGACAACCTACTTTTGAATCAGCGGGCTTGTACATCATTTTGACTTGACCTATACCTTATGAAATTGCCTTATACAGCGGAAGCTCCTACATTTATTTCCTGGGCCGTGACACAAATCCTAAATACCATACTGGCGAAATATATGTGAAATCGAACCAGGGTTGAGTTTATTTGTGTCAATGAAGTTAAAGTTATCCATGAGACATTATAGGGACAAAAAGAATAAAATAAATGTTGAGTGGATCTATAGATAAATTTATAATCAAACCAGAAAATACAATGATGCTTATGTTACATGGAAGACATCACTCTTAACTTTTAAAAAGAGCTTTATAGTGAATATAGTACTGTTTTGTATAGAAGTTCCAACTATCTAAGGATGTAAAGAAACTTCAAGAATAGATGGGAGGAGTTTTGCTTAACTAAACAATTATATATGCTTTTTTACATCAGTAAACTAAAACTATTTCAGTTCAGTCCTAAATCTCTTGAGTACATGAATTCTGACATCATAATCGATCACTAGGTGCTTAGCTACAGAAAACATGCTGTGCGGACAAAAATATTATATTATACAGCAACAAAGCCTTCGGTCCCAAGCAAGTTGCGGTAGACTAAAAATATTATTATTGCATTTTACCAAAAATCCCCACAAGAACAATGCCCATGTTTAAAGTGGTGGAACCGATTTGAATCCCGGACAATGATCTCTCTGTCAGTTATTTTTGATATATATTTGGTGGCATTGTGGCAATCCCCACAAACGCGCAAATTCTTGTAAATATGGAGCGGAGTTCCTGAAGGGGTATTTATGATGCCAAAGGCAATAGCTAATCTCTCACTATGATTATTCAAGATGTGTTGCTTTTCATCCTCTTCTACATCTTGTAGGACAAAACTGTAGTCAGGAACATAACCTATAGTTCTCATCTTGGCCAACAGATTCTGCAGCTCTGCCTGGATCTCTTCATGTTGAGGGTGGGGTTCTGTCTGGTTGCCACTGTAAAATACATTCACTGATCTTTTCACCTCTATTGAACTCCATCCAGGGGTTTTCTGCAAATTTTGGTGTCTGACCAAAGACCTCACTTCGTCAACTCCATCCCATTTCCCAACCTTTGCATACATGTTTGACATCAGAACATAATATCCAACATTCTCTGGATCAAGTTCAAATAGGTTTTGTGAAGCCACTTTGCCCATTTCAACATTCCCATGAATCCTGCAAGCACCAAGCAGAGCGCCCCAAACAGCAGGATCAGGTTTAATTGGCATGCTGTGTATGAAATCAAAAGCCTCCTGTAGCTGACCAGCTCTGCCAAGCATATCTACCATGCACGCATAATGTTTTGCAATGGGGATAATGCCATATGTTATATGCATCATATCAAAGAAACTCCGGCCTTGGTCAACTAAGCCAGCATGACTACAGGCAGCCAACAGTGAAACAAATGTGACATGGTCAGGATTAATTCCTTCGTGCTGCATTCGTGAGAAGACACTGAGAGCCTTATCGGCATGCCCATGAACTCCAAGGCCAGCCATGATGGCATTCCAGGGACCTGTACTCCTTTTATGCATTTTTTCGAAGAAAAGCATTGCGTCCGCCAGCTTCCCACATTTAGCATACAAGTCTACCATACAAGTTCCAACATACACATCCAGATTGAATCCAGTCTTAACAGACAGAGCATGCATTCGCATGCCCTGCTGCAAGGCACCAAGTTGTGAGTATGCAGGCAAAACACTGACAATTGTCCCTTGAATAGGCTTCAGACCCTCATGCTTCTGCATATGACTATATGCCTCAATTGCCTCGTTGGCAAGTCCATTCTGCATATACCCCGTGATCAAGGTGTTCCAGGACACGGCATCCCGAACTGGCATGATATCAAACATCCTCTGGGCGGCCTCAATCTTTGATAGCTTGGCATACATATCAACCATAGCATTTCCTGCAATTATGTCACCCACATCCCACCCCCGCCTCGTCACATGACAGTGCACTGACTTCCCACCACGCTCATCTCCACACTGTGCGACAGCAGACGCCAAACTCACAAGTGTCAGCACGTCAGGGGAAATCCCGCTGTCCCTCATACCACGAAGCATCTTGACCGCAGCAGCGACCTGCCCACCCTGCTCATACCCTGAGATGATCGAATTCCACGTCACCAGATCGCGGCGCTCCATTCCATCAAACACCCGCCGAGCCTCGTCCAGCATCCCGAGCTTTCCATACACATCGACCATCGCATTGCACACGAAGAGCTCCTTGTCCAGCCCGTGCTTCACCGCGTACACGTGCATGACCAGCGCAAGCACCCAGTCCCCCAGCAGCGCGCACATCGGCAGCACGCTCGAGACGGTCACCGTGTCGCCGGCGACGCCCTCCCCCGCCATCCGCCCGAACAGGCGCACCGCCTCGGCCGCGCGGGCGTTGCGGCACAGCCCGGACAGCATCGCATTCCACGCGGGCAGGTCCCGCTCGGGCATTTCGTCGAACACCCTGTAGGCCTCCGAGACGCGGCCGAAGCGGAGGTAGGCGTGCACGAGGGAGCCGGACGCGAAGACGCACGGGCGGAGGAGGCCGAGCCGGAGCGCGCAGGCGTGGAGCTGCGCGGCGGAGGCGTGGCCCGGAGCCGCGCGGACGAGCGGCGGGAAGGTGAAGGCGTCGGGGCGGAAGGGGTGCGCGCGGCGCAGGATGTGGCGGAGGAGCGGGAGGGCGAGGCGAGGGAGGGCGGCGCGGGAGAAGGCGGCGATGAGGGTGTTGGCGAGGAGGAGCGGCGGCACCTGGAGCTGCGGGTCGAGGTTGCGGAGTTGGCCGGAGGTGACCAGCACCGCCTGGACGCCACGCGGCAACGCCGGCGCTGGCATTGGTGTTGGTGTTCCGGGGGCGGCCGCGCGCGCGGCGCTGGCGTTGGTGTTGCTATGCAAAATTGAACACAAAAATAAGGCGGCTGTTGCTAATAAGTCAGATGTTAACTGCTCAAAATAAACGCCCCATCTGCCGTACGATTCACGGGAATAAGTCGCTGAAATCTGTATATAGACATATACTCCCTCCGTTTTAAAATATAAGACCTTTTAAAAATTACACTACAAGACTACATACGGAGCAAAATAAGTGAACCTACATTCTAAAATATGTCTATATACATCCGTCTGTAGTTCATAATACAATATCTAAAAGGTCTTATATTTATGAATAGAGAGAGTATTAGAGTAAAAAACATACCCGCTTCGTTCCTAAATACTCCCTCTGTACCATAATATTTGTTGTTGGGGGAGAACTAATATAATTCTCCCCAACAACAAGTATTTAGGAACAGAGGGAGTATAGGTCTTTTTAGAGTTTTTACTAGAAAACAACATACGGATGTATATAGACATATATTAGATTATACGTACACTCATTTTATTCCGTATGTAGTCTTTTAGTGAAATCCCTAAAAAGATTTATATTTAGGAACGGATGGAGTACATGTCAACATATCGACAGTTCTCACACATGGCTATATATGCTGCAACCATTCGAGGTCACATGCCAACATAGCTCGCGTTACGTAGCTACCGCCGCCTTCCGTGTCGACAGCATGTCATATGGGTCACACCCTAGTCCTGCAGTTCACATAGTGTCTTAGGGTAATGTTTGGTTTGAGCCCCAATTTGCTTCCCTCGTGGAAAAGTCTTTGTCATTCGTTTCATCACCACATCTCAAATACTCTCTCTGTCAATTTGCAAAAACGTCCTGTATTATAAGACGAAGGGAGTATGAGACAAGAGAAGCCGAACCAATAGGGAAGAAGAAAGATGTTGAAACCCTTCCCATCACACGAGGTGTGGTTGTTGCAGGCTAAAGGCCATCATGGCAGCATCGAAGATGTGATCGCCGCATGTGATGTCCTTGCGGCTAAGGAGGTGGACGGTTTGTCCGACACTGCAACAGATCGATGTGCAGCTAATTGCAACATGACCGGTGTTGTTGTTGGACTAGAACATGACCAATGTTGTAGCAATTGGTAGGTGTGTCAATAGGCCTCACGACGTGACGCTGAGCTGCTCGATCACACCGTCCTAGGACCATTACCATTAATTCGTATTCAGCGTGTGTCCTGCGCGTGCAGTCGGCCTTTGTAACATCAGCATGTTCCCTCAACCCGGTCCAGAATTTGTATCAACAAAAAAGAATGATGGTTCCTTGCAAAATTGCATGTCCACTTGCAATGCCGAACGTCTGGCTTTGCAACGTCGTTAGTTGGTCTTGCACCGTCGTGTGGTTTTGTAGCCCGACGGTCAATCTTTTGCAACAAAAAAGAAACTTGTCTGACCTCATAGTATTGCGTGTTCGGTTTACAATGGGCATCTAGCTTGCAACAGTGTCAGTCTTACAACGTCACGTGGTGTTGCAACACGCATGTTCGGCTTTTGTTGCTGCAAAAGAAAAAAGAACCGGTTTGCATTGCAACATTGTGTGTCCAACTTGCAATATCGTCGGTCGGCCTTGCAGCGTCACATGGTGTTGCAAGATGTCGGTCTAACTTTGTTAGCAGCAAAAAGAAAAATTGGTCGGCCTTGCAACATCTTGCAATGTCAAGGGTCTAGCTTGCACTTACATTGCCCATCCTTGCAACGCTGCTTGGTTTTGCAACACGGCGGCATCACTCGATCTGTTTATAACATATATAGTCCATGTCGCACGCGGTAGGTTTAAAAGATGACTAATGTTGCGTTAGCGTTGCAAACACTCGGCGGGTCTGCAACGTGACCCATGTTGCGCTCCGTAGGTTGCAACATGACCCATGTTGAATGTGACACACCATTTGCTACATAATCCATGTTGCACTTGGTAGGTTTACAACATGACCCATGTGCACTCGCGTTGCAAATTCTTATAGTATGGGTGGCCCTCTTCCTCGCGGTGTCGGGGGTAACACATGGCGCCCGCTGGGGTTCGCCGCCACCGCCGGCGCCATGGCCCGCCGACCACATACAGTGCCACATCTAGAGGAGAGGGGGAGCGGGATCGCCAACGACGAGAAATTGAGCGGTGGATTTGGGATTTGAGGCGACGCGCGCATAGGGTTTTGACCCGTATCAACCACAAACCTTTACATATACTACGGGGGAGGGGCGATTTGCGGGCCACTGTCAAAATATTTATGGGCCGGGCGACTATACGGGCTCCCATATGGCCCAAATTACGAACCAAACATGTATAGTCACCGGATTTTTATAGTTTGCCCCATTTTAAGGGGTCTACTAGAAATGCTCTTATAGCCCTGGCCCTTAAACCCCGGATAAGGGCCGAGAAAACCTTGATTTAAATGCTGAAATTAACTCGGATGAAACACAACCTGCAAACCCGAGCGGTAAAAGAGAATAGCCCTCGAGATCCTCGCTGCACCACCCGTCCTTGGCGTGTAGCTTGCCCGCTCGCTCGTGCACGCTCGCGTGCGCAGCTCTAGCTCGTGTGTCGGCGTTGCACACTGCTTGCCGCACGCCGTTGTGAAAAATTGGACGGAACACTCTCAAGCTGATTGGGATTGAGGCGAGGAAACGTAAAGAGAAGATCAGACTTTATCGGAGTCGAAAAAAACGATGGCTGGAGCCGTCTGGTACGAACGGCGGCATGCATGGAGAGCCAAGAATTTTGGTCACTTTGTGGCCTATATACTAGTACCCTCCAAACGATATTAGGAGATGTGGGAGGCTCGCATTTTCGGGTGTCTGTAAAATGTTTACGGTTAATTGAATTTTTATAGGTCTGCTTTAAGCATAAAATTGATCTTAAACTATAAACCCGCCGGAATATAAAATTGATTTGAAACTATAAACCCGTCGGAATTTTACTTCTACAGTGAGGTGCTCTTATAACACAGTAATAAAGTAATTAACGAGGTAGATAGTCAGGACGAGACTGTAGAAAGATTCCACGCTTTATATCTTCAGCATTAAGCAGCACATGTGTCCCTGTCTGGACTGTTGGAACGACGCGATGGGTGGTGGGTGGCTCGGGTAAATGCAGACTTGCAGATTAACGCGTGGGAGGTTGGGTTGGGTTGAGTTAATTGCAGGACATTATCATACTTGGACACCATGTAACCGATTGGTATCAATAGTTATTTTTTTTACGTGTCAGTACCATCTCGTAGCCTAATTGTTGCAATACGATCTGACAGCCGTATAACACGTACTGACCATGTATCTGACGTAACGGGCCCGCATGGCAGTCTCCACGGCTGCTTACTCGTACCGGCTCGGTCACTCTGTGGTAGCTAGTCGAACCGGACCAACATTGTCGAACCTGGTCGAACCGGACGAAGCTTTGCTCGAACCCTAGGTTTGCTCTTCCCCTCTCCCTCTCTGTGCGGCTCGCCGACGATGACCACGGCGACTCCCGGCGACGATGATGTTGCGGGCGGGTACGGAGATCTCCCCGGCCTCGGGGTAGATGACCACGTAGGTCTGGCTGTGGAGGATGGCGGCTCCTCCGGCGATGACGAGGATTTGGAGGAGGAGGCACCGGTGTCCATGGAGCACAGGGTCAAGATGGCAGAGATCTGGGTGGCCAACCCTAGAAGTAGCCATCACTGTACCAGTGGTGCTGGTGGGGGCGTGATGTAAGTGCCTCTACTCTATCCCTCTCTTTGCTTCTCTGAATTTATTTCTAAATGTTACATTTCTGAACCTATATGCAGTTTGAATGATGATGTTTGGGAACTGAGGATTCACTTTGATTCTCAGCCAAACCTTGATATGAAGCTATGTAGCTCAGATGTTACATTTCTGAACCTATATGCAGTGTTGCAAACACAAGGTTTTTATTTGTCAGATGAGTTATACCACATGAGGAATTTAGGAATAGGAGAGGACAGAGAGCAGGGCTTAGATTTGATTGACACAAACATGAAACTGCAGGAACTAAAAAAGGAATATAAGCACAATTTAGTTCTCAACTTGCTAGTGAGGGCAACAACAATTTATTTAGCAGCAAGCGCACCAACTGAACAGGATAAATTAGCACCAATAGTTTATCAACCACCTGTTCTTTATGATCTTAGTGAGCCTGCAGTTCTTTCTGTTGATCCACAAGGTGTAGTTCAGCCTACTGCCTTTTGCACCCAAGAGAGCATAAACTTCAGAAAGGACAATCAGGATTTTATGATGGAGGAAGAGCCATTGTTTGAACAGTCACATAATAGTAGTGATGCATATGAAAGTGAGAACAATTCTGATAACAGCTCACACTTAGGAGAGGATGAAGAAGATGTAGATCAATCAGAAGAGTCAGATGAAAATTCAGATGAGGAACTATTACATTATGAGGGTGACACTGATGTTGAAGATTTGTTTGAGCAGGAAGATGAGGATGTTTTTGGAAGAGAAGAGCCTCCAATGCAAAAATCTCCAAAAAGGAGGAAGAAACTTCAAGTTAGGAAAGGACCCACTACTAGGTCACATTCTAGTGTGTTAGAGGAGGTGATACCTGATTTCATTCCTTCAGCAGATGAAGAAGATGATTGGTTGTTGTTTGAGGATGATGATGATGGACATGAGCCACCCTCATTTGTGCTACCTAGAGGGAGGAAGAGTAGGGCCAAGAAAAGGAAAGCAAGGATCTGGTACAATGACATACTTGAACATCCACATCAGCAGTTATGTTTGTACATGTGCTTTAAGGATCAACATCAATTCAGAGAAGCTTTGTTGAGCTTGCACATCACACAGGCCAGAGACTTTAGGTATCACAGAAACTCAGACCAAAGGATCATTGCTTGTTGTAAGCAAGATCATTGCCAGTTTTGCATTGTTGCTGCAGTTATCAAAGGGGAGAAGACCTTTGCTATTAAGAAAATGAGGCTGGAGCACACTTGCCCTACCATCACAGAGAAATCAAGGATTAGTGCAAAGTGGCTTGCAAAGAACTATGAGTCATTGTTCAAGTCTGATCCCACCACTAGCATAAACACTTTGATGGATAACCGTAGGGAGAATTATGGTGTTGATGTGGGAAGGCACATGGCCTATAGGGCCAAAAACCTTGCTGTAAAAGCTGTGCTAGGAGAGCACAAGAAGCAGTATCCTAGACTTAGGGATTATGCTCAGATCATCATGGATACAAACCCTGGTAGTAGAGTTGTAGTCACAACAGTAACTTCTCAACCTACTACAAAAATACCACATCCAGCACCAAGGTTTCATGCTATGTTCTTCTGCATCAATGGAGCAAGGGAGGGATTTCTGAATGGATGTAGACCATTCATTGGTTAGTCATTGTTTTATTGTGCATAAGTAATTTTAATTGTTTAGCAATGCTTTATAGACTTAAATTGTTCTTTGCTTTCCATGAACAGGTGTTGATGGATGCTTCATTAAGCTGACAACTGGTGCTCAAATCCTTGCTGCCACTGCAAGAGATGGCAATAACAATATTTTCCCACTTGCATTTGCTATAGTTGGACAAGAGGACACAACTAATTGGTGTTGGTTTCTGCACCAATTGAAGATATGTCTAGGAGGTGAAATTGGGAAATTTGGTCCTTATACTATCATGTCTGATAGACAGAAGGTATGTGCTTTGAAACTGAATTAAATTTAGCATTTCTATTAAGGTATGTGCTAAGTTTAGGATGCTATGTGATCAGGGGCTGCTAAATGCAGTAAATCAAGTATTCCCAAACTGCCATCAAAGGTTTTGCCTTAGACACCTCTATGCAAATTTCCAGAATGCTGGTTTTAGGGGGGAAGATCTTAAGAAATGCATGGATAATGCAAGCTATGCTTACAACCAACACAAGTTTAACATTGCCATGAATGATCTAAAAAATGAGAGTGAGGAAGCTTGGAAGTGGCTGACTGGAATACCTAAGCACACATGGGCTAGGCATGCTTTTGACACTAACTGCAAGACAGACTTAGTTGTTAACAACCTGTCAGAGGTGTTCAACAATTATATCCTAGATTTCAGGAACAAACCTATTAGGACTATGATTGATGGTATTAAGGACAAGCAGATGGTGAGGTGGCATAGGAATAGAGAGAAAGGAAAGGCAGCTCTGTGGGAGATTACACCACATTATGCTGAGAAGCTAGAGGTGGAAAAGGAAAGGGCTAGATACTGCAAACCTATCCAAGCTGGTGTTAATCTATGGCAAGTGAGTAGTGGGCAGCAAACACATGTTGTAAACTTGGAACTTCATACATGTGGATGCAGAAAGTGGGACCTGTCTGGCATACCTTGCAACCATGCAATATCAACAATAAACAAGGCAAAAAGATTTCCAGAGGAATATGTGTCCAAATTCTTTAAAAAACAATTCTACCTTGCTTCTTATGAGCCAATGATATATCCTTTTCCTGGTGAACATGATTGGACAAGGACAAGTGGAGCAGACATAGAGCCACCCAAATTTCATGTTAAGAAGGGAAGAAAGAAGGAGAAGAGAATAAAGGGAAAATTTGAGGTTCCAAAACCAAAGGACAGTTCAAGAATGGCCACTATAACATGCAGCAACTGTGGGCTCCAAGGCCACAGATACACCGACTGCAGAAAAGAGTTGAGAGCAGAGTTGGCTCTGAGGAAAAACAAGCATGTGGTAAGCATATTTTCATGTGTTCATTTGCTTTGCAACTGTTATGTTCATGTGTTCATTCCATTATTACAGGCTAGAGCTGCAACATCACAACCTACAGCTGCAAGACCAAGGAGGGAACCAAGATCACAGCATCCCCCTGCAAGATCTACCAGAAGATCAACAAGTAATGCCAGTGTTCATAGGCCTTTCAGTACCCCAAGATCAGCTCCTGGAGGTTCATCAGCTGGTCCTGCCACTAGATTTGCTGCTGGAGCTTCATCATCAGCTCATGGAGGTTCATCAGCTGGTCCTACACCAAGAAACCATTCTAGGTGGATGGCATTTTTTACTGCCAGTGGTAACCAAGACTAATGATGTGTATTCAGAGTACTTTATGGTTGTATGATCAGTACTAAATGATGTGTTATAAGTGATAAGTAGTAAGTTGTAGAGAACTCAAGTTCTATGATGTGTATTCAGAGTACTTTATGGTTGTATGATCAGTACTAAATGATGTGTTATAAGTGATAAGTAGTAAGTTGTAGAGAACTCAAGTTCTATGATGTGTATTAACTGCATTTGCTGGTGTATGATCAGTACTAAGTAGGAAATTAAGAGCTCATCTATCAATGCAACAAATAAGATATTTCACATAATACAACATACTAGGGTTGAACAAAGATCAACTCACTTAAGCATACATAATCCAGAGATTCTTGCATTACAACATTGGTACAAAAGGGCAGCACATTACAGCATAGTGCACATTACAAACATAGCATAGTGGAGTTCAACATGCATTAAAGAACATAGTGCAGTTCAACATTACAACATGCATTAAAGAACATAGCATAGTGGACTTCATCTTCATCTGATCAGCTCATCCATCCAAAATGTCACTGATCATCTTCAACTTCTCTTCGTTCTTCTCCAATGTCTTCAACTGATCAGCAATCTCAAGCTTCAGCTCATCCCTGCGTTTAATGAGATTCTGAATTCCTTTCTTCAGACCATCAATGTGAAGGTTGAGAACCACAATGTCATCATTAAGTTTGTCCTCAGATTTTGTCAGTTTATCAACCTGAACCTTTAAATTGTAGTTCTCTTCACTTAACTTCTCCTTCTCCTTCAAATGATTTGCCTTCTGGGTCCTAATGACCCTGCCTTGAGATTCTGCAAGGTTCATAAGCACTGAATACTTCCCTTTAACTTCCATTATCTCTGCCTCTTTCTTATCAATCTCAGACTGCATGACAGACACATCAGAACTAGAGCTCTCTGCACCATGGGCATTCACCTTCATATAGCTCAAATCCATGACCCTCTCCTGCTGGGTACTGAGTAGTTGATTCACATCTTCTACTAGTTTGTCATAGTTTGCATCAAGATTTCTTTTCTCCTCTATCAGGTGGTGAATTTTTAGTGAATTCTCCAAATTATCATCCCTCCTACCACTCCTATTGTCTTCCAACATTTCCCAAAGTTTCAACAATGCATTTTGCATTGTGGGAGGCCACTCTTGGTCTACCCACCCAACAAAACCACAGTTTTGAGGTGGCTGCAATACAAAAAACACATGTAAGAAAATAGTAGCAATTGGAACTAAGCTGCATCTTTAGCAGTCCTGACCACTACTGACCCCCTTTTTAAATAACAGCAATTTAGAAGTACTGACCACTACTTCCACTAGTTCCACTACTAGTAAAAAATACCAGCAGTTCCAACTAAGCCAGAGTATTTGACCTAAGCTCCATGTTTAGAATCAATAAAAAATACCAGCAATTGTAGAAGTACTTCCAACTAAGCCAGAGTATTTGACCTAAGCTCCATGTTTAGAATCAATAAAAAATACCAGCAATTGTAGAAGTACTTCCAACTAAGCCCATTTGTAATAAACAATGACTATGCTTGGATCAGGAGCAATGACACATAACAAAAACAATTAACTATGCTGCATCTAACTAAGCTGCATCTAACAATGACTATAGTGGGATCAGGAACAGTATCAACAATATCAGCAATAAACAAACTCCATATAACATGATTGGCTGAGCAATACCAGCAGGTACAAAAAACTAAACCAACTTCATGCATCTTACCGGCTGAGCACAAACCAAAAACCTCCTGCCTGTCTCAAATCCTTCGAATGCTACGCGACGCTCAGGCGGCAGTCCATGCTCCAAGCAAACATCCAGGGCAGAGTTCTCGATGCCCATGTAGTCTTCGTCGTCGATGCTAGCAGGGATCTAAAGAAATAACCAAAAAACAGAAATAAATCCCCAAAAAACAGAAGCACTAAACCTAACCCTAGCTCTAAAATTACCCGGTACATCATGCCGTCGGAGGAGGAGCTGATGTCCAGGCTCGATAGCTCGTTGCTACTTTCACCCTTATAAACCATGGCGCGCCGGAGGTGGTGTCGGCCGACGGAGAACTCCGGCCGACGAGGTTCGGCGACGAGAGGGGGTCAGACTCCAGGAGAGAAGAAGGGGGAATGAGGGGAACGGCTCGGTCGACCAGGATGGGCCACGAGCGAGCCTAAACCCCGACCGAACCGGTTCGTCAAGACTGCCATGCGGGCCCGTTACGTCAGATACATGGTCAGTACATGTTATACGACTGTCAGATCGTATTGCAACAATTAGGCTACGAGATGGTACTGACACGTAAAAAAAATGACTATTGGTACCAATCGGTTACATGGTGCCCAAGTGTGGTAGTGCCCTCCAATTAACTCGGTTGGGTTGGGTTGTATGGTCAGGATATTTCCCCCCGTGCTCTCCACTGCCATCGCCATCTGCAAGCCCAAATCAACACACACACACAGAGCAACAATGGCGGAAGTTCTGGTGAGCGCATCCACAGGGGCAATGGGTTCCCTCCTGCGGAAGCTGGGAGCTATGTTGACGGATGAATACAAGCTTCTCAAGAATGTCCGTGAGGACATCAAGTTCCTCAAGGACGAGCTGGAGGTCATGTGTGCGTTCCTCCTCAAGATGTCAGATGTGGAGGAACCCGAGGAACCAACAAAGCTGCGCGTGACGGCCGTGCGGGAGATGTCCTACAAGATCGAGGACAACATCGACAAGTTCATGGTCCTCGTGGAGCACGAGTCCTCCTCTTCCGAGGCTCATGGCCTCACCAAGCTCATGGACAAATGCAAGAACTTGCTGCCGGACATCAAGACCCGCCGCAAGATCGCTAAGGAGGTCAAAGACATCAAGAAAGAAATCAAGGATGTCAGCGACAGATTCTTAAGGTACTATCAGATCTTGTTTTACAGTATTATTATTAGTATAGTACCATCAGATTTGTGACTAAGCAGATGCTTCCGAATTTTTGCCACTCAAGGTACAAGATCGACGAGTCCTCTACCTCTGTGCCTGCAAAAGACAGGGTCGACCCTCGACTTCGTGCAGTGTACAAAGATGCCGCGGAGCTTGTTGGAATTGATGGACCAAAAGATGAACTTGTCAGGTGGCTGAATGAGGAAGAGGGCCAATCACTTAAATTTGTCTCTATTGTTGGATCTGGAGGGTTGGGCAAGACCACACTCGCCAACCAGATCCGGCTCAACCTTGGAGCGACCTTCGACTGTGGGGCTTTTGTCTCGATTTCACGCAAGCCTGACATGAAGGCGATATTAAGATCTATATTATCACAAATCACCAAGAAAGACCATGCTTACTCTAATTTAGATGATATACGACTCATCATGGACAAGATTCGAGAATTCCTCCAAGACAGCAGGTACATATGTGAGATCTACTTTACAAAGTAACATTGCTTAATTAGCTCATGTATATATAATCCGTTGCCTAGAATTTAGCTAATGAAGATTGCTTTGTGTGATTTACATTCGTCCTTAACTTTTATGACTGCGTTTAAAATTTGAAGTCATTGTTTTTTGCAACTCATGTCGGTCTGTTCACTATAAGATATAGCTAAAATCTAAATGCCGATTTCTGGCACCACACATTTTCTAATTGATTGCCACAGGTTTGTCAAACTTACGACTATGTTCTATTTATTAAATAATTGTGACATGGCGCCAGTAAAAACAGTAAAGTACATGCAATTCCTTTTTCTTAAAAAGGGAAATATATTTTTGTCACGAAGATACCAATTACATCCAGCCTTTGCACCTACAAGATGTCGCCAAGACATCCATAATGCACACAGCCAAAGAAAAAAAATGAAAGCAAATGAAAAAAAGGACCAACCATAGCGATCAACTCCTCCCAATAGCAGTACTCATACCACCACAAAATACAACATCTAGAAACCATAACAGTTTTCCAAAAGCAAAGCCTTCAAGAAGGGAACGGTGCACAAGCACCGTCGTTGCCCGATCAAAGATCTTAGGTTTTCACCCTGGAGAAAGTCCGTGCTCCCAAAACAATACCTTCAACAAGGTAATTGCCACGCACAACCAATGAAGGCTAGACCTTGGGTTTTCATCCTAAAAGTCACGACTGGCCACCCCGAGGAGTACCACTGAAGATGAAATCCTCCATTGTTGCCGCCCCACAAATCATTGTCGCTCCTAGGATTCATCTAACACCTGGTTGTCTCCATCGCCTCCAAGACTTCGTTCGTGTAACTAATCCTTCGATCTCGGCTATCATGACCTTCTGCACTGTTGTCTTCACCATGAAATCGAGAAGCCGACATGTCTCAAGGTGTCATCAGTCAACAGAGCTTCACGCCACGCCCTTAGAACCTCATAGGCTGATATGGACGTACACGACCAGAACTAACCGATCCAGATATCCTGAGCAAATTCGCTGACGGCCGTTCCGGAACACGTCGATGGCCAGATCGAGGTGGCCAGATCGAGGATGACCAATCAAGTAGGACATTGTCGTGATGCAAGAAAGCACAAGGACCACAACCGGGACTAGATGACGGATCATGAGAGCCGCGAAACCAGCCACAAACCGTCCGACCACCTCCGGCGGAGGAGGAAATCACCACCACCATAATCCTCGTGATGCGTAACAAAACCGGGAAACCTCCACGAACCGTCGGCACAACCGATGATAGAAAGCAGTTCGTGATGGCAGCAGCCCGCCTTTGTCAGGATCGAGCCCACGCGGCCACCTCCTGCCTTCCCCGTCGACTACAACAGGCGTCCTCACACTTCCCGGTCGCCGCTGCCCGCCATCACCGCCCCAAAGGACCCAGATCAGGCCGCCGCAGCCTCAGATCCCGGACAGGACAGCAGAGGAGGTCCGCCGCCGCCGCACCACCGGGCCTTTGCCCGGCGACGTTGCCGGCGTAGGCGGAGGGAGGGGAGGCGCGGTAGTTCGGGGGGGAGGCCAGTGGTGGCCGCCCGGTACGGCCCGGCGGCCGCCGCACGGGGCTGGGAGTTTTTTTTTTGTTTGTACAAGACAAATATGCACAACATGACTGCGAATATATCTACTTTCTTCGTTTCATAATATAAAAACGTTTTTTTACACTAATATCTTCATTATGGGACAGAGGGAGTATATTCTAAGGCCCCGTTTGGTTCCAAATACGTCACCAACTTATAAGTTGAAAAGTGCAAAAAATGACTTATTTTGCCAAACAGACCCAACTTATAAGTCACCCCAACTTATAAGTCATAAGTTGCTCCACCCCAACTTAAAACTTATAAGTCACCCACTTTTGTGTAGTCCCACCACCTTTTCAATGCAAAAAGTGACTTATTTTACCTAACAAACCCAACTTATAAGTCATTGGTTTTAAGTCACCTAACTTATTGAAACCAAACAGGACCTAAGGACCCAAAGCACTTGCATGTGTGCAGACCACTGTCACCTGATATGCATTACATTGGGTTTGTGATTAGCCACTTTAAGAATATAGGGTCTCTAGAGGCTATAAACCTACGGTTATCAGCATTATAATCGTGAATGGATATCAAATATCCGTTGAAGAATCTATATCCATATCGCAAAAAGAGAAAAGGGAAGAATTAATAGAGCAATTAAACATGGTCAGATCGGACCATCTTGACTAGCTTAACATAATGATAACCGTAGCCTTTTCTGCTTTCGTAGCAATTTGCATGCAGAATTGAGGCGCATACCACTCAATATGTGGTCCTACGAATCGTGAGGAAATAACTTGTTACAAAAAAAAAAACAACAAAAAAAAGCTATTGGCAGTGGCAAATCATTGTACTTGCCAGTCGCAACAGCTGCCTTGACTCGGTCCGAGCATCTCATCAACGAATTCATAATTTTTCCTCTTTGTTGTTAAATCTTGCTATTTTTGTTTGCTTCCTATTGCAATGTTTTTTCCTTATATTGCAATCAAATTGTATATAAAAGCAAGTCCAATGCGTCGATGCGGTTTTTGTCCGTTTGGGTCGGCCGAGCGGACGAACGTGTTCGACTTTACCTTCGGGTGTGTGGGTGCGTCCAACATAGCCGACCCATTAGTCGGCATGGGCGTTTAAAAAAACTTAAAAAGCATAAAATAATTATACATAAATAAAAATGCATATTAGAGCCGGTCAAAATCCACATAATTAAATAGTATAAAACTTTAATAAAAAAACAGCCGCCCTAGCCGACAGCCCTAGACATCATCCTCGTCATCGGAGCGGGCGAAGTCGAAGCATGCTGCGGGAAGTCTGCACTTCTCCTTCTCGAGCTCCTGCTCCAATGTGTGGTCCTTCCACGCCATGAGGTAGGCTGCCGCCTACTCCTCCGTAACGCCCAGCAAAACGGGCGGCATGTTCACCTACTCCCGGGCGACGCGCTACTACTAGTAGACGCTGGTGGGCGCGGGTGCTGCCGGCACGAGTGCGGGCGGTGACGATGGGGCCGGTGGTGGTAGCGAGTAGACGTTGTCGCTAGTGGCCGACACCTAAATCACGCCCTCGAGGCTAGGCCACCTGGAGTCCTCGCGTAGAGATGCCTTGATGGCGCTGGGTCGCCACCTCTAATGCCTCGAGGAACACTGCTTGACCACCGCCTGCGGCGGTGGAGGGCGGGCGTCGAGATGGACGGCGTCACGGCAGCGACATCGTGTTTGGTGGCGAACCAGATGTCCAAGTTAATTAGGGAAGTCTGGTGTGTAGGCGGGGTCGTGGTGCTACTCCGGCATGAGGAGAGCACACCAGGCCCGGATCTCGTTAGCATGCGCACGCTCGGACTGCGGTAGCTGACACTGGAACGCAGTGAGGGTCGAGGTGCCAGCCATGGAGGAGGTTCATGTCTGGCCACGGCAGCGGGACGCGGTATTCCCGACGGTACTATTCGTGGTGCACCGGGATGTACTCGCAGTCCCATGGCGCTGCCGCCCTCTTGTCTCGCGGAGCCGACACCAATGCGAACCCCTTCGTCGATGGCCTCACCGGCACTTGCGATGAGTCGGCCTTGTGGTGGTGCTTCCCCTTGGCCTTGCCTTTGCCGAAGAAGCCCATGACAGCTAGGGTTTTATGTCCTGAGCGAAGGAGCAGATGTGGACTGGATTATAGGAGGAGAAGTGAATGAGGTCGGCGCCGCCGCACGCTTGCAATTAAAAAGGATGCTGTCATGCGGGTCCGGGGTAGATGGGCAGCATTGACTACAACCATGGTGGAAGTTGGATGGCCGACATGCAGGCTCGAGACAGACACCGAGTGGACGCGCAACACGTCCGTCTCGTGTTCGTGTGGATGCAAATAGACGCAAATTTGGGCTGGAAATGCGTTCACACGGACACCGAGCGGATGTGATTTAGGTTTTGTCCGCGCGTTGGTCCGGCGTTTTTGTCCGTTTAGACCCAAACGGACACGCGCGGTTCAAATGTGTCGACGCATTAGAGTTTCTTATACCTAGTACTCTGTGTGGAGTTGTTATCTTCGAGTTTCTTCCCCATTTTTAGCTGTGTATTATTGTTAGATGCTCTCAGGATTTCACTTATTGTACAAGTATGTTTTAGATGATGACATCTTTATTGATGTTGGACAATTACATCAAGGTGTATTATATCTAGGATGCACACAGATGTGGCATTATATCAGGATTTCACGTTACTTGATAGGTATTACTATAAATATCTAATGAGCTGTAATGCGTATGTTCATAAAACTGTGTTGCAGGTACTTTATCATAATTGATGATATATGGGAGTTAGGAACATGGGAAACTCTGAAATGTGCATTTGTCAAGAATACATTGGGCAGCAGAATAATTATCACCACACGTATAGTTGATGTTGCCAAATCTTGTTCTCCTTCTAGTGACGATCTTGTGTATGAGATGAAACCACTCAGTGAGGCTGACTCAAAGAAATTGTTTTTCAAGAGGATATTTGGTTGTGAAGAAAGCTGTCCTGATAGCTTGAAAGAAGCTGCCAATGATATTTTGAAGAAATGCCGTGGTCTACCTCTGGCCATCAATGCCATTTCTAGCTTGTTGGCCACAACAAGGGAAACAAAAGAAGAGTGGGATCAGGTGCGACATTCAATACGCTCTTCAAAGGCCAAAAGTGATATAATAGAGACCATGAATTACATATTATCTCTTAGTTATTTTGATCTTCCCCACCACCTAAGAAGCTGCTTACTGTACTTGGCTCTGTTTCCCGAAGATGAAATGATTGAAAGGCAGCGGCTGGTGCGCAGATGGATTTCTGAAGGCTTTATTCATGGAGAAAATGGACAAGATCTCATGGAATTAGGAGAGGAATATTTTCATCAGCTTGTGAACAGAAGTCTAATACAGCCTGACGACATAGGGTATGACGGCAAGGCAGAGTATTGCCGAGTCCATGACACCATCCTTGATTTCCTAATTGACAAATCCTCCCAAGAGAACATGTGTACTGTCCTAAAGAAACAATGCAAGCCTAATGGCATAGTTCGTCGGCTCTCTTTAAAGGGAAATGAGGATGAAGAAATCGTGGAGCAATTGGATTTGTCACACGCTCGGTCAATCAGTGCTTTTGGGGATATCAAGCTATTGCCTTCGCTTGGGAGGTCAAAATGCTTGCGCGTGCTAGACTTGCAACACTGCGATCAGTTGAAAAATCATCATATCAAGGATATTGAAAGACGACTCTATCAGCTGAGATACTTGGATATCTCTTTTACCGAAATCACGGAGCTACCCAGGCAAATTGGAGAGTTACTGTATCTAGAGACGCTAGTTACATCCTTTAGATTAAGTGAGCTTCCTGAAAGCACAACTCGGCTACTTGGACTGACACGTTTGTTTGTTCACCCCTGTTGTAAGCTTCCAGATGGGTTGCGAAACTTGATAAACTTGCAAGAGCTTGATTGCGTTGATGCCTTGCAGTGGAAGCTTGTGGAAGAGCTCGGTAAACTAACAAACCTGAGAAAGCTGAGGATTAGATTGGACACTGATGGGATAGAAGGCGACAAATTAGAACAGTCCAAGGAAAAGCTGGTGTCCTCTCTCTGTAAACTGGACAAATGCGGCCTCCGTTCCCTGAGTATTGATTATAAAGTGGGAAAAAAGGACGGAGAAGAGCCGTTCCTCCCTGCTTTGGGTTGTATCCAGGAGGTTTGTGTATATGGAAAAGATATCAGCCGGATTAGCAGATGGCTCGCGTCACTTCCCAACCTGCACACGTTATCTTTCATCGGTCGGAAGATAGAGCAGCAGGATATTGAGATGGTTGGATTGATACCCAATCTGATCGAATTGTCACTGTGTTTCAGAGAGGACGCTGGGCGGCTCATCATCAGTCGTGAAGGGTTTCAACAGTTGCAGAGTTTTAATCTTTCCGGTACTGGTGTGGGACTTTTAATGTTTGAACCGGGGGCTATGCCGAGGCTCAACGAGCTTGGACTATATAACTTCAATGAGCGATCTGCTGCGGTCGATTTCGACTTTGGCATCCAACGCCTCTCCAGCCTTGCTCGCCTCACTGTCAGCATATATTGCATTGGCTGGACGGCGGCAGAAGTGAAGGCTTCGGAGGATGCTTTCAAGAGCATGGCCGAGGCGAACCCCAGCCGTCCAATACTGAAGATGACAAGACTTAATCCGCAGTATATGTTACGAGAGGAGCAAATAGATATGGCAGGCTCAGGTACTACTAACAAGTTTGTACTTTTGTATTGGTGAGCAGTAGATCAAAAGATGTACATATGCTTCATTCTTTTTCTGGTAATCCATTTCAGCTAGAACGCAAGCCGTGAAGTCTTAGATGCCTAAACCGAGATGCACCTTTGGTTATGGAGCCCAAGTCACTCTGTTGTGGATGCTGCAACAAATAAAGCTCCACATTTCTATTCGGCCTACCTCTTTGTCTCAAAGCTGGTGTACTCTTGTGGTTTGTGTTGCACAACTGATACTTTTGTATATGTCTGGAAGTATCACGAATTAGTGAAACTAGTCGTCAACCTGTGCATCTGCACGGGCTAGTCAGCTTCGGAACAAATGAAGATATTGATGCTTATTGGATACATATATATTTACATAATTAAAGTATAGAAAAAATAAAATTTATCGTTTAAATATTACGATTGAAACCAATTAACATTCGCTTAATGTATAGCAAAATGTCTGAAAATGGCTGGTTGGGAGAAGTACATCAGTAAATCATACGCAAAATTTAGAAAAGTAATCCAACTTACACTATATTTATGTGTGATGGTGGTAAATTCAGAGAATAAATGCATTATCCTTTATGGTTGGTAAATAACATAAATATCTTAAAACGAATTTCACCATCTCGACTATTATGTGAACTATTGCGATATCCAATGTGTTGCAGGAGGCTTAACTTAGTTTTCATTGTTTTTACATAGCCTTATTAGGTGGAAAATGAACAGATTTTTGTTATACACAAATAGTAGAGAAACATAAAATGGTTTGTAGAGCAAGAAAACTGAAAGATGCGACACAAAACGAACATAATTTATTAGTAGCCATTGGAACATATAAAAACATCAAAGAAACAGTTGACCTACTATAAAATAATTGAGCCATAGGTTGAAAATATTTGATCACGTGGTTTTAAAGACACGCACCTCATTTATTTTGGTTTTTGTTTGCATTGAGAAAGAGCGACGATAACCTAATTAAACTGTACTATGATGACAACATGTTTACCAAAATCTATGAATTATTTGACATGGAAAAGTAGAATCGCCACCATATTAAATCATCAGATGATTCAAAATGTTCATTTGTGTAATATCTACATTATTTGAAATATACGCAAAATGGTTTACAAAAAGGCAAAAAATACATGAGCTTATATACGAACAGAATTATGGAGAACTACACACCCATAGATTCCATATGTCCATAGTTTATACAATCTAATGATTTTTAAACATTTAAATAATATTTGGAAAAATATTAGGCAATTGTACTAATTAGACTCTTAAAAAATTCATGTTGTTATCATCAAATAAAACACTCTCAAATGGCATTGACATAAAAAAATGTAATAGCAACATTACAAAGCATTTTTTCTAACGAAATAGTATAAACACTTCTGGCATTGGCGACAATGAATTGGTAAGTTACATAAACTAATTGTCTTTTAGTAAACACATGGTCATAACAATTGGTAAAAAAGATCTCTGCATTTGTCTTTTAGTACAACCAAACCTGAAATAAAGTAGAAGCTAATGGAACAATTTTAATTCAAAGAACATAGGTACACGTAGTTGCCTTTTTGAACTCGAAAGGAGTAATTTTTATTCAACTGACAACAAAAAAGGATAAATATTGGCAAATGCAAAAATAGAAAGTTAATAGTACACAAAATTTGAGGAAACTCGTAGCTGGTGTAGCTGTACATGCTAGCTTTAGCTCGAGATAACATGGTTTATACCTGTTTATATATAGATTAGAAAATAGAAATAAACATGGCAATATACCTGTTTACAAATGAACTGCTACATTTCTAAAGTACCTGAACATGCTAGCTTTAACACCAGATATCTCTACTATTAAAGGGGATCTGCCGTCGTCGTGATGGTTCGACCAAACCGATGGTTCGACCTCTCGATCCCACCTCCCTTCGTTCGACTTCCCCCTCCCACATAAAAAAAACTGCCACGTTTCCCACCCCACCTCTCCCCACCCCTCGTTCCCGATCTGGTCTCTCTCCTGCGAAAAATCATCCCACCAGAGAGAGGAAGGAGAACGACCCGGAGTAGAGCAGCCCGACGTTGGCGTCGAGGCTGAGGCACGAGACAGCGTCGAAGTGCCGTAGCCAGACGGAGCTGTGCCAGCGGCGCATCTCGATGTAGTGCGACGGCCTGACGGATCTCGTGAGAAAGTCCCCGAGCTTCGAGAGCGAGCCGACGCGCTTGTGCATGGCGGGGTCGTCGGTGGACGCGCGCCACACGCGGATCTTCCGTGGCGGACGCGGAGAGCCTGAAGGCGCAGCACACCAGGCGCGGCCACCCCCGCCGCCGACGCTGCCGTCGGGACATGAAGAGCAGGGCCGCGGGCGCCAATGTAGGGGCCGACGAGGGTTCCGAGGAGAGCGCCCGCCCCGAACCCGACCCCCACCCCCAGGCGAGCTCCGATTGTTGGAAATATGCCCTAGAGGCAATAATAATTAGTTATTATTATATTTCTTTGTTCATGATAATCGTTTAGTATCCAGGCTATAATTGTATTGATTGGAAACACAATACTTGTGTGGATACATAGACAAAACACTGTCCCTAGTAAGCCTCTAGTTGACTAGCTCGTTGATCAAAGATGGTCAAGGTTTCCTGGCCATAGGCAAGTGTTGTTACTTGATAACGGGATCACATCATTAGGAGAATCATGTGATGGACTAGACCCAAACTAATAGACGTAGCATGTTGATCGTGTCATTTTGTTGCTACTGTTTTCTGCGTGTCAAGTATTTGTTCCTATGACCATGAGATCATATAACTCACTGACACCGGAGGAATGCTTTGTGTGTATCAAACGTCGCAACGTAACTGGGTGACTATAAAGATGCTCTACAGGTATCTCCGAAGGTGTTCGTTGAGTTAGTATGGATCAAGACTGGGATTTGTCACTCCGTATGACAGAGAGGTATCTCGGGGCCCACTCGGTAATACAACATCACACACAAGCCTTGCAAGCAATGTGACTTAGTGTAAGTTGCGGGATCTTGTATTACGGAACGAGTAAAGAGACTTGCCGGTAAACGAGATTGAAATAGGTATGCGGATACTGACGATCGAATCTCGGGCAAGTAACATACCGAAGGACAAAGGGAATGACATACGGGATTATATGAATCCTTGGCACTGAGGTTTAAATGATAAGATCTTCGTAGAATATGTAGGATCCAATATGGGCATCCAGGTCCCGCTGTTGGATATTGACCGAGGAGTCTCTTGGGTCATGTCTACATAGTTCTCGAACCCGCAGGGTCTGCACACTTAAGGTTCGACGTTGTTTTATGCGTATTTGAGTTATATGGTTGGTTACCAAATGTTGTTCGGAGTCTCGGATGAGATCACGGACATCACGAGGGTTTCCGGAATGGTCCAAAAACGAAGATTGATATATAGGATGACCTCATTTGGTTACCGGAAGGTTTTCGTGCATTACCGGAAAAGTTTCGGGCTCATCGATAGTGTACTGGGAGTGCCGGGAGGGGTGCCGGGGACCATCAGGAGGGGTGTCACGCCCCAAGGGGTCTCATGGGCTATGGGAAGAGATAAACCAGCCCCTAGTGGGCTGGAATAAGTTCCCACTAAGGCCCATAAGGTTTGAGAAGGAAAAAAGACAAGGTGGAAAGAGTTTCCAAGTGGGAAGGTGGAATCCTACTCCAAGTAGGATTGGAGTAGGACTCCTCCACCTCCAATTTCGGCCAAACCTTTAGGTTTTGAGGCTGCCTCCTCCCCTCCCTCCCTCCTATATATAGTGGGGTTTTAGGGCTGATTTGAGACAACTTTTGCCACGACAACCCGACCACATACCTCGACGGTTTTTCCTCTAGATCGCGTTTCCGCAGAGATCGGGCGGAGCCCTGCTAAGATTAGATCACCACCAACCTCCGGAGCGCCGTCACGCTTCCGGAGAACTCATCTACATCTCCGTCTCTCTTGCTGGATCAAGAAGGCCGGGATCATCGTCGAGCTGTACGTGTGCTGAACGCGGAGGTGCCGTCCGTTCGGCACTAGATTGGAGCGGATCGTGGGACGGATCACGGGACGGTTCGCGGGGCGGATCGAGGGACGTGAGGACGTTCCACTACATCAACCGCGTTTCTTAACGCTTCTGCTGTGTGATCTACAAGGGTACGTAGATCGGAAATCCCCTCTCGTAGATGGACATCACCATGATAGGTCTTCGTGCACGTAGGAAATTTTTTGTTTCCCATGCGACGTTCCCCAACACTGGTATCAGAGCTAGGTTCATGCGTAGATGTCTTCTCGAGTAGAACACAAAAGTTTTTGTGGGCGGTGATGTGCGTTTTGCTGCCCTCCTTTGTCTTTTCTTGATTCCGCGGTATTGTTGGATCGAAGCGGCTCGGACCGACATTACTCGTACGCTTACGAGAGACTGGTTTCATCGCTACGAGTAACTCCGTTGCTCAAAGATGACTGGCGAGTGTCGGTTTCTCCAACTTTAGTTGAATCGGATTTGACCGAGGAGGTCCTTGGATGAGGTTAAGCAATTCATATATCTTCGTTGTGGTGTTTGCGTAAGTAAGATGCGATCCTACTAGATACCCATGGTCACCACGTAAAACATGCAACAACAATTAGAGGACGTCTAACTTGTTTTTGCAGGGTATGCTTGTGATGTGATATGGCCAACGATGTGATGCGATATATTGGATGTATGAGATGATCATGTTGTAATAGGAAATATCGACTTGCACGTCGATGGTACGGCAACCGGCAGGAGCCATAGGGTTGTCTTTAAACTAACGTTTGTGCTTGCAGATGCGTTTACTATATTGCTAGGACGTAGCTTTAGTAGTAATAGCATGAGTAGCACGACAACCCCGATGGCGACACGTTGTTGGAGATCATGGTGTGGCGCCGGTGACAAGAAGATCGTGCCGGTGCTTTGGTGATGGAGATCAAGAAGCACATGATGATGGCCATATCATGTCACTTATGAATTACATGTGATGTTAATCCTTTATGCACCTTATCTTGCTTAGAACGACGGTAGCATTATGAGGTGATCTCTCACTAAAATTTCAAGACGAAATTGTGTTCTCCCCGACTGTGCACCGTTGCGACAGTTCTTCATTTCGAGACACCACGTGATGACCGGGTGTGATAGACTCAACGTTCACATACAACAGGTGCAAAACAGTTGCACACGCGGAACACTCGGGTTAAGCTTGACGAGCCTAGCATGTGCAGACATGGCCTCGGAACACATGAGACCGAAAGGTCGAGCATGAATCGTATAATTGATATGATTAGCATAGAGATGCTTACCACTGAAACTATTCTCGACTCACGTGATGATCGGACTTGAGATAGTGGATTTGGATCATGTACCACTCAAATGACTAGAGAGATGTACTTTTTGAGTGGGAGTTCTTAAGTAATATGATTAATTGAACTAATTGTCATGAACATAGTCTAATGGTCTTCGCGAATTACGATGTAGCTTGCGCTATAGCTCTACTGTTTTTATATGTTCCTAGAGAAAATTTAGTTGAAAGTTGATAGTAGCAAACTTTGCAGACTGAGTCTGTAAAACCGAGGATTGTCCTCGTTGCTGCGCAGAAGGCTTATGTCCTTAATGCACCACTCGGTGTGCTGCACCTCGAGCGTCGTCTGTAGATGTTATGAACATCCGACATACACGTTTCTGATGGCTACACGATAGTTCAGTACAAAATACTTAATGGCTTAGAAGCAAGGCGCCGAAGACGTTTTGAAACGTCACGGAACATAAGAGATGTTCTAAAGAGATGAAATTGTGATTTCATGCTTGTGCCCTTGTTAAGAGGTATGAGACCTCCGACAAGATTCTTTGTCCACGAAGTAGAGGAGAAAAGCTCAATCATTGAGCGTGTGCTCATATTATCTGAGTATGACAATCGCTTGAATCAAGTGGGAGTTGATCTTCCAGATAAGATAGTGATGGTTCTCCAAAGTCACTGCCACCAAGCTGTGAGAGCCTCGTGATGAACTATAACATATCAAGGATAGATACAATGATCCTTGAGCGATTCGCGATGTTTGACACTGCGAAAGTAGAAATCAAGAAGGAGCATCAATAGTTGATGGTTAGTAAAACCACTAAGTTTCGAGAAAGGCAAGGGCTAGAAGGGATACTTTGTGAAACGGCAAAGCAGTTGCTGCACTAATGAAGAGACCCCAGATTAAACCCAAGCCCGGGACTAAGTGCTTCTGTTATGAGGGGAACGGTCACTGAGGCAGAGCAACTCTAGATACTTGGTAGATAAGAAGGCTGGCAAAAATCGAAAGAAGTATATTTGATATACATGATGTTGATGTGTACTTTACTAGTACTCCTAGTAGCACGAGGGTATTGGATACCGGTTCGGTTGCTAAGTGATTAGTAACACGAAATGAAAGCTACGACATAAACGGAGACTAGCTAAAGGCGAGGTGACAATACGTGTTGGAAGTGTTTCCAAGGTTGATATGATCAAACGTCGCACACTCCCTCTATCATCAGGATTGGTGTTAAACCTAAATAATTGTTATTTGGTGCTTGCGTTAAGCATGAACATGATTGGATCGTGTTTATTGCAATACGATTATTCATTTAAAGAGAATAATGGTTACTCTATTTGCTTGAATAATCACCTTCAATGGTTTATTGAATCTCGATCGTAGTGTTACACATGTTCATGATATTGGTGCCAAAAGATACGAGGTAATGATGATAGTACCACTTACTTGTGGCACTGCCGCTTGAGTCATGTTGGTATAAATTGCATGAAGAGGCTCCATGCTGATGGATCTTTATACTCACTTGATTTTGAATCACTAGTGACATGCAAATCATACCACATGAGCAAGGCCTTGTTTTCATTGAGATGAAACAAGATACTAACTTGTTGGAAGTGATACATTTCGATGTATGCAGTCCAATGGGTGCTGAGGCACGCAGTAGATATCATTATGTTCTTACTTCAATGACGATTTGAGTAGATACAAGAGTATTTACTTAATGAATCACAAGTCTGAAATATTGAAAAGTTGAATTCTGTTTCAGGAGTGAAGTTCGTCGTAACAAGAGGATAAACTGTCTACGATATGATCATAGAAATGAATATCTGAGTTATGAGTTTTGGTACACAGTTAAGACAATGTGGAAATTGTTTCGCAGTTCATGCCACCTGGAACATCATAGTGTGATGATGTGTCTGAACGTCATAGCCACGCACTATTTGGTATGGTGCATGCTATGATGTCTCTTATGGAATTACCACTATCGTTTATGAGTTATGCATTAGAGACAACCACATTCACTTTAAATAGGGCACCGCGTATTTCCGTTGAGATGACACAGTATAGACTGAGGTTTAGAGAAATCTAAACTGTCGTTTCTTGAAAGTTTGGGGCTTCGACACTTATGTGAAAAAGTTTCAGTCTGATAAGCTCGAACCCAAAGCGGATAAATGCATCTTCATAGGATATCCAAAATAGTTGGGTACATCTCCTATCTCAGATCCGAAAGCAAAGTGTTTGTTTCTAGAAACGGATCCTTTCTCGAGGAAAGGTTTCTCTCGAAAGAATTCAGTGGGAGGGTGATAGAACTTGATGAGGTTATTGAACCATCACTTCAACTAGTGTGTAGCAGGGCACAGGAAGTTGTTCCTGTGGCGCCTAGACCAATTGAAGTGGAAGCTGATGATGGTGATCATCGAGCATCGGATCAAGTTACTACAGGCCTCGTAGGTTGACAAGGTCGCGTACTACTGCAGAGTGGTACGGTAACCCTGTCTTGGAGGTCATGTTGTTGAGCAACAGTGAACCTACGAGTTATGCAGAAAGCAATGGTGGGCCCGGATTCCGACAAATGGCTGGAAGCCATGAAATCCGAGAGAGGATCCATGTATGAAAACAAAGTGTAGACTTTGGAAGAACTACTTGATGGTCATAGGACTATTGAGTAAAGATGGATCTTTAAAAGGAAGACAAACGATGATGGTGATAAGTCACTATTAAGAAAAGCTCGACTTGTCGCAAAGATGTTTCCGACAAGATCAAACAGTTGACTATGATGAGACTTTCTCACTCGTAGCGATGCTAAAAGTCTGTTAAAATTATGTTAGTAGTTGCTGCATTATTTATGAAATATTGCACATAGGATGTCAAAATAATGTTTCCTCGACGGTTTCCTTGAGCAAACATTGTATGTGATACAACCAGGAGGTTTTGTCAATCCTAAAGATACTAGCAAGTATGCAAGCTCCAGCGATCCTTCAATGGACTGGTGCAAGCATCTCGGAGTTGGAATATACACTTTGATGAGATGATCAAAGATTTTGGGTTTGTACAAGGTTTGTAAGAAACTTGTATTTCCAAAGAAGTGAGTGGGAGCACTATAGAATTTCTGATAAGTATATGTGGTTGACATATTGTGGATCAGAAGTAATGTAGAATTTCTGTAAAGCATACAAGGTTGTTTGAAAGGAGTTTTTCAAAGGAATACCTGGATTGCGCTACTTGAACGTTGAGCATCAAAGATATATGGAGATAGATTGAAAGCGCTTAATAGAAGTTTCAACAAGATGCATGCCTTGACAAGTTTTTGAAGGACTTCAAAATAGATCAGCAAAGAAGGAGTTCTTGGTTGCGTTGTAAGGTGTGAATTTGAGTAAGACTCAAAACCCGACCACGGCAGAATAAAGAGAATAGACGAAGGTCGTCTTCTATGCCTTAGCCGTAGACTCTAAAGTATGCCATGCTGAGTACCGCACCTGATGTGTGCCTTGCAGCAAGTCTGTTAAGAGGTACACAGAGTGATCCAAGATTGAATCACTGATCAGCGGTCAAAGTTATCCTTAGTAACTAAATAGACTAAGGAATTTTTCTCGATTATGGAGGTGGTTAAAGAGTTCGTCGTAAAGGGTTACGTCGATGCAAGCTTTGACGCTAATCCGAATAACTATGAGTAGTGAAACGGATTCGTATAGTAGAGTAGATATTTGGAGCATTTCCGAATAGCACGTAGTAGCAGCATCTATAAGATGACATAAAGATTTGTAAAGAACGCACAGATCTGAAAGTTTCAGAACCGTTGACTAAAACCTCTCTCACGAGCAAGACGTGATCAGACCCCAGAACTATATGGGTGTTGGATTCGTTGAAATCACATGGTGATGTGCACTAGATTATTGACTCTAGTGCAAGTGGGAGACTGTTGGAAATATGCCCTAGAGGCAATAATAATTAGTTATTATTATATTTCTTTGTTCAAGATAATCGTTTATTATCCATGCTATAATTGTATTGATTGGAAACACAATACTTGTGTGGATACATAGACAAAACACTGTCCCTAGTAAGCCTCTAGTTGACTAGCTCGTTGATCAAAGATGGTCAAGGTTTCCTGGCCATAGGCAAGTGTTGTTACTTGATAACGGGATCACATCATTAGGAGAATCATGTGATGGACTAGACCCAAACTAATAGACGTAGCATGTTGATCGTGTCATTTTGTTGCTACTGTTTTCTGCGTGTCAAGTATTTGTTCCTATGACCATGAGATCATATAACTCACTGACACCGGAGGAATGCTTTGTGTGTATCAAACATCGCAACGTAACTGGGTGACTGTAAAGATGCTCTACAGGTATCTCTGAAGGTGTTCGTTGAGTTAGTATGGATCAAGACTGGGATTTGTCACTCCGTATGACGGAGAGGTATCTCGGGGCCCACTCGGTAATACAACATCACACACAAGCCTTGCAAGCAATGTGACTTAGTGTAAGTTGCGGGATCTTGTATTACGGAACGAGTAAAGAGACTTGCCGGTAAACGAGATTGAAATAGGTATGCGGATACTGACGATCGAATCTCGGGCAAGTAACATACCGAAGGACAAAGGGAATTACATACGGGATTATATGTATCCTTGGCACTGAGGTTCAAACGATAAGATCTTCGTAGAATATGTAGGATCCGATATGGGCATCCAGGTCCCGCTATTGGATATTGACCGAGGAGTCTCTTGGGTCATGTCTACATAGTTCTCGAACCCGCAGGGTCTGCACATTTAAGGTTCGACGTTGTTTTATGCGTATTTGAGTTATATGGTTGGTTACCGAATGTTATTTGGAGTCTCGGATGAGATCACGGACGTCACGAGGGTTTCCGGAATGGTCCGGAAACGAAGATTGATATATAGGATGACCTCATTTGGTTACCGGAAGGTTTTCGTGCATTACCGGAAAAGTTTCGGGCCCATCGGTAGTGTACTGGGAGTGCCGGGAGTGGTGCCGGGGACCATCAGGAGGGGTGTCACGCCCCAAGGGGTCTCATGGGCTATGGGAAGAGATAAACCAGCCCCTATTGGGCTGGAATAAGTTCCCACTAAGGCCCATAAGGTTTGGGAAGGAAAAAAGACAAGGTGGAAAGAGTTTCCAAGTGGGAAGGTGGAATCCTACTCCAAGTAGGATTGGAGTAGGACTCCTCCACCTCCAATTTCGGCCAAACCTTTAGGTTTTGAGGCTGCCTCCTCCCCTCCCTCCCTCCTATATATAGTGGGGTTTTAGGGCTGATTTGAGACAACTTTTGCCACGACAGCTCGACCACATACCTCCACGGTTTTTCCTCTAGATCGCGTTTCTCCAGAGCTCGGGCGGAGCCCTGCTGAGATTAGATCACCACCAACCTCCGGAGCGCCGTCACGGTGCCGGAGAACTCATCTACCTCTCCGTCTCTCTTGCTGGATCAAGAAGGCCGAGATAATCGTCGAGTTGTACGTGTGCTGAACGCGGAGGTGCCGTCCGTTCGGCACTAGATTGGAGCGGATCGTGGGACGGATCACGAGACGGTTCGTGGGACGGTTCGCGGGGCGGATCAAGGGACGTGAGGACGTTCCACTACATCAACCGCGTTTCTTAACGCTTCTGCTGTGTGATCTACAAGGGTACGTAGATCGGAAATCCCCTCTCGTAGATGGACATCACCATGATAGGTCTTCGTGCACGTAGGAAATTTTTTGTTTCCCATGCGACGTTCCCCAACACCGATTCCATCGTCCTGTAATCTGCTCGAGTTGCGCCTAATGCCAGGATTTATTGCAGGTGGGGGTGGAGTATGTGCCGGAGAAGCCTGACCTCGGCACCGACAACCCCCTCCTCCTCGGCGCCTTCGCGTCCGTCAAGAAATTCAGCCTCACGGACCACACCGCCGCTGCCCGAGTCGAGGTTTTCGAGACCACTATTTTCATCTAACACATGGTTATGCAGATTCATTTTTCGATGCTAATGACGGAAATCCAACCTCACTATATGCTTGCTATGTACACATTTTAAAAAGGTTCTTATGAGGTCAGTGTAACTACATTATAATTTAGAATGCCAGTCTTATATCAATTGTAGTAGGTTCCTGGGATCACAGACTTGGGTTTGATGCCAAGGAAGGTATCTAAAGTTGCCATTGTTGGTGGTGGACTTATGGGTTCTGGAATCGCAACCGCGCTGATACTAAGTCATTATCCTGTTATACTCAAAGAAGTGGATGAGAAATTCCTAAACGCAGGAATTGACAGGATCAAAGGTAGATGATGGCTTAACATTACCTCATCACTTCTTATCTGAATATTCTTTCATCTTGATGTCCAGACTAACATGAAAATGGAAGGGGTGCCTAACTATAACACTTCGATCAGAAAACTTGCAGAGTCGTGTGAGGAAAGGAAAATGACCAGTGAGAAATATGAGAAGACACTCTCACTTCTTACAGGTGTCCTCGATTACTATAAATTCAGGAGTGTAGACTTAGCAATCGAGGCAAGTTCTATATCTAATTACCTTACATCTGTTGCATCAAGCAAAGAATGGTAGGAGAGAGCCCTACTGGAATATATCGCTTCCACTATTTTAGTTAACCCGGTTATCCTTATGCTGCTTGTTCAGGCAGTTGTCGAGAATGTGAAGTTGAAGCAGCAGATTTTTACTAAATTGGAGCAACACTGTCCTTCCCATTGTATTCTTGGCACTAATACTTCCACAATTGATCTTAACCTAATCGCGGAGAAGACAAATTCCCAAGACCGCATTGTTGACACACACTTCTTCACGTAAGGAAATGCTAATCAAATCAGAATAAATTCCTTAGTTGTGATTCCTGAACTACTTCCTAAATTCCTCAGGCAACACTCTTGCTTGTTGATCATGGAATGGATGTTTACAAGATCGACCAGGTTTGTACTGAATTCGGGATGCCAATTGGTCCATTCAGGTATTTAGACAACAAAAAATATCTTTGGCAGTATCTAATCTCTCTCACTTGTGATGATTCAAACGGGAATGCTCATAAGTGAGAATATCAGCATCATTTCGCTTGCCTCATGCACTTATGCTGATCAAATCATGTTGAATATGGCACCATTTTCATTTAAAGAGCTTCTCTGTAGAATGACATATTTGGTTGGTTTTGGAGTTGCTCTAGCCACATGCATGCAGTACCTTGAAAACTTCCCTGAGCGGGTGTACAAGTCAATGTTGATTCCTCTCATGATTGAAGACAAAAGAACAGGTAAACTATTCATTTATAACTTGCAATGTTTCCTTGGTTCCCATTGGCGAGTATGCTTTTCTTGTTTCTGTTGCTGTTCCACACGTGAAGCCTCCAAAAGGGGTTTTACAGGTATGAGGATAAGAGGAAGGCGAGCCCTGATCTTGAAATCATAAACTATGTCGAGGAGTCAAGGAGAATTGCCGGAGCCACACCGGATCCCGAGGTTTGGTTTCACTTTCCAATGTTTTTACCTACGTTCCTTTTTTCTTCACTTTAGCAACATCGTCTTTTCTTGAGGGTTTGTGAAAGAAAAAAATAAAACGTCAACATATGCTTCCTGGTGCACATTTTAAAAAGGTTCTTATGAGGTTAGTGTTGACTTGTAGATAATACGTGTTGACGGTCAAATAAATAAGGCAGCTTTCTAATTAACCTGGTGTGTTTGGTGAAATCTCATTATTTGGTGGACTAGATATAAGCTAAACAAGTTTCAGTATTGATGGCAGATAGATTATCCCATTTATGCATACATGTATTTGGAGTGAATGGATCTCTTACTCTCCATGCACACCATATTTCAGTTGAATGCAAAATGTTGCTAGATATCAGAAATACCAATGGCCATTTCTAATCATCATGATTCTTGTGCATGGTGGCAGTTGCTCAAGCTTGACAACAACACAATAGCAGAGATGGTGTTATTCCCGGTTATCAACGAAGCATGTCGTGTCCTGGGCGAGGGTATTACCTTCAAAGCCTCTGATCTCGACATCGCCTCCATCTTCGGCATGGGTTTCCCACCGTACAAGTGTTGTATCCGAATCATCCATAATTTTGAACGCTAATACGATGATTCGTCGAGCTCCCTGACTGCAACTGCTGAAGAAATCAATTGTGAAATGCAACCAGGGGTGGCATCATGCACTGGGCGGATTCCATCAGCGCAAGGTGAATTTGCACGATGCTGTCGGAGTGGGAGATGAAGTATGGACAGTTCTTCAAACCTTGTAGCTACCTGTTAGAGAGGGCAGATGGAGGTCTTCCTCTGGTAAGAACAATGTCTGGGCACACTACAGTTTGGTTCTTCAGATATCCCAATTTTTTTTGTGAGACTTGTGCGTGTGTTTTAATTATTGTGTCCTCATAAGAACCTTTTAAGAATGTGCACTAACCTTGTAGTTAGACTGGAGGTCTTCCCGGTGCACATTTTTTTGTGAGACTTGTGCGTGTGTTTTAATTAAAATAGTGACCTATCAGTAGTTAAATGCAGAGTATTTGGTCTTTGGGATACATGTGAAACAGAATTGTCAGATTTTAGTCCACATGGTCTATTTTTTCCTTCCTAAGTACATACTCTGTACATCATATAGCAGATATTACAGGTTTTCTTATCCAAAATTTATGTTCCTAAACACTATTGATTTGATAAAACCATACTTGCTGATAATCCACCTATTAAAATGATATAAGTGCATGATAGGTTTATTTTGTATATACCATATTAAAATAGTGATATATCAGTAGTTAAATGCAGAGTATTTGGTCTTTGGGATACATGTGAAACAGAATTGTCAGATTTTAGTCCACATGGTCTATTTTTTTCTTCATAAGTACATACTCTGTACATCATATAATTCCGTGTTGTCTTGAAGTTCTCTCCTGCAAATTAAATAATATACCCAACAAATTGTTGTTTAGTAATCAGGATTCAGAATGCTATGTAGCCTTCTAGAATTAGGTTGGTGTGAGCTTCGTTTGATTCGGCCTGGTTTTGATGTTTGCGCTGTCTGTGCGCGTGTAGCTACCAAAGGCGTCACGTCGAACTCAGGTGTGGTTTGTGGTAGATAGTTGAGTGTGTTTAACTTATGATTTTCACAAAAAGTTTGTAGAATGGCATCTGGCATCCTTTTTGGTTGCTTTGTTCATGATGTGCATCTTTGAAATTTTTTCAGGACCTTAAGATGAGTGGTGAACATACGTCGAGCTGTCCAATGTTGCCTGTGGCAGCAATACCAGAGGTATGTATCCCCTTGAAAGATAATCGGTTCATAGAAGCCTCTGTTTGAGTTTGTTGTTTCTGAATTGTTGCCCCTGTTTCATGTTCACTAGAGCAACAAAAAGGTTACAAATTCATTTAATTTCATGGTAATTAGTGGCCATCAGATGTTATGTCTAGCACATATACTTGTGAGTATGTGAGAAAATCAAGTATACTGAATGAAGGGACGAGGGATAAATAGCAGATCTTCTTTGGTTTGAAGCAACACATCTCATCTGTGTTGCTGCTGAAGCTTTTCATTATTGGACCAAGCTTATGGGATATGCATTGCTAGCATGTTCAGTTTGTGCGAACGATTTAATTATTTATTTTCTTGTGTGGGAAAAACTCTAGAGACTTTATCTGTCATGCATCTTGTATACTGGTTGTTGTTGTACCTTTTCTGCTCTCGGATATCTGCAATAACTTAACTGAACAAGCACAACGAATAAGTCAAGGAAAAAACCTGAAGAGGACATCTTTCTTGCATGAAGAGCAGGGATATATATCCCCCTTGTGAAAGAGATATTAAAAATACATCTTCAATAGATGCTTTTACTCGCCTTTGGTACAAATTCATGAAGTAGTGTATAATTCCTGAAGTAGACAAGGAGCTAACCCCATGTTTCTGCTCAAACTCTCATACCATGTAAAGTGGGAATGTGGAATATGATTTTTAGAAAACCAAAATATGTGCCATTCTGATCCTGATTACCTTTTACTTCCAAAATATTATGTGTGAGGACGCCGAGCAACCGTGAGCGCGTGTCGGTGCTGTTTGGCTGCCTAGGGAAGGACGGCTACATGAAGTTCCGCCACTCGGACGAAGGGCACAAGTCCAGTGATCCATTGAAGGCCTTTTGTGGGGTGGAGAAGGACGATCGCCGTTCGTAAGTCAAGCTCACTTCACCTTGGGTGGAATTGACCAGCTGCTCCACTCGACGACCTTATGACATTTCTCTGTTTAACATGTTCGCGTTTCTACCTCTTCTGCTTCCCTTCCTACTCCATCTAACTAATCATGTTTTGCAATTTTATGATTGAAGGAGTTCAGTGGTACATATGAATCTTAGCTGGAATTTTACCGAGGGAACAGAAAAAAAACATACCGCAGTTGGTATGTCGGTGTACTGTTGTGGACAAAGCAAGGAATTATGCTTGCCTCCACCTTGAGATACCTGGTGATTTTTCATAGTTATATTTTTGAGTTTTTAAGTTGGGTTACATTTTTGATTTGCTGCAGTAAGTAACTTGAAAGAAAAGAAAATCAGTTGGAACAAGGAGGCGGACAGACATTGGTCTTTGAGTCTCCTTTCAATCATCAATTACCAAAGCTTCATACTAGCATGAGGCATATTTTGTCAAGATAGTCAATCTGCTTTTACTCTAAAGGCATGGATCAGTGGAACATAATGACCAAGTAAAAAAGAACGAGGATAAAATAATCTAGGATTGCCATGGGAATAATCTGGGCTCCACTTAACTCATGATTCGTATCAATTGGTTTTCAAAATTTACATTTAATACCTCAAATGATCTAAGCTTCTCTGTTTTATCTTTTACATTTCTGCTGTAATTAGGTTTATTCTCTGACAAAAAAAATGATGATCAATTACTCGGTCCTGAAATCTGGGCTCCACCAGGTGCCTCGTCAGATCTAGGCATAGGTCGGGGATGTAAAGGGTGATGGAAAAGAGGAGTAGAGCCGCACTCGCCTGATTCACAGAGCCGACATTCGTCACCACCGCCGATGGCCACCGGTGACGGCAATAGGGTGGTATTGGGCATGTGAACTTGGCTACTAGGATTGGGGGTGTCCCGGTGTCACTCCTTGGAGCGACAAGATAGTCAGGAGCTCCCTCTTTTTATGAAGATAGAGCTGGCGTCAAGAAGGAAGGAGCATGGTAGAGAATCATGTTGTTATGAATGAAAATTCCATGACATCATGATCGACGAATGTTTCTCAATTCAAGCAATTATTTTAAAAACTATTAAAGAAGAATCTACAGTCATGATGCTTCAACCTCACCCTCCCACCTTCACTCGTACAAAAAACCCCGGAAAAAGGGCAATAACCGCCAGTCCGTCAGGCACGCACGCACGCACCCATCTCCGCCAACCCCTCGCGCCCCCACTTCCGTCTCTCACCGAAAACAGTCATCTGCGCACGCTCTGCCACGACGAGCCGGCCTTCTCGGCAACCGTCAGCTGCTCATCGTCATTGCTACCTTGTTCTTCCCCTTGTTGTCGCGGTTGGGATCACCGGTGTGGGAGGAGCCGTAGCCCGCGGCACCATAGAAGCTTCCCTCATCAGACAACGTGACGGTGAACCGGCCGGCGAAGAATACAGTGGTGCCGAGCGCCGGAGTGCGGCGGCACCTACTCGGACGCAAGCATCATCAACGCCGCCGCCCTGCACTCCAACGCAACGACGCGGTAGTTGGCGCTTCCCCTCCCCTCCCATGCCATATCTCCTGGAAGAGAGATGTTCACTTATATATCAATGTTTGTAATGTTTGCAGCGATGAGAATTTGAGCACAATATATTCCTCTCCTTGCGCCCTTTTAGTTGCCTTTCCTTTTAATTTTGGCTACATTGAAGGAATATAATGTGCCATGGTAACCCAAATGTGAATTAGCTATCATGAAAACCACTTAAAAGAATTATTTTAAATTTTGTAAGTGGCATTATTGCGGATCATAAAAGGTATATATATGTAACACATTTGATGTTTACCCCGTTGCAACGCACGGGTATTTAGCTAGTAACATATACATTTCTTCACGGGTTTGTTTCTCCGTCCAACAAATAAACATTACAATGTACCTGTACATACAACCCAAGAAATAAACATTACAATCTGATTAGTCTTATACATGCAAGAATACTCAGTGTTGTCGAGCAATTTATTTATTATTAGAGAAATCTGAAGTTTACAAATATCTCAACACAGCTTTAGAAAAGTAAACCAATGAATCTAGTATATACATGCACCATACTTATTTAATTTTGCAGCATTGTCCGTAATGCACAGAAATTCAAGATAAGATAGTACACCCGTTGTATGAATTATTTTATTTATGTAGGATGAGATAAACTGATATCTTTTATATTATAATCTAAAGAGTACACATAATGAAACAAATTCTGACTTTGGCATCGTTGGAAATTATCATCTAAATCTCTAGTAATTGAATATGGCATAACAGTAAACCTAATAGAGATTTATAGAACAAATAACTATATTTTCCAAGTTTTCAACTATACAAAGGACCAATGCATCCGTACATATTTATTAGACTACCCGCAAAGAATGAAAAACCGAAAAGAAAGACGAAGAGAGTCACCTGGCTTCCTTACGCATTGACTGTCGAGGTCGTCCTTTATATCAAAATCAATCCACCTGCTTGCACATCCGGCTTATGTACATGTGCATGTTGCTGCTGACTAAAGTATCAACTGCAAAACAAATATTAGATTGATCTACGTACAAGTTCTGCAAGGTTGCAGCCGGCAAGTAATCAGCTACACATCTGCACCAAACTGTCTCCATTAGGTCAGCATATGGCCGTAGGTAAAACCTATAGTTAATATTGGTTTGATGGAAATCCTTGATGGCGCTGCTGAGGAAAGAGGAGGAAGACGGCAGCTAGACGCGAGACATACATAGGAGAAGCTGAGACGGGCTTGACGAAGGAAAGCGAGAGGCACTAGTGGCCCCGGCCCGTAAGGGGCTTTAGTCCCGGTTCACCAATCGGGACTAAAGCGGCCCTGTTCCAAGCCGAGACCAAATGTGCTCCACGTGGGCGCCTCGGAGCCCATCAGGGGCAGGCCCTTTAGTCCCGGGTCTTAACACGGACCGGGACTAAAGAGTTTCAGATTTTGTTTATTTTTGGGTTTTAGGGTTTTAGGGTTTAGGTGTTTGGAAGATTAACGTGATGCCTCGTTTGGTGTTCGGGAATTAGTTTTGATATAATTCTAAATAAAAATAATTATGCATATATATATATATAAGATTAACTTATCTTACAAGCGAGCATATATATACAATTATATGGAGATCTGAATTATCGGGACTAGAGCCCGTCTATTCGATTACATGGACCAACATCAGTAATGCCCCTAGCTACACTAAATCGTTCTTTGTCATCCATAGCTACCGTCCTTAGAAAGGTCGCAAGCTCCTCTGCAACAGCAATCGCGCGTTGCTCTGGTAGGGACTTCTCCCTCATGACCGTGTACTATATAAGAAGAGGAGATGAATATGAATATCAATCATGATAACAAAGAATGACGGGTAAAAATAGAGGTGTGAATGTTCATTGCTTACGTCGTATCTGTGATCCTTGTGCTTAGAGGTAAACGTGCGAATGGTCTCGCAAACATAGTATCCGCATAGATGCGTCCCCCATGGCTGCTGGTCGCACTTTATGAGAATAGAATATATATAATCAAAATAATAATCTAGCATCATAAATGTATTGAAAACAGAAGTATATCATACTACTACTTACATGAGCCGCTCTAAAGGTCAGCTTCTCAGGCTCGATACCGGGAGTCACGCACTTGAACCGCTTCCAAACCCTGCCCGACAAGGAAAATGATTTGCTAAGTTTTTCATTAATTGATATATCAGAAAATCATCGAAAGAGACTGATAGAGCGCAAGAATGATTAAAATTACCCTTGGAGCATGTCCTGCAGGCTTTGGAACTGTTCCAAGGGACTCGATAATGGGTCGAAGGCATCAACTCTTCCCTTATTAATTTGAATGTCTAACAGAATTCAATGAAGCTGCACATGTATATATATATGTGTGTGTGTGTGTGTCAGTAACTTATCAATTACATTTATAAGTGAATGGACACAACAGAGTAAAGACCCTCACGTGAAGTTGTATGGAAACAGTATGTGGTCACAGAAATTTTGATCTGTTAGAAACCTTAGAAGGTTTTCCTCCGTCTCCTTGGATTATCAGTTAGCGTCGCTATATGTATTTTATCTGGGTCAATAAACCCAATATTTAGGATGTTCCTATTTTTACAATCCAGAATCTTCATTCTGCATAATAGAGTACAAGTTATATGTAGACAATGAATTGAAATAACTAAACAAGTTATATGTAGACAACGAATTGAAAAACTTACAGACAATAGCAATTCATAAGCGGTTTGTCGAGGGCGTCGGCATTGTACATCTGGAAGAGTTCATCAAAGTCGATATGGATTTCTTCGGGGCGGCCGTAATACTCCCGTGGGACACTTACCACGATCATCGTTCTCCCATTCTTTGATTCACTTAAGTACCATGTATGCAAGTAACGTATATTTGTTGGGAGATCATCTTTGCTGACCAAAGGCGCTCCCATGACAAACTGTGGCTTAGGGGCTACAACAGCCTTGGGTAACCTGTCGTCTTGGGAAGCCAAAATGTCTTTAACCGGGATACCCCATTCATCCGCCCACTTCTTTGCTAATTCCAAATCTTGCCCCTGCAGCGAGGGGGGACATTCTCGGGTAACACCCTGAGGGGTGGGATCGACTGTTTGGCCTGTTGTCCAAGCTGAGGAACGTCTGATCTTTTTTTGCTTGTAGTTGAACTTGATTTTCTCCCACTTGCACTTGCACGTGATCTGCTCTTTTTCACTTCCTTCTGCAATGTGCGTGTATAGTCATCAGGCTTATGGTGTAAGTCATACTGTGATGGAAGGTTCGTGAAGTATTTTGCAAATGCTATTTGCTTCTCGGTGTATTCCGGGCGGGGCTCGGGTTCCTTCTTTTTCATCTGCGCATCATGATGTTCCTTTGCTATCCTGGTGTTTTCCTCGGCGGTACGATCATAAGGTCTGATAGGAAGATTAGCATGAGGTACCTTTGGGAGGGGCGACAGTTTGCGCTTTGGGGGGCTCCGTCGCTTAGAAATCATCGGCGGAGCGTTCTTGCTGGCACGCTTCGCTTAGTATCCGGAGCGGGCGGCGGCGGATACGGACGACCCAAGTCCGGAGGTGGTGATCGAGATGGACTCGTGTTGTGCTGGCCGACGTCATGTGGAGGGCTTGGAGGTGATGGAGGTGTAGGTGACCTGCGATGACTCGGAGGCGGTGTTGTCCTTGGGGCCGATCCTGGAAGCTTGATGTAGTTCTTGTCCCATAGGATGACTCCACCCAGTACTTCTCCGAGTGTCCTCTCATCTTCGGGTCCAGCTATGTCGAGCTCCATATCATGAAACCTCGCCATGATTTCATCCACCCCGACTTTAGCAAAGCCAGCTGGAATCTCACGGCCATGCTAGCGTGCATCAGGGCCAGAAGGTAAAGCTTGCCCGACGGCCACCTTCATGGATATGTTCTTGAATTTCTGATGGAGTTCACATGATGTTGACTCCTTGATTCCATCCACGGGGTAGCCGGGACCGCCCTCTATCATTCTTCGTGCATTGTCGGGCGGGGCCTCAGATTCAGCCACGCTGCTTTTCCACTTAGATGGGGCGCCGGTAATATCGAGTGCAGGATCTTCCTGGCGCGCTACTCCTCTAAGCTCATCAATCTGCTTCTGTTGCTCATTAATCCCGGCAAGCAACTGGTTGAACTTGTCATTCTCCTCATCCTGCTGCCGCTTCTTTGCTCTCGCTCGGCTCTTGTAAGTGTCTTGGTCTCTGGCAAACCCAAACCACCACGGGTAAGAAGGACCGAAGCCTCGCGTTCGTCCTCCATGTTCGTCATTGCCGAGGACCAGTGTGAGCAAATCTTTCTCTCTATCTGCAGTGAACTGTCTTTTTCCCTCCTTAATTTCTTTCACTATCTTTTTCCAATTCTCCCTGGGTATCCTAAGACCGTCACTGCAGATGAGGTCCCCTGTTTCTTCGTCGTAGGAACCACCATGCGCAAGGAACCAATTTCTTGCTCTCAATTCCCACTCATCACGAAGTGGTTCAGGTATGATGCCTTTAGCTAGCAGATCTTGCTCTTTCTTATCCCACTTTGGGATGGCAGTCTCATAGGCCCCTGGCCCCAGCTTGTGGTGATATTTCTTCTTGTCGGCATTTTTCTTGTTCTTTTCTGATAATGTCTGGGCATCTTCTGACTCCTTGTACTCTTGAAATGCCTTCCAGTGATTCGCCTGCTTGGCTAGATACCCCTCGAATACTGGCACTTTCTTTGTCTTCAGATAGTTTTTCCATAGCTTCTTCTTCCAGCTACGGATCAGTTCGACCATCTTCTTTAGAGTCCACTGCTTGACTTTGGCCCTCAGTTTTTTTGCGGCGCCTTCATTCTCACATTCTGGCAGGTTGAAATGTGACATGAGATCATTCCAAAGATTATCTTTGTACCTTTCGGCGACATAGTCACTATCGGCTGCCCCTTTGCGCTTGTTCCACTCCCGAACACTGATCGGGACGTGATCCCTAACGAGAACTCCGCATTGCTTTATTGAATGTGTCAGCAGCATTCTTAGGAAGCTTGGGTTCGCCCGTAGGCAATATCACCTCAAAGGTGTAATGCGTCCGTGCATCCAACTTTCTAGTCGGGCCTCGTTTCGTAGCTTTGCTCGATGTGGAGGCCTAAGAGGGAGAAACATTCATCAAATGAATGTATATGTATACAATATAGAGCTATCTCCAATATTTTTCACATATTACAAGTGATTGTCGAACTTCATATGTATACCTCGCCGGACTTTATTATTTCTCCACCGGCTTCTCCATCAGTGGAGCTATCACCTTCTCCGTCATTGGACCTATCTCCTGCCCCATCGGCTTCATCTTCGTGTCGGTCGACCTCCATTCCATATCCGGAGGGGTTTCGATATGACGACGGAGATTCAGCTAGTTCAACATGGGGGCCGTCTTTGATTATATCTTCGAGAAGTTCTTCCTCTTCGAGGTTCCTGATATGTGGATCCATAGTTCTGCAAAAAACGGATATTTGATTAACTAATAAACTAACAAACTATATAAGAGGGGTTGGAAACTTCGAAGTGTCCTTTTATATAGGAGGACCTTTAGTCTCGGGTCTTGGCTAGAACCTAAACTCTAAAATATGTCTAACGGATTCTCTTAACCTTTAAGGATTTAACAAAATGGCGACATTCTAGATGTGTAGAAAATGATCCTATTTTTTCTGATCTCATCTACCCTTCTATATGTCACATTGTCTAGTGTCAAAGGACTTTTTTGAACTTTGTACCAAAAAAGAATTATTCTAGCACGAACTCCGTTCCAAAACAACTTTAGTCCCGGGTCGTGGCTCCACCCGGGACTCCTAGATTTCTGCATAGTATTCAAAGTAGGAGTACTTTTCCAATTTGAGCATTCAATAAGCAAAACCAAATCGTAAAATAAAGTAGTATTCAAATTAGCATGCATTCAATTATAAGCAAAACTACATCATCTCTTTTGTCCGTACATCGTCGAATATTATCACTAATACTCCTCGAATACTATCATACATATAGCATCACTGATATAGCTAGAACCGTAGCGCCCGACGGGTATCGTCGCGGGCGGTGGACACCCAAAGAGAAGGATCCATCACAGGATCATAGCTCCAGTGAGATCCCTGAAGAACCTGCCACGTATGCTCGAACCTGCCCTCCAACGCAACCATGTAGCGACGGACGTGCTCATCCTCCTCGCTGACACGGTGACGTACCACCTCCGCGGTGTCCGGAAGCCTCGGCACCGTCACTGCCCCACGCGACCGCCACCAAACAAGGATCGGGTCAACAACGGGCTGGTTCCTCACCAACCTACGCCCCCCGGAAGGTAGCACCTCCCAATACCAGCCGGGCGGAGCCGAGTCCCGGACATGGCCCCTCTGATCAAGCAGGTGTCCTCCGTCGAGTCGACGACGAGGATGCGGGATAGGCATCGTAAAATGAACTAAAAAGTTAAACTAGTTCTATTAATTTTCTTGCTAAAAATAAACTAATTGTATACATAGTAAAATAAACTATTAACACTTAAGCATATACAATAGCAAAATTAAGTAATAATCTAAGAAACACTAATTAAGCATCTATATACGTAGAAATGTCTTCTTCTTCTTCTTCTTTCTTATTTTCTTCTCCGCTTCTTCTTCAACTTCTCTTCTTCTACTTCTCCTCTTCTTCTATTTTTCCTCTTCTTCTCCTCTCCTCCTCTTCTTATTCTCCTTTTTCTTCTTTTCTTCTCCTCCTCTTCTTATTTTCCTTTTTTCTAATCTTATTTTCTTATTTTTGTTCATCTTTGTTCTTCTTGTAACCCTAATCTAATTCTAAATATTACTAACCCTAATAATCTAGCACAAACCTAATAACAATAGAAATTAAATGACAAAAAAAAATCTTTTCTTGTCCTTTTTCTTCTTTTCTTCTCCTTTTTCTTCTTTTCTTCTCCTTTTTCTTCTTTTCTTCCCTTTTTCTTCTTTTCTTCTCCTTGTTCTTCTTTTCTTCTCCTTTTTTCTTCTTTTCTTCTCCTTTTTCTTCTTTTCTTCTCCTTTTTCTTCTTTTCTTCCTTTTTCTTCTTTTCTTCTCCTTTTTCTTCTTTTCTTCTCCTTTTTCTTCTTTTCTTCTCCTTTTTCTTCTTTTCTTCCCTTTTTCTTCTTTTATTCTCCTTTTTCTTCTTTTCTTCTACCGGCCGGAGTGTTGGGGAGGAGGGGGCGGCGGGCTTACCGGCCGAAGGCGTCGACGACGGCGAGGAGGACGGCAGGCGGCAGCGAGGAGGACGGCGACCGCGAGGAGGACGGCGACGGCGAGGAGGACGACGGCGACGGCGAGGAGGACGGCAGGCGGCGGCGAGGAGGACGGCGGGCAGCCTGACGGCGTCGTCGAGTTCGTCGGTGCCTCGCCGGGCAGGAGAACGAGGAAGAAGAGAGAACGAAATGCGATTTGGGTTGGAAATTTTCTAACTCCCGCTTATATAGGTGGATCTTTAGTCCCGGTTCGGGGCTCGAACCGGGACTAAAGACACCCTTTAGTCCCGGGTGGAGCCACGACCCGGAACTAAAGGCCCTTTCTTGGCAGACCAAAAGGCGGGAAGCAGGGGCCTTTAGTCCCGGGTCGGGGCTCGAGCCGGGACTAAAGACACCCTTTAGTTCCGGGTGGAGTCACGACCCGGGACTAAAGGCCCGTGCTCGGCATGCGGCAGGCGAGGGGCTTTAGTCCCGGGTCGTGGCTCCACCCGGGACTAAAGCCCTCCGCTGGCTGCACGATAAGTTTAGTCCCACCTCGCCCAGCGAGGGGGACTAACACTAGTTTATAAGCCCCGTAGCAGCATCACCGTCGAGCTCCTCTCTAAAGCAGGCTTATGGGCCTAAACCGACTGTAAATTTAAAAATTGAAACTATATTTGAAATTATGGAGAAAATTAAACCTGAATTCAAAGTGAGGTCACTTTGAATTTAGGTTTAATTTTCTCTATAAATTCTCAAATAGTTTAAATTTTTTTCTATTTTCAAAATTAACTATTTTGTTATTTTCAATTAAAAACTACGTTTATTAAAATTCTTTTTGCATATTTGAGAATTTGACAAAACTATGATAATGAAAAGTGTTTGAAATTGAATAAATAATTCAAAACTATTTTCTATTTTCAAAATTAATTATTTTGACTATCCAAACTATTAACTATTTTTTTTATTTTCAATTAAAAACTATGTTTATTAAAATTCTTTTTGCATATTTGAGAATTTGACAAAACTATGATAATGAAAAGTGTTTGAAATTGAATAAATAATTGAAAACTATTTTCTATTTTTCAAAATTAGTTATTTTGATTATCCAAACTATTAACTATTTTGTTATTTTCAATTAAAAACTATGTTTATTAAAATTCTTTTTGCATATTTGAGAATTTGACAAAACTATGATAATGAAAAGTGTTTGAAATTGAATAAATAATTCAAAACTATTTTCTATTTTCAAAATTAATTATTTTGACTATCCAAACTATTAACTATTTTGTTATTTTCAATTAAAAACTATGTTTATTAAAATTCTTTTTGCATATTTGAAAATTTGACAAAACTATGATAATGAAAAGTGTTTGAAATTGAATAAATAATTCAAAACTATTTTCTATTTTCAAAATTAATTATTTTGACTATGCAAAATATTAACTATTTTGTTATTTTCAATTAAAAACTATGTTTATTAAAATTCTTTTTGCATATTTGAGAATTTGACAAAACTATGATAATGAAAAGTGTTTGAAATTGAATAAATAATTCAAAACTATTTTCTATTTTCAAAACTAATTATTTTGACTATCCAAACTATTAAATATTTTGTTATTTTCAATTAAAAACTATGTTTATTAAAATTCTTTTTGCATATTTGAGAATTTGACAAAACTATGATAATGAACTCCATACTTTTTGTGTGTTCAAAATGTATCATTCAAAGGCACATCACAAAATTTCAACAATTTCTGACTTCATTTGCTATTCTTCGTGCATTTACTTATTTTTTTTGAGCTAGTTGACCCTGAAATTGAAAAGCAGTACAAATGAACTCTGAAAATGTTGAAAGTTGGCATGCTATCATCATTTCACCCACATAGCATGTGTTAAAAAGTTGAGAGGGCTACGACAAAAACTGGATGCACTTCGTGTACAAAATGGACAATCTCTCTCGAAGTATGAGGGTTTCGAACGAGAACTCATCTCTTACAAAGGGATTTCATTTTTTTGAACTTATTTGAACTCCATACTTTTTGTGTGTTCAAAATGCACCATTCAAAGGCACATCACAAAATTTCAACAATTTCTGACTTCATTTGGTATTCTTCGTGTATTTACTTATTTTTTTGAGCTAGTTGACCCTGAAATTGAAAAGCACTACAAATGAACTCTGAAAATGTTGAAAGTTGGCATGCTATCATCATTTCACCCACATAGCATGTGTTAAAAAGTTGAGAGGGCTACGACAAAAACTGGATGCACTTCGTGTTTGAAATTGAATTAATAATTCAAAACTAAAAGGTTTAGTACATTTCATACATGCATTACATAAAAGGTTTAATACATTATTACATTATTGCACCAATATTCCTATCTATTATTTCTGTTTTCTTCTGGGTCGTAGCCATGGAGAATCTTCATCATTCAGTAGGATGCTTGAGTCCGTTTTCACTTTGAAGGGCGGAATTTCATGAAACTTATTATAATCTACTGACATGTCTTTCTTGTCATCTACTCTCACGATGTTTCTTTTCCGTGAAAGAACTATGTGGCGTTTTGGCTCATCGGACGATATCTTCTTTTGCTGATTTCTTTTTCTCGTTTTTGTAGACATGTCCTTCACATAGAAAACCTGAGCGACATCATTGGCTAGGACAAATGGTTCGTCCATGTACGCAAGATTGTTGAGATCCACTGTTGTCATGCCGTACTTTTGGTCTACAACTACTCCGCCTCCTGTCAGCTTCACCCATTTGCACCGAAACAAAGGGATCTTAAAAGTAGGTCCATAGTCAAATTCCCATATCTCCTCTATGTACCCGTAATATGTTTCCAAACAATGCCCATTCTCGTCTGTTGCATCAAAGCGGACACCACTATTTTGGTAGGTGCTCTTTTTATCTTGGGCAACCGTGTAAAATGTATTCCCATTTATCTCATACCCTTGGAAAGTACATATAGTCGAAGATGGTGGCCTCGCCAAACAGTACAGCTGATCTCCAATGGTGTCGTCATTCATGAGATGTGTCTGCAACCAACTGCCGAAAGTCTTCTCGTGTTCCCCTTTAATCCAAGAGTCAGCCTTCCCCGGGTTTTCGGAGCGTAGAATATTATTGTGTCTCACGATATACGGAGTCACCATGGTGGAATTGTGTAGAACTGTGTAGTGTGCTTGAGAGAAAGAATGCCCGTCCATACATACTTTTGCTTTCCTTCCTAGTGTGCCTTTTCCTGTCAGCCTACCCTCATACCGAGATTCAGGAACACCAATCGGCTTAAGGTCAGGAAGAAAGTCCACACAAAACTCAATGACCTCCTCTGTTCCATAGCCCTTGGAGATGCTTCCTTCTGGCCTAGCACGGTTACGAACATATTTCTTTAAGACTCCCATGAACCTCTCGAAGGGAAACATATTGTGTAGAAACACAGGACCGAGAATTCTAATCTCTTCGACTAGGTGAACTAGGAGGTGTGTCATTATATTGAAGAAGGATGGCGGGAACAACAACTCAAAGCTGACCAGACATTGGACCACATCAATCTGTAACCCTGATAGACTTTCTCGATCGATTACCTTCTGAGAAATTGCATTGAGGAATGCACATACCTTCACAATTGCCAGGCGAACATTTTCCGGTAGAATTCCCCTCAATGCAACCGGAAGCAATTGCGTCATAAGCACGTGGCAGTCATGAGACTTAGGTTTTGGAATTTTTTGTCTTTCATATTTACGATTCCCTTTATATTCGACGAGAAGTCAGTCGGGACCTTGATACTGAAAAGGACTTCAAAGAAGATTTCCTTCTCTTCCTTAGTAAGAGCGTAGCTGGCATGCCCTTGAAACTGCCCTGGATGCATGCCATCTCTTCCTTTATGACGTTCCTGGTCCTCCCGTGCTTTCGGTGTATCTTTTGACTTCCCATACAAGCCCAGGAAGCCTAGAATATTCACGCATAGATTCTTCGTCAGGTGCATCACGTCGATTGCCGAGCGGACCTCATGGACTTCCTAGTAGGGTAGCTCCCAAAATATAGATTTCTTCTTCCACATGGGTACGCGCTTATCACGGCCGTTAGGAACAGGTTGGCTGCCAGGACCCTTTCCAAAGATTACTTTTAAATCTTTGACCATATCAAATACTTCAGCACCAGTACGGATGACAGGCTTCCCCCAGGGTTCTGCCTTGCCATTGAAATGCTTGCCTTTTTTCTTTAAGGGATGCTTGGGCGGAAGAAAACGACGATTGTACGGGTACACATTCTTCCTACATTTGTCCAGATATATACATTATGTCTGATCCAAACAGTGCGTGCATGCATTGTATCCCTTGTTTGACTGTCCTGAAATGTTACTAAGAGCAGGACAATCATTGATGGTTACGAAAAGCAACGCTCGAAGGTCAAATTCCTCTTGTTTGTGCTCGTCACACATACGTACACCTGGTTCGGCCCACAGCTGTAAAAGTTCATCAACTAATGGCCTTAGGTACACATCAATATCGTTGCCGGGTTGCTTTGGACCTTGGATAAGCACTGGCATCATAATGAACTTCCGCTTCATGCACAACCAAGGAGGAAGGTTGTAGATACATAGAGTAACGGGCCAGGTGCTGTGACTGCAACTCTGCTCCCCAAAAGGATTCATGCCATCTGTACTCAGACCTAACCATAAGTTCCTTGCGTCAGCTACAAATCTCGGGAACTCTCTCTCGATTTTTCTCCACTGCGGACCATCAACGGCGTGCCTCAACTTATCGTCTTTCATACGATCTTCCATGTGCCATCGCAACAACTTCACATGATCTTTATTTCTGAACAGACGTTTCAACCGTGGTATTATAGGAGCATACCACATCACCTTGGCAGGAACCCTCTTCCTGGGTGGCTCGCCCTCAATATCACCAGGGTCATCTTTTCTGATCTTATACCGCAATGCAGTGCATACCAGACATTTATCCATATTCTCGTACTTCACACCGCGGTAGAGGATGCAGTCATTAGGGCATGCATGTATCTTCTGCACGTCTAATCCTAGAGGGCAGACAAGCTTCTTTGCTTCGTACGTGCTGGCGGGCAATTCGTTCTTTCTTGGAAGCATCTTCTTCATCAGTACCAGCAACTTTTCGAATGACGAGTCAGTCACACCGGTCTCTGCCTTCCACTTCAGCAATTCCAGTGTGCTACCCAGCTTCTTCTAGCCATCTTCACAAGTTGGGTACAACAATTTGTTGTGGTCCTGTAACATCTGCTCGAACTGCAACCTCTCCTTTTCTGTATCGCAACCTCGCCGTGCATCAGAAATGACCCGACCAAGATCATCAGCGGGCTCATCTGGTTCCCGTTCTTCATCCTGATCTTCTTCTTCATTGTCTTCCATTGCGGTATCAGCATACTCAGGGAACATAGATCGGTAGTTGTCATCATCGTTCTCTTCTTCTTCATCGTCGTCTTCCATCATAACCCCTCTTTCTCCGTGCTTGGTCCAAACATTATAGCCCGACATAAAACCGGACCGAAGCAGGTGGCTCTGAATGACTCTTGAGGAAGTGTAATCCTTCTCATTCCAACATTCAACACATGGACAAAACATATAGCCACAACCATGCTTGTTCGCATCGGCTGCATCTCGAAAAGAATGCACGCCTTCTCTGTAAGCGGATGTGCGTCGATCACCGTACATCCATGGATGGCTCATCTGCGTTATATGACAGTATATCAAATACAATCACAATCCTAAAAATTAGTACCGCACGGTCTAAACGAGGAAATATAGTTGCTAACCTTTTAGAATAAGTAGAAATAAAGAAGAAGAGGTTTAAGCGTGGCTCGGGCATCTCATATCGTAGTTGTGTTCGGTGAACTGAAGCGGCATCGCTCTAACACACATTTCAACAAACACCTCTAGTGCATCAAAAAAATGGAGAGCTAGCACACACCCACACTCTTCCATCCAAGAAAAATGCAAGTAAGAGGGGAGAGGGGGGCTGTGCTATATATAGGCAGAGGACTTTAGTCCCGGCTTGAGACACAAACCGGGACTAAAGGTGGCGCACATGCGGGCTGCACACCGCGTAGCCCTTTAGTCCCGGTTTGAGACACAAACCGGGACTAAAGGGTCCTTACGGGACGGGACCAAAGCCTCGTGGGCGGCATTGCGATTTGGGGCGACGTGGCCGGGCCTTTAGTCCCGGCCCAGAGGGAGGCCGGGACTAAAGGGTCCAGGCCAAAGGCCCGTTTTCCACTAGTGAGGGTTCGGTTGTGTCACGACTTATGAATAGTATGAAACTCCTTTTTAAACTATACTATAAGATATAATCATTTTTTTTCTGCAGGGCCCAGCAGCGACCGATGAAGGCAGGCTAGCTACGTGCATGCATAGCACACTAGTGGGGACGGGGCCTTTAGCCCCGGCCCGTAAGGGGCTTTAGTCCCGGTTCACCAACCGGGACTAAAGGGCGGGACTAAAGTCCTAACCTTTCGTCCCGGCCCTCTTACAAGCCGGGACTAAAGGTGCTCCACGTGGGCGCCTCGTAGCGCCCCAGGGGCAGGCCCTTTAGTCCCGGTTCGTTACACCGACCGGGACTAAAGATTTTCAGATTTTGCTGGTTTTTGGGTTTTTTTTTGGATGAAATTATTTTTGGGTTTTAGGATTTAGGTGTTTGGGAGATTAACGTGATGCCTCGTTTGGTGTTCGTGAATTAGTTTTCATATAATTTAAATAGAAATAATTATGCATATATATATAAGATTAACTTATCTTACAAGCGATCATATATATACAATTATATGGAGATCTGAATTATCGGGACTAGAGCCCGTCTATTCGATTACATGGACGAACATCAGTAATGGCCCTTAGCTACACTAAATCGTCCTTTGTCTTCTATAGCTTCCGTCCTCAGAAATCCCGCAAGCTCCTCTGCAAAGAGCAATCACGCGTTGCTCTGGTAGGACCTTCATCCTCATGGCCGTGTGCTATATAAGAAGAGGAGATGAATATGAATATCATTCATGATAACAAAGAATGACGGGTAAAAATAGAGGTGTGAATGTTCATTGCTTACGTCGAATCTGTGATCCTTGAACTCAGAGGTAAACGTGCGAATGGTCTCGCAAACATAGTATCCGCATAGATGCGTTCCCCGTGGCTGCTGGTCGCAATTTACGAGAATAGAATATATATAATCAAAATAATAATCTAGCATCATAAATGTATTGAAAATTAATAGAAGTATATCATACTACTACTTACCTGAGCCGCTCTAAAGGTCAACTTCTCAGGAAAGTTACCGGGAGTCACGCACTAGAACCGCTTCCAAACCCTGCCCGACAAGGATAATGATTTGCTAAGTTTTTCATTAATTGATATATCAGAAAATCATCGAAAGAGACCGATAGAGCGCAAGAATGATTAAAATTACCCTTGGAGCATGTCCTGCAGGCTTTGGAACTGTTCCAAGGGTCTCGATAATGGGTCGAAGGCATCAACTCTTCCCTTATCAATTTGAATGTCCAACAGAATCCAATGGAAGCTGCACATGTATATATATATATATATATATATATATATGTGTGTGTGTGTGTGTGTGTGTGTGTGTGTGTGTGTGTGTGTGTGTGTCAGTAACTTATCAATTACACTTATAAGTGAATGGAGACAACAGAGTAAATACCCTCACCTGAAGTTGTATGGAAATAGTATGTGGTCACCGAATTTTTGATCTATTAGAAACCTTAGAAGGTTTTCCTCCGTCTCCTTGGGTTTGTTAGTTAGCGTCGCTATATGTATTTTATCTGGGTCAATAAACCCAATATTTAGGATGCTCTTACTTTGACAATCCAGAATCTTCATTCCGCATAATAGAGTACAAGTTATATATAGACAATGAATTGAAATAACTAAACAAGTTATATGTAGACAACGAATTGAAAAACTTACAGACAATAGCAACTCATAAGCGATTTGTCGAGGGCGTCGCCATTGTACATCTGGAAGAGTTCATCAAAGTCGATATGGATTTCTTCAGAGCGGCCATAGTACTCCCGTGGGACACTCAGCACGATCATCGTTCTCCCATTCTTTGATTCACTTAAGTACCATTTATGGAAGTAACGCATATTTTTTGGGAGATCATCTTTGCTGACCAAAGGCTCTCCCATGACAAACTATGGCTTAGGGGCTACCACAGCCTTGGGTATCCTGTCATCTTGGGAAGCCAGCAAATCTTCAATCGAGATAACACATTCATCCGCCAACTTCTTTGCTCTTTCAAAAGCTTGCCCCTGCATCGGAGGGGGAACATTCTCGGTTAACACCTTGAGGGGTGGGATCGACTGTTTGGCCTGTTCTCCAAGCTGAGGAACGTCTGATTTTTTCTTGCTTGTAGTTGAACTTGATTTGCTCACACTTGCACTTGCACGTGAGCTGCTCTTTTTCACTTCCTTCTGCAATGTGCGTGTATAGTCATCAGGCTTATAGTGTAAGTCATACTGTGATGGAAGGGTTATGAAGTATTTTGCCCATGCTATTTGCTTCTCGGTGTATTCCGGGCGGGGCTCGGGTTCCTTCTTTTTCATCTGCGCCTCATGATGTTCCTTTGCTATCTTGGCGTTTTCCTCAGGGGTACGATCATAAGGTCTGATAGGAAGATTAGCATGAGGTACCTTTGGGAGGGGCGACAGTTTGCGCTTTGGGGAGCTCCGTCACTTAGAAATCATCGATGGAGCGTTCTTGCTGGCACGCTTCCGCTTAGTATCATGTGCGGGCGGCGGCGGAGACGGACGACCCAAGTCCGGCGGCGGTGATCGAGATGGACTCGTGTTGTTCTGGCCGACGTCATGTGGAGGGCTTGGAGGTAATGGAGGTGTAGGTGACCTCCGTCGACTCGGAGGCGGTGTTGTCCTTGGGGCCGAGCCTCGAAGCTTCATGTAGTTCTTGTCCCATAGGATGACTCCACCCAGTACTTCTTCGAGTGTCCTCTCATATTCGGGTCCAGCTATGTCGAGCTCCATATCATTAAACCCCGTCATGATTTCATCCACCCCTACTTTAGCAAAGCCAGCTGGAATCTCACGGCCATGCCAGCGTGCATCAGGGCCAGAAGGTAAAGCTTGTCCGACGGCCACCTTCATGGATATGTTCTTGAATTTCTGATGGAGTTCACATGATGTTGATTCCTTGATTCCATCCACGGGGTAGCCGGGACCGCCCTCTATCATTCTTCGTTCATCGTCGGGCAGGGCCTCAGATTCAGCCACACTGCTTTTCCGCTTAGATGGGGCGCCGGTAATATGAAGTGCAGGATCTTCCTCGCGCGGTACTCCTCTAAGCTCATCAATCTGCTTCTGTTGCTCGTTAATCCTGGCAAGCAACTGGTTGAACTTGTCATTCTCCTCATCCTGCTACCGCTTCTTTGCTCTCTCTCAGCTTCTGTAGGTGTCTTGGTCTCTGGCAAACCCAAGCCACCACGGGTAAGAAGGACCGAAGCCTCGCGTTCGTCCTCCATGTTCGTCATTGCCGAGGACCAGTGTGAGCAAATCTTTATCTCTATCTGCAGTGAACTTTCTTTGTCCCTCCTTAATTTCTTTCACTATCCTTTTCCAATTCTCCATGGGTATCCTAAGATCGGCATTGCAGATGAGGTTCCCTGTTGTTTCGTCGTACGACCCACCATGCGCAAGGAACCAATTTCTTGCTCTCAATTCCCACTCATCACGGAGTGGTTCAGGTACGATGCCTTTATCTATCAGATCTTGCTCTTTCTTATCCCACTTTGGGATGGCAGTCTCATAGCCCCCTGGCCCCAGCTTGTGGTGATATTTCTTCTTGTCGGCATTTATCTTGTTCTTTTCTGATAATGCCTGGGCATCTTCTGACTCCTTGTACTCTTGAAATGCCTTCCAGTGATTCGCCTGCTTGGCTAGATACCCCTCGAATACTGGCACTTTCTGTGTCTTCAGATAGTTTTTCCATAGCTTCTTCTTCCAGCTACGGAACATTTCGACCATCTTCTTCAGAGTCCACTGCTTGACTTTGGCCCTCAGTTTGTCTGCGGCGTCTTCATTCTCACATTCTCGCAGGTTGAAATGTGACATGAGATCATTCCAAAGATTATCTTTGTACCTTTCGGCGACATAGTCACTATCGGCTGCCCCTTTGCGCTTGTTCCACTCCCGAACGCTGATCGGGACGTGTTCCCTAATGAGAACTCCGCATTGCTTTATTGAATGTGTCAGCAGCATTCTTAGGAAGCTTGGGTTCGCCCGTAGGCAATATCACCTCAAATGTGTAATGCGTTCGTGCATCCAACTTTCTAGTCGGGCCTCGTTTCGTAGCTTTGCTCGATGTGGAGGCCTAAGAGGGAGAAACATTCGTCAAATGAATGTATATGTATACAATATAGAGCTATCTCCAATATTTTTCACATATATTACAAGTGATTGTCGAACTTCATATGTATACCTCGTCGGACTTTATTATTCCTCCACCGGCTTCTCCATCAGTGGAGCTATCACCTTCTCCGTCATTGGACCTATCTCCTGCCCCATCGGCTTCATGTTCGTGTCGCTCGACCTCTATTCCAACGTCCTGGTTTAGATATGACGATGGAGATTCAGCTGGTTCAACGTCGGGGCCGTCTTTGATTATATCTTCGAGAAGTTCTTCCTCTTCGAGGTTCCTGATATGTGGATCCATAGTTCTGCAAAAAAGGATTCTCTTAACCTTTGTACCAAAAAAGAATTATTCTATCAGGAACTCCGTTCCAAAACAACTTAAGTCCCGGGTCGTGGATCCACCCGGGACTCCTAGATTTCTGCATAGTATTCAAAGTAGGAGTACTTTTCCAAGTTGAGCATTCAATAAGAAAAACCAAATCATAAAATAAAGTAGTATTCAAATTAGCATGCATTCAATTATAAGCTAATACATCATCACTTTTGTCCGTACATCGTCGAATATTATCACTAATACTCCTCGAATACTATCATACATATAGCATCACTAATACATCTAGAACCGTAGCGCCCGACGGGTATCGGCGCGGGCGGTGGACACCCAAAGAGAAGGAACCATCACAGGATCATAGCTCCAGTGAGATCCCCGAAGAACCTGCCAGGTATGCTCGAACCTGCCCTCCAACGCAACCATGTAGCGACGGACGTGCTCATCCTCCTCGCTGACACGGTGACATACCACCTCCGCGGTGTCCGGAAGCCTCGGCACCCTCACTGGCCCACGCGGCCGCCACCAAACAAGGATCGGGTCAACGACGGGCTGGCTCCTCACCAACCTACGCCCCCCAGAAGGTAGCACCTCCCAATACCAGCCGGGCGGAGCCGAGTCCCGGACAGGGCCCCTCTGATTAAGCAGGTGTCCTCCGCCGAGTCGACGACGAGGATGCGGGATAGGCATCGTAAAATGAACTAAAAAAATAAACTAGTTCTATTAATTTTCTTGCTAAAAATAAACTATTAACACTTAAGCATATACAATAGCAAAATTAAACTATTAACACTTATGCATATACAATAGCAAAATTAAGCAATAATCTAAGAAACACTATTAACACTTAAGCATATACACTATACAATAGCAAAATTAAATGATAAAAAAATATATTTCTTCTTCTCTTCTTATTCTCCTTTTTCTTCTTTTCTTCTCCTCCTCTTCTTATTTTCATTTTTCCTAATCTTATTTTCTTATTTTTGTTTATATTTCTTCTTCTTGTAACCCTAACCTAATTTTAAATATTACTAACCCTAATAATCTAGCACAAACCTAATAACAATAGAAATTAAATGACAAAAAAATCTTTTTCTTTTTCTTGTTTTCTTCTCCTTTTCTTCTTTTCTTCTCCTTTTTCTTCCTTTCTTTTCCTTTTTCTTCTTCTCTTCTCCTTTTCTTCTTTTCTTCTACTGGCCGGAGTGTTGGGGAGGAGGGGGCGGGGGGCTTACTGGCCGGAGGTGTCGACGGCGTGCGGCGAGGAGGAGGGCGGCGCGCGGCGAGGAGGGCGGTGCGCGGCGAGGAGGACGACGGCGACGGCGAGGAGGACGTAGGCGGCGGCGAGCAGGACGTCGCACAGCCTCACGGCGTTGTCGAGCTCGTCGCTGTGCCGCGCCGCGCAGGAGAACGAGAGGAAGAAGAAGAGAAATGGACGATTTGGGTTGGAATTTTTCGAAGTCCCGCTTATATAGGTGGGTCTTTAGTCCCGGTGCGTGGCTCGAACCGGGACTAAAGACCCCCTTTAGTCCTGGGAGGAGCCACGACCCGGGACTAAAGCCCCTCGTTTCCCGCCTCCTCGCCTGCCGAAAAGGGGTCTTTAGTCCCGGGGCGTGGCTCCAACCGGGACTAAAGATGGTGTGTAGTCCCGGGGCGTGGCTCCAACCGGGACTAAAGCTCGTCCTCGGCTGTACGATAAGTTTAGTCCCACCTCGCCCAGCGAGGGGGACTAACACTTGTTTATAAGCCCCGTTGCAGCTTCTCCATCGAGCTCCTCTCTAAAGCAGGCTCGGGCCTAAACTTACTGAAAATTGTAACTATATTAGAAATTATAGGACAAATTCAATCTAAATTCAAATGAGAATTTAGATTGAATTTTCTCTATGATTTCGAATATAGTTTCATTTTTTTTGTATTTTCAAAATTAATCATTTTGACTATCCAAACTATTATCTATTTTGTGATTTTCAATTAAAAACTATATTTATTAAAAATTCTTTTTGCATATTTGAGAATTTGACAAAACTATGATAATGAAAAGTGTTTCAAATTGAATAAATAATGCAAAACAATTTTTTATTTTCATAATTAATAATTTTGATTATCCAAACTATTATCTATTTTGTTATTTTCAATTAAAAACTATGTTTATTAAAAATTCTTTTTGCATATTTGAGAATTTGACAAAACTATGATAATGAAAAGTGTTTCAAATTGAATAAATAATGCAAAACTATTTTTTATTTTCATAATTAATAATTTTGACTATCCAAACTATTATCTATTTTGTTATTTTCAATTAAAAACTATGTTTATTAAAAATTCTTTTTGCATATTTGAGAATTTGACAAAACTATGATAATGAAAAGTGTTTCAAATTGAATAAATAATGCAAAACTATTTTTTATTTTCATAATTAATAATTTTGACTATCCAAACTATTATCTATTTTGTTATTTTCAATTAAAAACTTTGTTTATTAAAAATTCTTTTTTAATATTTGAGAATTTGACAAAACTATGATAATGAAAAGTGTTTCAAATTGAATAAATAATGCAAAACTATTTTTTATTTTCATAATTAATAATTTTGACTATCCAAACTATTATCTATTTTGTTATTTTCAATTAAAAACTTTGTTTATTAAAAATTATTTTTTAATATTTGAGAATTTGACAAAACTATGATAATGAAAAGTGTTTCAAATTGAATAAATAATGCAAACCTATTTTTTATTTTCATAATTAATAATTTTGACTATCCAAACTATTATCTCTCGAAGTAGCAGCGTTTCGAACGAGAACTCATCTCTTACAAAGGGATTTCATTTTTTTGAACTTATTTGAACTCCATACTTTTTGTGTGTTCAAAATGCACCATTCAAAGGCACATCACAAAATTTCAACAATATCTGACTACATTTGGTATATTTCGTGCATTTACTTATTTTTTTGAGCTAGTTGATCCTGAAATTGAAAAGCACTACAAATGAACTCTGAAAATGTTGAAAGTTGGCATGCTATCATCATTTCACACACATAGCATGTGTTAAAAAGTTGAGAGGGCTACGACAAAAACTGGATGCAGTTCGTGTACAAAACGGACAATCTCTCTCGAAGTAGCAGGGTTTCGAACGAGAACTCATCTCTTACAAAGGGATTTCATTTTTTTGAATTTATTTTAACTCCATACTTTTTATGTGTTCAAAATGCACCATTCAAAGGCACATCACAAAATTTCAACAATTTCTGACTTCATTTGGTATATTTCGTGCATTTACTTATTTTTTTTGAGCAAGTTGACCCTTAAATTGAAAAGCACTACAAATGAACTCTGAAAATGTTGAAAGTTGGCATGCTATCATCATTTCACCCACATAGCATGTGTTAAAAAGTTGAGAGGGCTACGACAAAAACTGAATGCAGTTCGTGTACAAACGGACAATCTCTCTCGAAGTAGCAGGGTTTCGAACGAGAACTCATCTCCTACAAAGGGATTTCATTTTTTGAACTTATTTGAACTCCATACTTTTTGTGTGTTCAAAATGCACCATTCAAAGTCACATCACAAAATTTCAACAATTTCTGACTTCATTTGGTATATTTCGTGCATTTACTTATTTTTTTTGAGCTAGTTAACCGTGAAATTGAAAAGCACTACAAATGAACTCTGAAAATGTTGAAAGTTGGCATTCTATCATCATTTCATCCACATAGCATGTGTTAAAAAGTTGAGAGGGCTACGACAAAAACTGGATGCACTTCGTGTATAAATCGGACAATCTCTCTCGAAGTAGGAGGGTTTCGAACGAGAACTCATCTCTTACAAAGGGATTTCATTTTTTTGAACTTATTTGAACTCCATACTTTTTGTGTGTTCAAAATGCACCATTCAAAGGCACATCACAAAATTTCAACAATTTCTGACTTCATTTGCTATATTTCGTGCATTTACTTATTTTTTTTGAGCTAGTTGACCCTGAAATTGAAAAGCACTACAAATGAACTCTGAAAATGTTGAAAGTTGGCATGGTATCATCATTTCACCCACATATCATGTGTTAAAAAGTTGAGAGGGCTACGACAAAAACTGGATGCAGTTCGTGTACAAAACGGACAATCTCTCTCGAAGTAGGAGGGTTTCGAACGAGAACTCATCTCTTACAAAGGGATTTCATTTTTTGAACTTATTTGAACTCCATACTTTTTGTGTGTTCAAAATGCACCATTCAAAGGCACATCACAAAATTTCAACAATTTCTGACTTCATTTGCTATATTTCGTGCATTTACTTATTTTTTTTAGCTAGTTGACCCTGAAATTGAAAAGCACTACAAATGAACTCTGAAAATGTTGAAAGTTGGCATGCTATCATCATTTCACCCACATAGCATGTGTTAAAAAGTTGAGAGGGCTACGACAAAAACTGGATGCAGTTCGTGTACAAAACGGACAATCTCTCTCGAAGTAGCAGGGTTTCGAACGAGAACTCATCTCTTACAAAGGGATTTCATTTTTTTGAACTTATTTGAACTTCATACTTTTTGTGTGTTCAAAATGAACCATTCAAAGGCACATCACAAAATGGACAATCTCTCTCGAAGTAGAAGCGACACCCACAATAAGAGACGACATTCTTCTTCTCTCATATATGGTGGACACTAGCTCACCTGATTTTTCAACCGTCGATGATGGTCGCTACTCCTACTTCCCCTAGTGCATAACCAATATCTAGCACAAGGAGAAGAAGGAGAATCGACCCCCACAACAAAAGTGGTTCCGCGGCACGCCACGTGGTTCCGCTGCACGCCACGTGGTTCCGCTGCACGCCACGTGGGACTAATGGTCTTTCATTTTTAAATGACTGTTTTAATCAAAAACAGATCTGTTACAAAAGGGATTTCATTTTTTGAACTTATTTGAACTGAAGACTTTTTGTATATATATGTGGTCGAAATGCATGATACCATGAAGTTAGAAAGGGCTAAACCATTCAAAAGTAGCAAATGAAGTTAGAAAGGGCTAAACCATTCAAATTTGGAAACTATAATGGCACAAACAGAAACTAGACATATATAAATTGGTCCAAGAAGTACATGATACTAGTCCAAACAGTACATAATAATAGCTACCATAGATATATATACAAGTGTTCGACGTTCAGAACACTACTCGTCTGAATCATCTAAATCAGAATGTCCACCTTCCTCAAGGTGACGCTGGCCATAGTGGACGACTCGAATCTTGCGGTACAACTTGTATGAAACGTATGCATCTTTTGTTGCATACTCAATGTTGATATCATCAAGTGGGCCCTTCTCCCAAAGTTTGTGCTGAGACTTTGGGAAACTGGTCTTCATATCAGCATATGAATCGTCGATCAAGGCAACTGCCATATGAGCCATCGAAGTCCTGTCATGTCGAAGCCTGAATATCGTTTGGAGATCAACGAGGCAACCAGCTGGTATCTCAATACCAAAGCTTTGCCTCATCTTCAGCTTGTCATTCCTTATGTCAACGGAAGCAAAAGTGATGCCGCTGCGAAGGAAGTCCATGAGTTCTGGACAATGCTCGTCACTCCTGCAACAGAAACAAATTAAAATGGAACAAATGTTACATATTGCTGCAATAAGGAAACATGTTTCACTACAACTAAAGATAAAATTATCTTTAGGATTCAAATAGAACATATGCAATGGAACCTAGAGAGATCACTATAGCTATCCAATGGAACCTAGAGAGATCACTAGCTATATGCAATTTTCATGACTATGACATATCATATTGCTATCCAATGGAACCTAGAGAGATCACTAGCTATATTCAATTTTCATAACCTTGGATCAAAGAATACCACATAAAATTGTATCACTACAACTATGATTTCAATGGAACATATTGAACCAATCAGATTTTTCAGATTGTGGAACACTATTCCAATCAGATTGTGTTCCCTTCAACTAATCAAAATTGTTTCACTACAACTATTTGAAGTGAACCAACTATGATTCCAATGGAACATATTAAACACTAGTTGATTCTAATACGATTTTTCATATTATGGAACACTATTCCAATCAGATTGTGTTCCCCTTCAACTAATCAAAATTGTTTCACTACAACTATTTGAAGGGAACCAACTATGATTCCAATGGAACATATTAAACACTAGTTGATTCTAATACGATTTTTCAGATTATGGAACACTATTCCAATTAGATTGTGCTCCCCTTCAACTAATCAAAATTGTTTCACTACAACTATTTGAAGGGAACCAACTATGATTCCAATGGAACATATTAAACACTAGTTGATTTTAATACGATTTTTCAGATTATGGAACACTATTCCAATTAGATTGTGCTCCCCTTCAACTAATCAAAATTGTTTCACTACAACTATTTGAAGGGAACCAACTATGATTGAAACAAATAAACTTACAATGTCATTATCTTGGATCAAAGAAAGCCTCAAAACTTACCTCGCCCATTGGAAGATCAAGACATGGCGTGCGAAGCATAGTTGGATGACGGCAACACCGCGTTGATCGGCCGTGTACTCCAGATCAAGCCCCAAGAACTTCTCATGATCCACTGCGTTGTCAAACCATCGTTCCTTCAACTGTTGAAGAAAAAACGGCACCTCCCTGCTCAGGTTCGTGTACACGACATGGAGCTTGGTCGTGCCATGTGCGAGCACCTCATGAAAGCTAGTTGGCATGGTGGAAGAAGAGAAGGGAAGAAGAGAGGAGAAGAACAGAGAGGGAGAGCGAGAGAGAAGAAGAAACAGAGAAATGACGACTGTACGCTTCGGTTCGTGCTTTTCATCGCCCGAAACGACGCGGGATGCAAACCGTTTGGGTCTTTAGTCCCGGGTTGAGCCACCAACCGGGACTAAAGAGGTATACCAACCGTCGCCACCACTACGGCAGGCCACGTGTTAGTCCTTTAGTCCCGGGTTGAGCCACCAACCGGGACTAAAGGGGGATACGAACGGTTGCCACCACCACTGCCCACCGCGTAGCCCTTTAGTCCCGGTTTGGGACACGAACCGGGACTAAAGGCTCCTTACGGGCCGAGACTAAAGCCTCGAGGGAGGCATTGAGAATTGGGGCGACGTGGCCAGGCCTTTAGTCCCGGCCCAGAGGCAGGCCGGGACTAAATGGTCCCGGCCATAGGACGGTTTTCCACTAGTGGGAGAAAGATTTTCCAGATCATGAGATGTACTTTCGTGTAGGTTGGTTCTGTTCATCGGGTGGGTCAGTTCAAGTTTTTTTAAGTGCCTATCAATTACAGATTTTTTTTATGTACGATGGATTGTGCAACAAATTTTCACCGTAATAATTCGGTCCCACCAAATGAACGGCTCATAATTTCGAATTAACGTGGTAATTTCTTGAGAGTGCCAAATTAGTATAAGTATAGATGCCTAGGAATAAGTAAGACAGGTATCACAAATTGATGGAACACATTTTTTTTCTCTTCGGTAGAACGGTAACATGCTTTTGGGCCTAAGTAGATTGTCATTTAAGGTTGCATCAAGTTTAGTTATCTTATAATAGTAGATTTTCTCTCCTAGTATTTTTCCATCAATATTTGTGTATTCTTAGATTGGGACTTAGATATGTAATCCAGATTTCTCTTGTTAGGAAAGAAATAGTGTCTACCTTTGCCGTGCATCTATATTGTATAACCTGTATGCAGTAATCAGATCCACATTTGTTCTGTATATATGGAGTAATAAAAATAAATTCAACTTGGATGGAAAATGTGAAAATGGCCGAGCGATAAATAACATCATTAGATTGTTAAATACTCCCCCCGTTTCTTTTTACTCCGCATATAATATTTGGTCAAAGTCAAACAACATAAAGTTTGACTAAGTTTATCTTAAAAAATATAAATATCTACTATATTAAAATTATATAGTATGAAAATACATGTCGTGATGTATCTGATAATATTGATTTCATGTTGTAAATATTGATATTTTTTAATATAAAGTTAGTCAAACTTTATAAAGCTTGACTTTGATCAAACCTTATATGCTAACTAAAAAGAAACGGAGGGAGTATAATTGAACTTTCTGTTGTCTTGTTTTTATTGACATGCATGCACGTGGCTGTCAAAGATGCATATTAAAAGACTGTCAGCATGTTTATTGTGAGTCTTGGTATGAATATTAGTCTGTCCTGATTCATCCATTTTCTGGCAAAATCTTCTATACAAAAATGTAATTTGAATTACTATTTTGTTAATTTCCGACCGCTCTGTCTATCGCAACAAATCCAAACGACATGGATGCTGTTCATTGCTGATCGGACGTCCTTGATGCATCACGCATTGATTAGCAGCAAACCATCCAGTCGTGATATGCGCGTGGAGTAGTCGTGCGAGCGGATGTATCTCTGTCAAGCGGGTCTAGGTCGCAACGCGGGACAACCACCCCAACGGCCCCTAGGGCTTCCTGCGCTCGTGCGACGGCGAACTAGGGTTCTGGACTCCATTAAGATCTCGATTGCGGTTGATTTCTCTTCTTTCTTCCGTTATTCCACCTTCCTTCGATCCCTCTCGCGACCTGCCGCCTCTCCTTCTCCATCCATTGCCTGGATTCGGGGCGATCAAGGGGTTCTCTTGTAGAACTGCCCGCCCTTGGTCTTCAGTTGTGGATTGGCGATCATGGCGACGGGTTGTAAGGATAAGGGACCACTGATCGGGGAGGGGGTGGCGATGCTTAATGTGCCTATCACTGAGATGGATGGTGCGGATCTTCTCCGATCTGGGGCGAAGAACAAGGGCGCAGTTCGCGCAGGTGATTGCGCGCAGTCTTCGGCGTCGGGTGATGGCGTTGAAAATCTCATGGCCCGCCTGCGTCTTACAACGGCGGAGTCCACAGCGGTGATCATTGATGATGTTGATGATCTAGAGATGGTTGATCCGAACCGCGCTTTTGTTGGCAAGGTACTGTCTCCGAATGTCCTGCATATTGAGACGATCAAGTCTGCGATGAGGCCGGCATGGGGTAACCCTCGAGGTTTGAATTTCAATTCAGTGGGGGACAATCTTTTTGTCGTGGAATTCGGATCTCAGGCTGATCGTGATAGAGTTATGGAGGGTTCTCCGTGGAGAGTTGGTAAACATGCGGTGTTGCTCAAGTTCTTTGATGCTGATATTTCCCCTGTGGATGTTGTGTTTGATCGCTTGGCTATCTGGGCGCGGATCATCAAGTTGCCGACGAGGCTCATGAGGGATGCTAGGGGTCTTGAGATTGCTAAACCTATTGGAAATGTTATCAGGGTTGAAGCTGATGATTTGGGTCGTTGTTGGGGGCCGTATATGAGAATCCGAGTGGAGGTTGATGTCCAGAAACCCCTCCTTCGTTATGTTACTGTGATCTCGAGTAGGCTGCAGTCCAGTGCTGCCTATGAGGTTCAGTATGAACGCCTTCCTATGTATTGCTTCTCTTGTGGATTGTTGGGCCATTCTGCTCTGGGGTGTGCTAACCCAGCTGATCGTGATGAGAACGGGGATCTTCCTTACTCAGCTAAACAGCTTTCAGTGGACGATGGGCTGAAGACGTCTGGTGGATCACATTCGGGTTCATTTGCATCACCTGGGACTAGCCATGTTCCTAGTTCACGTGGCTCTGCTGGCTCGTCGGCTCGGGGAGGGCGAGATGGCGGCAGAGGGTTAGGCCGAGGACAGCGTGATAATCAGGAAGTGAATTCTTCCTAGAAGGTAGGGATTGGAAGAGGTCGGGGCCGGGAATCTCGGGGTCGGGGGAGAGGGATGGTGGATTGCCATGAAATACCAATTACCAATCCGATGGTGGGGCTTAAGAGGAAGGCTCCCAAGGTTCAACTGGCAGCACCTCTTCTTTCGGAAGGCAACCCGGAGCGGGCTGTTGTCTTGGTTGGTACTTCTGCGGCTGCTCTTGGCGTGGAGGATGATACGTGCAATGATTCTAACAAGAAGCTTCAGACTACTATCGATGGATCGGCGGATCAGGCAGCGAATGCATCGCAGTCCCGCCAGACGCAATGAGTATCCTATGCTGGAACTGTCGCGGGTTAGGGTCTGACGCGACAGTGGGGGAACTTCGCTGGTTAGTGAAGAAGTATAGACCCGGTATCCTGTTTTTGTCTGAGACGAAGATGCGGGATGCCAGAGCTAGGAATTTCATGTAGTCTTTGGGCTACACGGGGTCCTATGCTGTCAGTTGCAAGGGCCGGAGTGGAGGCCTTGCGCTATTTTGGAAGTTGCCTTTCATTATGTCTCTAAAGGGAGCTAATTCACACTTCATCGATGTGATGATCTCCTCTGCTGAGTCCGTGGTCTGGCGTGCTACCTTTGTGTATGGGGAACCAAGAAGAGAGCTGCGTCATTTCTTCTGGGATACTCTTGCTCGGCTGCGTCGGGAGTGGAATGGCCCATAGTTATGTTGTGGAGATTTCAACGAGGTGCTACTCCAGGAGGAACATTTTGGCTCCTTAGACAGGTCGGAGGTCCAAATGGGCCTCTTTCGTGATTGTCTGCAGATATGTAATCTTGCTGACCTTGGCTATGCGGGTCCGAAGTTTACATGGTCCAATAAAAAAAATGCTCAGTGTAATGTTCGGGTTCGTCTTGATCGTGGTGTGGCGAATGGCGCCTTTTCCCAACTGTTTTCGGAGTGTTATGTGCAGAATGTCATTACTTCTTCTTCAGATCATTATGCCCTCCATCTTATCCTCACAAGAGCTCCGGTGGGGGAGGGGCCTCCAGTTCAGCACGGGTTTCGGTATGAAGCGGCTTGGCGGCGTGCTGATGATTATCATGCTGTGGTTGATGCTTCTTGGGATTGCCATAGGGTGGATGCAAATCCTATACATTCGGTCTGGACAAATTTAAATCATGTGGCGGGCAAGTTGAAAGTTTGGAGCCGAGCGTCCTTTGGTTCCGTTAGTCGTGAGATCAAACGTGTGGAACGGGCCTTGCATTACCTAAGTCGACATTCTATGTCTCGGAGTAACTTGCGGGAGGAGCAGCAGTTGGAGCGCCAGCTGTGTGAGTTGTTTGAAAGGGAAGAAATCATGGCCAGGCAACGTTCGCAGGTGGAGTGGCTCCGTGCAGGTGCTCGCAATACAACTTTCTTTCATTCCAAGGCTACTGCTCGCAACGAACCAACCAGATATTGGAACTAGCGCGGGATGATGGCTCGGTCTGTACTAGCCCGACGGTGATCAAAGGTATGGTTTATACTGTTGGGGAACGTCGCATGGGAAACAAAAATTTTCCTACGCGCACGAAGACCTATCATGGTGATGTCCATCTACGAGAGGGGATGAGTGATCTACGTACCCTTGTAGATCGTACAGCAGAAGCGTTAGTGAACGCGGTTGATGTAGTGGAACGTCCTCACGTCCCTCGATCCGCCCCGCGAACAATTCCGCGATCAGTCGCACGATCTAGTACCGAACGGATGGCACCTCCGCGTTCAGCACACGTACAGCTCGACGATGATCTCGGCCTTCTTGATCCAGCAAGAGAGACGGAGAGGTAGAAGAGTTCTCCGGCAGCGTGACGGCGCTCCGGTGGTTGGTGATGACCTTGTCTCAGCAGGGCTCTGCCCGAGCTCCGCAGAAACGCGATCTAGAGGAAAAACCGTGGAGGTATGTGGTCGGGCTGCCGTGGAAAAGTTGTCTCAAATCAGCCCTAAAACCTCCGTATATATAGGTGGGAGGGAGGGGACCTTGCCTTGGGGCTCAAGGAGCCCCAAGGGGGTCGGCCGAGTCCAAGGGGGAAGACTCCCCCCCCAAACCGAGTTGGACTTGGTTTGGTGGGTGGGAGTCCTTCCTTCCCTTCCCACCTCCTCTTTTTTTTCTTTTCTCTTTGATTTTCTTTCCTAGGCGCATAGGGAGGGCTGGTGTGCCACCCTCAAGGCCTATGGGCTTCCCCGGGGTGGGTTGCCCCCCCCCCCGTTGAACTCCCGGAACCCATTCGTCATTCCCGGTAACTCCGAAAACCTTCCGGTAATCAAATGAGGTCATCCTATATATCAATCTTCATTTCCGGACCATTCCGGAAACCCTCGTGACGTCCGTGATCTCATACGGGACTCCGAACAACATTCGGTAACCAACCATATAACTCAAATACGCATAAAACAACGTCGAACCTTAAGTGTGCAGACCCTGCGGGTTCGAGAACTATGTAGACATGACCCGAGAGACTCCTCGGTCAATATCGAATAGCGGGACCTGGATGCCCATATTGGATCCTACATATTCTACGAAGATCTTTATCGTTTGAATCTCAGTGCCAAGGATTCATATAATCCCGTATGTCATTCCCTTTGTCCTTCGGTAAGTTACTTGCCCGAGAATCGATCGTCAGTATCCACATACCTATTTCAATCTCGTTTACCGGCAAGTCTCTTTACTCATTCCGTAATACAAGATCCCACAACTTACACTAAGTTACATTGCTTGCAAGGCTTGCGTGTGATGTTGTATTACCGAGTGGGCCCCGAGATACCTCTCCGTCACACGGAGTGACAAATCTCAGTCTTGATCCATACTAACTCAACTAACACCTTCGGAGATACCTGTAGAGCATCTTTATAGTCACCCAGTTACGTTGCGACGTTTGATACACACAAAGCATTCCTCCGGTGTCAGTGAGTTATATGATCTCATGGTCATAGGAACAAATACTTGACACGCAGAAAACAGTAGCAACAAAATGACACGGTCAACATGCTACATCTATTAGTTTGGGTCTAGTCCATCACGTGATTCTCCTAATGACGTGATCCAGTTATCAAGCAACAACACCTTGTTCATAATCAGAAGACACTGACTATCTTTGATCAACTGGCTAGCCAACTAGAGGCTTGCTAGGGACGGTGTTTTGTCTATGTATCCACACATGTAAATGAGTCTTCATTCAATACAATTATAGCATGGATAATAAACAATTATCTTGATACAGGAATTATAATAATAAATATATTTATTATTGCCTCTAGGGCATAATTCCAACAGTCTCCCACTTGCACTAGAGTCAATAATCTAGCCCTCACATCATCATGTGAATTACATTGTAATAAATCTAACACCCATACAGTTCTGGTGTTGATCATGCTTTGGCCGTGGAAGAGGTTTAGTCAGCGGATCTGCTACATTCAGATCCGTGTGCACTTTGCATATATTTACGTCCTCTCCCTCGACGTAGTCGCGGATGAGGTTGAAGCGTCGTTTGATGTGTTTGGTCTTCTTGTGAAACCGTGGTTCCTTTGCTAAGGCAATGGCACCCGTGTTGTCACAGAACAAGGTTATTGGATTCAGTGCGATTGGCACTACTCCAAGATCCGTCATGAACTGCTTCATCCAGACACCCTCCTTAGCCGCCTCCGAGGCAGCCATGTACTCCGCTTCACATGTAGAATCTTCTACGACGCTTTGCTTGGAACTGCACCAGCTTACTGCACCCCCATTAAGAATAAATACGTATCCGGTTTGCGACTTAGAGTCGTCCGGATCTGTGTCAAAGCTTGCATCGACGTAACCTTTTACGGCGAGCTCTTCGTCACCTCCATACACGAGAAAACATCTCCTTAGTCCTTTTCAGGTACTTCAGGATATTCTTGACCGCTGTCCAGTGATCCACTCCTGTATTACTCTGGAACCTACCTGCCATACTTATGGCCAGGCTAACATCCGGTCTAGTGCACAGCATTGCATACAGGATAGAACCTATGGCTGAAGCATAGGGGACGGAGCGCATATGCTCTCTATCTTCATCACTTGCTGGGCACTGAGTCTTACTCAATCTCGTACCTTGCAGAACTGGCAAGAACCCTTTCTTGGACTGTTCCATTTTGAACCTCTTCAAAACTTTATCAAGGTATGTGCTTTGTGAAAGTCCTATCACGCGTTTTGATCTATCCCTATAGATCTTAATGCCTAGAATGTAAGCAGCTTCTCCTAGGTCCTTCATAGAGAAACTTTTATTCAAGTAACCTTTTATGCTCTCCAAAAACTCTACGTTGTTTCCAATCAGTAATATGTCATCCACATACAATATTAGAAACGCCACAGAGCTCCCACTCACTTTCTTGTAAATACAAGATTCTCCAACCACTTGTATAAACCCAAATGCTTTGATCACCTCATCAAAGCATTTGTTCCAACTCCGAGATGCTTGCACCAGTCCATAAATGGATCGCTGGACCTTGCACACCTTGTTAGCATTCTTAGGATCGACAAAACCTTCGGGTTGTATCATATACAACTCTTCCTTAAGGAAACCGTTAAGGAACGCCGTTTTGACATCCATCTGCCAGATTTCATAATCGAAAAATGCAACTATTGCTAACATGATTCTGACGGACTTAAGCATCGCTACGGGTGAGAAAGTCTCATCGTAGTCAATTCCTTGAACTTGTGAAAAACCCTTTGCCACAAGTCGAGCTTTATAAACGGTCACATTGCCGTCAGCGTCCGTCTTCCTCTTAAAGATCCATTTGTTCTGAATAGCCTTGGGGCCCTCAGGTAGTACCTCCAAAGTCCACACTTTGTTCTCATACATGGATCCTATCTCGGACTTCATGGCTTCTAGCCATTTGTTGGAATCTGGGCCCACCATTGCTTCTTCATAATTTGCAGGTTCATTGTTGTCTAACAACATGATTGATAAGACGGGATTACCGTACCACTCTGGAGCAGCACGTGGTCTCGTCGACCTGCGTGGTTCGACAGAAACTTGAACTGGAGTTTCATGATCATCATCATTAACTTCTTCCTCAACCGGCGTCGCAACGACAGAGGTTTCCCCTTGCCCTGCGCCACCACCCAGAGGGATGAGAGGTTCGACAACCTCGTCAAGTTCTATCTTCCTCCCACTCAATTCTCTCGAGAGAAACTCCTTCTCGAGAAAAGCTCCGTTTTTAGCAACAAACACTTTGCCCTCGGATTTGAGATAGAAGGTGTACCCAACTGTCTCTTTTGGGTAACCTATGAAGACGCACTTTTCCGCTTTGGGTTCCAGCTTTTCAGGCTGAAGCTTTTTGACATAAGCATCACATCCCCAAACTTTAAGAAACGACAACTTTGGCCTTTTGCCATACCACAGTTCGTATGGTGTCGTCTCAACGGATTTTGATGGTGCCCTATTTAAAGTGAATGCAGCTGTTTCTAATGCATAACCCCAAAGCGATAATGGCAAATCGGTAAGAGACATCATAGATCGCACCATCTCTAATAAAGTACGATTACGACGTTCGGACACACCATTACGCCGTGGTGTTCCAGGCGGTGTTAACTGTGAAACAATTCCACATTGTCTTAAGTGAGTACCAAACTCGAAACTCAGATATTCACCCCCACGATCAGACCGTAGGAACTTGATCTTCTTGTTACGATGATTTTCCACTTCACTCTGAAATTGCTTGAACTTTTCAAATGTTTCAGACTTGTGCTTCATCAAGTAGACATAACCATGTCTACTCAAATCGTCAGTGAAGGTGAGAAAATAACGATATCCGCCGCGTGCCTCCACGCTCATCGGACCACACACATCGGTATGTATGATTTCCAACAAGTCACTTGCACGCTCCATTGTTCCGGAGAACGGAGTCTTAGTCATCTTGCCCATGAGGCATGGTTCGCACGTGTCAAGTGAATCAAAGTCAAGTGACTCCAAAAGTCCATCAGCATGGAGTTTCTTCATGCGTTTTACACCAATATGACCTAAACGGCAGTGCCACAAAAATATGGCGCTATCATTGTTAACTCTAACTCTTTTGGTCTCAATGTTATGTATATGCATATCGCTATCAAGATTCAATATGAACAATCCTCTCACATTAGGTGCATGACCATAAAAGATGTTACTCATAGAAATAGAACAACCATTATTCTCTGACTTAAAAGAGTAACCGTCTCGCAATAAACAAGATCCAGATATAATGTTCATGCTCAAAGCAGGCACTAAATAACAATGATTTAAGTTCATCACTAATCCTGATGGTAGCTGAAGTGAAACTGTGCCGACGGCGATTGCATCAACCTTGGAACCATTCCCTACGCGCATCGTCACTTCATCTTTCGCCGGCCTTCGTCTATTCCGCAGTTCCTGTTTCGAGTTGCAAATATGAGCAACAGAACCGGTATCGAATACCCATGCACTACTACGAGAGCTGGTTAAGTACACATCAATAACATGTATATCAAATATACCTGATTTTTCTTTGGCCGCCTTCTTATCTGCCAGATACTTGGGGCAATTGCGCTTCCAGTGACCCATACCCTTGCAATAGTAACACTCCGTTTCAGGCTTAGGTCCAGCTTTGGGTTTCTTCGTCGGATTGGCAACAGGCTTGCCGCTCTTCTTCGAATTACCCTTCTTGCCTTTGCCGTTTCTCTTGAAACTAGTGTTCTTATTCACCATCAACACTTGATGCTCTTTACGGAGTTCAGACTCTGCGACTTTCAGCATCGCAAACAACTCGCCGGGAGACTTGTTCATCCCTTGCATGTTGTAGTTCAACACAAAACCTTTATAGCTTGGCGGCAGTGATTGAAGGATTCTGTCAGTGATAGCCTCTTGCGGGAGTTCAATCCCCAGCTCAGCTAGACGGTTTGAGTACCCAGACATTTTGAGCACATGTTCACTGACAGGCGAGTTTTCCTCCATCTTGCAAGCATAGAATTTATCGGAGGTCTCATACCTCTCGATCCGGGCGTTCTTCTGAAAGATAAACTTCAACTCCTGGAACATCTCAAATGCTCCATGACGCTCAAAGCGACGTTGAAGTCCCGGTTCTAAGCCATACAAGACTGCACATTGAACTATTGAGTAGTCCTCCTTACGTGCTAACCAAGCGTTCTTAACATCCTGATCAGCCGTAGCGGGTGGTTCATCTCCTAGCGCAGCATTAAGGACATAATCCTTCTTCCCAGCTTGTAAGATTAGCTTAAGATTACGAGCCCAGTCTACAAAGTTGCTTCCATCATCTTTCAACTTAGCTTTCTCTAGGAACGTATTAAAATTCAGGATGACTGTAGCGTGAGCCATGATCTACAACACAAATATATTCAAAGTGGACTTAGACTATGTTCAAGATAATTAGAGTTTAACTTTAATCAAATTATTCGCTAAACTCCTACTCAAAAAGTACATCTCTCTAGTCATTTGAGTGGTTCATGATCCACTTACACTAGCTCAAGTCCGATCATCAAGTGAGTTGAGTATAGTTTCAGTGGTAAGCATCCCTATGCTAATCATATCATCTATATGATTCATGATCGACCTTTCGGTCTCATGTGTTCCGAGGCCATGTCTGCACATGCTAGGCTCGTCAAGCTTAACCCGTGTTCCGCATGCGCAACTGTTTTGCACCCGTTGTATGTGAACGTTGAGTCTATCACACCCGATCATCACGTGGTGTCTCGAAACGACGAACTGTAGCAACGGTGCACAGTCGGGGAGAACACAATTTTGTCTTGAAATTTTAGCGAGAGATCACCTCATAATGCTACCGTCGTTCTAAGCAAAATAAGGTGCATAAAAGGATTAACATCATATGCAATTCATAAGTGACATGATATGGCCATCATCACGTGCTTCTTGATCTTCATCACAAAGCACCGGCACGATCTTCTTGTCACCGGCGCCACACCATGATCTCCATCAACGTGTTGCCATCGGGGTTGTCGTGCTACTCATGCTATTACTATTAAAGCTACATCCTAGCAAAATAGTAAACGCATCTGCAAGCACAAACGTTAGTATAAAGACAACCCTATGGCTCCTGCCGGTTGCCGTACCATCGACGTGCAAGTCGATATTTTCTATTACAACATGATCATCTCATACATCCAATATATCACATCACATCGTTGGCCATATCACATCACAAGCATACCCTGCAAAAACAAGTTAGACGTCCTCTAATTTTGTTGTTGCATGTTTTACGTGGTGACCATGGGTATCTAGTAGGATCGCATCTTACTTACGCAAACACCACAACGGAGATATATGAGTTGCTATTTAACCTCATCCAAGGACCTCCTCGGTCAAATCCGATTCAACTAAAGTTGGAGAAACAGACACTTGCCAGTCATCTTTGAGCAACGGGGTTACTCGTAGCGATGAAACCAGTCTCTCGTAAGCGTACGAGTAATGTCGGTCCAAGCCGCTTCAATCCAACAATACCGCGGAATCAAGAAAAGACTAAGGAGGGCAGAAAAACGCACATCATCGCCCACAAAAACTTTTGTGTTCTACTCGAGAACACATCTACGCATGAACCTAGCTCATGATGCCACTGTTGGGGAACGTCGCATGGGAAACAAAAATTTTCCTACGCGCACGAAGACCTATCATGGTGATGTCCATCTACGAGAGGGGATGAGTGATCTACGTACCCTTGTAGATCGTACAGCAGAAGCGTTAGTGAATGTGGTTGATGTAGTGGAATGTCCTCACGTCCCTCGATCCGCCCCGCGAACAATCCCGCGATCAGTCCCACGATCTAGTACCGAACGGACGGCACCTCCGCGTTCAGCACACGTACAGCTCGACGATGATCTCGGCCTTCTTGATCCAGCAAGAGAGACGGAGAGGTAGAAGAGTTCTCCGGCAGCGTGACGGCGCTCCGGTGGTTGGTGATGACCTTGTCTCAGCAGGGCTCCGCCCGAGCTCCGCAGAAACGCGATCTAGAGGAAAAACCGTGGAGGTATGTGGTCGGGCTGCCGTGGAAAAGTCGTCTCAAATCAGCCCTAAAACCTCCGTATATATAGGTGGGAGGGAGGGGACCTTGCCTTGGGGCTCAAGGAGCCCCAAGGGGGTCGGCCGAGTCCAAGGGGGGAGACTCCCCCCCCAAACCGAGTTGGACTTGGTTTGGTGGGTGGTAGTCCTTCCTTCCCTTCCCACCTCCTCTTTTTTTTTCTCTTTGATTTTCTTTCCTAGGTGCATAGGGCCCTTTTGGGCTGTCCCACCATCCCACTAAGGGCTGGTGTGCCACCCTCAAGGCCTATGGGCTTCCCCGGGGTGGGTTGCCCCCCGGGTGAACTCCCGGAACCCATTCGTCATTCCCGGTACATTCCTGGTAACTCCGAAAACCTTCCGGTAATCAAATGAGGTCATCCTATATATCAATCTTCGTTTACGGACCATTCCGGAAACCCTCGTGACGTCCGTGATCTCATCCGGGACTCTGAACAACATTCGGTAACCAACCATATAACTCAAATACGCATAAAACAACGTCGAACCTTAAGTGTGCAGACCCTGCGGGTTCGAGAATTATGTAGACATGACCCGAGAGACTCCTCGGTCAATATCCAATAGCGGGACCTATATGCCCATATTGGATCCGACATATTCTACGAAGATCTTTATCGTTTGAACCTCAGTGCCAAGGATTCATATAATCCCGTATGTCATTCCCTTTGTCCTTCGGTATGTTACTTGCCCGAGATTCGATCGTCAGTATCCACATACCTATTTCAATCTCGTTTACCGGCAAGTCTCTTTACTCGTTCCGTAATACAAGATCCCGCAACTTACACTAAGTTACATTGCTTGCAAGGCTTGTGTGTGATGTTGTATTACCGAGTGGGCCCCGAGATACCTCTCCGTCACACGGAGTGACAAATCCCAGTCTTGATCCATACTAACTCAACTAACACCTTCGGAGATACCTGTAGAGCATCTTTGTAGTCACCCAGTTACGTTGCGACGTTTGATACACACAAAGCATTCCTCCGGTGTCAGTGAGTTATATGATCTCATGGTCATAGGAACAAATACTTGACACGCAGAAAACAGTAGCAACAAAATGACACGATCAACATGCTACGTCTATTAGTTTGGGTCTAGTCCATCACGTGATTCTCCTAATGACGTGATCCAGTTATCAAGCAACAACACCTTGTTCATAATCAAAAGACACTGACTATCTTTGATCAACTGGCTAGCCAACTAGAGGCTTGCTAGGGACGGTGTTTTGTCTATGTATCCACACATGTAAATGAGTCTTCATTCAATACAATTATAGCATGGATAATAAACAATTATCTTGATATAGGAATTATAATAATAAATATATTTATTATTGCCTCTAGGGCATAATTCCAACAGTCTCCCACTTGCACTAGAGTCAATAATCTAGCCCTCACATCATCATGTGAATTACATTGTAATAAATCTAACACCCATACAGTTCTGGTGTTGATCATGCTTTGGCCGTGGAAGAGGTTTAGTCAGCGGATCTGCTATATTCAGATCCGTGTGCACTTTGTATATATTTACGTCCTCTCCCTCGACGTAGTCGCGGATGAGGTTGAAGCGTCGTTTGATGTGTCTGGTCTTCTTGTGAAACCGTGGTTCCTTTGCTAAGGCAATGGCACCCGTGTTGTCACAGAACAAGGTTATTGGATTCAGTTCGATTGGCACTACTCCAAGATCCGTCATGAACTGCTTCATCCAGACACCCTCCTTAGCCGCCTCCGAGGCAGCCATGTACTCCGCTTCACATGTAGAATCTTCTACGACGCTTTGCTTGGAACTGCACCAGCTTACTGCACCCCCATTAAGAATAAATACGTATCCGGTTTGCGACTTAGAGTCGTCCGGATCTGTGTCAAAGCTTGCATCGACGTAACCTTTTACGGCGAGCTCTTCGTCACCTCCATACACGAGAAACATCTCCTTAGTCCTTTTCAGGTACTTCAGGATATTCTTGACCGCTGTCCAGTGATCCACTCCTGGATTACTCTGGAACCTACCTGCCATACTTATGGCCAGGCTAACATCCGGTCTAGTGCACAGCATTGCATACATGATAGAACCTATGGCTGAAGCATAGGGGACGGAGCGCATATGCTCTCTATCTTCATCAGTTGCTGGGCACCGAGTCTTACTCAATCTCGTACCTTGCAGAACTGGCAAGAACCCTTTCTTGGACTGTTCCATTTTGAACCTCTTCAAAACTTTATCAAGGTATGTGCTTTGTGAAAGTCCTATCACGCGTTTTGATCTATCCCTATAGATCTTAATGCCTAGAATGTAAGCAGCTTCTCCTAGGTCCTTCATAGAGAAACTTTTATTCAAGTAACCTTTTATGCTCTCCAAAAACTCTACGTTGTTTCCAATCAGTAATATGTCATCCACATACAATATTAGAAACGCCACAGAGCTCCCACTCACTTTCTTGTAAATACAAGATTCTCCAACCACTTGTATAAACCCAAATGCTTTGATCACCTCATCAAAGCATTTGTTCCAACTCCGAGATGCTTGCACCAGTCCATAAATGGATCGCTGGACCTTGCACACCTTGTTAGCATTCTTAGGATCGACAAAACCTTCGGGTTGTATCATATACAACTCTTCCTTAAGGAAACCGTTAAGGAACGCCGTTTTGACATCCATCTGCCAGATTTCATAATCGAAAAATGCAACTATTGCTAACATGATTCTGACGGACTTAAGCATCGCTACGGGTGAGAAAGTCTCATCGTAGTCAATTCCTTGAACTTGTGAAAAACCCTTTGCCACAAGTCGAGCTTTATAAACGGTCACATTGCCGTCAGCGTCCGTCTTCCTCTTAAAGATGCATTTGTTCTGAATAGCCTTGGGGCCCTCAGGTAGTACCTCCAAAGTCCACACTTTGTTCTCATACATGGATCCTATCTCGGACTTCATGGCTTCTAGCCATTTGTTGGAATCTGGGCCCACCATTGCTTCTTCATAATTTGCAGGTTCATTGTTGTCTAACAACATGATTGATAAGACGGGATTACCGTACCACTCTGGAGCAGCACGTGGTCTCGTCGACCTGCGTGGTTCGACAGAAACTTGAACTGGAGTTTCATGATCATCATCATTAACTTCCTCCTCAACCGGCGTCGCAACGACAGAGGTTTCCCCTTGCCCTGCGCCACCACCCAGAGGGATGAGAGGTTCGACAACCTCGTCAAGCTCTATCTTCCTCCCACTCAATTCTCTCGAGAGAAACTCCTTCTCGAGAAAAGCTCCGTTTTTAGCAACAAACACTTTGCCCTCGGATTTGAGATAGAAGGTGTACCCAACTGTCTCTTTTGGGTAACCTATGAAGACGCACTTTTCCGCTTTGGGTTCCAGCTTTTCAGGCTGAAGCTTTTTGACATAAGCATCACATCCCCAAACTTTAAGAAACGACAACTTTGGCCTTTTTCCATACCACAGTTCGTATGGTGTCGTCTCAACGGATTTTGATGGTGCCCTATTTAAAGTGAATGCAGCTATTTCTAATGCATAACCCCAAAGCGATAACGGCAAATCGGTAAGAGACATCATAGATCGCACCATCTCTAATAAAGTACGATTACGACGTTCGGACACACCATTACGCTGTGGTGTTCCAGGCGGTGTTAACTGTGAAACAATTCCACATTGTCTTAAGTGAGTACCAAACTCGAAACTCAGATATTCACCCCCACGATCAGACCGTAGGAACTTGATCTTCTTGTTACGATGATTTTCCACTTCACTCTGAAATTGCTTGAACTTTTCAAATGTTTCAGACTTGTGCTTCATCAAGTAGACATAACCATGTCTACTCAAATCGTCAGTGAAGGTGAGAAAATAACGATATCCGCCGCGTGCCTCCACGCTCATCGGACCACACACATCGGTATGTATGATTTCCAACAAGTCACTTGCACGCTCCATTGTTCCGGAGAACGGAGTCTTAGTCATCTTGCCCATGAGGCATGGTTCGCACGTGTCAAGTGAATCAAAGTCAAGTGACTCCAAAAGTCCATCAGCATGGAGTTTCTTCATGCGTTTTACACCAATATGACCTAAACGGCAGTGCCACAAAAATATGGCGCTATCATTGTTAACTCTAACTCTTTTGGTCTCAATGTTATGTATATGCATATCGCTATCAAGATTCAATATGAACAATCCTCTCACATTAGGTGCATGACCATAAAAGATGTTACTCATAGAAATAGAACAACCATTATTCTCTGACTTAAAAGAGTAACCGTCTCGCAATAAACAAGATCCAGATATAATGTTCATGCTCAAAGCAGGCACTAAATAACAATGATTTAAGTTCATCACTAATCCTGATGGTAGCTGAAGTGAAACTGTGCCGACGGCGATTGCATCAACCTTGGAACCATTCCCTACGCGCATCGTCACTTCATCTTTCGCCGGCCTTCGTCTATTCCGCAGTTCCTGTTTCGAGTTGCAAATATGAGCAACAGAACCGGTATCGAATACCCATGCACTACTACGAGAGCTGGTTAAGTACACATCAATAACATGTATATCAAATATACCTGATTTTTCTTTGGCTGCCTTCTTATCTGCCAGATACTTGGGGCAATTGCGCTTCCAGTGACCCATACCCTTGCAATAGTAACACTCCGTTTCAGGCTTAGGTCCAGCTTTGGGTTTCTTCGTCGGATTGGCAACAGGCTTGCCGCTCTTCTTCGAATTACCCTTCTTGCCTTTGCCGTTTCTCTTGAAACTAGTGTTCTTATTCACCATCAACACTTGATGCTCTTTACGGAGTTCAGACTCTGCGACTTTCAGCATCGCAAACAACTCGCCGGGAGACTTGTTCATCCCTTGCATGTTGTAGTTCAACACAAAACCTTTATAGCTTGGCGGCAGTGATTGAAGGATTCTGTCAGTGATAGCCTCTTGCGGGAGTTCAATCCCCAGCTCAGCTAGACGGTTTGAGTACCCAGACATTTTGAGCACATGTTCACTGACAGGCGAGTTTTCCTCCATCTTGCAAGCATAGAATTTATCGGAGGTCTCATACCTCTCGATCCGGGCGTTCTTCTGAAAGATAAACTTCAACTCCTGGAACATCTCAAATGCTCCATGACGCTCAAAGCGACGTTGAAGTCCCGGTTCTAAGCCATACAAGACTGCACATTGAACTATTGAGTAGTCCTCCTTACGTGCTAACCAAGCGTTCTTAACATCCTGATCAGCCGTAGCGGGTGGTTCATCTCCTAGCGCAGCATTAAGGACATAATCCTTCTTCCCAACTTGTAAGATTAGCTTAAGATTACGAGCCCAGTCTACAAAGTTGCTTCCATCATCTTTCAACTTAGCTTTCTCTAGGAACGTATTAAAATTCAGGATGACTATAGCGTGAGCCATGATCTACAACACAAATACATTCAAAGTGGACTTAGACTATGTTCAAGATAATTAGAGTTTAACTTTAATCAAATTATTCGCTAAACTCCTACTCAAAAAGTACATCTCTCTAGTCATTTGAGTGGTTCATGATCCACTTACACTAGCTCAAGTCCGATCATCAAGTGAGTTGAGTATAGTTTCAGTGGTAAGCATCCCTATGCTAATCATATCATCTATATGATTCATGATCGACCTTTCGGTCTCATGTGTTCCGAGGCCATGTCTACACATGCTAGGCTCGTCAAGCTTAACCCGAGTGTTCCGCGTGCGCAACTGTTTTGCACCCGTTGTATGTGAACGTTGAGTCTATCACACCCGATCATCACGTGGTGTCTCGAAACGACGAACTGTAGCAACGGTGCACAGTCGGGGAGAACACAATTTTGTCTTGAAATTTTAGCGAGAGATCACCTCATAATGCTACCGTCGTTCTAAGCAAAATAAGGTGCATAAAAGGATTAACATCATATGCAATTCATAAGTGACATGATATGGCCATCATCACGTGCTTCTTGATCTTCATCACCAAAGCACCGGCACGATCTTCTTGTCACCGGCGCCACACCATGATCTCCATCAACGTGTTGCCATCGGGGTTGTCGTGCTACTCATGCTATTACTATTAAAGCTACATCCTAGCAAAATAGTAAACGCATCTGCAAGCACAAACGTTAGTATAAAGACAACCCTAGGGCTCCTGCCGGTTGCCGTACCATCGACGTGCAAGTCGATATTTTCTATTACAACATGATCATCTCATACATCCAATATATCACATCACATCGTTGGCCATATCACATCACAAGCATACCCTGCAAAAACAAGTTAGACGTCCTCTAATTTTGTTGTTGCATGTTTTACGTGGTGACCATGGGTATCTAGTAGGATCGCATCTTACTTACGCAAACACCACAACGGAGATATATGAGTTGCTATTTAACCTCATCCAAGGACCTCCTCGGTCAAATCCGATTCAACTAAAGTTGGAGAAACAGACACTTGCCAGTCATCTTTGAGCAACGGGGTTACTCGTAGCGATGAAACCAGTCTCTCGTAAGCGTACGAGTAATGTCGGTCCAAGCCGCTTCAATCCAACAATACCGCGGAATCAAGAAAAGACTAAGGAGGGCAGAAAAACGCACATCACCGCGCACAAAAACTTTTGTGTTCTACTCGAGAAGACATCTACGCATGAACCTAGCTCATGATGCCACTGTTGGGGAACGTCGCATGGGAAACAAAAATTTTCCTACGCGCACGAAGACCTATCATGGTGATGTCCATCTACGAGAGGGGATGAGTGATCTACGTACCCTTGTAGATCGTACAGCAGAAGCGTTAGTGAATGCGGTTGATGTAGTGGAACGTCCTCACGTCCCTCGATCCGCCCCGCGAACAATCCCGCAATCAGTCCCACGATCTAGTACCGAACGGACGGCACCTCCGCGTTCAGCACACGTACAGCTCGACGATGATCTCGGCCTTCTTGATCCAGCAAGAGAGCGGAGAGGTAGAAGAGTTCTCCGGCAGCGTGACGGCGCTCCGGTGGTTGGTGATGACCTTGTCTCAGCAGGGCTCCGCCCGAGCTCCGTAGAAACGCGATCTAGAGGAAAAACCGTGGAGGTATGTGGTCGGGCTGCCGTGGAAAATTCGTCTCAAATCAGCCCTAAAACCTCCGTATATATAGGTGGGAGGGAGGGGACCTTGCCTTGGGGCTCAAGGAGCCCCAAGGGGGTCGGCCGAGTCCAAGGGAGAAGACTCCTCCCCCCCAAACCGAGTTGGACTTGGTTTGGTGGGTGGTAGTCCTTCCTTCCCTCTACGAAAATGAAAGCTACGGCATAAACGGAGACTAGCTAAAGGCGAGGTGACGATACGTGTTGGAAGTGTTTCCAAGGTTGATATGATCAAACGTCGCACGCTCCCTCTACCATCGGGATTGGTGTTAAACCTAACTAAATGTTATTTGGTGCTTGCGTTAAGCATGAACATGATTGGATCGTGTTTATTGCAATACGATTATTCATTTAAGGAGAATAATGGTTACTCTATTTTCTTGAATATTCACCTTCAATGGTTTATTGAATCTCAATCGTAGTGTTACACATGTTCATAATATTGGTGCCAAAGGTATGAGTTAATGATGATAGTACCACTTACTTGTGGCACTGCCGCTTGAGTCATGTTAGTATAAATTGCATGAAGAGGCTCCATGCTGATGGATCTTTGTACTCACCTGATTTCGAATCACTAGTGACATGCAAATCATACCACATGAGCAAGGCCTTGTTTTCATTGAGATGAAATAAGATAGTAACTTGTTGGAAGTGATACATTTTGATGTATGCAGTCCAATGGGTACTGAGGCACGCAGTGGATATCATTATGTTCTTACTTCACTGACGATTTGAGTAGATACAGGAGTATTTACTTAATGAATCACAAGTCTGAAATGTTGAAAAGTTCAAATCCGTTTCAGAGTGAAGTTCGTCGTAACAAGAGGATAAACTGTCTACGATATGATCATAGAAATGAATATCTGAGTTACGGGTTTTGGTACGCAATTAAGACAATGTGGAAATTGTTTCGCAGTTCATGCCACCTGGAACATCATAGTGTGATGATGTGTCTGAACGTCATAGCCACGCACTATTTGGTATGGTGCATACTATGATGTCTCTTATTGAATTACCACTATCGTCTATGGGTTATGCATTAGAGACAACCGCACTCACTTTAAATAGGGCACCGCGTATTTCCGTTGAGATGACACAGTATAGACTGAGGTTTAGAAAAAACTAAACTGTCGTTTCTTGAAAGTTTGGGGCTTCGACACTTATGTGAAAAAGTTTCAGTCTGATAAGCTCGAACCCAAAGCGGATAAATGCATCTTCATAGGGTATCCAAAACAGTTGGGTACATCTCCTATCTCAGATCCGAAAGCAAAGTGTTTGTTTCTAGAAACGGATCCTTTCTCGAGGAAAGGTTTCTCTCGAAAGAATTGAGTGGGAGGGTAGTAGAACTTGATGAGGTTATTGAACCATCACTTCAACCAGTGTGTAGCAGGGCGCAGGAAGTTGTTCCTGTGGCGCCTACACCAATTGAAGTGGAAGCTGATGATGGTGATCATTGAGCTTCGAATCAAGTTACTACAAACCTCGTAGGTCGACAAGGTCGCGTACTGCTGCAGGGTAGTACGGTAACCCTGTCTTGGAGGTCATGTTGTTGAGCAACAGTGAACCTACGAGTTATGAAGAAAGTGATGGTGGGCCCAGATTCTGACAAATGGCTGGAAGCCATGAAATCCGAGAGAGGATCCATGTATGAAAACAAAGTGTAGACTTTGAAAGAACTACTTGATGGTCATAAGACTATTGAGTAAAGATGGATCTTTAAAAAAAAGACAGACGATGATGGTGATAAGTCACTATTAAGAAAAGCTCGACTTGTCGCAAAGATGTTTTCGACAAGATCAAACAGTTGACTATGATGAGACTTTCTCACTCGTAGCGATGCTAAAGGTCTGTTAGAATTATGTTAGTAGTTGCTGCATTATTTATGAAATATTGCACGTAGGATGTCAAAACATTGTTTCCTCGACGGTTTCCTTGAGCAAACATTGTATGTGATACAACCAGGAGGTTTTGTCGATCCTAAAGATACTAGCAAGTATGCAAGCTCCATTGATCCTTCAATGGACTGGTGCAAGCATCTCGGAGTTGGAATATACACTTTGATGAGATGATCAAAGATTTTGGGTTTGTACAAGGTTTATGAGAAACTTGTATTTCCAAAGAAGTGAGTGGGAGCACTATAGAATTTCTGATAGGTATATGTGGTTGACATATTGTGGATCAGAAGTAATGTAGAATTTCTGTAAAGCATACAAGGTTGTTTGAAAGAAGTTTTCAAAGGAGTACCTGGATTACGCTACTTGAACGTTGAGCATCAAAGATCTATGGAGATAGATCGAAAACGCTTAATAGAAGTTTCAACAAGATGCATGCCTTGACAAGTTTTTGAAAGAGTTCAAAATAGACCAGCAAAGAAGGAGTTCTTGGTTGCGTTGTGAGGTGTGAATTTGAGTAAGACTCAAAACCCGACCACGGCAGAATAAAGAGAATAGACGAAGGTCGTCTTCTATGCCTTAGCCGTAGAATCTAAAGTATGCCATGCTGTGTACCGCACCTGAAGTGTGCCTTGACTCAAAGTATGTTGAGAGGTACACAGAGTGATCCATGATTGAATCACTAGCAGCGGTCGAAATTTATCCTTAGTAACTAATGGACTAAGGAATTTTTCTCGATTATGGAGGTGGTTAAAGAGTTTGTCGCAAAGGGTTACGTCAATGCAAGCTTTGACACTAATCCGGATAACTATGAGTAGTGAAACGGATTCGTATAATAGAGTAGATATTTGGAGCATTTCCGAATAGCACGTAGTAGCAACATCTATAAGATGACATAAAGATTTGTAAAGAACACACGGATCTGAAAGTTTCAGAACCGTTGACTGAAACCTCTCTCACGAGCAAGACGTGATCAGACCCCAGAACTATATGGGTGTTGGATTCGTTGGAATCACATGGTGATGTGAACTAGATTATTGACTCTAGTGCAAGTGGAAGACTGTTGGAAATATGCCCTAGAGGCAATAATAAATTAGTTATTATTATATTTCTTTGTTCATGATAATCGTTTATTATCCATGCTATAATTGTATTGATTGGAAACACAATACTTGTGTGGATACATAGACAAAACACTGTCCCTAGTAAGCCTCTAGTTGACTAGCTCGTTGATCAAAGATGGTCAAGGTTTCCTGGCCATAGACAAGTGTTGTCACTTGATAACGGGATCACATCATTAGGAGAATCATGTGATGGACTAGACCCAAACTAATAGACGTAGCATGTTGATCGTGTCATTTTGTTGCTACTGTTTTCTGCATGTCAAGTATTTGTTCCTATGACCATGAGATCATATAACTCACGGACACCGGAGGAATGCTTTGTGTGTATCAAACGTCGCAACGTAACTGGGTGACTATAAAGATGCTCTACAGGTATCTCCAAAGGTGTTCGTTGAGTTAGTATGGATCGAGACTGGGATTTGTCACTCCGTGTGACGGAGAGGTATCTCGGGGCCCACTCGGTAATACGACATCACACACAAGCCTTGCAAGCAATGTAACTTAGTGTAAGTTGCGGGATCTTGTATTACGGAACGAGTAAAGAGACTTGCCGATAAACGAGATTGAAATAGGTATGCGGATACTGACGATCGAATCTCGGGCAAGTAACATACCGAAGGACAAAGGGAATGACATACGGGATTATACGAATCCTTGGCACTGAGGTTCAAACGATAAGATCTTCGTAGAATATGTAGGATCCAATATGGGCATCCAGGTCCCGCTATTGGATATTGACCGAGGAGTCTCTCGGGTCATGTCTACATAGTTCTCGAACCCGCAGGGTCTGCACACTTAAGGTTCGACGTTGTTTTATGCGTATTTGAGTTATATGGTTGGTTACCGAATGTTGTTCGGAGTCCCGGATGAGATCACGGACGTCACGAGGGTTTCCGGAATGGTCCGGAAACGAAGATTGATATATAGGATGACCTCATTTGATTACCGGAAGGTTTTCGGAGTTACCGGGAATGTACCGGGAATGACGAATGGGTTCCGGGAGTTCACCGGGGGGGGGGGGGGGGCAACCCACCCCGGGGAAGCCCATAGGCTTGGGGGAGACACACCAGCCCTTAGTGGGCTGGTGGGACAGCCCCAAGGGGGCCTATGCGCCAAGAGAAGGAAATCAAAGGAAAAGAAAAAAAAAAGAGGGAAGAAGTGGGAAGGGAGGGGGACTCCTCCCACCAAACCAAGTCCAACTCGGTTTGGGGGGGGAGTCCTCCCCCCCTTGGCTCGGCCGACCCCTTGGGAGTCCCTTGGACCCCAAGGCAAGGTTCCCCTCCCTCCTCCTATATATATGGGGCTTTTAGGGCAGATTTGAGACGACTTTCTCACGGCTGCCCGACCACATACCTCCATAGTTTTTCCTCTAGATCGCGTTTCTGCGGAGCTCGGGCGGAGCCCTGCTGAGACGAGATCATCACCAACCTCCGGAGCGCCGTCACGCTGCCGGAGAACTCTTCTACCTCTCCGTCTCTCTTGCTGGATCAAGAAGGCCAAGATCATCGTCGAGCTGTACGTGTGCTGAACGCGGAGGTGCCGTCCGTTCGGTACTAGATCGTGGGACTGATCGTGGGATTGTTCGCGGGGCGGATCGAGGGACGTGAGGACGTTCCACTACATCAACCGCGTTCTCTAACGCTTCTGCTGTACGATCTACAAGGGTACGTAGATCACTCATCCCCTCTCGTAGATGGACATCACCATGATAGGTCTTCGTGCGCGTAGGAAAATTTTTGTTTCCCATGCGACGTTCCCCAACAGAGTTTACCTCTTCGATCATCGCTTTGCGCCAGCTAGGATCGAGCTCTGCTACTCTGAAAGTCCCTGGTTCTTCAACAGAGGCGATCAGCAGTTTCTCTTCTGGTTGCACGGTGCCGTAGTGCAGCCCAAGTATGTCAGACATACGGCAAAAATGATGGGCCACTTGGGAGTCGTCGGCAGCATCCAGCTCTGGCGACCCGGAAGGTGGTGTGGCAAACTCCACCCTTGCTGGGGTGGTAGCCGCTACAGGAGTCTGAGGCTCACCCCCTATCGACGTCGAGCTGTCGGGGAAGACTGATCCCACGGCGCCTGCATCCGGGCTGATGATCGACGTTGGAGTGCAGGTTCCCGCCCCTGCTTCTGTTGTGGTTGGCGTCCGTGGCGTCACGGGCGTCTGCTGACCTGGATCTTCGCCGCTGCTGCGCGTGATCTGCACCTTGTAGCTTGGTACTTCCACCGTGAATATATCTCCCATGGTCGTCGGAGTAGCTTGGGCAGTGTCAACCCAGTTCCACCTTGCTGATTCGTCGAAGACGACATCTCTCGTGACGTGGACGCGCTTGGTTGCTGGATTGTAGGCGCGATATGCCTTGCCGCCTTCTTCGTATCCGACGAACACCATTGGAGTGGAGCGATCATCTAGCTTGCTCTGGTGAGGCTTCACCGGCTTGACGTGGGCTACGCACCCAAAAGTGCGCAAGAAGTGCACTGGAGGTCGATCCCCGTGCCATGCTTCGTACGGAGTCATGCCGACCACGGAGCGCGTCGGTGATCTGTTCAGGATGAAGACGGCAGTGGTTACCGCCTCCCCCCAGAACTCCCTTGGCATGGAAGTGGCCTTCATCATGCTCCTGGCCATGGCGACCACCGTTTGGTTGCGACGCTCCACAACGTCGTTCTGCTGTGGCGAGTACGGCGCCGTGAGCTGCCGCTGCACGCCGCGATCGACGCAGTAGTCGGTGAAGTCGATGGACGTGAACTCGCCGCCACGGTCTGTCCACAGCACTCGCAGATTGCGTCCTGTCTCCGTCTCCACGCGCGCTTGGAAGCGAGCGATCGCCCTGGTCGCCTCGTCCTTGGACCGCAGCACAAACAACCACATGTACCTGGACATGTCGTCGACGAGGAGCAGGAAGTAGCGCTTCCCGCCTGCTGTGGGAGGGGTGATCGGTCCGCAGATATCGCCGTGCACCAGCTGCAGGATCTGCTCCACCCTGAAGTTCGCCTCTGCCGGGAACGCAATGCGTCTCTGCTTGCCGGCGAGACACCCGTCACACACTTGGTCGACGTGGTCGATGTGAGGAAGCCCGCGTACCAGTCCTTGCTGGGCGAGCTTGCGGAGCGCCTGGAAGTTGAGGTGGCCATACCACGCATGCCACATCCACGCCTCGTCCGTGGCGCACCATGTGGCCAGACAGACTGGGCGCGCGAGCTGGAGCGCGTACGGGTACAACCGATTGCGCGCTCTCTGTACCTTTGCCACGATGCGCCGCTGCTGGTCGTAGAGGGTGAAGATGCCGTGCTCGATTTCTGATCGGCACCCGATCTGATCGAGTTGACCGATGCTAATGATGTTCCTCTTCAGCCGAGGGATGAAGTACACTCCACTCAGCACGCGATGACCTCCGGTGTGGTCGGTGAAGAGCACGGAGCCGCGTCCTTGGATGTCCACCACCGATCCGTCGCCCAACTTGACGTTGCCGGTGACGTGGTGATCGAGTTCGCTGAACGCAGCCTCCTCCCCGGACATGTGATTGCTGGCTCCTGTGTCCAGGAACCACACACCGGTGTGCGCGTCCGTGGCCAGACCGAGATGTGCCTCGACCCGTTCCTCCACCAGTTCGACATGTGTCTCGCCATCGCCAGGGTCTACGGATAGATCACATACCTGCGCCATGAGGAGATGCGTGGGATCCGCGTCGTCCCCGGCGTTGCCCTGGACGAGGAGCGCCTTGGCGTCGTCGTCGCGTTTCTTCTTTCTGAAGTCGCGGACCCAGTGCCCTACGTTGTTGCAGTAGCGGCACCGATCCCGATCGTCGTCGTTGCCGGCCCCTGAGTTGTTGGTGTTCCCTCTGCCAGCGCCTCCGTTCTGACCGCGTCCCCCGCCGCCGCCGCGACGTCCACGTCCTCTTCCACGACGGCCCTGGGACGATCCGCCCCCAAAGGCGCCGGGATGATGATTGCCCGTCTTGAGGCGGGCGTTCCATTCCTCCTCGGTGAGGAGTAATCTCCCCATGCCGTCGGTGGCTTGATGCAGCTCGTGGCGCTCCTCTGCCGCCTTCAATCTCCCCGTTAGCTCCTCGGCGGAAAGTGCGTCGAGGTCCACCAGGGTCTCGATCGACAGAGCGATCTGCGAGAATTGCTTGAGGACGACACAGAGAAATTTCCTAACAACACGCTTGTCAGGAATCACCTCACCGAGTTGCGCCATCTGCGCCACCATCGCCGTGAGCCTCATGGCGAACTCATCCACCGACTCGCTGTCGGCGAACTTGATGTCGCTGTACTGCTTGGTGAGAGTCGCGAGCTTTGCCTCGCGCACTCGTGCTACCCCAAGCCTCATCGTCTTCAGGGAGTCCCAGGCCTCCTTCGTTGTGGCCTTGGCGGCAAGGGTTGGCCCCATCTCCAGCGGCACTCCCCAAAGGATTGCCTCGAGCGCCAGGCGATCCTCGCTGTGCTCCGCCGTGCCCGTCTGGACAGCGTCCCAGAGATGGCGTCCTTCCATCATGACCTGCATGAGGACGGCCCAGTCGGTGTAGTTGCTCCGCGTCAGCTGCGGCCACGCCGCGCTGCCGGTGTCGCGCGCCATCCGCGTCAGAGACCTGTCCGCCGTGACGATCTCGTTGCCGCCAGGGTTCCGCGGGGTCGCCGGCGACTTGTTACCTCCGGACTCGACTGATCCAGACATGTCCCGGGCTCGCAACTAAGCTCTGATGCCAATTGTTGGCAATTCTCACAACACTCTCGCGCTCGACCAAGAAGGAAGAAGAACCGAGGGTTTGCGCTGCTCAAAACTTGCAGCTTTTATGTTACCTTTATTCCTCTTGTTATACCAAAACTTACAAGAGAATCGGGCTTAAGGCCCCTACTAAGTCGCCACCTCCCGATCGTGCTGCTCGTGCCATCCCACGAGCGATCAAGGGGGAGCGAGACTTGCTCCTGACGCAACGGCTGCGAGCTACTTCCGCGGGCCGTTTCTGAATGTAATCTGACGAAGGAAACGTTAGCTACAGACACTGACGAAACTGAATAAAAACGACACTTGGCAGACAGGGTTTATGCAACAAGTAGTCATGACTCATGACGAAGGCGGCGGCCTCAGCGGGTCATTGCAGCAGGGGCGGTGGCCCTCGATCGACGACACATTGGTTAGGCAGGATGGGCCGGTCACAGGAGAGGAGAGGTGGCCATGGAGCAGTGTACTAGCATCGAGTTCATGAGGCATCTCAAGTATTCTGTAGACGGCTATGATGGCGTGGGCGGTGCCGCGACGCCCAGCTCGCGGCTGGCCGTCTGGGTCGGATATGTTCGAGTACGCCGGCTCGTTGGTGGTTGCTTCCAAGCTGCGGGATGTTGGATCTGAAGCCAGCGCCGGCGTGGGGCTCCATCGTTGCTGCACACAATGAAAAAGTTGCAAAGCATGGTCCGACCTCGGTCGAGAAGGCCATGGAGTAGTGCAGAGGCGTCGACGACATGCACAATATAATTGGCGACAGTTGTGCGAGTAGTCATGATGGAGGAGGCGGCGGCCTCAGCGGGTCATTGTGGCAGGGGCGGTGGCCCTGGATCGACGACACATCGATTAGGCAGGATGGGCCAGCCACAGGAGAGGTGACCATGGAGCAGTGTACTAGCGTCAAAGATTGTTGTACCGGGGGCGTCAGGGGACGTGGCAGATATAGGCGATGTAGCTCCAACGACGACAGACGGCGATACGTCGGTGTCGGCATCTCGGTGTGCGAAAGAGCAGCTGGTGGCGTCGATCTGCACAACATCATCGCCGATGGAGGAGTGAATAATAATGACCGCTGCAACGACGACTTCCACTGGTCATTCAGCAGGGGTGGGACCGGCCGCCCTCAACGACCATGGCAAGATGATCAATGGCAAAGAGATCAATGTGACGACCAAAATAGCGTCATCTAGGGACGTGCCGACGAAAACAATCACCGTGGGGCTCTGGTCCCCCCCCCCCAATGATCGTCCAAAAGAGTTTAAAGAATAAATTAAACCGTCCGAAATTTAACCAAAACCCGATCAAATTGATACGAAATTCATAGTTTTATTAAAATTTGTATAAAAACTGGAAATAACATAATTAAACATTAAAATAAACTAAAACTAAACTAAAACTAAGCTAAAACTAGCGCATGCTGCTGTCGCCCGTCGTCGCCGCCTTCTACATGCCGAGGAGCTTGTAGAAGGTGGTATAGTCACCATCGCGGTCGTCGCCGTCATCGTCTTTGCCGCCCGCCCCAGCGCCGTCCTTGCTGCTCCCCTGCCCTGGGTCTCCGAGGCGAACGGGCGCCGGCGCCTCCTCATCGCTCTCGTCAAGGATGACGACGCCACCCTCCTCGGGGCCGCGGCGACGAGCGGAAATCTCCTCCACGGTGCAACGCTGGCACTCCATTTATTCCCGTACGTAGTCATCCTGCGCCCATTTCAGGGCGGCCTCGTCGGGAGCAGCAATGGCGAGATGCTCCTGCTTGATGGGCAGGAGCCCCGGCTCATTCTTCGGCTTGACGAGGTGGGAGGAAGCGTCAGGCTCATTTACGATGATCCCGGCGCTGCGCGTGTGTCACCCCGGCGACGTCTCATGTGGCTCCGGCTGGACGGGGAGCAATGCCGACGATTCGGAGGAGCGGGAGCCGGACGACAAGGACGTCGTCGTCTCCATCCTCCTTGACGTCCAGGAGCTGCCACGACAGCGGGAGAAGGACGACGGGGGAGGGTAATCGTACCTCGACATGTTGTTGTCCTCGATGTGCTCGAGGACGACCTCCAAGGTGCGGCCTGGGATGCCCCACCTTTGGCGCCGCCCCTCGGAGTTGTGCCGGCCGCGGGGCTCGACTCCGTTGGTGGTAGTGAGTTGGTCGGCGTGACGGCGGTCGAAGAAAGCCGTTGAGAGCATGTCGTTGTCCGGGGCGTACCGCGGGAGGTTGCGCGAGTTCTCCGGCAGGCCGGACCGGATGCGGGCAATCTCCACCCACCGCTCAGCTCTTGTGTGCGGTGGCGGTACCGGGACGCCGTCGGCGCTGAGCCTTCAAGACCCCGGCACCCGCATGTACGACGGTGCCGGGTACTCCGCCTCTTAGAGGAGGTGTGCCTCGTCCTTGCGGAGGTGCCGCCTGCCGAAGCCATTGGCGGCAGCTCCATCGTCGGGGTAGCGTTCAGCCGTTGGGATGGAGAAGGAGAGAAGACGCCGTTGGCAAAGAAGAAGAGGAGAGAGCATCAGCAAGGAGATGTGTGTGGCCACCGACGGGGGGTGGGTCGCCTTATATAGCATCGGGCGGATATGGGCACGGAGCGGCACCGTGTGAATGCGTGGTAGGAACCGACGAGATGCGCGTCGCCGCGCCTTCACTGCGTTATCCGTGAATCAATGGAAGGCTGACAGGCAGCGCAACCTTCGCATTGATTCCTGTGGGAAACGAGGCAATGATGACAGTGGCCGCGCTGCCAGTCGCTGACTCGGCAGGCCCATCGTTTTATCGTGCCAAAACATTTCCTCCGGCGCCCCGGACGACCCCTGCGCGCTGGGTTCGGCCTGGGACCGTCGGGGCCAATTTCGGCCCGAGCCGGCGAAAAACAGCCTCTTGGGGGCGCAACTGGGCCGTTTTTTTCGCCGGCGAAAAAAAATGACCAGGGGAACTGTTGGGGACGCGGCTGGAGATGCTTTAATAACACCGATGGCTCCCCGGTGGCTTGTAGCACTAGAGTAGTGGCTCCGACGACACAGGGGATACAAAAGATTGACTCGCGTCCCTAACATAGAGTACGCTACACTAGAGGAGTGGTAGCGGCCAGTTTCGCGGCGAGACATGTGCGTCCACCTGATGACCAGAAGATGGTGTAAGGTGGGAAGGCGTCTCACCAATCTGCTAGTGCCTTTCGGCCCTGGCATAGAGTACGGGCGAAAGTAACTATCGAACGATCTGTCTTCAAGATGCTGGGTGAAACATCACTTCATGTCCGGAGTCAAAACTTTTGTTCCGGCCTTTATTGGTTGGGCACAGCGAAGGCGAATTTACGTCATTACCTTGTTGATGGCGTTATCTACTTGTTGTTGTACTGTTCTTCATTGACTGAACTCGACAACCAGAATGAAAATATCTATCTAGGCCATCTCTGGTCGGACATGATGATGATGGCACAAGGGCACTTATTCTTTCTTGAAGGCATTGCAGTGGACGAAGTTGACTTAGTCGTAGGTGTTTATCTCATATCTTGTAATGGTTTGGACTATGATGGCCTTTTGTGTGAAATCTACTTAATAATTAATTAAAATGGATGTATGCATCGATACAGATGTCGGGGTTATCCTCCTTTTCAAAAAAGAAGCTTGGACCCTTCATCGTTAGAAATCCTCTTAAATGCTCTTTTGCATCTACTTGCAACAAGTTCATGTGATCTTGGGCAACATCACTATTCATGTCGTACATTTGCAACAATTTTGACTAAAGAAAAGGACACATCCTAGTCCTGGCTGAAGAAGCATCAAAAGTGAGTAGGAAACACAAACACAACGGGATTTTTTTTTCATTTCACTAGAGAGAGAGAGACATGGTTAGAATCCCAATCATCACTAGTTATAGGAAGTTGGTTCATGGGGTGGCTGCTAAACAAGCAGCAATACATGGATCAACAACAATACCTCAACGGTCAGCAATAGTGCAGGTAGGGTGCATCCGTTAGTCACAGGCTCCATCTAGCATCAGGTCATTCTTCAGCCAAACCCTCTCATGGCAACCTTCTCTCGGTGGACCTGAGGCTCCTCTCCAGCTGGAGTCTTCCACAACGCTCGCAAGGTGTTCGATGTTTTTCCAAGGTACAAATGAAATCTGATGATGTGTATTTTTTCTACAATGTTTTTTTGGAGTCGGGTGATTCTTCATCTAATGATCAGGAGATGGTGACGACTGCATTGGTTGTCCATGACCATGTTGGTATGGAACGGCCACAGTTTAGGGGCTCTATGCCGAGGCACATGCTGACACTGAACCACAACTAGGAGAGGCAACGTTTGCACAATTCATCGAGTTTCATAATAAGATGCGTGATTGGGATACTCACATGCCGCTGCAAAATGATTTGGTTGAGCATATGTGGATTCATGTCAGCAACCAATATATGTATAGGCGACCTTTCCATTTAGATGTATTTAAGACAATTTAATGTTTATATGGATAGTAAACTATGATATATTTATTTGGCTTAAAGTTTTAAATGTTTTGTATTGAACATTCATTAATCTAGAAATAAATTTTATTTTATGTGATATTTATCAAAGAGATCAAAAAATGTCTGCAAGTGTGTTGTCCAAATAAAAATGAGCTGCCCCGTTGGATGCACGGCCAACCCATTTACGAAAGAGGACGGATGACCCGACCTAAACGGACAAAACACACACAAAACATGCGTTCGTTTGGGTTGCATGGTTGGCAACTCCAACCTAGAGACCCATTTCGTCTACCATACCATTTGGGTCGCCGCAGACAAAAGTGGAGGCCCAACACGCCGACCCATTCCCAAAACGGGTATGCTCCCCGTCCGCACCGACTCATTTCAGGCCCAAATTTAGTGTTGAAATGCATCGGTGCGGACACGAAGCGGATGCAACACGTGCCCTCCCATGTCCGCGCCTTTGCACACTTGATGCCCGGTCAAAACCAGCGTCGTCTTTATTAACGACAATAGCCCACTGCGGGCCCACACACCAGCGGCCCCATGTGTCCTTTTTTAATCCGAGCATGGGGGGAGGGGGTCGGCCTCATCCTCTTCGAGAAGTCGTCCCCATCTCCATCTAGCCACCCGTTGCTCCCCCGCCAACGACAAAACCTAGCCACCACCATGGGTTTCTTCACCGGGTCGAGCTCTGGCAAACATAAGGGCAAGTCCACCTGTCGCCCATGTTTGCACGCTCCCGTCACCGGCATCTTCTCATACGCCTCAGCAGCGGGTCAGCTACCAGTGCAGTAGGTGAGGTGGCACTGGGAGCACCGCGTCCCCCTCCCCTACCCCGGCGTCATGTTGCCGCATGACTGGCATTTGGATCCGGAGAGGATCCCAGCGCCTGCGGTGCCGCGGTCGGCGCGGGCGCATACAAAGGAGGTGAGGCGTCGGCGGCAGCAACTGGCGCCAGAGCAGTGGCGCAACCCCGTGTATGTTGCAGACTCTCTCAAATGGGAGGCCTAGTTTGCGTGGGAGCACGAGGAGGGTCATCGACGTGGCGTAGGCGACGTGGTGGCTGGACCGTCGCCACTCCTCGTCGTGAGCGAAGAAGACCGGGAGGCGGAGGCCGCGTACCAGAATGCGCTGGCAGCCAACCTACATGCAAGCAAGGAGGAAGCACCCCTCAAGGAGGAGGAGCAGGCTTACCAGACACAGATGGCGGAGGCCATGGCACCCTACGCTGTCGGCGACACGGTCATTTCGTAGCTGGCCCCGCCGTCCCGTGCGAAGGCCGAGCTAGGGCTGATGGTCCTCACGCCCGAGCAATACGCCTGGGACGGGATGGTGCGCGAGTGGGTCAACACTGCCACCCGTCTGGTTGGGAGGGACGCCAGAGTAGGAGGTGGCCTACGTGGAACACAGGGGGCGGGCGGAGGAGCGCGCAGAGGCACAGCGGATCGAGTGGCTGGAGCGTGAGGCCCAAGCTGAGGAGGAACGTCGTGCTGCCCAGCCAGCACCGGTCCAGCCATCGGCGAATGACATCACTGCTGCCTCGGAGATGGTCTTCCCTTGGGCTAGTCCGACACCGACGCTCGTCGACCTCACCAACCCCGACGACGACGAAGAGGAGGACACATATTGCAACGCGCCTCCTCGTTTTTAGCTTACTTATTAAATTTTCTGTTTAATGTAACGTGGAGTCCTAGGACTATCACCAGCCTTTGAATACGACATTAATGTTTAATTAACTTTTTATATTTTCCAAATATTTATTAATTTTTTTTTGCACCGTTTAAAAATGGATCAAGGCCGTGTTGAACGCAAGCGCCGATCCAATTATAGAAACGGATATGAATGTCCGTCGAACCAATCCAAACAAACATGATATGGATAAAACAGGTATTCATTTAAATCGTGTGATTGATTGGTTTTAGAAAATAAATTTAAGCCTTGATAGTGAACAGAACCCGCATGCGTCTGTGGTTTTAAAAAGTACTCCCTCTGTTCCAAAAATTTTGTCTTAGATTTGTTTATAAATAGATGTATCTAAATATTAAAACATGACTAGATACATTCATATCTAGACAAATGTAACATAAGAATTTTGGGACGGAGGGAGTAGATGCTTTTAGAGGCAGCTTAGGGTGCCCTTCCACGCTTTATATCTCGAGGAGTGAGCAGCACATGTATCCTGCAAAGCTGTCTCAGTGTATACCATGTAGCTCGCACGAATTAGCAAACATTATATAGAATACGAATGAGAGTAGCGCTGTTGGAACGACGCGATGGGGTAAATAGTAACAAATGGACTCATAGGCCCACGTATCAGTAGAGGTTGGGTTGTATGCAGAGTGTAGGCGTGTACATTAACGCGTGGGGGGTTGTTCCTTTTTTCCCTTGCTTGCCATTGCCATCGCCATCTGCAAGCCCAAACACACACACACAGAGAGAGAGAGAGAGAGCGCAAAAATGGCGGAAGTTCTGGTGAGCGCATCTACGGGGGCAATGGGTTCCCTCCTGAGGAAGCTGGGAGCTATGATGACGGATGAATACAAGCTGCTCAAGAACGTCCGTGGGGACATCAAGTTCCTCAAGGACGAGCTGGAGGTCATGTGTGCGTTCCTCCTCAAGATGTCAGATGTGGAGGAGCCTGACGAACCAACAAAGCTGCGTGTGACGGCCGTGCGGGAGATGTCCTACAAGATCGAGGACAACATCGACAAGTTCATGGTCCTCGTGGAGCACGAGTCCTCCTCTTCCGATGCTCATGGCCTCACCAAGCTCATGGACAAATGCAAGAACTTGCTGCCGGACATCAAGACCCGCCGCAAGATCGCTAAGGAGGTCAAAGACATCAAGAAAGAAATCAAGGATGTCAGCGACAGATTCTTAAGGTACTACCAGATCTTGTTCTACAGTTACAGTGTTAGTACGATCAAATTTGTGACTAAGCCGATGCTTCTGATTTGTTGCCACTCAAGGTACAAGATCGACGAGTCCTCCACCTCTGTGCCTGCAAAAGAGAAGGTGGTTCCTCGACTTCGTGCAGTCTACAAAGATGTTACGGAGCTTGTCGGAATTGATGGACCAAAAGATGAACTTGTCAAGTGGCTGAGTGAGAAAGAGGGTCAATCACTTCAATTTGTCTCTATCGTTGGATATGGAGGGTTGGGCAAGACCACACTCGCCAACCAGATCCGGGTCAATCTTGAAGCGACCTTTGACTGTGGGGCTTTTGTCTCGATTTCACGCAAGCCTGACATGAAGGCGATACTAAGATCTATATTATCACAAATCACCAAGAAAGACGATGCTTACTCTAATTTAGATGATATACGACTCATCATGGACAAGATTCGAGAATTACTCCAAGACACAAGGTACATATATGAGATCTACTTTACAAAGTAACATTGCTTAATTAGCTCATGTATATATAATCCGTTGCCTAGAATTTAGCTAATGAAGATTGCTTTGTGTGATTTACATTCGTCCTTAACTTTTATGATTGTGTTTAAATTTTGAAGTCATTGTTTTTTTGCAACCTATGTCGATCTGTTCACTATAAGATATAGCTAAAATCTATATGCAGATTTCTGGCGCCACATATTTTCCAATTGATTGTCACAGGTTTGTCAAACTTGCGGCTATGTTCTGTTTACTAAATTAGTTGTGACATGGCGCCAGTGAAAAGAATAAAGTACATGCAATTCCGCAAGACAAATATCAGCACGCACTACATGATTGTGAATATATCTATCTTCTAAGGACCCAAAGCACTTGCATGTGCAAACCAGTGTCAGCGGATATGCAGTACATTAGGTTTGTGATTAGCCACTTTAAGAACATGGGCTTTCTAGAGACTATAAACCTACGGTTATCAGCACTATTATCCTGAATGGATATCAAATATCCGTTGAAGAATCTATATCCGTATCAAAAAAATAGAAAAAGGAAGAATTAATAGAGGAGTTAATGAGGTCAGCTAGGACCAGCCTGACTAGCTTAACATAATGATAACCGTAATTTGTTGCTTCTTTCCTGCTTTGGTAGCAATTTGCATGAAGAATTGAGGCGCAGACCCACTCAATATGTGGTCCTACCAATCACGAGGAAATAACTTGTTACCAAAACAGAAAAGAAAATAGGAAATGCCCAACATTGTTTCGATATCTATCCTCTTGCCAACATGCTATTGGCAGTGGCAAAACATTGTATCTTCCCACTCGCAACAGCTGCCTTGACTCGGCCTCATCATCTCATCAAGGAATTCATAATTTTTCCTCTTGGTTGTTAAATCTTGCTATTTTTTGTTTGCATCCTATGGCAATGTTTTTTCCTTATATAGTGATCAAATCTATATCTATCTACTAATAAAAGAAATAGATATTATTAATACGTCATGCGTGTTTACAAAAATAACCCTACCTTTCCATAGTGTGGACCCGCAATCCAGAAGAAAACAATTTTATTGTTGGGCAGGGAAATAATGACTCATACGTGGCAAAAAAAATTATAGTCGAACTCCCAACCTCACAAAACAATCCAGCCACAAGGGCCAGCTTAGTCTACTTCATTATTGCTCTAAGTGTGCAAAGCTTTAGTTGGTAAAAAAAATTGTACGTTTATGAATGTGCTTGTTATTTATAAGTTGGAGAAGTAAAACCTTATTCGACTATGCATACAGATATTGTTGTACGACACTACAATATCATAAAAAAGAGTTAAATACACTGTGAGTGCCTAAACTTGTTCTGTGCGATCAGTTTAGTGCTTAAACTTGCAAAATACACAAAAATGATGTCACAACTTGTCCCGTGGTTCAAATACAGTGCCTCGAGACATATTCCGCGGTATGCACCGTCCGCGTGGCACGTCAGCGTGTCACCGGCCCATATGTCAGTGGCTCGGGGCGACGGAGAGGCTGGGTGAGGTGCACAGCCTGGTTTTTAAGCAGAAACCCCCCTGGGCTTTAATTAATTCTCTCAAAAAATTGCTGGTTCATTTGCAAATTAACTGAAGATAACTGAAGGTTGGCCGCCCTGCGCTGGCTTGTGCAATGGACAGAGAAGCCGTGAGCACGGCCTGGTCCAGCTGCCGCTGCTCGTCGTGCCTCCTCTGCCTGCGCCGCGGCGAGCACAAATTTATTACAGAAACAAATGAGCATACAAATTCGATAGGCGACATGGATTTGACAGAAACAAATGAACATATAAATTTAGCTACAGATATTATGAAAATATTCAGACTTTGCTTAAAGACTAGCTTGACATTGCGTACTGAACAAAGCTAAAATGTTCATATTACTTAATACAGTACATAGCATCTGAACCATACCAAAATACCATTTGAAACCAATTTTTGTCTCTGAACCCCAACAAAAGGAGCAGTTCATTTATGAACTTAACTAAGATGCTTGACAAGTTCATTCATGAACTAAAACACACATGACTTAAACTAAAGTGAGAAAAAATCATGAAGATAATTTGGTGCATTCTGGCTAACAAGAACTTCCTCCTCTGCTTGCATGAACTGTGGTGCTTGATGCACACTCCCTCCATCATTTTCAAATAGCAGATTGGAGAAGCCAGGGGCAGCAGCTCTAGCTCCTCTTGGAGCATTTATCCCTCCTCTTGCAGCATTTGTTCCTCCTCTTCCAGCACTCCTCCCTCCTCTTGGAGCTCTAGTCCCTCCTCTAGCCTGCCTTTTCCTGGCTCTTGTTGCAACTCCATGTTCACTAGATTCTGCTGCTGCATCTGCATTTCTTCTGACCCTGCCCCTTGCCATTGCTGTTGTCACTCTTGCTACTGGGATTGAGTCTCTTGCATTTGCAATGAAGGTAGATTCTGGAAGAGGATAAAAGTCTCTAACTGTTGGGTATGTGAACTTCTCCTGGCACATGCATTGTATGTGAGAACATTGCAAGAAATTAGGCAGCAATAAATAAATATGTGGAATTTGAGAAGTTACCTTTTCCTGCATCTTGTATACCATACAATCTGGCCTTTGTGTTGGGTCCAATTGAGGAATTACTCTGTGTGGCATAATGTTCTGCAAGCAATCATAGCAAGGTCAAAAAAATTAGGTACAAAGGTAACTAAGTACAAGAGAAAATGATCTTACAACAATGATGCTTGGATCAGCATAATCTTCTTCCTCCTCTGCTGGTACTGGTCTTGGTTTTCTGCTTAAAAAACAGGCTGTGCGCCTCACCCAGCCCCTCCGTCGCCCCGAGCCACTGACATATGGGCCGGTGACACGCTGGCGTGCCACGTGGGCGGTGCATACCGCGGAATACGTCTGGAGGCACTGTATTTGAACCACGGGACAAGTTGCGGCACCACTTCTGTGTATTTTGCAAGTTTAGGCACTAAACTGACCGCATAGGACAAGTTTAGGCACTCACAGTGTATTTAACTCCATAAAAAAATCGATCGTCGTTGGAAAATTTTGCACATCAAACTTTCAGGCTGTGTTTTGCTATTTGCAAAACTGTTTCAATGTTAAATTATTGGTCATGTTGTTATTACATTGACAGCATGATCCATGCTTATTAGGTTAGGGCATGTGGTATTTTTCTCACGTTAAAATGCATGGATATGTTTGCAATATTTACTCTATATGTATATGTGTGTAACGGTGCAACATATGGGCATATTTGTCATAGAAGTAAAGTGCAAGACATGCCCAGTTAGATTATTGACACCACTGGGTGGGGGTGCTATAGTACATGTACTACAGCACATGTCTGAACCAGGCGGTTTCTTGTTACAATATGAGCTGGACAAGGAGGCCTTGAACCATTAGAAGTGTGTGATTTTTATTTATTTTTCAGTTGCAACGCAAGGGCATGTTTACCAGTTGTATATAAAAGCAACTCTAACGCATCGACGCGGTTTCTGTCCGTTTTTTGTATGTTTGGGTCGACCAAGCAAACGGACGTGTCCGGTTTTGCCTTTGGGTCCGTGGGTGTGCCCAACGCAGCCGACGCATTAGTCCACAGGGGCATTTTAAAAACTCAAAGAGTTTAAAATAATTAAACATTAATAACAATGCATATTAAAGCATGCCAAAGTCCATAAAATCAAATATAAAATATTAATATATTAATATAACAAACAGCCGCCCCAGCCCACAGCCCTAGGCGTCATCCTCGTCATCGGAGAGGGTGAGGTCAAAGAATGGTGGCGGCTCAGCCCATGGGAAGTCCTTTTGGTATGCCGCTAGCGTCACGTGCTCCACCATGTCTTGTTGCGGTGGATCTGCCTAGCGTTGCGTGCATTTCCTCCTCGCGCTCCTGCCGCTCCTCCTCCTCCCCGCGCACTCAACAAAGTCGGCGCTCCTCCTCCTCGGGCTCCTGCTACATGCGGGCCTGGCCGTTGTCCCATTCCTCCTTCGATGCGTGGTCCTTTCATGCCGTGAGGTACGTCGCCTCCTTCTCCTTCGTTGTGCTCGACCAAACAGGCGGCGCTCTCACCCACTCTCGGACGACGCCCTGCCACTAGTAGATGCTGGTGGGCGCGGGTGGTGCCGGCACGGATGCTGGCGGTGACGATGGGGCCGGTGGTAGTGGCGGGTAGACCTGCAGTTGGCGACCGACAGCTACAACGTGTCCTCGAGGCAAGGCCTCGAGGAGTCCTCCCACTGGAACTCCTCAATGGCACGTCCGGTCGCCTCCTCCAACGCCTTGAGGAATGCCTCCTCCTCCTCCTCACCCTACTGCTTGACCACCAGCGACGTCGGTGGAGCCGTGGAGGGCGGGCGTCGAGCTGGACGATGGCGCACATCATGCTTGGTGGCGAACCAGATGTCCTAGTTAGGGGAGTTAGTTAAGGGAGTCTGGCGTGTAGGCGGGGATGCGGCGCTGCTCCAGCGTGAGGAGAGCACGCTGGGCCCAAATCTTGTTGGCATGCGCACTCAGACTAGCACGACCGGCACCGGAATGCTGTGGGGTCGAGGTGCCAGCCGTGGGGATGGTTCACGTCCGTCCATGACAGTGGGACACGGTATTTCCAATGGTACTGTGAGTGGTGCACTGGGTTCTACTGGCGGTCCCCTGGCGCTGCCGCCCTCCCGTCCCGTGGCGCCGACACCAATGCGAACCCCTTTGTCGGCGGCCTCACCGGCCCTTGTGATGAGCCGGCCTCATGGCGTTGCTTGCCCTTGGCTTTGCCAAAAAAGCCCATGATGGCTAGGGTTTTCTGTCGCCGACGAGGGAGCAGATGTGGACTAGAGTGGAAGGAGAAATGGATGAGGACTGCCCCATCGAACGCTTGCAAGTAAGAAAGACGGGTTTGGACGCTTCTAATCGCTGTCATGCGTGCCCGAGGTAGGTCGGCAGCATTGTCTATGACCGAGGTGGTAGTTGGCTGGACGACACGCGGGCTCTAAGCGGACGTGCAGCACATCCGTCTTGTGTCCATGTGGACGCAAATCAGGCGTAAATTTGGGCTGGAAATGCGTCCACACTAACACCGAGTGAACGTGATTTGGATTTGCGTCAGCGCATTGGCCGGCGTTGTTGTCCGTTTCAACTCAAACGGACACGAGTGGACCAAATGGTCGGCACATTGGAGATGCTTGTACCTAGTACTCTTTGTGGACTTGTTATCTTTGAGTTTCCTTCCCATTTGTAGCTGTGTATTATTGTGAGATGCTCTCAGGATTTCACTTATCGTACAAGTATGTTTTAGATAATGACATATTTATCGATGTTAGACAATTACATCGAGGTGTATTATATCTAGGATGCACACATATGTGACATTGTTTCAGGATTTTACGTTACTTGATAGGTATTACTATAAATATCTAATGAGCTCTAATGCGTATGTCCATAAATCTGTGTTGCAGGTACTTTATCATAATTGATGATATATGGGAGTTAGGAACATGGGAAACGTTGAAATGTGTATTTGTCAAGAATACATTGGGCAGCAGAATACTTATCACAACACGTATAGTTGATGTTGCCAAATCTTGTTCTCCTTCTAGTGAAGATCTTGTCTATGAGATGAAACCACTCTGTGAGGCTGACTCAAAGAAATTGTTTTTCAAGAGGATATTTGGTTGTGAAGAAAGCTGTCCTGATATCTTGAAAGAAGCTGCCAATGAAATTTTGAAGAAATGTCGTGGTCTACCTCTGGCCATCAATGCCATTTCTAGCTTGTTGGCCACAACAAGGGAAACAATAGAAGAGTGGGATCGGGTGCGACATTCAATACGCTCTTCAAAGGCCAAAAGTGATATAATAGAGACCATGAATTACATATTATCTCTTAGTTATTTTGATCTTCCCCACCACCTAAGAAGTTGCTTATTGTATCTGGCTCTGTTTCCTGAAGACGAAATAATTGAAAGGCAACGGTTGGTACGCAGATGGATTTCTGAAGGCTTTATCCATGGAGAAAGTGGACAAGATGTCATGGAATTAGGAGAGGAATATTTTCATCAGCTTGTGAACAGAAGTCTAATACAGCCCGAAAACATAGGGTATGACGGCAAGGCAGATTATTGCCGAGTCCATGACACCATCCTTGATTTCCTAATTGACAAATCCTCCCAAGAGAACATGTGTACAGTCCTAAAGAAACAATGCAAGCCTAATGGTATAGTTCGTCGGCTCTCTCTAAAGGGAATTGAGGATGAAGAAATCGTGGAGCAATTGGATTTGTCACACGCTCGGTCAATCAGTGCTTTTGGGGATATCAAGCTATTGCCTTCGCTTGGGAGGTCAAAATGCTTGCGCGTGCTAGACTTGCAACACTGCAATCAGTTGGAAAATCATCATATCAAGGATATTGAAAGACTCTATCAGCTGAGATACTTGGATATCTCTGGTACAGGAATCACGGAGCTTCCCAGGCAAATTGGGGAGTTACTGTATCTAGAGACGCTAGTTACATCCTATAAATTACGTGAGCTTCCTGAAAGCACAACTCGGCTACAACGACTGGCACGTTTGCTTGTTGACTGCTATTGTAAGCTTCCAGATGGGTTGGGAAACTTGATAAAGTTGGAAGAGCTTGATTGCGTTGATGCCTTGCAGTGGAAGCTTGTGGAAGAGCTCGGCAAACTAACAAATCTGAGAAAGCTGAGGATTAAATTGGACACTGATGGGATAGAAGGCGACAAATTAGAACAGTCCAAGGAAAAGCTGGTGTCCTCTCTCTGTAAACTGGACGAATGCGGCCTCCGTTCCCTGAGTATTGATTATGTACTGGGAAAAAAGGATGGAGAAGAGCCGTTCCTCCCTGCTTTGGGTTGTATCCAGGAGGTTTGTGTATATGGAGAAGATATCAGCCGGATTAGCAGATGGCTCGCGTCACTTCCCAACCTACACATGTTATTTTTTCAGGGTCCGAAGATAGAGCAGCAGGATATTGAGATGATTGGATTGATACCCAATCTGATCGAATTGTCACTGTATTTTATAAGGGACGCTTGGCGGCTCATTATCAGTCGTGAAGGGTTTCAACAGTTGCAGAGTTTTGAGGTTCACAATGCTCGTATGGGAGTTTTAATGTTTGAACCGGGGGCTATGCCGAGGCTCAAGGAGCTTACACTTTATGGCTTCAAAAGACCCAAATCTGCTGCGGTCGATTTCGACTTTGGCATCCAGCGCCTCTCCAACCTTGCTCGCCTCATTGTCAGCATAGACTGCTTTGGCTGGACGGAGGCACAAGTAAAGGCTGCGGAGGATGCTTTCATGAGCATGGCCGAGGCAAACCCCAACCGTCCAATACTGGAGATGAGAAGGATTAATACGCAGCATATGTTACGTGATGAGCAAATAGATACGACAGGCTCAGGTACTACTAACAAGTTTGTACTTTTGTCTTCGTGAGCAGTAGATCAAAAGATGTACATATATATGACTCATTCTTTTTCCGGTAATCTATTTCAGCTACAACGCAAGCCGTGTAGCCCTAGATGCCTAAACCGAGATGCACCTTTGGTTATGGAGTCCAAGTCACCCTGATTGGATGCTGCAACAAATAAAGCTCCACATTTCTATTCGGGCTACCTCTTTGTTACAATTTTTTTATCGCAACTGTTGACGAAAATTACTGCATCGTGAATGAAATTTATTGCATCGAGAAAAAAATGTTGTATGGACATTTATCGACGCGCCCGTCTACAGCTCGCGGATCGGGAGGCCTGGCCAAATAAATGTTGCTAAATCGTTCTGCAGAGCATCGTCCTTTTAGAAAATAAATTTAAGCCTTGAATAGTCAGTGTCCGGGAACAGAACCCGCATGCGTCTGCGGTTTTAAAAAGTCGGTCAGTAGATGCTTTTAGAGGCAGCTTTGGGTGCCCTTCCACGCTTTATATCTCGAGGAGTGAGCAGCACATGTATCCTGCAAAGCTGTCTCAGTGTATACCCGTGTAGCTCGCACGAATTAGCAAACATTATATAGAATCCGAATGAGAGTAGCGCTGTTGGAACGACGCGATAGGCCCACGTATCAGTAGAGGTTGGGTTGTATGCAGAGTGTAGGCGTGTACATTAACGCGTGGGGGGTTGTTCCTTTTTTCCCTTGCTTGCCATTGCCATCGCCATCTGCAAGCCCAAGTCAACAGAGAGAGAGATAGAGAGAGAGCAACAATGGCGGAAGTTCTGGTGAGCGCATCCACGGGGGCAATGGGTTCCCTCCTGAGGAAGCTGGGAGCTATGTTGACGGATGAATACAAGCTGCTCAAGAACGTCCGTGGGGACATCAAGTTCCTCAAGGACGAGCTGGAGGTCATGTGTGCGTTCCTCCTCAAGATGTCAGATGTGGAGGATCCCGATGAACCAACAAAGCTGCGTGTGACCGCGGTGCGGGAGATGTCCTACAAGATCGAGGACAACATCGACAAGTTCATGGTCCTCGTGGAGCACGAGTCCTCCTCTTCCGATGCTCATGGCCTCACCAAGCTCATGGACAAATGCAAGAACTTGCTGCCGGACATCAAGACCCGCCGCAAGATCGCTAAGGAGGTCAAAGACATCAAGAATGAAATCAAGGATGTCAGCGACAGATTCTTAAGGTACTATCAGATCTTGTTTTACAGTTACAGTGTTAGTACTTAGTACCATCAAATTTGTGATTAAGCAGATGTTTCTGATTTGTTGCCACTCAAGGTACAAGATCGACGAGTCCTCCACCTCTGTGCCTGCAAAAGAGAAGGTGGATCCTCGACTTCGTGCAGTCTACAAAGATGTTACGGAGCTTGTCGGAATTGATGGACCAAAAGATGAACTTGTCAAGTGGCTGAGTGAGAAAGAGGGCCAATCACTTAAATTTGTCTCTATTGTTGGATATGGAGGGTTGGGCAAGACCACACTCGCCAACCAGATCCGGGTCAACCTTGGGGCGACCTTTGACTGTGGGGCTTTTGTCTCGATTTCACGCAAGCCTGACATAAAGGCAATATTAAGATCTATATTGTCACAAATCACCAAGAAAGACAATGCTTACTCTAGTTTAAATGATATACAACTCATCATGGACAAGATTCGAGAATTCCTCCAAGACACAAGGTACATATATGAGATATATTTTACAAAGTAACATTGCTTAATTAGCTCATGTATATATAATCCGTTGCCTAGAATTTAGCTAATGAAGATTGCTTTGTGTGATTTACATTCGTGCTTAACTTTTATGACTGCGTTTAAAATTTGAAGTCATTGTTTTTTGCAACTCATGTCGGTCTGTTCACTATAAGATATAGCTAAAATCTATATGCCGATTTCTGGCGTCACACATTTTCTAATTGATTGCCACAGGTTTGTCAAACTTACTACTATGTTCTATTTATTAAATAATTGTGACATGGCGCCAGTAAAAACAGTAAAGTACATGCAATTCCTTTTTCTTAGAAAGGGAAATATATTTTTGTCACGAAGATACCAATTACATCCAGCCTTTGCACCTACAAGATGTCGCCAAGACATCCATAATGCACACAGCCAGACAAAAAAAATGAAAGCAAATGAAAAAAAGGACCCACCATAACGATCAACTCCTCCCAATAGCAGTACTCATACCACCACAAAATACAACATCTAGAAACCATAACAGTTTTCCAAAAGCAAAGCCTTCAAGAAGGGAACGGTGCACAAGCACCGTCGTTGTCCGATCAAAGATCTTAGGTTTTCATCCTGGAAAAAGTCCGTGCTCCCAAAACAATACCTTCAACAAGGTAATTGCCACGCACAACCAATGAAGGCTAGACCTTGGGTTTTCATCCTGAAAGTCACGACTGGCCACCCCGGGGAGTACCACTGAAGATGAAATCCTCCATTGTTGCCGCCCCACAAATCATTGCCGCTCCTAGGATTCATCTAACACCTGGTTGTCTCCATCGCCTCCAAGACTTCGTTCGTGTAACCGGTCCTCCGATCTCGGCTATCATGACCTTCTGCACTGTTGTCTTCACCATGAAATCGAGAAGCCGACATGTCTCAAGGTGTCATCAGTCAACAGAGCTTCACGCCACGCCCTTAGAACCTCATAGGCTGATATGGACGTACACGACCAGAACTAACCGATCCAGATATCCTGAGCAAATTCTCTGACGGCCGTTCCGGAACACGTCGATGGCCAGATGGAGGTGGCCAGATCGAGGAGGACCAATCAAGCAGGACATTGTCGTGATGCAAGAAAGCACAAGGACCACAACCGGGACTAGATGACGGATCATGAGAGCCGCGAAACCAGCCACAAACCGGCCGACCACCTCCGGCGGAGGAGGAAATCACCACCACCATAATCCTCGTGATGCGTAACAAAACCGGGAAACCTCCACGAACAGGCCTTTGTTAGGATCGAGCCCACGCGACCACCTCTTGCCTTCCCCGTCGACTACAACAGGCCTCCTCACACTTTCCGGTTGCTGCTGCCCGCCATCACCGCCCCAAAGGACCCAGATCAGGCCGCCGCAGCCTCAGATCCCGGACAGGACAGCAAAGGAGGTCCGCCGCCGCCGCGCCACCGGGCCTTTGCCCGGCGACGTTGCCGGCGTAGGCGGAGGGAGGGGAGGCGCGGTAGTTCGAGGGGAAGGCCAGTGGTGGCCGCCCGGTACGGCCCGGCGGCCGCCGCACGGGGCCGGGAGTTTTTTTTTTTTTTGTACAAGACAAATATGCACAACATGACTGCGGATATATCTACTTTCTTCGTTTCATAATATAAAAACGTTTTTTTACAATAGTATCTTCATTATGGGACAGAGGGAGTATATTCTAAGGACCCAAAGCACTTGCATGTGTGCAGACCACTGTTACCTGATATGCATTACATTGGGTTTGTGATTAGCCACTTTAAGAATATAGGGTCTCTAGAGGCTATAAACCTACGGTTATCAGCATTATAATCGTGAATGGATATCAAATATCCGTTGAAGAATCTATATCCATATCGCAAAAAGAGAAAAGGGAAGAATTAATAGAGCAATTAAACATGGTCAGATCGGACCAGCTTGACTAGCTTAACATAATGATAACCGTAGCCTTTTCTGCTTTCGTAGCAATTTGCATGCAGAATTGAGGCGCAGACCACTCAATATTGTGGTGCAGAATTGAGGTCCTACGAATCGTGAGGAAATAACTTGTTACAAAAAAAAAACAAAAAAAATAGCTATTGGCAGTGGCAAATCATTGTACTTGCCAGTCGCAACAGCTGCCTTGACTCGGTCCGAGCATCTCATCAAGGAATTCATAATTTTTCCTCTTTGTTGTTAAATCTTGCTATTTTTGTTTGCTTCCTATTGCAATGTTTTTTCCTTATATTGCGATCAAATTGTATATAAAAGTAAGTCCAATGCGTCGATGCGGTTTTTGTCCGTTTGGGTCGGACGAGCGGACGGACGTGTTCAACTTTACCTTCGGGTGTGTGGGTGCGTCCAACATAGCCGACCCATTAGTCGGCATGGACGTTTAAAAAAACTTAAAAAGCATAAAATAATTATACATAAATAAAAATGCATATTAGAGCCGGTCAAAATCCACATAATTAAATAGTATAAAACTTTAATAAAAAAACAGCCGCCCTAGCCGACAGCCCTAGACATCATCCTCGTCATCGGAGCGGGCGAAGTCGAAGCATGTTGCGGGAAGTCTGCACTTCTCCTTCTCGAGCTCCTGCTCCAATGTGTGGTCCTTCCACGCCACGAGGTAGGCTGCCGCCTACTCCTCCGTAACGCCTAGCAAAACGGGCGGCATGCTCACCTACTCCCGGGCGACGCGCTACTACTAGTAGACGCTGGTGGGCGCGGGTGCTGCCGGCACGAGTGCGGGCGGTGACGATGGGGCCGGTGGTGGTAGCGAGTAGACGTTGTCGCTAGTGGCCGACACCTAAATCACGCCCTCGAGGCTAGGCCACCTGGAGTCCTCGCGTAGAGATGCCTTTATGGCGCTTTGGGTCGCCACCTCTAAGAGCAAGTACAATAGAGATGAGTCAGCTGGCTATAAGGAATAAAGTAGTATATTTTTGCTTAGTTGGAGGAAAGAGAAGAGGAGAGAGAAGGTAAGCGGGCTCTTAGTTAAGAGTCAGCTCTAGCACGTGTTCCTAGACACTTTATGAGAATGAAAGGTGGGTCATATAATAAATAAGCAGTACACTCTTCTAACCAACTATTGTACATGTTAGCTATAAGATGGGCTATAGGTGACATGGCATGAGCTTACAGCCGGCAGCCGGCTCTACTATTGTACTTGCTCTAATGCCTCGAGGAACACTGCTTGACCACCGCCTGCGGTGGTGGAGGGCGGGCGTCGAGATGGACGGCGTCACGGCAGCGCACATCGTGTTTGGTGGCAAACCAGATGTCCAAGTTAATTAGGGAAGTCTGGTGTGTAGGCGGGGTCGTGGTGCTACTCCGGCATGAGGAGAGCACACCAGACCCGGATCTCGTTAGCGTGCGCACGCTCGGACTGCGGTAGCTGACACTGGAACGCAGTGAGGGTCGAGGTGCCAGCCATGGAGGAGGTTCATGTCTGGCCACGGCAGCGGGACGCGGTATTCCCGACGGTACTATTCGTGGTGCACCGGGATGTACTCGTAGTCCCATGGCGCTGCCGCCCTCTTGTCTCGCGGCGCCGACACCAATGCGAACCCCTTCGTCGATGGCCTCCCAGGCACTTGCGATGAGTCGGCCTTGTGGTGGTGCTTCCCCTTGGCCTTGCCTTTGCCGAAGAAGCCCATGACAGCTAGGGTTTTATGTCCTGAGCGAAGGAGCAGATGTGGACTGGATTATAGGAGGAGAAGTGAATGAGGTCGGCGCCGCCGCACGCTTGCAATTAAAAAGGATGCTGTCATGCGGGTCCAGGGTAGATGGGCAGCATTGACTACAACCATGGTGGAAGTTGGATGGCCGACATGCGGGCTCGAGATAGACACCGAGTGGACGCGCAACACGTTCGTCTCGTGTTCGTGTGGATGCAAATAGACGTAAATTTGGGCTGGAAATGCGTTCACACGGACACCGAGCGGATGTGATTTAGGTTTTGTCCGCGCGTTGGTCCGGCGTTTTTGTCCGTTTAGACCCAAACGGACACGCGCGGTTCAAATGTGTCGACGCATTAGAGTTTCTTATACCTAGTACTCTGTGTGGAGTTGTTATCTTGGAGTTTCTTCCCCATTTTTAGCTGTGTATTATTGTTAGACGCTCTCAGGATTTCACTTATTGTACAAGTATGTTTTAGATGATGACATCTTTATTGATGTTGGACAATTACATCAAGGTGTATTATATCTAGGATGCACACAGATGTGGCATTATATCAGGATTTCACGTTACTTGATAGGTATTACTATAAATATCTAATGAGTTGTAATGCGTATGTTCATAAAACTGTGTTGCAGGTACTTTATCATAATTGATGATATATGGGAGTTAGGAACATGGGAAACTCTGAAATGTGCATTTGTCAAGAATACATTGGGCAGCAGAATAATTATCACCACACGTATAGTTGATGTTGCCAAATCTTGTTCTCCTTCTAGTGACGATCTTGTGTATGAGATGAAACGACTCAGTGAGGCTGACTCAAAGAAATTGTTTTTCAAGAGGATATTTGGTTGTGAAGAAAGCTGTCCTGATAGCTTGAAAGAAGCTGCCAATGAAATTTTGAAGAAATGTCGTGGTCTACCTCTGGCCATCAATGCCATTTCTAGCTTGTTGGCGACAACAAGGGAAACAAAAGAAGAGTGGGATCGGGTGCGACATTCAATACGCTCTTCAAAGGCCAAAAGTGATATAATAGAGACCATGAATTACATATTATCTCTTAGTTATTTTGATCTTCCCCACCACCTAAGAAGTTGCTTATTGTATCTGGCTCTGTTTCCTGAAGACGAAAGGATTGAAAGGCAACGGCTGGTACGCAGATGGATTTCTGAAGGCTTTATCCATGCAGAAAGTGGACAAGACCTCATGGAATTAGGAGAGGAATATTTTCACCAGCTTGTGAACAGAAGTCTAATACAGCCCGAAAACATAGGGTATGACGGCAAGGCAAAGTATTGCAGAGTCCATGACACCATCCTTGATTTCCTAATTGACAAATCCTCCCAGGAGAACATGTGTACTGTCCTGAAGAAACAATGCAAGCCTAATGGCATAGTTCGTCGGCTCTTTCTAAAGGGAAATGAGGATGAAGAAATCGTGCAGCAATTGGATTTGTCACACGCTCGGTCAATCAGTGCTTTTGGGGATATCAAGCTATTGCCTTCGCTTGGGAGGTCAAAATGCTTGCGCGTGCTAGACTTGCAAGACTGCGATCAGTTAAAAAATCATCATATCAAGGGTATTGAAAGACTCTATCAGCTGAGATACTTGGATGTTTCTTTTACAGGAATCACGGAGCTACCCAGGCAAATTGGGGAGTTACTGTATCTAGAGACGCTAGTTACATCCTATGGATTAAGTGAGCTTCCTGAAAGCACAACTCGGCTACAAGGACTGGCACGTTTGTTTGTTTACCGCGGTTGTAAGCTTCCAGATGGGTTGGGAAACTTGATAAACTTGCAAGAGCTTGATTGCGTTGATGCCTTGCAGTCGAAGCTTGTGGAAGAGCTCGGCAAACTAACAAATCTAAGAAAGCTGAGGATTAGATTGGACATTGATGGGATAGAAGGCAACAAATTAGAACAGTCCAAGGAAAAGCTGGTGTCCTCTCTCTGTAAACTCGACGAATGCGGCCTCCGTTCCCTGAGTATTGATTATGTACTGGGAGAAAAGGATGGACAAGAGCCGTTCCTCCCTGCTTTGGGTTGTATCGAGGAGGTTTTTGTATATGGACAATATATCAGCCGGATTAGCAGATGGCTCGCGTCACTTCCCAACCTACACATGTTATATTTCGATGGTCCGAAGATAGAGCAGCAGGATATTGAGATTATTGGATTGATACCCAATCTGATCGAATTGTCACTGTGTTTTAGAGAGGACGCTGGGCGGCTCATCTTCAGGCGTGAAGGATTTCAACAGTTGCAGAGTCTTAAGTTCATCAGGCGTGTGAGAGTTTTAATGTTTGAACCGGGGGCTATGCCAAGGCTCAACGAGCTTAAACTCTATGGCGTCTACATAAAGCCCAAATCTGCTGCGGTCGATTTCGACTTTGGCATCCAGTTCCTATCCAGCCTTGCTCACCTCGCTGTCGAAATAGACTGCTTTCGCTCGACGGAGGCAGAAGTAAAGGCTGCGGAGGATGCTTTCAAGAGAATGGCCGAGGCGAACCCCAACCGTCCAATACTGGAGATGACAAGACTTTATCCGCAGTATATATTACGAGACGAGGAAATAGATATGGCAGGCTCAGGTACTACTAACAAGTTTGTACTTTTGTCTTGGTGACCAGTAGATCAAAAGATATACATATATATATATATGCCTCATTCTTTTTTCGGTAATCTATTTCAGCTGCAACACAAGCCGTGTAGTCCTAGATGCCTAAACCGAGTCACTCTGATGTGGATGTTGCAACAAATAAAGCTCCACATTTCTATTCAGCCTACCTCTTTGTCTCTGGTGTACTCTGGTGTACTCTGGTGTACTCTTGTGGTTTGTCTCAAATCGATACTTCTGTATATGTCTCGAAGTATCACGAATGAGTGGAATGACTAGGAATAAGTAAGACAAGTAGTATCACGAATTCATGGAATGTAATTTTTTTTTTCACTTCGGTACAACGGTAAAACGCTTCTGGGCATAAGTAGATTATCTACAGAATCTGAAGGAACGTGGATTCAGATACTTCAGAACAAATACCTAAATTCTAAAACTTTAGCTCAGGTTACAGCTAGACCAAATGATTCCCTATTTTGGAAAGGGCTAATGAAGATAAAGATGAAGTTTTACCAGAGGGTAAAATTTATAGTGGGTAATGGTGCCTCAACAAGGTTTTGGGAAGATACTTGGCTTGGGGACACACCACTTGCACTTCAATACCCAATGTTATATAATATAGTACAACGTAAAGAGGATTATGTATCCACGATACTACAATCTACACCGCTTAATATACAGTTCAGAAGGGCTTTAGTAGGAGCTCGCTGGGATGCATGGTTGCATTTGGTTGAAAGAATCATGCAGGTGCATTTAGCTGAACAATCAGATAGTATTAGGTGGATATTAACTAAGAATGGAGTATTCTCAGTCAAGTCCATGTATTCACATCTGATAAATACAGGAATTTTACCAATATCTGTACCTATTTGGAGGATCAAGGTGCCCCTGAGAATTAAAATATTTATGTGGTTTATACACAAAGGGGTCATACTAACCAAAGATAACTTACTTAAGCGCAGTTGGAGAGGAAGGCCTAACTGTTGCTATTGTGAGCAAAATGAAACAATTAAACACCTTTTTATAGAATGTCCTCTTGCAAAACTGCTATGGAGAACTATTCAAATAGCTTTTAATATCAGCCCACCTATATGTGTTGGTTCAATATTTACAACGTGGCTCAATGGAGTTGACGCTAAAATATCGAAACTTATCGGTGTTGGGATATGTGCTTTGTTTTGGGCAATATGGAATACCAGGAATGACATGATCTTTAATGGCAAGAACTTCAACAATTTTTTGCAGGTTATATACAGAGCAACGTCTTGGATCCGCACGTGGTCGTTACTCAGTCATGCGGAGTAAAGGGATCTTATGGATATTGGGTGCAACCGATGGGAGATGGCCGCACGGGTTATCTTCAACCGATTTGGATGGCGTGCTAATAATAGACTAGATGTATAGGCATCGTAGTCTAAGTTTACATACGCCGGATGTGGCTTTTTTCGTGCTTTCTTTTACACTTTCGGCTTTTTCAGCTATTTGGATCTAATATACTATTTTATCTATCTTTAATAATATGGCTGCATGCATCGATTGATGCAGAGGCCGGGGGCTCGCTTCCTCCTTATCAAAAATAAAATAAAATCAAGTGTAGTTATCTTATGATAGTAGATTGTCTCGCCTAGTATTTTTCCATTAATATTTGTGTATTCTTAGATTGGGCCTTAGATATGTAACCCAGATTTCTGTTGTTAGGAAAGACATACGGTGTACCTTATCAGAAGAAAAGATCTGTCGTGCATCTAACATGTATGCAGTAATCAGATCCACATTTGTTTTGTATTCATTGTGCCCTTGGATCATACTCAATTTAGTCCCGATTTGGTCGGTGGATGGCGGTGTTGTAGTTTAAGGCAGGGATGGTGGAATCCCCCAATGTTTATTCCAGACTTGGTACATGGTTGGTGGTGTTGTAGTTCGAGGCGCCCCGAATTGCCATCCCGATTTGGTCGAAACACCCGTAGTTCAAGCTCGATTTTGTCAACGGGATGGTTTTGGGTGGTTGAATGTTATATGTGAAATTGAACACCATCTAGGCGGCCTCAATCTTTGATAGCTTGGCATACATATCAAGCATAGCGCTCCCTGCAATTATGTCACCCACATCCCACTCCTGCCTCGTTGCATAATAGTGCACTGACTTTCCA